>NC_080111.1:31753124-32378124 GCF_950005125.1 Chionomys nivalis | reverse complement strand
CAATTAAATGGCTTCTTATCTAAAGCTTTAAAACTTTGTTCAGTTAGAACTATGCTTATCTCTGTTAAATGTAGTATTTTCCTCCGGTGTATGTTATAACTTTAGATATGTTAAAGACAATGCCCTGTCAGACTTTCTTATTTATGGCTGCAATTTAGGGTCTCCCACATGTTAAGCAAGTTCTTTGCCCTAAGCAACATGCCTAGTCACCTAAAAGGTGTTTATTAGGAATTTCTGAACAGAAGCTTACTTCTAGTAGTTGAGATACATGTATAAAGATTATTTGAAAATAGCTGTGTAAGTAGGGTTTAGTAATAAATTTGGGGTGTGAGTAAGATCATTTATTTAGATAAAATAATTGCCACTTTTTTTAAGAGATGAAGGGAGGCTAATCTGTGAGTGTCTTCCGGAAGGAACTAAACCTTTCATGTTTGGAACTGTCACTTGAGTTCAATCTTTGTTGACTTAAAAGCAATAAAGAGAAAGATATCTGAAAATTTTCGATTACTGAGTACAGAGAAATGCTATCTTGAATGTTAGAAAATCAAAATCTGTCCCAGTCCATACAAAGATGGCATATTGTCCTGAGATATTTATTTCTCATTGAGATATTTATTTCTTCATTGATTTAAAAGTTATCCTTTTTATTTATGAAAGTATCATACATTTATATAATGAATCTTAGTTGTTTTCACCTTGTATTTCCCTCTCTTATGCTCCTCTCTTTCCAGCTGAGACAATTTTCCTCAACAGGTTCCCTCCTACTTTGATGGCAGTTTTTGTTTGTGTGTGACCCAATCAGTTTAATTAGGGTTTCTTGCCTAAGCATAGGTGAGAAGTTTTTTCGTTTGTTTGTTTTGCTTTTTGTTTATTTGTTTTTAGTGGAACAAGGGCTATTTACCAGTGGCTGCAACTTTAACAATCAGCAAATCTCAATGAAAAGAGTTACCTTCCATACTCATTTTGGTGGGAAAACAACAATAACAGCAACAGAATTGTCAAGTGGCTGCTACAGTTATCCCCTGACAAATTAGAGTTAGCTAGTTATTATTATCTTCTAAAAGGTAGCTTTTCTAAGAGATCATAAGAAACAACATTCATTTAATTTGAAAATTTTTTCTTGGATATTTCAATGTAAGCCATTGATTTGTTAATTTTTAAAAATCATTCCAGCACTTGGGAGGCAGAGGCAGGTGAATCTCTGTGAGTTCGAGACCAGTCTGGTCTACAGAGCGAGTTCCAGGACAGGCTCCAAAGCCACAGAGAAACCCTGTCTCGAAAAACCAAAAAAAAAAAAAAAAAATCATTCCAATGATAATAAATGAGATTTTACTTGTGTCTTTGTTTTTAGTCTTTTTCTTTGGTTTGGAAATACATTGTCATTGTGTTAAGGTGTTTGCTGTATGATTTGGCAAGGCTGGAATTTCAAAGTGGATGGCATTGTATCACTTCCTCCTCCTTTTTTTTTCTTCTCATGCTTAGTTTAGAATTGTGGGTGGTTGGTTGGATCGAGTCAATGTAAAAAAAAAAGAATACATGAAACTTAAAACTATTTAATAGGTGATATACTATGCTAACTGATATACTGTTGATAGATACAGAATGGGAAGGGAGCAAACTAAAACAAGTTTGTTGAGTTGAGTACATCAATGCCACCTGCCTAGGCAGAAAGGATTAGAGATCTCCCTAACAATAGTGTGTGTGTGTGTGTGTGTGTGTTCTATTTTGGATTTGATATTTTTATTTAAAAAAATATTACATTTATGTCATCACTCATTTATGAGTGTGTATGTTTGTACATACATGGGCAGGCATGCCTAGGACATGTGCAAAAGTCAGAGGACAGGTTGAAGGAGTCTGTACTCTCCTTCTATTGGGTGGATCCCAAGAGTAGAGTTCTGGTCATCCATCTTGGTGACTGGATTTTATAATAATACTTCTGTGTGGTTATCAGAGAATTTTCAGTGTAAAATTATAGCACATGGCTGATTATTTGTCACCTAACTCCATAGGACTGTCAAATGGAGCATTTAGAAATGACAGTCATTGAATCAACATGTGTGCCACTCTTTTAGAATTCACTGATTGTTAACACAAGAGTGTCTTTGCTGCTTGATAAAGGTCATGCTGTCATATAGTTCCTATCTGCATAGTCACAGTCACTGAAAGGGGAATTGAGAAAGAACAAGGCATTATGACAGTCCAGGCAGAGGCACAGATATGTGTACATTAGTGCAGAACTGGGAAAACAATTGGGAAACACCTATACACTAGTTTTCTTCTGTGACGTCCCAATTTAGAAATATCTAATTGAAATAGAAAATAAACTATTTTAATTAGGGAGTCTAATTCAGAAATGTTGGCTTCTTATGTATTGTATTTTCTGTAGTGCAAAATTCTCACATTATGAGAATGTTAGTCATCATTGCTTTCTATGTGCAACTCTAAATTGAAAAGAAAATGCAATTTAGAAATGGAAACTCTTATTTAGTCCCATAATAGTACTTCATATATAAGGCTCTGAAGAAATAATCATATGGTTTGTTGCTGGTTTTTTTTAAACAGTAAAGTAGTTTGGTCAAAGTTAGGAATGTTCGTAACAGAGTTGTTCTGTTCTGTTATTGTTACTCTTTGCTGTTGAGAATGAGACCTTAAGCATTCATGTGAGTCAATAATCCACTATTAACATTTCCAAATCAATTCATTTGATAAGCTCTGTGATACTATAATGTAATACTCAAGAGTGGATAAAGTATAAAACTAAAATTAAATAAACAAGCAGTACCATATTTACTGGAACGTCCTATCAGGGGGGTCTTGAGTACCAGCCTCAGTACCCCCGCAGGCTTCAGCATTAGATGTCTATGTCAGGCAAGGATCTGAGGGTAAAAAATTAACTCAAATACTTTACCTCTGCATATTCTTTATTTTTTGTGCAAGGGGAGAAAGTGAAGTCAAAAGGCATAGAGAAGAATAAGGGGAAGACATAAGAAGGAGAGTGAGGGGAAGAAGAAGAGTAAGAAGAAGTAGCAAAGAGAAGAAGAATAAGGGTTGATCTCCAGGAGGTTTCAAGTTTTTACAAACGTAGTTGGAAAATTTCATAGACGAAGACAATAATATGCATATCAAGATCACAAATAGGGCAGGTAGAACCAGACAAAGCAGTACCCCAGAAGAGGTGGCCTGACCCCGGAAAGAGCCAGCATTCAAGGGGAAATAAATACCGGACATTCCAAACCATTAGATAAAGTTACTAAAAATCCAGGATTCACCCAATCTCCTCATCTAATCTCTTTTGTGACCAGATTTTGCTTGTTAACAATGGTGGGTCATGCTGCCTTCTTGCTCAGTGCCTGTCTTCTATAGAAATTTTTATGCGGTCTATTAGCAGGTAATTTTGTGGAATTAATTCTATGTAAATTTGACTGTTAAAACAAAGAGTAAGGCCTCATGGTGTGGGGGAATTGAACAAGGTCATTCTGATACCTGTGCAGAAGTTATACTGCTGAACAGACATTAAGGGCATCATTGAATAAATGGGACCTCCTGAGACTGAGAAGCTTCTGTAAAGCAAAGGACACTGTCACTAAGACAAAAACGCAGCCTACTGACTGGGAGAAGATCTTCACCAACCCCACAACAGACAAAGGTCTGATCTCCAAAATATATAGAGAACTCAAGAAAGTAGACCGTAAAGGGCTAATCAACCCAATTAAAAAATGGGGCACTGCGCTGAACAGAGAATTCTCAACAGAAGAAGTTCGAATGGCCAAAAGACATTTAAGGTCATGCTCAACTTCCTTAGCGATCAGGGAAATGCAAATCAAGACAACTTTAAGATATCACCTTACACCTGTCAGAATGGCTAAAATAAAAACCAACAATGATAGCCTTTGCTGGAGAGGTTGTGGAGAAAGGGGTACACTCATCCATTGCTGGTGGGAATGCAAACTTGTGCAACCACTTTGGAAAACAGTGTGGTGGTTTCTCAGGAATTTCGGGATCCACCTACCCCTGGACCCAGCAATACCACTCTTGGGAATATACCCAAGAAATGCCCTATTATACAACAAAAGTATATGCTCAATTATGTTCATAGCAGCATTGTTTGTAATAGCCAGAACCTGGAAACAACCTAGATGCCCTTCAATGGAAGAATGGATGAAGAAAGTATGGAATATATACATATTAGAGTATTACTCAGCAGTAAAAAACAATGACTTCCTGAATTTTGCAGGCAAATGGACGGAAATAGAAAACACTATCCTGAGTGAGGTGAGCCAGACCCAAAAAGAGGAACATGGGATGTACTCACTCATATTTTGTTTCTAGCCATGAATAGGGGACGTTGAGCCTATTATGCGTGATCCTAGAGAAGCTAATTAAGGTGAACCCAAAGAAAAACATTTAGGCGATGAAAGGAGACAGAGACAAAGACCCACATTGGAGCACCGGACTGAAATCTCAAGGTCCAAATTAAGAGCAGGAGACAGAGCATGAGCAAGGAACTCAGGACCGCGAGGGGTGCACCCACACACTGAGACAATGGAAATGTTCTATCAGGAACTCATCAAGGCCAGCTGGCCTGGGTCTGAAAAAGCATGGGATAAAACCGGACTTGCTGAACATAATAGACGATGAGGATCCTACTGTATGTAGTGGCTTTGTGGGAGCCTAGGCAGTTTGGATGCTCACTTTACTAGACCTGGATGGAGCTGGGTGGTCCTTGGACTTCCCACAGGGCAGGGAACCCTGATTACTCTTAGGGATGATGAGGGAGGGGGACTTGATGGGGGAGGGGGGGAAATGGGAGGTGGTGGCGGGGAGAAGGCAGAAATCTTTAATAAATAAATAAAAATAATAATAATAATTAAAAAAAGAAGTTATACTGCTGAGATGTTTTGGGAATGAACCGCATTTTGAAGGAAAGGATCATGGCTTCAAAAGTTTTTTACAGATTTGATAGCAACTTTTCCAAAAGACAAGTGTTCCCACCGCTCTGCAAAATGAGTTTCCCTATAAGTTGTACACGTGAGGGTCTGCCTTTATGAATCTATCAGCTGTAAATTTGCTGTGCAGTCTTGTGGGCTCCCGCAAAGTTCAGCACTGGTCCTGAGCATAGTGGGGTTACTCTTGCTTTGACTTCCTATAGTGGAACACATAAGTCACATGCTGCTTGAGTCGCTTATTAAGGCTCAATCCTATTAACAGACGGTTTGTTCCAATGTTTTAACTGCTACTTAAAGACTTCATTTCTTAAAATGATCAAATTAGAATTACATAAATTTTGGAAGGGACAAGCTACAGCATTCTCCCATCTTACAAAGTTAAGCCCTTCTAATATACATGACAAAACATTCATTAGACCTTTAAACCTCAATTAGCCCCAGCAGCAGCTTCAAAGTCAAAGTCCCAAGACTCTGCTGAATGTGCTAGAGAGAGACTCAGAGTATAATTCATACAGAGGCAAATCTCCCTATGGCTGTGAGCCTGTGACATCAGATGTTTTGTTCTCTCCAGAACAAAGAACTGTAAAATTTAAAAAAAAAAGCTGTTAGTATATATGTTAACTAAAAGAAATAATAATAATAATAATAAGTCAAAGGCCAGGCATGATGTTGCAGGTTTATAATCCTCAACTCAGGAGTCAGAAGCAGAGAATTCAAATTTTAAAAAAATTAAGTTCACTCTCAGGTATGAGACTCTCTCAACAGCAACAGCAAATATAACAAAAGCATGTAAAAGACCCCAAATAAAAGATAGGATAAGCATAGAATAGTAATCTCCATTCCAAAAGGAAGGAAAGAATACCTAGACACCAATAAATGTGTTATGACCAGTCGGTGGGGGCCCTAAAAGACTGCCAGAGAGACCAAGTTACCAAAAAAAATGCCTCTAGCAGGGGGCATTATTTAAAGGCAAAAGTCAGAAGAATTACATTAGCAGTGCGTGTATTGACAGGTGATCCTCTCTACAATGGTTGGAACCTTAGAAATTTCCTTTGGATGGTCTGTTCCTGGGTGGTGTCTGGGCAGTCTCAGTTTGTGGTCCTTATTAGAACCAGGAATTGCCTCAGGGTAAACTACTGAGACTCAGGCCTCTTATTGAGCTTGCCCTACATTTCCCCTTCACAAGTACCAGTGACAGGACTCAATTATGGGTCCTGCTTGCCCATGGGATTAAGGAGATAGCACTGGGACCTAAGAAGCACTAGCCAACAGATTTTTCCAGGGCAGTGGCCAGCCTACCAGGCCCTGTAGCTCCGATCTGTTGAGTACAACCAAAGTGTAATTACAGTCCTGAATGACCTTTTTGGTTCTGTGGTTCTGCATAAAGAACCAAAGTTTCTTTATATTGTAGACCACTTTAGTTAATAAATCAATTAATTGACTGTAGTGGGGAGCTGCGGGCTGTGTTCCTGCCGCCCCAGCTCTTGGTCGCCTGGCTAGCTTATGCCCCGAAATAACAACACACAAACTATATTCTTTTAAACACTGCTTGACCCATTTCTATTCATGTGTGTAACACCCCAAGGAGCGCTTACTGGGAAGATTCTAGCCTACGTCCATCCTGGGTCGGAGCTTCATCGCCTCTGCCTCTGAGAGGAGCTGCCCTGCATCTGCCTGGGAGAGCGGAGCATGGCGTCTGTCTCTCAGAGGAACTGCCCTGCATCTGACCTCACTTCCTCTTCCTCCCAGCATTCTGTTCTGTTTACTCCACCCACCTATGTTTTAACCTATGAGGGCCAAGCAGTTTCTTTATTACTTAATCAATGAAATCAACAGATTGATATGACACTCCCACATCAATTGACAACTCTGGGCCTATTTTTCTGGTATAAATGGGTACTATAGGTAGTCGTTTTGTCCCCCACTCTTGTCTTAGCTTTTCAAGCTATTCTGGGCAGGGAACATGTCTTGTTCCTTTCTGCAACTACTTCAAGATGACTTTGGGGTGTTGTCATTAGGGCCCAAGAAGGCTCAAAAGTTAGGCAAAGGTAAGGAGAGAATTCAGGCAATGGGGCACTCATCAGAAGCACCTAGTTCACAGACTCTGTTGAAGAGACGGGGACCATTCATATCAGCTGGACTGGTCCATATCAGCTTTCAGCAAGTCCAGGGCTCAGTCATTCAGAGCAGGTTGTAGTCAGCAACTGATGTTTCGATGTATCTGCCAGCCAAGTGAAACTCTATTAGATAAGTTTAAACTCGGAACAGAAATAAAACTTTATGTACATGAAGGAAAATAATACATTTGAAACTTTCAGGCCCATATTGAAATATATATCATAGATAAAAGCAGATAATGGGTATCTGTAAACAGCAGGCACAGACTCATACCTTTGAGTCCTAGCAAAAACTACAGATTTTGGTTACAAGCCTGTATATTTTTCTGATATCCACAGAGCCAGGTATGAATTTGACAGGGATGTCTTTGGCCTGATACCTTTAAGTTCTTGTTTAAATGGCAACCAGAATAATCTAAAATCTTGAGCCTGTGACCCAAAAAGTAGGTTGTCATTGCTCTATCAGCTTATCAGAGCTATACCATAGAAGGGGAAAGAAATCAGAAACATTTTCCATATCTTAACCTGTATTTACATCTTAAATTATTTTTAAACCCTCAAAGTTTATGTTTTTATATCCTCAGACCTTTATATATCTTAAAACATTTTTTTAAAATCAAGATACCTTGTAGCTTTAGAAAATTCAAGGCTTGATTTTTATACCTATAAAATGAGCAAACAAGCTTTGTGGAAGAATCTGGATACCTGTTACTGCTAAACTAACAATATTATAGCTGGCCTAGCCATCAATGCTATCAGAGATCCTAGAAGGATAAATAAATTATACCTGAGTACAGACCAAGCAACTTCTGAATCTATTAGAAATGACAGGGACCAGAGTCCATACACAGTAAATCATATCCATAGCATTGGTGGCAGAAGTATCTAGAACAGCAGTCTTAGCCAGGCCCATAACGTGAATTCTTTTCCTGTGGAAAAGGGACATGGAAAAGACTGACCTTATTTTGTCTAGGCAAAAATGGTAAAATCAATTTTCCAATCTCCTGATGTTTGTCCACCGTCTGGACTGGGTCCTAGCAGCAGGTGTTGTACTGCGGCATCTTGTCCAGTGGTCAGCATCATAATCCAGGTGTTCCATAATCTTTTTTGGAGACTGTGGTTACTGCTAGGATCTCAGAGTCTCTGTCTAATATAAGCTTTTTAATCATTATTTTAAATGTCATATTCTGCATATATCTGAAGTATGAGGGCTGCCTATGAATATCTGATTGGACAAACTTTGTTTCTAGTTACTTGTTTAAAGCTTAAATTTGAAAACATATACAGGGACCTAAATAAGGCTTCTCCCAGTAATTAATTATATCAGTACTATAAGGATGACTAACTTGCATTTCCTAACAGTCCATAATAAGTTAGCAGCTTTTATAAGACTAGAACTTTACATTCTGTCAGGTATAACCTTAAAAAAATAATGATTTTGAATTGAAGCTAATAAAGGGTCATTGTGAGGGTAAAAGCAGAACAACTTTGTATTCAGCTGTTAATGCTATCTCTTGTGAAGGCCAGGAAAAGGTCCCAGGGCAAAATGGGGAGCAGGTGGGAGCCTAGGGGTTAGCATTGCCCTTGACAAGTTCTAAGGCACTACTGCTATCTGTTAGGGAAGCTCCACAATTTCCCTATTGCCTGAGATGAGGAGGGCAATTCCATTTTTAGGGAGTAAGAAGTTTCCCCAAGCGGCCTGGGGGAATGGAGGCTTTATCTAATTGCCTGACTTTGGGAAAAGGACTTTGTAGTTTTATCTCTGTTAAGTGTGACCTTAGAAAACAACAATTATTCCACTGAAGTTCCCCTTCGTATCCATACAAAAAAATTATGACTCAGTTTATTCAAATAGCTTAATCCCAACAAAGTTAGTAAAGATAAGGAAGCAAAACATACATTTTTAAACCTGAATAAACCTTGAGCAAGGAGACAAATTTTAAAGCCACTGATTCTCACTCTCAACTTTTTAATGGTTTGATCTTTTAATATATTTTTCTTTTCTTTTCTTTTCTTTCTTTTTTTTTTTTTTGATTTTTCAAGACAGGGTTTCTCCGTAGCTTTTGGTTCCTGTCCTGGAACTAGCTCTTGTAGACCAGCCTGGCCTCGAACTCACAGAGATCCGCCTGCCTCTGCCTCCCAAGTGCTGGGATTAAAGGTGTGCGCCACCACCGCCCGGCTTAATATATCTTTCTAAGTTGTAACATCCTAATACAAAATTTTTCCCATTGTTATTTTACAACTGCAGTTTTGTCATTGTTATGAATCTTAACATAAGCATTTGACATGCAGGTGGTCCTAGGCTACCCCTGTAATTTTTTTTTTTTTTTTTTTTGGTTAAGGGTCAAGACTCAATGGGATGAGAAACTGTTTCAAGCCCTTTGCCAGACTGCTTAGGTCATTGTCTTGCTGCATTACAAGAAATGAACATCCCAGTTTCTGGTTATCATTTGGTGCTTATGGCTCTACCCTAAGTTTTAGCCTTTTATTAAGTCCAAACATTAACAATATAAAACATTTTATAAGCATAAATGTTCCATAGTTTTAAAAAATTTTAAATCTCTTAAATGTCTTCCTGCAATATCAAAAATAAAGTACCTCTTTTTTTTTTCCATCTTTGATGGCAAATACATAGCCTGTCTTTTAGATCTCAGTCTGCTCTATTTCACTGTAGCTGGTACTTCAGGGGACTATCATCTGGCATTGTCATTTCTGAAACTTTTAAGGTCCATTCTTGCAACTGCAATTCTTTGGGACTCTAGTCTAGCCATATACTTGTAAGCCTCATCTGCTTCCTTAGGTGATAATAGTTATAACAACAAATGATCCTTTTATGTTGTTATAACTATTATCACCTGAGACTCTTAAATTAACAAAATCTAGCTGGCAGAGTAAGGTACATTTTTGAATATAAAAACACTGAGGTGGAGCTTTATTACTTTAAATTATATATATTATATATGTTTTTATATAATATATATATTATATTATATATAATTTATTTAAACCTTGTTTCCAGAATGAGACATGAGTCATCATACAAAAGTCTATATCAATCCAAACTATCTTAGAGATTTGTTTTTACCTCCTATTTAGGCCCACTCCATGTGGTAACCAAGATGGCAGTGAAATCATGTGACATCCATTTTTTTTTAACTCGAGAAAAATGGCAATCCAAAATTTAAAATGGAGTCATGCCTTATGGTTTCTTTAAAATTACCTATGCATGGATTTTAAGTTATCAATTCCCAGTGTTACTAATTAACTTTTAACTAATTTATTTTAATTTTGACAGAATTTTGACTATATCTAACAAAATAAACTTGTAAATCTAAAGCTACAGAATGTGACTGTTCTGCTTTGTTTGCTTTGTTTTCTTGTCCTTGTCATTGTGTCAGGAGCTCAGACTGACAGAGTGACAGAGGAAACTTAAATAAGCTTGAGTCTAGTTAAGGAAGAGTCATAACACAATGCCAGAGCTAGCGTTTCAGTAAAGAACAGCATAAAATAGTTTTAACATTATCTGTATCAAAAAGTCATCTGCTTTCTGCTAACCCAAATCTACGAACCAGAGCTCAGTGATAAATTCTTAGGTCAGGCCCATAAATGTGAACACAGCAGTGATGGCAGAGACAATATCCAAACCATTTCTGTCTCAGCTCTATGATTGCAAGAGAACTTTCATAGACAAACTTTTCAACAAAACAAGTATATTCAGTATTTACAGGTATGAGAAACCACAGCAAACCTTTTTATAGGTATATAACTTTTTATATACCGTCAATCCATTTTTCCTCTCTTCATTCTTTTAGTTTGCTGCTTTCTCCCTTGCTTTCCAGAAAACATATCAAAGTCTTTCTCATTTTTTACCAAAGTCTTTCTCACTTTTTACCAAAATCTTTCTCACTTTTCAGACAATATAAAAACTCTTACAAAGTCTTTATTATGATTACCCTCGGTAGTTTATAATATATTGTATGCCTACAATATTTTAAACAAGAACAGAAACATGCATATACTATAACAAAAATAACTTTAAATTTATATTACATAAAATTCTATACCAGCATGAAACATCTGAGACTAATAGTGGTTTTTTCCATACCCTGACCAATAGTAATTTATAACCAGCCCCTCTAAAGGATGACAGATATTTATAACCTATTGGATCTGAATGACCAGAGCAGCTCTGGTGGAGGGAAGTCTGGCTATAGCGTCACCATCCAGCCACTGCAGCCTAACACCTATAACCAGTGCCCTTGACCAATGGAACCAAACTTTGGTCAGGTTTGGCCAGAAGTTGAATCACACAGGCCCCAGGGAAGGCAGAGGGGACCCATCCACCAACATGGGAGGGGGCAGGGTGGCATGCAGCATGGAGGTTTTAAGGGAAAAACCTGCAAAACCAAAGGAGGTACAGTTGGATTAGGTGGAAAGAAAGGCCTATCCAGTCAAGTCATTTGTCAACAGAGATACAAAGACAGAACACACAAGACTGGCAAAAACAACAGTTAGACAAAGGGCCCCAAACAGACTCCCATAGATCCCAGATGGTATGGTCTGTTGAGAGCCCAGAGATTCGGCCTTAACAAACCAAACACCATACAGGTGGGACGGGAGTCATTCAGTTAGGCTACCTGATCTCCAGAGACTTCAGATTCAGAGTTACAGATGGGGCCCGACTGGGTCCCTGACAGGATGGTCTCAGATGAGAACCCCCCATCCAGACAAGGAAAGGGGACATCTCCCGATTCCTCCAGGTAGGTCCTCTGGCACCTCCACCAGGGAAAATTAACCTCTTCACATTCAGATTCCAAGGTAGGTGCCGACAAAAACAGACGTAAGAGAGACAAGACTTTGAACACTGATAGACTTACAATGGTCCATCAGAATAAACCTTTGGGGTCGGAGGTCCCAATGGGGGTCTCTGGGGATCCTGGACAAGCCCCCAAATGTTATGCTTAGTTGGTGGCACAAAAGACTACCAGGGAGAACAACTAACCAAAATACAAAAATCAACGTTTATTGTGCACACACAATACAAGAGAGCAGGGACCTCATCCACACAGCAGCAAGAGGAGGTACCTCACCCTTCTATAGGGCATCATTTAGAGGCAAACCCCAGAAAAGTTGCATTAACAGGGTTTGTATTGATAGGTGATCCTCTCTACAATGGTTGGAACCTTAGGAATTTCCTTTGGATGATCTGCTCCGGGGTGGTGTCTGGCTTGTCTCAGTTTGTGGTCCTTATTGAAACCAGGTACTGCCTCAGGATAAACTACTAAGATTCAGGCCTCTATTGAGCTTGTCATGGCGGGTCTTACAAATGTAAAACTGACAAGGTATACATCTGTGTGTATAGCACTATGAGAAAGAAAAGATCATAGGGGAGATAGGGAGAGAATAATAGAATACATATGATATGGAATGGAAGAGGAGCTACTGTAGGTCTGTCTTGCTTTTCCTAGACTTGCCTTCTTAATTGTATTTCTGAATAATTTAAGCCTTAGCTTTAACAAATGCTGTTTTTAGATTCTCCTTTAGATTAGGGATTGTTAACTTTCTCCTTCCAGAACTTCTGGTTCTCATCTTTATTTGGCCAATGTAAACTCAGGTCAGACTGGGCAGGATTTTACCATTCAACTCCTGATTAAAGTATCACACTGGTATATGCAGAAGGGACTATCAGAGAATTCATTTATAAATAGATATGCAATGTCTCCTCAGCACTGCAGTGTGATAGATCAAAGCATTTCTGGGGTCTATGCAGTTGCTATAGTTTGGTGATGAACTTAATAAATGTCATTCTGAGCTAGCTCCAAGGGTCAAGATATGTATATCACTTAACACCTAAGCATATTTCTATTGCTGTGAAGAAACACCATGACCACAGCAACTCTTATAAAGGAAAACATTTAATTGAGATAATAGGTTACAGTTTCAGAGGGTTAATCCATTATCATCATGGCAGAGAACATGACATCACGCAGGCAGACATGGTGCTGAAGAAGGAGCTTCTACATGTTAATATACAGGCAACAGGAAGCAGACTGACTCACTGAGCGTGACTTGACCATATATGAGATCATAAAGCTTGCCCTCACAGTGACATACTCCCTCTGACAAGGCCACACATACTTTAACAAGGCCACAACTCCTAAGAGTGCTATTCTCTTTGGGGGTAATTTTCTTTCAAATCACCACATTTTACTCCCTGGCTCCCAAAGTCTGGTAGCCATATCATAATTTAAAAATGCACCCAGCCCAACTACAAAAGTCCCCATATTCTATTACAGTCTCAACAATGTTTAAAAGTTCAGTCTCTTCTGAGATTCATGCAATCTCTTAATTATAATCTCCTATAAAATAAAAATAAAAACAAATCAAATACTTCCAACATATAATTGCACAAAATATATATTACCAAAAGAAAGCATAGTGAGGAAAACAAAACTGAAAACCAGCTGGGCAAATGCTAAATTCTGCATCTCCATATCTGATGTCAGAATGCTCTTCAGATTTCCAACTCATCTTTGTTGACTGGAACACACTTCTTTCTCTTGGGCTGTTTCCATTCCTTGTTATCGGCTTTCCTTAATACATATCTCACAGCTCTGGCATCTCCATTTTGGAGACTCCAAGGTAATCCAGAGTGAATTGTGGTTGGGATGTAAAATAAAGGAATACATTTAATTAATAATAAAATGAAGATAACAGGGTCAATTTTATCTGGTCACTTACAAGTAGTTTTTCAAATTTTGAGATTTTCATACTATGCCACTCTAGCCTCTGTAAGTTAAACATGCTACATGACCAAAGGGTAGCCATAACTTTCCAACCAGCAGCCCTCAAAGTCTCCCCATTGTAAAGTGACATCATCACGATTCTTAAGTTTTATGTTTTCTTTTCCCTTTCTTCTCTTTTGTATGTCTACAGTAGAATTTTCCAGAGATGCATGATCCATGATCATGCAATGGTTCTGATAGCTGATGAGATTTGTGTTTTCATATTTTTGTGCTTTAATATTTTTTCAATTTTAATAGATAGTGTTGCATAGCTATGGACATAAACTAAAGAACTGACTATATTTCAGAATCTTCATTTTTTAAATATAAAAGAATCCTAGAAGAAATGCTTACAACCTTTTGTCATACTGCTGCAAAGTGCTTCTCAGTAGTATTATTAGATTCCACAGGGAAATTATTCCCTATTATTTCGACCTCCCAAATTCTGAGCAGTACTTAAATCCATGAAAAGCTGTCCTACTGATTGTTCCTAAAGTAAACAATAAGAATTTTCAGTAAGATAAAACTAGATAAATTCTATGGATTTCCATAAAAATATATAATTAATATTCATCTTAATGTAATTTTATTTATTTATTTTTTTTGCTTTTTGTCTTTTGTTGTTCTGGTTTTTGTTTTGTTTTTCAAGACAGGGTCTCTCAGTTGTAGCTCCATCCTATGTTCCAAGATCCTGCTTTGGTAAATGAATATAACCTCAACCATAATCTATAGTTAATAAGATAACATAATTAAGGCATACAGGCCACTGGTTAATATAGACTCACATTAAAAAATGTTAACAATTAGTTCTGACTGCTATTTCCCTCCATTTAATTGAAAGGTAATGAGAAATTAAATTCAAAATGGTATTAAAATCTCTTCTATAGTATACCCATGGTGTTGCAAATGTTAAGAATTTTCTTCTTTGTTTTCTTTTTTAATTTTTGTTTTTTCCTTTTTTAATTACTTAAAAAAACCACAAATCTGATTTTCTATTCCCTCCCCTCCTCCCAGTTCTCTCCCTCTCCCTTCACAGACCCCCCCCCCCCCCCCGCACACCCCCTAACCCTAAGGGAGTGCCATGCACATTGCCCTGTAGAAAGTCCAAGGCCCTCCCTACTACTTTTAGGTTGAACAAGGTTTACATCCAAAGAGAATAGGATCCCATGAAGCTGGTATGTGGAGTAGAGACACATCCCAGTGTCTATCAGTGGCCCTCAGTCTGCCCCAGAGGGACTTGGTTGTTCCCGTGCTCATTCACTCCCAGTCCAGTTGGAGTTGGTGAGCTACCATCGGCTCAAGCAAACTGTCTCAGTGGATGACTCCTTCATGGTCTTGAATTCCTTACTCATACTCTCACTCTAATTTTTGGTTTTATGAGACATGGTTTCTCTGTGTTACAGTCCGGACTGCCCAGGAACTCACTTTGTACACCAGGCTGGCCCTCATTGAGATCCCTCTTCCTCTGCCTCCCAAGTGCTGGGATTAAAGGCATACCCACGTGCACACACACACACACACACACACACACACACACACACTTTTTTTCCTTGCATCCCAACTTGAAAAATGTATTTATTCATTAAATGATTAAAGTAAAACTGTGGGCCTTGTGATTTTTTTTCAATTATTTGATTATATTAGTTAAGTAGAAGATAATAGATTAGCAACAAGCTTTGAAAGACCGGGCTAAGAAAAATAAAGATTTGGATTCTCCTAAGGATCTGGATGGACAATTTGACCTTGGTTATTTATTGTTGGATGGTTCAATTTAACTGTCAAAGCAGGTAGGCATTGAAGTGTTTGCTTAATCATCTCTAATTGTTAGTTATTGATATCAAAATATGTTTCCAAATTCTGAAATTGATTTTTTTTTTTTTTTTTACATTTCTGGGGGTGGTGTTAAAAGAACTAAGAATGCAGGCAAATGGCTTTCTGTTTTTGTCAGATCTAGTTTGATGAGGCTAATGATTCGTAACATAAGCCTGAAGAAGCTATAATTGACATAGTCCAAAGTAACAATTTGATTATAGCACTTGCAGTTACTGCTTTCCCTTAAACTAATTCCACCTTGACCTCTGAAAATGTTCTCATGATGTCTCACTGTATATATCTTCCATGTACTCAAAGAGGAAGTAGTAGTCACCAACATTTTTAAAAAAGATTTATTTATTCTATGTATGAGAAGTCTATCTGCACATATGTCTTTATGACAGAAGAGGGCCTCAAATTCCACTAGATATGGTTGTGAGCCACCATATTGATGATGGCAGTTGTAATCAGGACCTTTGGAAGAGAAGACAGTGCTCTTAACTGCTGAGCCAGCTCTCCAGCTGACTACTGACATTTTCCTAGTGAAGATCTGAGTGGACCATTTGGATTGCTATCATGTTCAGAGAATTCATAATTCAACTGGGGAACAGAGTATTGCTTGGAATCTGGCTATAACCCTAGGAATGGCTTTCTGTTTCATCAGCCCAGTCTCAAATTTTTCTTAACATGTAATTCTAAGAATGTATTATTGTTGCTTAGTGCCACCCCCCAGACAGAGTTTGGTGTCACCCAGGAAGTTGTCCTTTGCTTAAGTATCAGTATCAGAATAAAGTCAGTAAAAGTATTTACTTTACCCAATTTCAGTATGTGCACAAATAGAAATTCTGTTTTAATACAATTTATGTGGAGTAGTAACTCAGATCTGAGTTAAGAAGTAGCCTTGACTACCAGTGTAGGCCATCTTACTCTGTACACTTTTCTCCAGGGACTGCCATCTGTTAACCAGCAGGATCAGAAAAGAGAGTTGTTCCTTTCACATAAAAAGAAGCCATGGGGAATATGATCTACTCTGTGGCATAGTGATGCCAGCATCCTGGAGGCAAGAGAGTTGTCCAAATCAAATGCAATTGTCTCTCTAGAGGTCAGCATTTTTGGTCTGATAGTTCTAGGAATAGAACATTGAGGCACTGGCAGATATGGTGTCTGGTGAGGGCTTGCTTTCTAATAGATGTGCTTGCTGTATTCTTGTGAGATGGAAAAATTGAGAGAACTGAAATGCCTCTTTTATGAGGACTCTGCTCTTATGATCTAATCACTTCCTATTACAATAACTTTGGGGCTTAGAATTCATTATAAGAGTTTTGGGGAAACACAGAGATTCGGAATTTAATGCCAACTCATGAAATGCTTCCAGTGTCTAATGTACCCAATAAGGTTCACAGAGTAAGTGCAACATAATTATCTGTGATTGAAAGTAATAACCTCACTAGTCTGAGAATCTGAAAATAGATGAAACACTGAATTTCTTTTTCCCTAGATGATAGTATCCATGACTCTTAATTTCACCTAATGATTATGAATACATTTTATATGTATCTATAAACACATTTCATTATGATCTCTTGGCTTTGCTGATATCATATATGTGTCCCAAAGATACCTCAAGACATCTTCTCTAGTCTGATCTCATAACACATGTCTACTTACAATGGGTACTTTATACCTTCAATTTAAAATTGTACTCAGCCAACTTTGAGGTCTCTCTATAACTCTCATTTTCCCAGTTTAGTTATCAGTGCATCTTGCCATTTTGCCATTTGCGTATCTGTCACTTCTAATTTTTTCCTCTCCATTTTAACTTTCACATTAAGCATTTATTTTCTTTTATGTTAACTATCCCCTAAGAATTTCTTTCTTCTAAGTTTTCTTACCTTAAAGTTGGATATCATTATGACATCAATGATTTTCTTCCCATTGTGAAGGAAAGATAATTTAATGGGTATTTTTGAAAAATTACCATATTTAGCATATCACTATGCTAGAACTGGGGATAATTTTGTTTTATTTAATCATAATCATCCTGTGAGCAGATAGAACATTGCATTTTATAGCTGATGGAGCTGAGTTTTAGAAAAGTAAAGTAATTTGCCTTGGATCACCCCAGATTGAAAGTAGATCGGGTTTGAGCCTTCTTGGCTGTCTATTTCCTCTTGACTCTTTTATACCCCATTTGTGGCCATAGGCCATCAATTTATCTTATGACTCGGCTTTACACTGTCAAGACAGTTCTTTTATTGAGAGACCCCTTTACTCTCTCTTCCATAACTTTGTATGACTTATCCCAAATTCTTTTAAACTTCCCCCAATTTCTCCGGATTACTTCTATAGTACCTGTAAAGCTTCATTATTGACAGATAAACTTTGCTGCAGTCATTTTTGTACTTGTGTGTAATGACTGCTCTCTTAATAGCCTGGAAGCTTCCTAAGGGGAAGAGCTATGTCTTTTCAGTTAAATGTATTTAGAATATAGAAGTAGGAACAATAAACACATGCCTAGATGGGTAATTATTGAATAAGACAGTCTCAGGAACCATAATTTTCCTAATTATGCAGAAATAAAATGTCAGCAGACACTTCCATTTTGTCTTCCCAATTAGAATGTAAGCTTTGTGACATGTTTTTTATATGATTTATTCATTTGTGTCTTCTGTACCAAAAACTCTACCAGGATGATAAAAACAATCATTCCATAAGTGCACATAAAATCAATTTTACCACATTATTGGTCCCCAGATTTTCATATAAAAGGTGAGCATTTTCTCCAAAGGGAGTTTCATATATTTAGAGCAGTTTGGTTCATTAATTATTTGAGTGACAATTATGTGTTTAGTATTATAACTGGCATTATGATGAAAAGATGTCATCCAAACAGTTTACTGACATTATTATAATTGGTGATTATTGACAGTGTCAGATAGTTATTTTTAGGAGATATACTGGTGATTAAATGAACAGATTAATAGCATCCTGCTAAAACTTGGGCTTACCAAATTCCTTGCAACTATTCTGAGCAACTCTTTGCTCACCTCAAGAGTTACAGACATGACAGAGCCACATGACAACCACCCTGTGGCACAGCAGAATTTTTGTTATGCAAATTCACAAAAACATATAGAAATCTAAAATTTTGAAAAACAAAAGTGCATTCTCCAAATTATGAAGTTTTTCCATTTGTGTTTTCTGAATAAATAATTTTTAATAATTGACTCAATTGAATATCTAAAACAAATATTTAAATGAATAATCCATATAATCAATATTTTCTTTAATTTTTGTCTAATATTATTTTCTACTATAATTTCTAAAAAGTACAGGCAAGGTTAGCTTCAAGACAAACTATCTTTAGCTTTTTCTCATTTTCATAAATCAGGCAAAACACAAATGAATTTTTTGTATTAAATAAAAGCTGTGGTTAGAAGGATATGTTGTAGCTTTTATAATGAAAATCAATGAGTTAAATTGGCCAGAACAAATAAGGTGATAAAGGGTAATGATGAATGATAGAAAGAGAAAGAAACCTGCAATTTATCTGTCTCTATCACCAGAATTTCTAGACCCCATCCTTCCCATCTTGTCTTATATGTCTTCTCTATACCTGTACACTCTGTAAAACACTATTTACAATATGCCTCATAATCATGTTCGTTCTTTGTTTCCCCAAATCATGGGTCAAAACACGTAATTCTGAGGCAGGAGAATGACACATGCCTTTAATTTCAACACTTAGGAGGCAAAACTGGCCTACAAAACAAGTTCTAGGATAGCCATAGTTAAATAGTAATTCCCTTACTTAAAAACAAACACGTAATTCAAAATTTATATATTTATATTGGCTCCATGTTCATCCACTTAACAAAATATTTATAGCACACCTACTGTATTATACATTATACTGGTGCAAAAGACAAAAATCCTGATGAAATATAAGTTTCTTAAAGAAAGATACTTGGTTAAAATTCCCCAAGGTAAATTATAATAACACATTCATTTCAAATGTTGTATTATCTAATTTTTACAGAAAAAGGAAAAAGAGCAGTGAATTAAAGAATACCGTGAAGGAAAGTTTGAAGACAAACTTGACGGAGGCAAGAGGTTTTCTATTCACTTCTAAGCTCTCCAGAAAAGCATTCTAAGAAAAAGAAAAGGCCAAAGCAAAAATTCTTGTGCAGAAGAATGCTTGATAAGTTAGATGCAGAGCATAGAGGCCACCACACTGGAGCAATGTGAGAGAGAGAACAACAGACAAGAGATGAGTATTAATTAGAGGTTGTTCACAAGAAGATGGGGGAAATTTTGGGGTGTCTGATAGGCTGACTTTTATTTAGAGAAAAGGGAGAGCCATTGAAGTTTTTTTGCGCCTGATTGACTGTCAGTGTAGGAGGGTTACTTTGCAGAGTTGTTGAGAAGGTTGTGGTGTTCTAGGAAACAAAGACAAGTCATTTAGGAGGGTGTTGGGGCCATTGATACAATGCTTACCCATTGAACAATTATGTATTATTCACATATTATATTATGGCTGTAAAAGACAGATATTCTGATGAAATTTAAGTTCCTTGTGGGAATATAGGTGATTAGTAAGTTATATAATATTAGGATTATGGAAAATCTGGTTTTTAAAAGCAAGAGAGAAAGAAGGGCAGCATTAAAGAACAAGGTGAGTACTGTTGATGTGTGAATGATATGGAGCTTACTAAAAGAAGACAATGAGACAGTCTAGTTATACTGTGACAGTGTAAACTGACAGGTGTCCCAACAGGTTGGAGTAGGTGTATGAGACAAAGAAACAAAGAAAGACTCAAAAACCTGAGTGAAGATATTTCACCTATTAGTAGAAATTGAGAAGGTAGCTTGGAAGAGAAAGTCTAAGGGGCAGGGGGAGGTGCTTAGCTTGTGGTATAGAAAGTCTGAGCTACCCCATCAGTACTATCAAAGTCAACTTGTATAATAGAGCACTGGAAAGGAGCTTGACGTGCTTAGAAACAGCATTTAAACATGTGGGGTTAATAAAATCACAAGGAGGTGATGATGTGTAGACATAAGATGAGGGAGTAACCAGTTCTGCCAGCACCATTTGTTGAAGATGCTCTCTTTTTTCCATTGAATACTTTTAGCTCCTTTATCAAAAATTAGGTGTTCATAAGTTTGTGGGTTAAAATCAGGGTCTTCTACTCGGTTCCATTGGTCGACTTCTCTGTTTTTATGCCAATACCAAACTGTTTTCAATACTGAGGCTCTGTAATAGAGTTTGAGGTCAGGGATGGTAATGCCTCCAGACGATCCTTTATTATATAAGATTGTTTTGGCTATCCTGGGTTTTTTGTTTCTCCATATAAAGTTGATTATTGTCCTCTCAAGATCTGTGAAGAATTTTGATGGGATTTTAATGGGGATTGCATTGAATCTATAAATTGCCCTTGGTAGAATTGCCATTTTTACTATGTTGATCCTCCCAATCCAAGAGCAAGGGAGATCCTTCCATTTTCTGGTATCCTCCTCAATTTCTTTCTTCATAGACTTAAAGTTCTTGTCAAATAGATCCTTTACTTCCTTGGTTAGAGTTACCCCAAGATATTTTATGCTATTTGTGGCTATCGTGAAGGGTGATGCTTCTCTGATTTCCATCTCTGCTTCCTTATCCTTTGTGTGTATCAGGACCACGAGGGATGCACCCACCCACTGTGACAGTGGAACTGATTTATTGGGAGCCCACCAAGGCCAGCTGGTCTGGGACTGAATAAGCATGGGTTGATTCCGGACTCTCTGAGCATGGCGGTCAATGAAGACTGATGAGAAGCCAAGGACAATGGCACTAGGTTTCGATCCTAATACATGAACTGGCTTTGTGGGAGCTTAGCCTGTTTGGACGCTCACCTTTCTGGACGTAGATAGAAGGACCTTGGTCTTCCTGCAGGGCAGGGAATTTGGACTGCTCTTCAGTAACGAGAGGGAGGGGGAATGGAGTGGGGGGAGGAGAAGACGAGTGGGGATAGGGGGAGGGAAGTGGGGGGAGGGCAATATTTGGGAGGAGGGGAGGGAAATGGGAAATGGGGAGCAGGTGGAAATTTTAATTAAAAAAGAATAAAAATAAATAAATAAGTAAAAAAAAAAAGATGAGGGAGTAAGAGAATGTTCTAGGTATTTCAAATACTAAGAGTCGGGGAAGAAATGCTGGTGTCAGCTAAGGAAACTGAAACCTGACAGCATTTCTCTGAGATCATAAAGCTGATAGCAATGTAAAATGAGGAGGATGGAGGGACCATACATGTTCAAGGCACCTGCTCTGTTGACATTTCCTCATTTGACATGTTGCCTATGGGCAAAAGGCCTGACTCCCTCACAAGATATTGGAGGCCTAATTTCCAGCACAGGGCTTGGTACTTATAAACAATAGTAAGTATTTGGTGAAATGATTGAATTAAATATGCTTGCATCTAAAGCCATTCCTGCAGTTTGAAAATTATGCTGAAAATGCATACATGAACCTGGGGGAAAGTGGAGACATAGAGAAGGTGTAGAATTAAGTCAGTTGATCTAAGCCAATCATCCCCAACATGAGATCCTGAAACCCAAAGTGTTTCAAAGACCTTAAGGTTTTAAGCGGTCACTTGATGACAGCAGTGGAAAATGTGTATGTATATCACCCTTACTAGGAAGAAAATCCCACAAAGAAAAGGAAGGTTTTCTTTTCTTTTTCTTCTGATTTATCTCAGTTACCCACAGAAGTGCCCAGAATAGGGTTGTTGAATGAATGAGTGCTTACAAAGTTAGGACTGGGTCTTTATCAATGGATCAAAGCCTCTTCCATCTATTTGGGAGTGGAGACAGAATGGTGGCAACATTCCAGTGACAGTTTCTAGAAATGCTGCATAAAGCCACTGTGTATTAGAGCACAGTTCATTTTGTTCCTGAAAGACTAGAAGCACAAAAGAAGTGAAAAGCCTGTGGGGATAATATTTTTGTGTGTGTGAAAAGATTTTAAGTAGGATTACATTGGTGGGAAGAGAATAGAAAATGAAAGAGAGTTTAAAATAAGAAAAAACCAAACAGATGGTGCCTGATGATTTTATCATTGGTGAATAAAGGTAACCTTTGATGACTGGTATGTAATAAGGGATAGAAGAAGAGTAGAAAGCTATTTTCTTTTGGCTTTTGTTTTTGTTTGTTTGAGGCAGGGTAAAATAGGATTAAAGGCTTGTTATAATTCTCAAGAACATAAATAAATTCTTCTGAATAAGAATTAAAGGTTAGCAGAAGATCCCCAAGCCACCTGCCGATGGACTATCTGAATCCATGAATCTGATCAATGTGAAAAGGAGGAGTACCTGACTCCATGAAGATGATCAATGAGAACAAGGAGGAAAGTGTAGAGCAAAGCAGTGGGTATCAAAAACAAACCTGTGAATGTGAACAAGAATTCCTGGAAAGAATCTGTGCCTGCAAAGACTGAGGCTACAGCAATGTGAGAGATCAGAATGCTGTCGATCTATAAACTCATAATTTTGGGCTAGCTTTAGTCTATGGCATTACCATTCCCAAACCACCTCTTTGCTAGAACTAATATCTTTTGGCTAATAGATAAAAGCATTTTGAAATCTATTGACTTAGATTCCACCAATATAAAAGCTAAGAGTGTAATCAGATAACATCTGATATTTATATAATGGTTTTTCCTATCTTATTATGAAGACATCTCTGATGTAATCCATAAGTATGTTTTAAATTTACATTGATTTGTGATTTTCTTTGTTCTCTAAATTTCTAAAATTTCATGTTACTGCTTCCATGTTAAAACTTGGGATTTGGGTTAACCTAAACCTGCTATAAAATTTTCTCCATTTGAGCCGGGTGGTGGTGCCATATGCCTTTAATTTCAGCACTCCAGGAGGCAGAGGCAGGCAGATCTCTGTGAGTTTAAGGCCAGCCTGGTCTACAGAGTGAGTTTCAGGATAGCCAGGGTTGTTACAGAGAGAAACCCTTTCTCAAACCTTACCCCCTCTAGAAAAAAAAAAAAACCTCACAGGTGTAGCAGCATATCCTTATATCTCCAGCACTAACATGTGGCAGATCTATGGGCCTTGCTTGTCTGTCCACATGAAATGGCGATCTCAGGTTCTGGTCTCTAAGTGTAAGATGTAAAAACTATTGAGAAAAGCATCCCGATACCAACATCTTGCCCCCAAGTTGACTGCATGATGAAATACATCAGTACACATGCATTCATCTCTCTCTCTCTCTCTCTCTCTCTCTCTCTCTCTCTCTCTCTCTCTCTTTCTCTCTCTCTCTCTCTCTCTCTCTCTCTCTCACACACACACACACACACACACACACTATTCTCCAATTTCTCCTACCTGAATCTAATAATGTGTGGCCAGAATTTCTTCACAGAATCATTTGACGCTTTAGTGTTTAAACTTGCTCCAGACATGTTCCAATGATCGATAGAAGTAAAAACATAACAAACAAAACTAAAAAGATGTTATGCTAAACTTGAAAGCCAGGTAAATACTCTGAGAAATAGAAACACAGAGAAGTGTGTAACACAGAAGTCACAGCTGTTGGAGGCTGTGGGTCTTCAAGTATTTGAGGGCAGACAGAGTCAATTTCTTCTGTAGTCAAAAGAGAATGAAAATGTTGTACATAAATCCAAAGCTCAGCTCATGAATAAAACAAGAGATGCATTTGACATTAGACAATAGCAAAAAAATGGTAAGAAAAAGAACTTGAATTTTGTGTTGCCCACTGTCTGGAACACAGCTTTCAGCAAGCTGTGAAAACAGTGAGGTGGTAAGAGCAATCCTTGGAACCAGAAAACAATTCAGGCTATTCTGGATCAGTGAAGCTGAGAATTTTATTAAAAGATTTCCTTCTGGAGTTGGGAAAAGTGTGGTAGAAGGAACTCAAAACTGTTTGAGAAACATACAAACCCTTCATGTAAAATAAGTTTGCAAGCTCAAGTACCCAAATACATGAATGAATCTGAAGTAAAAATCAGATAGCCAAGGAAACCAATAATTAGAATTATTGTATATAAAGCTATTATTTTTAAATGTGAGCGAAGCTTTTGGGTAACGGCATTGGTGAAGGTCGAGTGATGGCAGTCTTGCAACTGCCGCCTCACTTCTTTGTGAGAATTGAAGGATGAGAAAGAGTAAACTCACGGAAACCTGAGGAAATGGAGATGCTGGTTTATTAGAACTTGGAATATAGAAACCGGGGTCAAGCAGAGCTAAGGAAGTAGATATTAGTGAAAGAAAAGAACAAAAGAAAACAAAACAGAAAACCACAATGAACTATGGTGGAAGGGAACTCCTGACACTGAAGTGTGAGTCCTGCAATTAGATACCGAGATTGAGGCAAAAATGATACAGAAGTGAGAATTTTATTTATTTATTCGATGACAGTTAATGATGGGAAAAAATTATTCATGTGCTCATTAATAAAACCTCCCTGTTTAAGTTCTCTTATTATCCTTGTTACAGATGGAGAATCAACCAGACAATTAAGAAATAGTCTCAATACTACATATTAAGCCAAAATAATTGGATGCCAATGTTTCATCTAGGACTTCTTCTTTAATAATGATCTAAAACACATTATGTTTTTTGCCTTATACATAGACAAGAAGTGATATTATATAAGTAGAAACTATTCCCTAAGTCAGTGGTAATGGTTTCTGGAATTCAGACATGGCAGGTCTTGATTTGGTGGGCCATGTTTTCCTGGAGTCCTTCATCTCTCTGGCTTCTAAATTGTTTCCTCCATTTTTTCCCACAAAATTTCCTATTTCCTGAGGTGGTAGGAGGCAGTGGAAACCTCTAATTTAGACTCTCTTTCCATATAGTATCTGCCAGTGGGTCTCTGCTCCCGCTCCATGTCTGAGGCCAGAGCAAGCCTATATGATGACAATTGGCTAAGGCGCAGATCTATGACTATAGAATCATTTCATTGATATTTTTTGTCAATAGTTATTTTTTCTACCTTAAATCTCTGGGCTATCAATTTTTGGTTTCTGGCTAGCAAGGCAATGTATGGCATGCTCTCCATCTCATCGAATGGGCCTGAAGTTAAACTAAACATCGGTTGGCTTCTCCCACTAGTTCTTGGCCACCATTGGCTCTGCATATCTTATAGGGAGGAATGATTGTAGGTTTTGTGCCTGGGTTGGCTGGTGTCTGAGTTTCCCATTCCATAACCTTGAGAGTATCTTCTTACACCAAAGAGACTAGAATGCAGAAGCGAAGGCTTTGTGCAGGCACCAGCTCAACCTCTCCACATTCATTGAGATGTGTGGCTGATGTCTTCAGCAATACAGCCCCTCCTATCAGTTTTCAGAGACCAACTTTCTATCCTACAATCTGGCTGGATTCTTTAGGGAGCTCATTGAACCCCTGTGGCCAAAAGTTGGACAGAATGCAACCCAGTCTCACCACTAGAAGCCTTCCCTGGCTACAAAAGTTGACCAGTTTAGACTAAATATTCTTCATTACTAGGATTCCTCACTAGGGTCATTCTCATAGATTCCTGCAAATTTCCACTAAACTAGGTTTCCACACCACTTCCTCAGTGCTCATCACTGTCATCTGTCTCTCTCACACACTCTCTCTCTCACATCCCTGCCCTCTTCCATTGCAGTCCTCATCTATTCCAACTCTACCCTCAAAATTTATTCTTTTCTCTTTTTTCCAGGTGATCCAGGAATCCTCCTCAGGAACTCCCTCTTTAACTTTCTGGGTCTGTGGTTGAAGCTTGATTATCATTTACTTAACAGCTAATATCCTCTAATATCTTTCTGAGTCTAGGTTACCTCACCCAGGATGATCTTTTCTACTTCCATTCATTTGCTGGCATATTTTATGATTTTATTGTTTTTTTTTTTGTTTGTGTTTTTGTTTTTTTGGTTTTTTGGTTTTTCGAGACAGGGTTTCTCTGTGGCTTTGGAGCCTGTCCTGGAACTAGCTCTGTAGACCAGGCTGGTCTCGAACTCACAGAGA
The DNA here is from genome assembly GCF_950005125.1 of Chionomys nivalis. NCBI lineage: Eukaryota > Metazoa > Chordata > Mammalia > Rodentia > Cricetidae > Chionomys > Chionomys nivalis. Next base: position 32,351,449 of record NC_080111.1, on the reverse strand, counting down.
TCTGCCTGCCTCTGCCTCCCAAGTGCTGGGATTAAAGGCGTGCGCCACCATCGCCCCGATTTTATTGATTTTTAACAGCTGAGTAATACTCTATTGTGTAAATGCATCATATTTTCACTATTCATCCTTCTATTGAGGGAAATCTAGGTTGTTTCCAGTTCCTAGAGATGATAAATAAAGTCACAATGAACAGAGCTGGGCAAGTGTCCTTATGGTAGGATAAAGCATCCTTTGGGCATATGCCCTAGAGTGGTATAGCTGGGTCTTAAAGTGGAGCAATTCCCAATTTACAGAGGAGTCATCATATTGACTTCCAAGTGGGTTGTACCAGTTTGCATTCCCACCAGTAATAAGGGAGTGTTCCCCATATTCATACCCTCACCAGCATGAGCTACCGCTGTATTACTTATCTTAGCCATTCTGACTGGTGTAACATGGAATCTCAAAGTCGTTTTGATTTGCATTTTCCTGATGGCTAAGGCTATTGAACATTTCTTTAGGTATTTGAGATTTTTCTATTTAGAATTCTCTGTTTATATCTGCATGTAATATTTAATTGGAATGTTTATTTTTTGATATATAATTTCTTGAGTTCTTTATTAATTTTGACTTATTAGCCCTCTGTCAGATGTCTGAATGACAATTGTCTTTGCCTTACACAACTTTTTCAGCTTGAGTAGGTACCGTTTATTGATTGTCAATCTTAGTGGCTGCACTATTGTTCAGAAAGTCATCTCCTGAGCCAATATGTTCAAGGCTGTTCCTCACTTTCAGTGTATCTGGTTTAATGTTGAAATCTTTGATCTACTTGTACATGAGTGTTATGTAGAGTTTTATGTGACAAATATGGCCCTATTTACATTCTTTTACATGTATAAGGCTGGCCAGTGTGGCTATTCTACTTTTCTGATCCTCAGGCAAGTTTTATTTATTAAAATACAAATTAAATGCCACTACATTTCTACTTTTTGCCTAAAATAAAAAGAAGGCTATAACTAATATAAGAAAAAACTACATACAGTAAGTACAATAACTATATATAATATATGTAGGCAATTAGTATATCAACAATATCTAGTTCATTTGTATTTGACAAATTCAGATAAATACTCCATATATATCCTATCTTGGTGAGTCCAAAGTCTTGTACCTGGTGTGGGAAGTCCTTCTGTATATGTATTACTTTTGTTGGTTAATGAATAAAGAAACTACCTTGGCCTGTCGATAGGGCAGAGCATAATTAGGCAGAGAAAACTATACTGAATGCTGGGAGAAAGAAGGCAGAGTTATGAGAAGTCATGTAGCCCCACAGGAGACAGATGCTGGTGACAGAACATTACCCTGTAAGCCTCAGCCACCTGGCAGTACACAGATTAGTGGAGATGGGCTAGATTAAGATTTAAGAATTAGCCAATAAGATTCTAGAGAAAATGGGCCAAGCAGTGATTTAATTAATACAGTTTCTGTGTGGTTATTTTGGGGTTGAGCAGTCAGGATCAAACAAATGGTCTCTTACAACATGTACCTAATTTATTTTCTATCTGTATCAGATAAACTTGGTATCTGTATCAGATAAACAAGAAAAACTATAGCTATCTAGTCTTCAGCTCCCTCAGAGACCCAAGAAAGAAATAAAATTAACAGAGTAAGCAGGAAATGCAACAAGCAACTTTCAAAAATGGGAGAAATGAAAGAAACAGATGGATTCTTTGATAGTCACCCAAAGTTCCTCTGTGGCGTTGGGGCATCCATCTTCAGCTGACATGCCCAGAATATCAGATAGACTTTTCCGTGAAGCAGGATATTTTTAAGAGTTGTCTGTCCTTAAGAGTTGACATGTTTGGTAGTCACTTTCTTTTGTGTATTTGTTGTCTAATTGGTACTGCGGTACTGTCAGTAGTTGAGGTGGGAGCATTTTCTTGCCCAGAGGCTTACTTTTGCCACAAAGAAAGTAAACTCCATGTGGAGTTTCTTCAATGTCCATTATCTTCTCTAAAGTAGATTGGTGCGGCAAGGAGCATACATGTCTCATTGTCATAAAAACAAGCCTATGTTATTAACACATTTTATTTTATTATATTTTATTTTATTTTGGTTTTTTGAGACAGGGTTTCTCTGTGGTTTTGGAGCCTATCCTGGAACTAGCTCTTGTAGACCAGGCTGGTCTCGAACTCAAAGAGATCCGCCTGCCTCTGCTCCCCAAATGCTGGGATTAAAGGCGTGTGCCACCACCGCCCGGCTATTAACACATTTTAAATACCATATTCTGTAACTTTCTGAAGTTTATTTAAGATGACCTGTCTATCTAAAATATATCTTTGGTCTTCAAAGCTTACCTAATATGACTACAAATTTGAGTATAATAAGTGACTAATTACAACCTGCATTTCCTTATTATCTTAAAGAGTTGGTAGTAATAATTTTCAAGGACTAGAGATTTGCATTACACTATTAAATGAGCTGTATAGGTACAATAGCTTGAACAGGATTAAAAACATATGTATAGTATGTTTTTACAAAATTAAATCTAATTTGTATCAATATACAAAATGTGTATAAAGTATACAAAAGTCCAACCCAATGCAAAACATTTAAAACTAGTAGTTGTTTTGTAAAAGTAGATTCAATAATCTACCACTTTATCTTATCATGTCTATGTCTTCCCTTTTCTCTTTTCAAAATAGATTCAATAACCTACCCTTTTATCCTATCGTAGCTATATCCCTCATTTTTCTTTTCAAAATAAGAACCTTGAATCTAATTTCCTTTGTTTAGCTTTTATTCCTGACTGTTATCCATAACAACTAATAACAAAACACTAAACAAAGACAATCCATTTTTTGGAAACGTGGGTATAGGTTTCTAGGCTACTGATAATCTAGGGAACACTGATAACCTTATGGTACTCAAAGAAAATTTAGGATTATGGTCAAGTCCTGACTGGAGTATTCTGTGAGGCTGGATCATCAGCCAGCAGTCTTGAAGCTGTTTTGGATGTAGAACTCAGACGAAAGTGCAACAGAGGTGCTCTAAAATTTTGGTTCATCTATCCCATCATTCCCATTAGAGATATTTCATGGTGTCTTCCTAGATCAAACTATATTTTTTCTTAACCAAGAATGAATCCACAGACTCTCATTTCCTGTGGAAACAAAAGCAAAACCTTTTTTTCCAAAGTAACATACTTTTTCACTTAAATTTTGTAGTCAAGGTATCTTCAAAATATATAGGTTGGATTAATCCAGCAGCATTTATAATCAAATGTCTTTTAAGAGCTCATGCTCCCTTCCTCAGAAGTCAATTTAGAGACAACACAATAACATACAGTATCCAGATTCTCTGTGTATTTACATCTTTACATGGAAGCTAAGCTGGGGTGGATGGAAGCTGGTAGCATTAGTTTTCCTCCCCAACCCAGATGTCTAGGTTTGGGTTTAGCTCTGGCCTGTTCTGGTGGCTAAAATGATTCAGGTAAACAGTTTTTTTTTTTTTTTTAATGAATTTGTACCCAAAACTGTGGGCACTGAGAAGAAGGTATTTTCTTTTGTGTTTGGATGGAATGTTCTGTAAATATCTGTTAGGTTCTGATGGAAGAGTTAATTTCATTGGTTAAATAAAGAAACTGCCTTAGCCCTTTAATAGGACAGAAAATTAGGTAGGCGGAGTAGACAGAACAGGATGCTGGGAGAAAGAAGCCGAGTCAGTGAGTCGCCATGATTCTCCCACTCCAGACAGACGCAGGTTAAGATCCTCCCTGGTAAGCCAGCTCGTGGGGATACACAGAATATTAGAAATTGGTTAGATCAATATGTAAGAGCTAACCAATAAGAGGCTGGAACTAATGGGCCAGGCAGTGTTCAAAAGAATACAGTTTCCGTGTAATTATTTTGGGGCATAAGCGAGCCATGTGGGCGGCCGGGTGCCAGGGATGCAGCCCCACCGCTCTTATTACAACAAGGTTCACTTGGTTTATAATGTGAGTTATATATAACATTTATCTGTTTAACTTTTCTCTTGATGACCTGTCAGTTAGTGAAAGTGGGGTATTGACATCTTCTGTTAGTAGAGTGTAAAGGTCAATATGTGATTTAAGCTGTTAGCAGTATTTCTTTAACAAAGGTGGATGCCCTTGTGTTTGAGATATAGATGTTAAGAATTGAAATGTCAACTTGGTAGATTTTTCTTTTGAAGAATATGTGATATCCTTCCTCATTTCTTTTGATTAATTTTGGTCTGAAGTATATGTAGGAATTAAAATGGATACACCAGCTTGCTTCTTTCATTGATTTGTTTGGAGTAACCCTTTGCCCTGAGGAAATGTCTATTCTTGATGTTGTGGTGTATTTCTTTGATGCAGCAGAAGGATGGATCCCATTTTCATATACAATCTATAAACTGTGTTGTTTTATTTGGGAGTTGAGGCCAGTGGTATTGAGAGATATCAATTATTGATAATTTTTGTTATTTTGTGGTTTGTTGGTTGGAGGCCTTGGTGTTGGTGTGTGTGTGTGTTTGTTTGTTTGTTTATGTGTGTGTATTTCTCTTCTTTCAGTTCTACTGGTATGAAATTATTTATTTCCCTTGTTTTCCTGGGTACAGGTAAATTGCTTGGTTTGGATTTTTCCTTCTAGCACCTCTGCATATAGGTATGGTTCAAATTTGACTTTATCATGGAATATCTTATTTTCTCTATCTCTAGTGACTGAAATTTTTGCTGGATACAATAATCTGGGTTGGTATCACAGATTTCTTACAGTTTTTAGCACATTTATCCAAGTTCTTCTGTCTTTTAGGGTCTTGATGGAGAAATCAAGTATAATTCTAATAGGTCCGCCAGAATATGATTTTTGGTATTTTTCTCTTGCAACTTTTGATATTCATTTTTATTTTTTTACTATGCTGCTTAGTGTTTTGAATATTATATGATGAGGGGCTTTCTTTTCTGGTCCAATCCATTTGGTGTCCTATGTACTTCTTGTACCTTCACAGGCATCTCTTCTTTATGTTAGGAAAAGTTTTCTTCTATGATTTTGTTGAAAGTATTTTCTGGGCTTTTGAGCTGGGATTCTTCTTCTTCCTCTATTCTTATTATTAGTAGGTTTGGTCTTTTCATAGTGTCCAAGATTTCCTGGATGTTTGTGTCAGGAATTTTATAGATTTGACATTTTCTTTAACCAATGTATCTATTTTTTCTATCATATCTTCAGTGCCTGAGATTCCCTGTTCCATCTCTTGTATAAGTTGGTAAAGATTACCTTTGTAGTTCCTGATTGCATTCCTAAGATTATCATTTCCAGAATTACATCAGTTTGTGTCTTCTTTATTTCTTCTATTTCTATTTTCAGATCTTGAACACTTTTATTTGTTTCCCTCAACTGTTTTTCTTGGCTTTTTAAAAGGGATTTATTCATTTCTTAGGATTATTTGTGTTTTCCTGACTTTCTTTGAGGGATTTTTTTCCTCTAATTTTTTGTTTGTGCTTTCTGGAATTTCACTAGGGACTTTACTCGTTTTCTTTTTAAGTAGCTCTATCACCTTGATTTTAAGGCCTTCTTCTTGTGTTTCAGCTATATTGCAATATTAAGGGCCTAATATGCTAGGATAACTAGGCTCAGATGGAGTCATATTTCCCAGCCTCTTATTGATTATGTTCTTATGCTGGAATCTATGCATCTGCATGCATCTTTATTGGGTAGATGTTTTGTACTTTGGTTCCTAATTTTTTCTCTGGATTTTCAGAGACTGTGTTAGCTATGTATTACCTCTTTTACTTACCTACTTGGTTAATGTGATCACCGGAATTCTTGCTGTTTTTTGAGGCTGAATGAGGGAGGCTCTGGGAAGTGCTTTGTTGTAGCACTAGGACCAACTCTGAGAATTGAGTCTTGGGTAACAGAGAGAATGGAGAATCTCGGAGAGCTAACCTACCTGGTCTTCTTGCAGGGGTGGCTTGTGATTGAGCTTGGGGTTTTGGTGTCCACATCTGTTGGGAACTGGGACACAGTGACAAGGAGGGGAGGAAGGGCCAAGGGTGGTTTGTGGGATCCATAGGTGGCATGGACAGGGGGAGGTAAAGCTGCCACTGCTGTTTTGTTGCAGTACTAGGTAAGAACCCCAGAACTGGGTGTAGGGTAACAGAGTCAGAAGGTCCAAGGCCAGCTTACCTGGTCTTCTGGCAGGCATGACCTATGTTTGAGCAAGTCAGTAATTGTGATTCTTTATGTGTGTTTAAATATTTCTTAAATCATTTAAACACAAAATTCTGTTGCCTTACACATCTACCATTTATTCCATGGCAAATATGTTGTGAATCATTACTGCCCCACAGTAATAAGTATGGTATGTTTGATCCTAGAACAGTTTTGAATTTTTATGTGCTGAAAATGAGGGGAAATTAGAAATTGAAATGTTAAGAATTTTATATGTACCTCATTGAGGAGCTTCTGGAATGTATATGGAAATCTCAGATTCTAAATTTAAAGTAAAAAATAATCATCTAATTTTTGCTTTTCTTTATGGAGTTCAGATGCTCCCTTCCTGTTTTGAACATAAGAATGTCCAGGATATATAAAATCTCCATGAAATAAATCATGAAAACATTTGAAGACAGCATTAGAAGATTAGGTAAACCACTGACCTTTCTATGTTCCAATGTCAAGTATATTAAGAAAGAAATCAGGGAAACAATCTCATTCACAGTAGTCTGAATATTTTTATTTTTTGGTATAGACCTAACTGACAAGTGAAAGACATATACAATAAAAAATTTGAAACTATGAAGAAAGCAATGTTCTCCCATGCCAGAAAAATGGAGAGAGCTCCAATGCTAATAAATTGGTAGGATTAATATTGTGAAAATTGTCATCCTACCAAAAGCAATCTATAAATTTATCACAACCCTCATCAAAATCCCAAAACAATTTTCTCAGAAAATGAAAACACAGTATTAAAACTCATGTGAAAATATAAAATATCCTGGATAGCAAGACCAATACTAATTAAGAAAAACACCGCTGGAGATACCATCTTTCTTGACTTTTAAACTGTATTGCATAACTGTGGTGATAAAAACAGTATGTACCAGCATAAAAAGAGACACACTGCTTAGTGGAGCTGAATAAAGGGCCCAAATATTAGGCCATAAAAACTTGATTTTTGACAATAACCAAAAAATAAACATTCGAAAAAGACAGTATCTTCAATAAATGGTCCTGGCCAAATTAGATAATTACATGTATAAGAAGGAAATTTATCTATCCTCCCTTACAAACTCAAGTGGACCAGTTACCTCAACATAAAACCCAATATAATGAATCAGCTAGAAAAAAAAGTAAAAATTGGCTTCAACTTTTAGACATAAGAAATAAATTTGAACAAGACATTCAATTTCTGAAAAAGGATTATCTTTTTTTGAATAAAGAAATTGACAAATTGGACCTCATGAAGCTAAAATCCTGTACAGCAAAGGATATAATCAGTTGAATGAAGAGGCAGCCTACAGAATGGGAAAAGGAATGTTCTAGAATGTACAAAGAACTAAAAGCACTAAACATCAGCAAATCAAGAAACTCACTTAAAATGGGCAGTGGAACTAAACAGATAGTTCTCAAAAGAAAAAGACAAAACTATGAAATGATATTTAATGTTCAACAGTGTCAGCCATTAGTGAAATGCAAATGAAAACAACTTTGAGATTTCATTTCAGCTATATCAAAAGAGACAAGATCAAGAGAACAAATAACAATAATGCTGGTGCTGATGTAGGGGAAGAGAAACACTTTTTCACTGTTGGGAGGAAGGCAAACTGGTGCAGCCACTGTTGGAATCATTGCAGAATTCCTCAAAAGGCTGGGAATACCATTTGAACCAGCTACATCACTTCTGGGCATCTACCAAAAGAATTATATATCCTAATTATTCACCCATGTTTATTGCTGCTTGATTTACAATAACTCATGGGTGCAATAATGACATGAATATTATGGGGGTAAACAACCACTTAATATTTAAAATTCACTCCACAAAACAAAGTTCATATCGAATAGGCCAAAAACCTGTAGGCTGCTGGTCCTAGGTCCAAGAGAGAGCCTAGTACTATTGTTCTCCCAAATGGACATAACATCAAGCTGCCTTCTAAATATTTATTATTTTAGAGATTATAATATAATTACAACACTTCCCCTTCCCTTTTCTTTCATCCTAAGACTACCATATAACCTTCCTTGCTCTCTCTCAATTTAATGGCCTCTTTTTTCATTAATTGTTGCTACATGAACATACATATGTTTGGACTTGTATTTTTCAAATACATTTAAGGGATGTCTCTGGATTGTCAATCACCAATCATTTCATGTTCATTGTGTGTGTGTGTGTGTGTGTGTGTGTGTCTATCTGTCTGTCTAAGTGTGGGTACAAACATGGCTTAATATCACAGTATGTGTATAGAGGATAACCTTCACTAGTCAGTTTTCTCCTTCAATCATAGGATCCATGGATCCATCCAATCATGGAACTCAGGTAGCCCAGTGTACTGGCTGACTTTGTGTGTAAACTTGATATAAGCTAGAGTCAACAGAGGAAGGAGCCTCAGCTGCAGAAATGCCTCAGTGAGATGCAACTGTAAAATATTTTCTCTTCTAATGATCACTGAGTAAGGGCCCAGCCCATAATGGGTAGTACCATCTTTGAGCTGCTGGTCCTGGGTTCTATACGAAATCAGGCTGATCAAGTCATGGGAAGAAAGCCAGTAAACAGCACTACTGTACCGTGGCCTCTACATCACCTTCTACCTCCAGGATCCTGCCCTGTTTGAGTTCCTGTCCTGACTTTCTTCAGTGATGAACAGCAATGTGGTCTAAGTCTAATAAACCCTCTCCTCCAGAACTTGCCTTTTTATTATGGTGTTTCATTGCATCAGTAGAAACTCTAAGACACCAGGCTTGGGTAACAAGAACTTTTAACTGCTGAGCCATATCCAGCCTGATACTAGATACTTAGCATCATTTTCTATGACCTGTTCATCTTGAATGTGTGCTGCCTTTTTGATCTTCCTCTGCCTGTATTTTTTTTTCTGTAGCTTCACAACTGGGTGTATACAGCCTTGATATATTGCCAGCTACCTCATGTCCTCAAGACATTGAGTGGTGGTCATTAGACTAATGAGTATATGTGCTGTGATGTTGAGCGCTGTAAAGATAATCAATGGAAGCTCATCTTCTTGTTATTTTTCTAGTCAAGACATTAAGTGCCTTAAGTCAGTGGTAGGCACAGTTTGTTTCTCCTGAGTTATCACAGAACCAGCAGTTCTTCCTTTGCAGGCATACCCTGCAGGGGAGTATAGACCAACACAGCTACTTGGTTAGGTGGCAGATACTCTGTCATTTCAAAATAGCATGCTGGTGCTTCCTGTTTGAGAATTCTGGGAGTAACAGGTTTCACTTAAATTGCCTCCAGGATTTTTAGAATCTTTAATTACTTCACCAATATCTTGACTAAATTTGTCAGTAGCAGGTGGCACTTTTATTCTTCTTCAATTCCAAACACTGTTTCCTCATATTTTGGTTATAGAACACTGTGTGCACCATGTCTCCAATGGAACATTACAAGATATGTGGTGACAATCTTTCATGGTTTGCTTTATTTTTAGAGTCTTGTTTTTCTATCATTTACCTCTCCCTGTCTGTGAGCTTTTCAGTGACTATTATTGGACTCATCCAGAGACACAATGGCAAAGCTTCGACACACAAATGAGACGCCTCTGCTACTGTACTGCAGTTTGCAATCTCTTAGAAAGCAAGGGATATCTTAATACTTTGTTTCCAAGAAAAGAATTTCAAAATCTAAACTCCAAAAGAACAAAGCAAAGGAAAAACAAACAAACAAAAAACAACAACAAAAAAATCTTCAAATAGAAACTTTTAATTCACAGCTTCTTTGAGACCCATTTCTTTTAGGTTTCTTATAACAGTGCCTCTTCTCCTTCGCTTAAGGCCAAAATGACAAGGATCAATTTAGATTGGATTCTATGGGTCTCAAACTTGCAAAAAGCCATGGCATGGAAGTTCAGGGTCACTGGTGTCTAAGAGCACTACTTGCGCTACCCAGTTAGCTGCCCAACTCAAGGGTTTCTCTTTACTTCTTCTGTGGGTGGAAGCTCTTTTGTCAAAACAATCATTGGCACTTTTCTCATCTGCAAATGGAGAGACCAACTCGCTTTCCAGCACTTAGCCTTTATAAATAATAAATCTATGACCCCAAGTTTCCATATCAAGCAAGACAAATCCTTCCCCACAACCTCTGGAATACATTTGAATTAGCATTAAAATTTTAAGAGGGTTAAAATATTAGCTAGGTGGATACTATCAGCAGAAATGCAGATTTTCTAGATTCTTTATCAGATGAATTTAATAACATTTTCATCATTGGCTTTTTTGATCCGTATAGAATTTTTCGATTAGAAATGGCATTGCACAGTAGCATATTGGGTCCTAACTATCTCAGCAGAGAGCCATTGATTTTATTTTGAAAGCAAAACTTTTCATGCAATTGAAATTTGGATTAGATGAAAAATTATTTACTTGATATAGTTTTAACTTAGTCTGATAATATATTCTTATGAATTAACATATTTCTTATTCTAGACTACTATTTACAATTGTTTATTTTTATTATTATTGACAATTATATTTTACCAGGGTCATTTAAGTCCCCTCATTAACCTCTCTCTTCTCCCCCCAATTTCTGCTGAATCCTATTTTTTCCTAACAAGTCTCTCAGCCACTCTCAAGTAGTTTAGTTTATTTCTTGTGCAACAAACTGAATTTAATTAGGATTGCTCAAATGAACATGGGTGGATGTTTATTTCCTGGAAGATGGGCAATATACTGGTGACCTTACACCAAGGAAAATTATTCTACCGCCCCCAGCAAACTTTAACTACCAGTAGCTTGCCCTGGAGAGTGAGGTCTGTTAATTCTCGCTGCTATTCATGATGGACTGTTGGTGAAACCATTTTCTATAAATTCTGTCAGATTATTCTTAAATGTGAAGAATGGCATGAAATGAAACATTTACATACTTAAAAAGTACAGATTATATGATTATAAGTATTAAAAATATATTCACCCTAATGCAATAAGCTTTGTTATAGCGTGGTTTATCTCAGTCTGCAGGAGTTGAGACCTGACTCACTGCAACATCTGTGAAGGGCTACCTGACTTCTGTGTGCATTGTTTGCCTAACTAACGGAAAAGAAGTAGATGCATTTCTTCCTTTTGTCCCTAATGGTTTATGTTAAAAAATACAATAAGATTTCATGACACTATATTTCAAACTATTTAACTTCTTTTAAAATTTATTTTATTCTACAAAAATTACTACTTAGCAGGAAACTCTAGTGCTAAGTATCCATTTACTAAGCCGCAAGGGATCTGAAAATAGTGTATTTCATTAAAGCCCCATCCCTCTCCAAGTAGGTACAAGCAGAGTTGGGCAGACATTAAAAAGAGTAAAAGAAGAGTTGAACTGGCAGCTTCAGGTCACAACCAGCTTAGTACAAGTCAGATACACTCAGCAGATCCAGTAGCCCTGGGTGCAAATTAGAGGTCAGAAATTGAAGTCCACCAAACAGCTTCTATTTAGGATATGGTTGTATTTTGGTGGAAGATACTCAAAATGTATGATTTGTTTATGAAACTAGGCCCAGTTATTTCCTCTCGCTAGTGAAGTAACTAAAGGTGCGAAGAAATAAATCTCTCATTTAAAATATTCGGTTTACTTTGAATTGGTTAGTTCAAAGGCATGCATAAGATTGGCTTTGTTTGAATATATGGGATTAGGATTTTTATTGCCATTGAAATTCTGAAAGGAACTGAGCTTTGAGCTTCCCTCCCTGAAGAAATAGAGCAGATATTTTGATAACTCCACCTTCTAAAACTTTCCATTAGCATTCAAACACTAGATATTGCTGTAGATAAAAATCATTTTTAGTCAAACCACTTAACAAAATTGAGATTGGAATAGAAAATCCTGGCACTCTGCTATTTTTATTTGACTTTTGCAAAATGTCATTTTTCCCAATATTTCCCCAACAGTTTTTAATCTGTTGTCTTCTCAATTAACATTAGAAGATCAAGAAAAAAGATAAGAAATAGTCCCTTCCCCATAAATCCAGAGGAAGTTCCCCTCAGTGTACCTTTCTTTTCATTGCTGGATGCTCTTTCCAGCGTCTTCAAGCACAGCTACTTTTTTCATGGCAGAGCTGCTGAGCACGAAGCTCGTTTCCCTCTGTAGTTCGCCTGCCGCTCAGACAGTTCTCATTTCTTTGTAGTCCCTTGTTTGCTCAGTCCAAACGTTTATGAGAACTGACCTTTTTTATTACTTGTGTTACTTAATAAAAATATTGCAGTGGCTTTGCTGAGAATGAATGAGGATATGTTTCCTTCTAAGAGAGGTTTAATGGCACATATATATGGGAACAGAAACGGACAAGGCCCTCTTAAGAGCAAGGATCATGACATTTAGCTTGTTTTATTTTCATAGAGCATATGGTGTAACGAAGAGACACATAGCAAGAGACTAACAAATCTTTTGTGAACTGGCATGAGCATTGAGAGTGGTGTTCCTGATATGAACTGACAATGACTTTTACTGGACACAGCCATCAGCCTCTAGGCAGGATTTTAATGCACAGAACAATGGTGCAGTGATTTTAATGGTTTCAGACAATGGCACAGCATAGTTCAGTCAATTATAGAGGGGCAGCAATGGAGCCAGTCATATTTTTTCATTTAAACATGCCTTTACCAGCATATGTCTCCCTGTCTCCAGGGAGGAAACTGTCCAATGCCCTGAGACAGTTTCAAGAACATTTTCATATGTAAATCATATAGGAAAAATATTTTGTTATAATTGAATTTTTTTAATTTAAAATTTTAGAGGCAAATCTTAAACACTAAATTTGTGCCATTATCTCATGTAGAAAGTATTTTTGTATAGATTTTTCCCCCAAATATTTATTTGGCTAGTTTATTATTCACTTGCATGATATTTCATCTCCCTACACTAGTAAGTATGAGTAAAATCTACAGGTTGGTAGACAGTCTAAGTATTTGTTCTCATTCAATATTAATCTTTTTAAAGAATAGGTAACCCTATGTAACATAACCTTTATTTTTGTTTGCACCTTATCTTAGTTAACATTACTTTGAAATATGTATGGACACCATAACATTGGAAAGTTACAATGCTATAGACTGAAGTTTTGTGTCATGTCCCAATCATAACACCCAAGATGATGATATTGTCAAAAGCTTTGAAAGACAGAACTGTCATGAGGGCAGAATCTTCATGAATGAGATTGGTGGTGCCTTTATAATAAATCTGTGATAACTCCCAGGTTGTCTATGATGCCAACACACACTGAGCAGACAACTATCTGTGAACCATAAGGTCAGCCTATCATTAGAGCCTAAAACTGTTAATGCCTTAATCTAGGACTTCTCACTTAGACTCCAGAACCCCAAGAAGTTTTTCACTGTTTCTAGAACATCCAAGTTAAAAGCAGCCAAAGTGACTAATTCAAAAGTACACACACACACACACACGGGGGGGGGGGGCGAGTTCTCTTATAAGATTCGGTATATAACAGAATTCTTATCTGTGTGCAGGGACAGTGCATTCCTCTAGTGCATCCCTCCTAGACTGTAGAGCTCATTTTGGGAGGCAAAGAATGATGAGGATTTTGTTGTTTTTAAATCATCTGCTATAACCCAAGTTATCAATGGAATATGGGAATTAAATAGTATTTGTCTCGATGAGCTTATAGTCTCCCAAGAGAGATGACCTTTTCTACAGGTATTACAGAGCCTTGAACAGACTTCTCTTCAATGAATGTTAGAATAAGTAAGAGAAGGCTGGTATTTTGTGCTGTGGGAGCACATTCTGCTTTAAGATACCTTTACAATACACATTCCTTTAAGACACCAGCCCACTTGGGTGTGGTATCTTATCTTGTTAAAGAAGTGGTAAATGTGTGCCTGCTCTCTTGCTTCCAGCTTCCACTTTCGGCTGCTGGACACCGTTCCTGTTTGTGCAGAGGACTGTTGTCTAGCACAGTGATCTGTAAGTTTTCCTCTTAAATAAATAACCCTTTTATTATTCATAATTCTGAACTGGTGTGGAATTGTTTTGAGGCTTACATTATCAGTTTTGCATAGCTTTATTTACTTGATTAGTCCAAAGGATTTCTAACTGTTTTGTTAAGTTGTTGACTTAAAAGATTGGAGCAGTACACAAAGGACTTCCAGAAGTCAGTCTTTCCATTTAATTCTTGTCGACATGGCAAATTCCAATCTTCTTGTTGGGCTTGGTTTTGATAAATCTGTGTCATTTCCAAACTTCTCTAGGTGCTTTCCTTTGTGAGAAAGTGATCATTGCAGGATGAATGACTGTAGGGATATAGCCCCACCCATTGGGGGCGTGTTCACCTCGGGCTAATGTTTACTGATGAATCTGCTGGGCGTGATAACTGGTTTTATGGGATGATTGGTATTTGTGAATTACCGTTTATAGAAAATTGTATTGGTACTGTTTCTTGTATATTGATATATTAAATATTAAATGTGAGTGTTCCTACCTCTATTTTTGTATGAGTATGCTTATAACTTTGTCTATATTGTATTGATACATCTACCATATTACAACATACATTTCTACCTCTGATACTATGACATTGTTTACAGTTGAAGATCATTGTCTTCATATATTGCACAGTTGTTTATTCTTTTAGTCTTCAAGTTAGATAGGTATTGAGAATTATATGTTTGTCATATTTATTTTTAGGTTAATCAGGTCTTTTAGTTACATAGAGATTATATTTAGTATAGATAGTATGATCATCAGCCTCTTCGAAGAGCTGTAGAAAATGGCCTTTAATCTAACCTAAAATTTCTGTGCCAACGAGACACAATTACTCCTGACAACGCCACTCTACTCCCGAGAGAACATTGAGCACCAAAGACACTCCACTGGGAGCTTGTCTTCTTGGCAGAACTGGCCTTTGGGTTAAAAAAAAAGCCCATACCTCAACTTCTGACAAAGATACAAAATATCCCTAAGTGGATAAAACAGGATTGTCTTATCCTGCCAAAACAGGATAGGATAGTTCTAAGAATGGTATGTCAGTTATGTTAGGCCTTAGCCAAAGTTGGTTGACTCAACATTGCAAACGAGACTTTGGGTGATTGCCCAGGTAGTCAGTTGTCTCTGTCAATTGTTACACATTTTGGATATCTCTCGTTTGTTAAGTAATATTTATTCCCTTCTCAGATCTTTGACGGAGTTAAAGATTATATAATTGTAGTTACTCTCTATGTTATTTAGACTCCTTGAGATAGAATGTTTACAAAACTTTTGTTCTCAATATTGTTTGTTATATTTATTATTTGTTATTATTGTATATAGTTGTATTTGGTTTAGTTCTATCTTATTTAGACAAAAGGGGGAGATGTAGGGATATAGCCCCACCCATTGGGGGCGTGTTCACCTCTGGCTAATGTTTACTGATAAATCTGCCGGGCATGATCCCAGCAGCCCTTTTCTCTGCTTTTCCTGTTCTCCACGGGAACCTGTGGTCCTGTAAGTCTATTTCCCTATTAAAGCTGTATATATTTTTATAATCTGTCTGCATTCATTTACGTCATCACAAATGACTCTAGAATCCCAGCACTGGGAAGAGACAAAAACATAGAGACAGTAGCACTTGGAGAATGCATGTAGCACATCTATCTTCTACTGTCATCTTTAAAAAGTGTTGCATTTTCTCTTAATGTTGCATGTTACCATGACTGCAGGTGAGAGACTTAGGCAATTTTAGGTTGTTTGTACTGTTTATGCAAAAATTGATAAAGGTATATCAGACTACTGTCATGAAGTTTTCTGCTCTGTGTGAATAATTAATTCCTTGGGTGGAGATCCTGAACGCCTAAATTTGACTCTAGGATCAGGCTAATTGTTATAG
The DNA here is from genome assembly GCF_950005125.1 of Chionomys nivalis. Lineage (NCBI taxonomy): Eukaryota > Metazoa > Chordata > Mammalia > Rodentia > Cricetidae > Chionomys > Chionomys nivalis. Next base: position 32,335,431 of record NC_080111.1, on the reverse strand, counting down.
CACAATCTAGGAGTTATGCCACTTAGAGACAATGTATCCTACGTCTACTGGGAAATGGCCTCTTCAGTAGCAGGGGAAATTGTAATGTGTTTTATTATTTTGATACTCAAGAATTTCTTTTATAGTACATTTTTATCTATGTCTCAATGCTTATCATATTTCATCTCTCTGCTTTTATTCATCTGATTGCTTTTGAAACATTTAGTCTCCTGTGATGTGCAGGTTGACATCACCCAAAAATATTTTTGTTAATGAGAATAACTTAAAACTGATAAGAGAAAGAGGGTTAATCTGGAGTATACAGATACAAATAAAGAAAAAACCCTCAATTCACATAGCTGATATAATCTATAATGTAAGGGAGGAGAGTGAAGCAGGTACCTGTCTCACAGATGGAAAAGCAAGAAAAGAGATAATGGCTTACTGTACAATTAGGTCTTCAAAATATCTCTTATTTAGTCTTTGGAAATTCCATATAGGTATACAAAGTATTTTGATCATATCTGCACTCACTCTCCACTTCCAACTCTTCCCAGAAACTCTCCCACAATTTTCTCCCAACTCTATAACCTCTTTTCTTAACCCATTCAACTCATTTAATGCTGTCAGCATCTACATACATGTTGGACCATCTGCTGGAATATGGGCGAACTATCACTATTCACATCCTTAAAGAAAACTGAGTGTCTTCACTCAGCAGCCATTATTAGCTGCTTTGCAAGTCTCCTTCCCATGCACACTGGAATTTTTAATGACCTGGTCTACTATAGTTCTTATACATGTAGCCACAATAAGTAGACAGAATTAAGATGGTCGGATGATTTAGGATGTTACCCAACTTTCCAGAAGTTAAAGTCTTTTACTTATGGCTGTCTTTAAAATAACAAACTTTAAGAATGGCAAACAGAGCTGCTGCTGGTGGCACATGCCTTTAATCTCAGCATTCGAGAGGCAGAGGCAGTTGTATCTCAGTGAGTTCGAGGCTAGCATGGTCTACAAGAGCTAGTTCCAGGACAGGTTTCAAAGCTACAGAGAAACCCTGTCTTGAATATCCAAAATTAATCACACTGGAGTAAATAGGATCTGATGGAACAAAATTTGGTGATTGTGACTATGTCTCCTCATCCTTATAATGGGACAATTAGTCATGAAATTTATGTAAGATAACTTTAGCGTGCACCAAAGGCTATTTTAATAAAAAAAAAAGGATTTTTTTGTTATTGATGGGGAAGAGAGGTTTAGTACCAATTTCTAAGAGGATTAAGAAGAGTTTGGTGCTGGCAATTGGATTTCATTTTAATAAAACAGTGAATTAAAGTAGCACTGCTGAAAGAAATATAAAACCAAGTGTAGTGACAGTAAAATTGAGGGGGAATCAGGCAGTGATCTCTATACAGACAATCAGCCACAGCTTTGGACACCGTAATAATGAGAATTCCTGAAGGAAAGCACTGAATTCTCTGTGTTCTTCGTAAAATACTCAAAATGGAGGTTTAAAATCTGTCAACTTTCCATGTACTTCAGACTGAAAGAGGAGTGCAACATTTTTTAATCATAAAGCAGCATGTTTTATAAAAAGCACTTTAAATCATGATACTATACTCTGTCATTCATGACTAAGAATTCTATGGAGAAGACTTAAAATTGGGAAATTCGTTGCTGCAACTGTAGCTTAGTGGTAAGACTTTGCCTAGCACACAAAGTCCCAAGCTTAATTCTAAGCATTACAGAAAACAGATAACTACTCCCTAAGTCAATAAACAAGTAAAGAAATAAATATCGACAGTTATGTTACATGGTTTCAAAATATGTATACAAAACAGTGAGAATCGGTTTTCACTTAGCTTTTTTGACTTAATAATGTCTCTCAGAAGAATTCTTTCTAAAATTCTTTAACTTTGGAAATATAGAACTGTGCTCTATAATGCACTTTTAATTGGTAACAGTTCTGAGCATCAGGTAAAAGTTACAAGCCTCTCTTTATGACATATACTGATTTAATATTATGTAAGAATAGTATGTGGAACTAAATATATGAGATTTGACAGTATATGAATGTCTATATATTCATATATATATGCATATGAATGTATTTTATTCTACTCGAAATTCATTTCACAATATCTAGAAAGAAAACTATCTAGTGAAACTTTATCTTTGTAAAACTTGCTTTCATTTTGTTTTAAAATATATTAATAGTAACAAAATAAAAGACAAATAAGAATTCTGGGGTGATCATAAATTAAAATATCTTTGATGTCTTTCATTTAGTTTCTCTCCAAGGCACCCTTTGTAAGAAGGCAAAAGTAGAAAGTGAAAAATATTATTTTTCCCCATTAATCCTTCTAGAAAACTGTCATCCCGAGGAAGGGTTTGTAGATGTTCCCAATAGATAAACTTGTCGTTGGTAAGCACAGTAGATACCTGGACTCATGAAAGACACCTGAAATGGGAGACGTCCTGTCTGCTTGACAACCTGTGTTCAGCACTAGCTCTGTGTTGTTAGTGTTAGAGCTAATTTGAATTGGACAACAGCATTTGGTGTCTAGAGAACTAAAGGGAAAACCTCCTACACACGATAGAGACAGAACCTTGGTACCACTACTTGTTTCAGGGTGCAGTTACTAGGAGAGAGGGAAATAATAAAAGGGAGTAGAGGAGGAAGCACTTGCTGGGTACTATAGATTGCCAGGTATCTTCAAGACTACAGGCTTCTGGCAGACTGGTTGCCTGGTTGCAAACAAACATTCATGAAATACAGATCATCTTCAACTGGGAAAAAACAACAACAGCCCCTGCTTTCCACATTTTATTATGGCCAGTACCATCTGTCTCAAGCACATTTGTGTCTACTTCTAGTTTGGGTTTAACTGTGCTTTATCTACTAAAGTTTTATTTAGAATTGTAAATTCATTTTATGTAAGAGCCTTTGCAAACTTCCGAATTCCATGTTCAAATTTTGGAAATTGAAATGTTAGAAATGTTTAGCCTGCCTTGAAACAGGTAGAATATATTGTGAGGTTCTTTGAAGATAGACTAATTCATAATGGAGAATTGAGACAATAATATGCCAGATATTGTCATAGATCATTTAAAAATACTTTCTCATTTCCTCAATAATTTCTGCCCAGCTACTTATAATAAACTGAATGACTTCAAGTATTTATTCCCATTAATAATTCTGACTCACCAAATGATCTTTTGTTTCTCACATCATTGTTCTTCTGGTTTTCTTAATATTAAAGTGAGTTATATTCGTTGTAAATTTGCTAACATTTATGGGCATCTGTTAGACCCCAAGAATTATATTTCAAAAACATCAGAATTAGATATTTATTCTTATTCAGTTCATGCTAGACATTTTTCATGAGTTTTCTCTCCCTTGTATTTGGAAGATCAGTGAGAGGAGAAAATCAGCCATGCTGAATATCCCCCAGCGCTGACCACCGAGTTTGTAGTTCATGTCTCAGTCAAACCGCAGTCAACTTTCTCTGCTAGTTAAATCTGTCTATGAAAGAAACATCTCTCTTTTCGCTATTCATTATAACTTGCATATACTTGTGCTATTTTCCACTTCAATATGCTATATTAATCTAGAGTCACATTGTTATACCTGTCAATAAACTTCTTTCCTTAAATCCACTATTGTTTTCGATAATGTTCAAATGTCTTGAGTATATGCACACCTACAAAAATTGAGCAGAGAGGTTGTCTTCTATCTTTATCAACTTTTATGAACTTATTGTCACAGCTATACAACCTTCACAAGCTTAATTTCAATATAGACTACCTTTTTGGAAGATATTCTTCTCTAGAATAATTCACTATGGCATGCAAATTTTGACCCCCTTCAAAATTGGAGAGAACTTAATCACAGGTCATCTTTCCAAGTTTGATTTCGAGAAAAGGATCAGATGTATGGAGAAATATTGGGTTTTTCTTTCCAATATTAAAAGGAAATTGCTGAAAATTGTTTTTGCCAATAATAATTATTACTAATTGAACTAGCAAGCATATTCAATTTATACCTATTACATTTCTTGCTTGTATGTTCACTAGACTCATATGTTTATCTGATCACTCTTTTAAGAATGACCACTATGTAGCAAATATGAAGCTAGGAAAGATACAGTTTTCTATAGATTTTTTTGCTTTGTGAACCTCAATTTGTCTTAATTTTATGTATTTTCAAAGATGTTATAAATAGATAACTTTTGTGAGCAGAATGGCATCCGTTATTTTTTCTTATAAATTATTATGATTGTTAGTGTTAAATATCACCTTGACAAGATCTTGAAATACCTGGGACAGGGCCTCTAAGAAGGTCTGTAATTATATCTTGGTTATATAATTGGGGGTGAGAAGACTCACCCAATATGTGTGGCCCCTTTCCTTAAGCAGAGAACACTGGACTCTGTAAGTGTGGTGTGCCATGGTTTTTGGAGAAAATTCTTCCAACAGATTGTCCTGTTGACAAGGCTTTGGGGCCTTTTCTTGATTAATGATAAATGTAGTAAGGCCTATTCACGGTGCAGTGCCAGACATGGGCAAGTGGTCTTGACCGGATAAGAAAGGTAGCTGAACGTGAGCAAGAGGAGCAAGCTATTAAGCATCTTTCCCACACTATCTCTGCTTCAGTTCTTTCCTCCAGGGTTCTGCCTTGAGTTTCTGCCTAACTTTCCTTCATGATGGAATGTATCTTGTAAGGTGAAATAAATGGTTTCCTCTCCAAACTGCTTTCAGTTAGAGTTTTATCTCAGTGCTAGAAAGCAAACTAGAACAAGTTGAGAAGGGGCTGAACACTTGTATGCATCATTAATTCATTGCTCTCTACTCTGCTTCCAGTTTCCACTGTGCTGCCTTCCTCCTCACAATGATGCGTTGAAACCTTGAAGTGTGAGCCAAATCTCTCTTAGGATGCTTGTGCTGTGTTATCACATCTACTGGAAGAGAAACTAATACATATACATAATAAATATAATACAAATCTTAAAATTAAGCCATTCCATTTTTTTCACACTGAAAGAGCTAATAAATAAGCCATTTTCAGCTATTAAGTCATGTTAACCTATGTGTGCTAATGCACATCATGTGACAAGATTTATAGACCCTGAGTAAATCCAATTATTTCTATCTTGAATGGCTGTTAGGAAGGTAGAAATTTACTACTGACCTTCACATGCAGGAAGAAAACCACCAGTAATGACTGTATCTAATTGCCTTGAAAGTAAGTAAAAGCTGCATCACAAAGGATAATTCTTTGAATTTAAGATTGATGTGACAGCCCCCGTGCTATAAATAAAACGAAGTATTTCCTTGAGGAGATAGAAGACTTTAGAGATTAAACAATGGAGACCATCAGATCAGGCCACACTGTTACACACTCCTCAGGGAGGAGTGAACAACAAAAAAGCGGCAGCCCAACATAAATATAGTATCTGATCTGAAGCCAACATAGCAGACCTAAATGTCTGTATCACTCTACTTTTCTTGGCATCCTGACTTGCTTTTCAATTTTTCTGTCTACATCTTTATTAAGACAATCTAGCCAGTAAGTAATGGTTAACTTAATTTTAATTACAGTCAATAATATTCTTTATTATTATTGACCACATTTGTATATTTCAAGGTTCTCATTTTTTTTCTGCCACCTCTTCTCTCCAGTTAAAAACATCCTTACCCATTCTTAAGATGTGGTAATGGATGTGGTAAAAAAGGAACCCTGACTCACTGTTGGTGAAAAGTGTAAACTAGTAAAGTTACTATAGAGGTCCTTTCAGAAATTTCTTTTTTCTTTTTCCTCCTATAGAAAATGGATTTTTTCTCATGCCGTATACTCTGCTTACTGCTTCACCTCCTTCAGTTTCTCTCCATTTTCTCTTCCTTTCAGATCTATATGCTGTTGTTGATTGGACTTTTACCTTTCTCTATTCTATACTTTTCTTTACCCCTTATTCTATGGCTTGCTGTGTAGCTGGGTGGTTGGCCCCCAGAGTCCTCCTCTCCTCCTTCTCTTGCTTCTCAATCTTTTTCTTCCCAGATTTCTTCTTCTATTATTCTCTCTGCCTGCCAGATTCCACCTAGTCTTTCTCCTGCCTTGTTATTGACTATTCAACTCTTTGTTATGTATTGTAGGCAGGAAAGGTAACACAGCTTCACAGAGTTAAACAAATGCAACATAAAAGAATGCGACCTATATTTGTATCATTAAATAAATTTTCCACAGCATAAGGAAATACAATGCATCTTAAAATACTATTCTACAATAATACCCTTTCTGTCTCTCATCTAAAGCCAGGCAGTGGAGGCATACACTTAATCCCAGCACTTAGGAGGTTGAGGCAGGTGGATTTCTGTGAGTTTGTGGCCAGCCTGGTCTACAAGAGTTGTTCCAGGACAAGCTCCAAAGCTTCAGAGAAACCCTATCTCGAAAAACCAAAACAACAACAGACATCTAAATAATAATAAAATATCTAAATAAGAAATAAACAAACCTAATAATACAGAACAAACATATAGAAGAAAAAAGAAAAAAAAAGCATGAGAGACACCTATAGACACAGTGACATGCACATTCTTAGACACAGGAATCCCCCCAAAATACAAAACCAGAAGACATAAGTACCCACAAAGTTTAACACAAAGTATCCTGACAAAACACTTTGAGACACAGGACCTTTGAAGATGGCATGAAGTTTGTTTTGTGTTGACCATCTATTGCTGAGCATGGGACTTACCCTTCAGAGGGGTTCATATCCCCACTGAGACTCTGTTGGAGAAAGCTTCTGAGCTAGAGATATAGCCTTTGTTCAATACCTCTCTTAGCACTAGTGTGACCTGAGCAGTCCCTGTGCATTTACCACAATCTGTGAGTTTATTTGTGCGTGAGTACTGCTGTGTTCAGAGGGCCTTATTCCCTTGGTGTCTTCCATCCCCACTGGCTGTTACAATCTTTCTTATTCTTCCCACAGGTTTTCTGAGCCCTGAGGGGAAAGGATTCGATAGAGATAACCCATTTAGTACTGACTGCTCCAAGGTCTCTTCCTCTCGGCACGTGGTCAGGCTGTGAGTCTCTATATTTCTTTCTACATTTTTCAGTATGAAGCTTCTTTGACAGTGGCTGAGTAAGGTGCTGATTTATACATATAGCAGATTGTCATTAGGTGTTATTTTATGGCTATGTTCCTTTAGCATAACAGTAGGAATTTTTTGAAGGTAGAAAACAATATATCAATTTATTTCTAAGAAAATAAAAGCAGAAAACATCTGTAGGGATATAGCCCCACCCATTGGGGGTGTGTTCGCCTTGGGCTAATGTTTGCTGATAAATCTGCCGGGTGTGATCCCAGCAGCCCCTTTTTTGCTCCGCTTTTCCTGTTCTCTGCGGGAACCTGTGGTCCTGTAAGTCTATTTCCTTATTAAAGCTGTATATATTTTTATAATCTTTCTGCATTCATTTACGCCGCCACATTTTGGCGCCCAACGTGGGGCTATTTTGCCCCCGCCCCAGCACAGGGGGGGTGCAAGCTCCATCTTTCCCAGCCATTGCGAGCAAGTTAGTTACGCTTTTACAGTGTGCTCCCTGCTTGTTCGCAAAGGCTGGCCACTCTGTTGTAATAGGAGCAGCAGGGCTGCATCCCCGGCACCCAGCTGCCCGCATGGCTAACTTATGCCCCAAAATAATTACACAGAAACTGTATTTTTAAGAACATTGTCTAGCCCATTAGTTTTAACCTCTTATTGGCTAGCTCTTACATATTAATCTAACCCATTTTTAATATTTTGTGTGGCACCACGAGCTGGCTTACCAGGAAAGATCTTAACCTGTGTCTGTCTGGAGTGGGAGAATCATGGCAACTCACTGACTCGGCTTCTTTCTCTCAGCATTTTCTTCTGTTTACTCCATCCACCTAAGGGTTGGCCTATCAAATGGACCTAGGCAGTTTCTTTATTAATTAACCAATGAAAGCAACAGACTAATACAAGACCCACCTCCATCAAACATCAAAACCAAAATGGATACGGTAGATGAGGGTACCTTCACAGCTTGCACACTAGCTCAGATGTGATCATCCAATATTAAAGTATTTACAAGAAAGAGGCATGTAAACTTCGATTCCAGAAAACATTTCTCATTTTCCATGAGATATCCAGTGTAAAACATTTCTTTTTTTAGTTTTAGGCTTGACCTTGACCACATGTATCCCTGTTTTTAACCCTTGAGTACTCGATACAGTGCCATTTTGTTTTTCAGTAGAAGGAAAGGGAAAGTTTTACATGAACATGATTCCATTTAAAGATGATCAGCATTCAGCAGGTACAGTTTTTATGCTATGTCCATGGCCTATCTAATATCAGGTTCTCGGCCATCTGAACAGTATCTGGGGTGGGTTCCATCTCACGGAGTGGGTCTTAAGTCAAATCAGATATTGGTTTACTATTCCTACAAGCTTTGTGCCATTATTGCACAAGTGCACCTTCCAGGCAGGTCAGTTTGTAGCTGGGTTGGTATTGACATTTCCCCTTTAGCAGCATGCAGAGTAGCTTCCAGTAGCATGAACACTAGTCCACATCAGTGAAGGTTCTAGATAAGCAGTTACTTGACAACTTGTGTGGTGGGTAGGTGTCTTCAGCAGTATGGCCTGAACAAGAGCCTTGACACAAGTTTGGGTTGTTTGGAGGTTCACACAGGTACATTTGACCAACAACTCAATAACCTCTTCTTGGCACTGGAATCTTAATTTGGTCACAAGAGACATCTATCCAGTGGATCTTCATATCACCTGCTTTTTGGTGCATTCATTTAGATTACCTTCATACATGTAACTATTTTAGAAGATTTTGACTTTATTGTTTCAATATTATCCCATAGACTTCCTTTAGTTTTGGCAACTCCCCATATTTCTCCCGCCCCTATATTCTCTCCCTCTATCTTACTTGACCCTCCCATATAACCCCCCTTCAAAACTCTCAAGCAAACTAGAAGTGGAACTGCCCAACCAACATGCTATTCCCTTGGATACATGTCTAAAGAACTAAGTCCCATCATGGGACACTTACACTCATCACAAAAGCAAGTAAATTGTACAGCTCAGATATCCACTGAGATGATAAAGTATGCTACATATATGCAATGAGTTTTTATTCAGCAATAAATAAAAATAAAATCTGATATTTGCAGGAAATGATGGAACTCCAAACCACTATGTTAAGCAAAATAAAAAAGAGTCCTAAAGACAAAAGAAAAAAAAAAACCAAACCACCCCCCACAAAAAAAAAAAACCAAAAAGAAAGTGTTTTTCCTCATTTTGGATTCTAGATTTTATTAATTAATTAATTAATATATTTTGTGTATGTGTGTGTGTGTGTGTGTGTGTGTGTGTGTGTGTGTGAGAGAGAGAGAGAGAGAGAGAGAGAGGGAAGGAGAGAGAGAGAGAGGAAATTAGACAGGGTATTGTTGACTTCTACTGGCCACTGCCCAATGCAGATCTGTCTGTGAGACCTAAGGCCTGAGGACCTGTGAGAGAACGGGGCAGACTACAGTCTAATGCTGCACACACTCTTCAGTTTCAGTGTACTTTATACATGAATGTATCAAAGAAAGCAATGATTCTTGGAAGGTTGTTTGAGTTCAGAGAAATATGATCAAAAATCATGTCAAGAAATGCCAGTAAGTACATACTAAATATCAACAGAACAGCCCTTTCCCAGAATTTTCTCAGGACATACCAATTTAAACACAAATTGCCTGATATGTACTATAGATTATATCTTGGGATGCATGAAAGAAAAGCATTTGTTCAACTATGTTCATAGGAGCATTATTTGTAATTGCCAGATCCTGGAAACAATCTAGATGCTCCTCAATATAAGAATGGATAAAGAAAGTATGGAATATATACACATTAGAGTACTACTCAGCAGTAAAAAACAATGACATTTTGAATTTTGCATGCAAATGATGGAAATAGAAAACAGTATCCCAAGTGAGATAACCCAGACCCAAAAAGATGAATATGGTATGTACTCACTCATTAGTGGACTCTAGCCATAAACAAAGGACATTAAGCCTATATGTAGTTCGCAAGCCTAGAGAAGCCAAATAACAAGGTAAACCCAAAGAAAAACATATATAGGTCCTCTTGGAAATTGGAAGCAAACAAGTTTGCCGGGTAAAAGTTGGGATCATGGCCGGGCGGTGGTGGCGCACGCCTTTAATCCCAGCACTTGGGAGGCAAAGGAAGGTGAATCTCTGTGAGTTCGAGACCAGCCTGGTCTACAAGAGCTAGTTCCAGGACAGGCTCCAAAGCCACAGAGAAACCCTGTCTCGAAAAACCAAAAAAAAAAAGTTGGGATCATGAGAGAGGGGGTGTGGGTGGAAGAAGGGGACGGGGGGAGAGAAGGGAAAAGGGAAAGACTGGAGAGTGCTTGGGGGAGAGTGGAGATAGAGGAAGGGTGGATATAAGAGCAGGGAAGAAGATATCTACATTAAGGGAGCCATTTTAGGGTTGACAAGAGGCTTGGCTCTAGAGGGGATCCCAGGTGTCCACGGGGATGTCCCCAACTGGGTCCTTCAGCAGCAGAGTAGAGGCCTTGCCCAACTATCACACTGATGATTATCTCGAATATCATCATAGATTCTTCAACTGGCGATGGATGGAGATAGAGACAAAGTCCCTCATGAGAGCAACAGGCTGAGCCCCCAAGGTCCAGTTGAAGTGCAGAAGGAGGGAGAAGATGAGTAAGGAAGTCTGAACTGCGAGGGGTTGGATCACCCACTGAGGCAATGTTTCTGTTCTAAAGGGAGCTCACTAAATCCAGCTGGACCAGGACTGAATGAGCATGTGATCAAACCGAACTCTCTGAATGTGGCTGAAAATGGGGACTGACCGAGAAGCCATTGATAAAGGCACTGGGACTTGTTTCTATTGCATGTACTGGCTTTTTGGGACCCTAGTCTATTTGGATGCAAAGCTTCATAGGCCTGGATGGGGTGTGTGTGGGGGAGCTTGGACTTCCCACAGGGCAGGGACCCCTGGCCTCTCTTAAGGAGGGAGGGGGAGGAGGAGGGGGAGTGGGGGAGCGGGAGGGGATTGGGGCGAGGGGAGGAAGTGTAAATATTTGAATGGAAAAATAAAAAAAGAAAGAAAGAAAGGCAGAAGGCCACATCCAGATTCCACACTGACCTGTCTGGGTTCTAGAGCTGTGCTCTGACATTCAACAAAACAACATGTCTCAAATGAATGTCAATGTTTATACAAGAGGTATGAGACCACATCTAAAACAATCCAGGCAACCAAATGCTCCTCTGCCTCTTCCCTGGAGCTTCTCTCAAAGCTCCCCAAGACACTGCTTACCATGCATCACATCATTCCTCGGACCATGTTCCAACAGGAACCATGACAGAAGATTGCGAGTTCTTAGAGGTCTAAAAGCGGAGAATATTGTGTATAAAGAGACGTGAAAGGGGATAAAAGAGATAGGAGGGAAAAGACCAAAAAATAAAAATAAAAAAGGCATCCATGAGAATGTCATAAATCAGTTTCACTTTGATTTTGAGATTATGATATAATTGTATTCTTTAACCTCTTCCTTTCCTCAGTCCAAACCATCCCATGTACCCTCTCATACTTTCTTTTGAATTCATGGCAGCTTTTTAAAAATTGTTGTTACCTCTCTCTCTCTCTCTCTCTCTCTCTCTCTCTCTCTCTCTCTCTCTCTCTCTCTCTCTCTCTGTGTGTGTATGTGTGTGTGTGTATATGTGTGTGTGTTCGTGTTGCTAATACATAAATACAATATAATCAGTCTGTATAATGTTACTTGAATATATGTTTTCAAGACTGACTATTTGAACTAATTGACATGCTCTTATCTGGGGAAGACTAATTTTTTTAATTTCATCTCCTCTTTCACAATGATCTGAGCCTTAGTGAAGTTGTATTATAGATGTAAACCAGCATAATCCCTGGCTATACTTATACCCACAAATAAGTATAGTTCATATCCTCTTATCAAGGTGATACCTATTTGCAATAGAGACCATTAAAGAAAATCACTTCTGATAAAAGGTTGTTGAGTCTGGTCTCATCCATCTACAACTAGATCATTACTTTTCATGCTAATTTAAACATTTTAAAATAATTTTAGAGGGTATATTTCAGGCTTGCCTAGAGATACCCAAGATCTTCCATTGTCTTCTTCCACAAGAGTTTTCTTATTTGCAACACACCCTTCATATGTTATGTCCCAGTGATCTTTACTGTCCTTGACATATTATTTTGAAAATGATGGCTGTTACACACAGTGAATGAAAGTGCCATTTATTGTAAAATGTCTGCTTGTGTCAAACTGCTTGATAAAAATCAACTTCTCTAATATTGTAATCCAAGTAAAAGAAACAGTTATTCTCCATTCAACTAGTTATACATATTACTTTTTGTTTTAAAATAACATGCTCTTATTTTTAACATCATAATGACACTGAGCACATTTATTGGTGTAATTAGTGTGAATCATGTTACTACAGTTGTCTACTCAAAGAAAGTGGATACATAAATTAAGAAATAAAAATAACACCTATATGTATTTAATAGTTTTACGCATAGGTAGATTTATTTATTACATTTAATAAATAGGAGTTAAGGAGATTTTTAGAAGAAAATTGCTTTCTGAAGACACAATATTCCTGTTCATAATTTTTTGCAATCTATGATATGTATTATATTTCTAACCACATGTCTAGAATATCTAAAACTAAAATATTTCAATCAAAAGAAAAAAATGTACTCCTAGGACAGTATTAGGTATGAGAAAGGATTATTTCAAGAAGAGGAGATAGTACCTGCTGTGGTCCCTTTCAGTTTCATTTCTTGTTGGCATGATAAAAACACCCCCAATAAAAGCAGCAGGGGAGAAAGGGTCTCATTGCATCAAAATGTAAGGTTACAGTTCCCATGGCAGGGAAATCAAGGCAACAGGAACTTGAAGCAGTTGACCATGCAACATGTGTGGCTAGAAGAGAGCGTGCATGTTAGTGCTCAGCTCCCTTTCTGCATTCTTATTCAGTTCAGAATTCCTTCCATAGAGAGTGGTGCCACCCGCCGTGGGAAGGTATCCCTGCCTCAGTTATTAAGATAATAATTATTAAAAATTATTGATTATATATAACTATTATTAAGATATTATTATTAAGATAATCCCTCACAGACATATCAAGAGGTCTGCCTTCCAGGTTAATACTGTTTCTGTCAAGTTGAAGTTCATTCTAACCATTGACAGGGATTCAATACCTGTGCTTCTAGAACAATTTGAGGGGTTCAGTTAGATCTGAATATTTACAGGTAATTGAGATAAGTCTTCTAGGGTTAGATAAAGAGAAGCCTCAAGAAGAGAAAGAGGATTAAACTTATCAAAAGTGAAAAGCACATGGGACATGATTGTGTATGGCCATAATCCTAGCCATCAGGATGCTGAAGCAGGATTGTTAATTTGCAGTCAGTCCAAGTTTTATAGTGAAACCCTATCCAAAACTTTCAAGCAAAACTTAATATTTTTTCTGTACTTGTGATGAAGGACTCATCTCACAGTGAGGGAGATTGATTAGACACAAACAAGGCCTTAACGATGTTAATTAGTCTATAAGATAAATTACTTGACTTGAACCGGGGGAAATAACAGAGCCAACATAGAATGTGAGAGATAGCTGAGTGCTAATTAAAAGGTAAGACTGATGGAATCAATTTATGAATTGAATGTGGAAGGACATAAGGAAATGTGAATTTAGTTCAATGAAGTTTCTAGGTTTCACAAATGTACTACTGGTCTGTATATGGGGTAGCACACAGCACATGAAGTTTCTGTTAAGGCTCGTGAAGCCCTGCTTCTCGAGCTTAAGTAACTAACAGTATACTAGGAAGCCCAAGACATATAAGACTTTAAAACGCCCAAGGTCAGATTCTAGGTCTTATTCATTGCTGAGAAGGGGCACATAACAGACATTCGATAAGTGTTTGTTCCATGTACTAAGGCTAAGAGAGTGGGAAGAAAAGGTGAAGGATCAGTGTATTTATTTGTCCCTGCATTTCTCAAACTCAATAACCAATTTTCTGTGTTATGTGCCTTTGATAAGAGACATGATTATGAGATAACCATTCAGTTTTTGCAGAGAGTCTGTTAGGTGGTAGGCTTTATATTTAATTCCTAGGAGCATTTCTTATTGGTGTTATCTGTTTCATGGTAGCCTTAAAGGTTTTAGTAAGCCTACAGCAAATACCAGATTCAATAACAAATCCTGAACCACTCTAGTTTTTCTAGACGCTGAATTCCAGCATGTCTTTTGAAGTTCTTTGCCCTCTTTTTTTTTTTTTTTTTTTTTTTTTTGGTTTTTCGAGACAGGGTTTCTCTGTGGCTTTGGAGCCTGTCCTGGAACTAGCTCTTGTAGACCAGACTGGTCTCGAACTCACAGAGATCCGCCTGCCTCTGCCTCCCGAGAGCTGGGATTAAAGGCGTGCGCCACCACCGCCCGGCCTTTGCCCTCTTTTTGCAACTGTCACAAACTTCTCAAATTTGCTACTTTTATATGCATGTCCTCATACACGCGCATGCACACACACACACACAAACACCGAGACGGAGAGAGGGAGGGGGAGAGACAGAGAGAGAGAGGAAGGGAGGGAGCAAGAGAGCAATGGAGGTAGAAAACAATGCTCAACAATGCTCAATTCACAGTTTTGAAAGATTTAAAAGAAAAAAATATTTAATGGTTACCTATGTCTTTATTTGAAAAACCTTCCACAGAAAGTAGAAGCTATGGACCATAATAATTTAAAAACTTTTTTTTGTTTGTTTTTTTTTTTTTGTTTTTCAAGGAAGGGTTTCTTTGTAGCTTTGGAGCCTGTCCTGGAACTAGCTCTTGTAGACCAGGTTGGCCTCGAACTCACAGAGATCCGCCTGCCTCTGCCTCCCGAGTGCTGGGATTAAAGGCGTGCACACGACGGCCTGCTGAAAACATTTTTAGAAGCTGTGAAAAACTGTTCCAGTGCAGTCACTTTCTAGAAGTGAAGATTTTTCTTTTTAAAAAATAAAGGGTATATTTAATAACATCTATAGCCCTTTCCACATTAATGGTTTATTATGTCTGTTCTTCAAACATATCAAGCCTTTAGGATCCTAAATTGAGTCATTTACTAATTCAAATGCAAGTCTAGAAATATGCATGTGGAATGGTATAGATAATGCTAATAAAATATCCTCAAAATTCTTGTGAAGTTATGGGAAACACTGAAAAAATAGATCTACTGTCTTGAGTGAAGAAATCCAGCCACAAGTGTGTGAGCCAAATGGATACACAAGAGGAATCATAATAGTATTTCAAATGCTTTTTTGCTAATAAACTTTTCAATTTCCTTACAACAGAAAGCTTGCTGGTTCATTTCAATGTGCCGATTCTGTTGCTTACAAAATATTGTGTGCTTTTGGGGGAAGAATAATTTTCAGGCTTATTATTTCCAAAATCCAGAGAGGAGATTGGTTAAGAGATACATTATTCCTAAAGACATGGAACAGACATATGATACAAGTACAATGTCACTCATTAGTCAGTGGCCTATATGCATAGACTGAAACATTAATGCTAGTAAAAAGCAGTATCATTGTTTCAGTAAAAACAGCCATGGGCTAAGCATTTTGTACTTAGCATAATAGGCTCTAATTAGAAATTGCCACCATTTAATGGACTAATGATAGTGTGGAAAGTGACTAGATTTTGAAATAATTGAAACTAATGGGCTGACACTGAGAAATGATACTCACTTTCTTCTCTCCCCCCTTTCTTCCTCACTATAAAAGCTACATTCAGGATGTAGAAGATAAAGTTACAGGGAGAGGAGAAACCTGACTTCATTTTTTTCTAAGCTTTGCAATTTTACTAGTTATAACTCTGAAATATATTATGATAGGTAAGCTTATTGATTGAGGATCCAATATATTGCTAAAACCAGGGTGCAAGACCATGTAATTGTTCTTGACTGGATGGTGTGTGTGTGTGTGTGTGTGTGTGTGTGTGTGTGTATTCTCAAGTACACTCAGTTTGGAGAGTGACAGAACTAAATCATATATCAATGTATCTGTTCATCACATAGTGAGTGAAAGAAAGATTTTTAATGTATCATTGTTTGAATGTAGTTAAACACAGGACTGTTCAATATTAGCAAAACTTGTCAGCTATTCAGTCTTCATTTTCTGTACTGATAGTCATGGTTAAATGATAGCCCAGTCAACAGTTCTAAACTATTGAAAATTTATCATGAACTAGACCAATAAAATAAACTAAACAAAACTATTTCTGGTTAGTTATTATACTCTCATGATTAAAAACATAATCTACCTACCTTTTATGTCTATGTGATCTTTAAAACTGACATAATTGATTTTTCCTTAATTTTTATTATAAAGATAACACATATTATGATGTTCCAGGGTTGTTATACATTATGAATCATTTAATATATAAATATCATTCAGAACACTGTACACATTGTACATTTCATAGAAGTAGTTGCTAGCATTATAATTAATTTCAATAGTACAATAATATGCCATAACCCATGACAAGTAGGGAAAATAGAATAAAATTCTAATTTTGTTCTATGAATAGCAAAATCCTAGAGGAACTTTAAATTTTTCCTTCAGAAAATTTCTATTGAGGCAATTTATATTAATTCTTTGGAAGTACTCAACGCATGACCTTGAAGTAAATCACAGCTGTTTTAAAATTGTATAGATCAACAAGATTTAGTTGTAGTATTTCAGGAAATACAATGTAACATAAAACTTTCAAGAGTTACACTCAGATTTGTCAGTGACAATCTATGTATTCACATTGGTCTGTCAATAACAGGTTTAAACCATAAAATGATATTTCTATCCATTATCTAGAGACACACATATAAAAATGATCAGAAAAAATATGAGGAACAAGTTCTACAATCAATATTATAAAAATGAAAGAAATGAGTTCAGGGGTAATACAGGAATGTATGCACACTTGCAGGAGAAGTGGAGAAAATGCTCAGGGAGAGGTGGAGTGGAGCTAGGTTTTGGAGAATATTTTCAATGCCAATATCTAAAAGTAGATAGTAGATGTGGTATGGGAAGCTGATGGACAGAGACTATATACTTTAGAATGGAGGAATGTGTCAACAAGGGTACAGACAGGGAAACAAGACCAGCTTAGCTATTGAAAATATACGGTATTGTATCTTAAAAGGCCAGTCTCTAAGATGTTACCATGGTTTGGATAACAGTCCCTCAATGGTCCAGAATTGAAGGTTTGATTTATAAGGTGATACTACTTGGAGTTGGGAGAACTGTTAGGAGGTAGAGTCTAATGAGGGGTCCTTTGTTTATCAGGAATAGACCCTGAAAAAGAGAGTGGGACTTGAGTCTTTCCATATGCCTGTATCTCTCTCTCTCTCTCTCTCTCTCTCTCTCTCTCTCTCTCTCTCTCTCTCTGTCTCTGGGTGTGCCTGTCTGTCTGTTTGTCTGTCTCATACTCTCAGCTTTAGTTCATATGTGATGATTTTGCTCTTCTGAACATTTTAACCATTCACTGTGTTTCTACTAGGACCAAAAGCGTGCAGTTGCTTTGAGCCTACAAAACTGTGCTCATAACGAAGTTTTCCTTAAAATGAGTTGTCTGGAATATTTGTTACAATAACCTATCACTAGTTGATCAGTAATAGGTCTCAAAATGATTAAACAAAATTATGCCAACTTTTCTTCTTGCTAAAACATAAAACATTAATATATTTAAAAATCCAATAAAACATTAAACAATACCATTCTTTTTCATTAAAATTAGCAAGATAAAAAATAGCATAGCCATGCTGAAAAGAGAATCATATGTCCTAATATGCAATTCACGCAAATCTAATGTTTCCAAAAATATCTGAATTATGTGAATAAACTCTAGGACACTGAAATTTTTGTTAATGATATATGGTTGTGAAGATTAACCTAGATTGAGGCATCTAGTAGCAAAAGAATTCAGAAAATCATAGTACTTTGGCAGCCAACAGCCCTTCTTTCCAGAGCTTTACTGGAATTCTCACAGAACAGAGGAAATTAACTCTCTTTCCCTCTTCCCAGAAACCATCTTCCCTAAAATGTGGTCTGAGCAAATGTTACTGATAAAGTTACAGTGACCACTTAGATGGTATCATGAAAAATCCATCAAAGAATCTTATCAATGAGAGAAAATGTTATACTTTGTGGAACTGGTAGATTTTATAAGTGCTTAGTGAACTGAAGAAGAAAATAACTGGATGTATGGGAGAAAGAAAAGAAGAATGTGTGCCAAAGATCAATGAAAAGAAAAATTAGGGATATGGATATGCTCAATAGTCATACAATACTTCTGCAGAAAGTAGTGTATTTGTGAGAGACTGCTTTCTCTGGTTTCCCAGGGCACAGAGCACTCTGCCTGACTCTCACCCTTCAGTATGTCTCCTTTGCTATGCAAAACATGCACAAAAAACCCAACTGCTTTTAGGAGGACTCAGTTGAGTTTGTAGAAAACCTTCTAGAACAAAGGTTATTTCACCAGCTACTGATTTCCTCAAGACATTCTAATTCCAAGAAAATAACAGAAATCCAAATGAGATTTAGAACCGAAATAATATTTTTTTAATACATCTTAGAACAATTATTAGTGAGAGAGCTCTGGGAGGCCTTTTAAGCATTAGGACCTCGCTCCTTCCCCTGTCTTCTTGCCTACTGGTCACCCAGCCTCCTATAGTCCTTCAAAGTCAATGTGTTTTTGTTTGTTCTCTCTGTTAGAACCAAACTTTTACAGAAAATCCCTTGGGATAAACATTATTAACTTGGATCAGAGAAACCATCAATGGTATGGGAGGTCCTTCTGTATATGTGTTACTTTTATTGGATGATGAATAAAGTAGCTGCCTTGGCCTGTGATAGGGCAGTGTAGAGTTAGGTGGGAAAAACTAAACTGAATGCTGGGAGAAAGAAGGCAGTCATTAGACGCCACATAGCTGCCTTATAGCCACCAGAGGGGAAACATGCAAGCTGCCAGTTGGAACCTTGCTGGTAGACCACAAACCTTGTAAAATATAAAACAATGGAACTGGTTTAATTCTATAAGTAAGAGCTAGCTAGCAATACACTTAAGCTATTGGCCAAACAGCATTGCAAATAATATAGTTCCTGAGTGATTATTTCGTGGTCTGGGCAGCCGGGAAACTAAAGAGTAGCCTCCAACAATACACCAATGTAGACTTTCTGTAAGGTAAAATAGTGCCAGGGTAAGCTGCAATGGTTAGATAATTTGATACAGCATCAATGGAGGACTGATACAGGAATATGTAAGCAATAAATATGATTACAAATATATCCTTTTTGGTGTGGCTAACTTGTAATCTTACAAAATATGTACCAGGTCCTGCAAAATTGCTGACCTAAAGCCATGTGCTTTGTAACTAACCACACAGACTCTGAAAATGCGCCCTTCAGTTTTCAACTTTCCTTGAATGCTTTCTCATTGACTGGAACCCAGTATTATGCTTATACTTTTGTGGCTAACTTTGAGTATGACCATTTCTCTCTACCTAGACTTTGTTGCTATGACCCAGGATTCATTGTAGTTCATTCAACACCACTGTTGTTTGCTACCACAGTCTAGCTGGATTTTCCTCCCTGTATCAGTCAAATTGACATTTTCTGGGATGAGAATCCTGGCCTCTTACCTTGCTGCTGGCTCCCACTGATTCTTTCTTGAATCTCAGGTAGACCTTCACTGAGATTATAACATTCTTGGGTGAGTAGATATAGCTGACTTTACAAGACTGGGATTTTGGTGGCAAAGCTGAGATTTCAGGTGAGGTTCATGTCATCAATCATTTGGCCCATTCTTTTATTTGTTTACTTTTGCATTATTTTGTTTTAATCAATACATAATTGTTTATATTTTTAAGGCACGGTGCAATGACATAATACATTTAGTATATTCATTGGCTCAAACTTTTAAGATGCCTTCTGTTTCATTTTGGGGGGAATTTCTTGGAGAGTGAATTCAGATTCATGCTAGGTAGGCTCTTCCCAATGGGCCACATCCACATTTTGTTTGTATGTTTGTTTTTAAACTAAGTTACCTGGACTGGACTTTAATTCATTTTGTAGCTCAAGCAAGCCTAGAAGTTGTAGTCTTCCTGCCTCAGTCTATTGAATATCTAAAATTACCAATGTGCTCCTCTAGTTCAAACATTTCAGGTCTCAGAAACCAATAAGATGGCATTATATTTGTCTATTTATATCTCACTTATTTCAGTTCAAAATACACTACAAAATGATAGAGCTAAAATAGACTATAAAATGATAAATACACTACAAAATAATATAAATACAGATACAAAATAGAGAACATGATAACAAATGCATGTATCTGTAGTGTGAAGTGCTTTGTAGCAAAGTCTCAGAAGAGAGGAAATCTTTAATAAACGGTGATGGGGAAACTGTGGCATCTCCATGTACAGTAGTGTAATTATAGCCATATTCTTTGTTCTGTGTACAAATCAAGGCAAATGCATGGAAGGTCTAAAGAGCTAAAACAATGTCACCCCTCACTGCACTGTGGCAGTTGTATGACTCAGAGCTGGACAAAATTATTATATGAAAGCCCAGTAATAAAAGCATAGGAAGACAAGTGGGTTATAACACACTGAAAAGCTTCTGTACCACAGAAGAAATAATACATAAGTAAACTGACCAATCACAGAATAGAACAAATATCCACAAATCTTTTAATCTTTTAATATCATATGTTGCTTATGGTTTACTGGTTTCCTGTCCAGAAGAGACCCTTTCCACACCTGCTTTTTCTGGAACAGTTCACTCAACTTTAGCTAATATCTAAAAATTACTTGATGAAAAAAAAAACTATAGGTATGATCAAGGAAGAGATAGAAGAAGAAAACCAGAAGTTTAAGGAAAAGCATTGAGCAGTAACCTGCATGCTGAAATGTGTCTAAAAAAGAAATCAGCTGTAGAGTAAAGCTCTGCAACCTACAACATCTAGAAAGTTCAAAAGGCATCCGTGTTTTGATTTAACTATAAATGGGCAATGTAACTAACCCTTAACCCTCTCTTTTTGTTTAATTTAAAATACAGTATGAATGGGAGGGTAGCCATAAAGTTATGTCTCCTGCTTCTACTGTAACATTTCTAGAAGTGATTGAATATAGAAAGCAGCCTGACTTTATTATTGGAGTATTTTCTAGAACAAAGGTAGTGGTATTCCTGATGATCTATTATTTTTGTGTATTGGTTTCCTCAAAATGGAAATATTTCCTACTGTGGGCTGGAAATTTGGTTGGTTAAATGTAGAAGTCCAAGTCTTTAACACAGGCTAGCATGTTGGAAACTTCTGTAGAATATTCATGTTTGTAGACTAGGTCAGGAATATCTTCCAGTGTGACAAACCAAAGTCAGAATAAAATAGTGAAAGGCAAGAGCTGAATGTAACAGTGACAGTCTACTCACGTCCCCAGTGATGACCGAAGTCTAGGTAGACACTGAAATGAGTACCTGAACTAGAACATGAATATATCCAGAGCTTCAAAAATACTGTAAGAAGATAAAATGAAGTATGGATAAATGTACAATAAGGAAAATTCAAGACTGTTTTTAATTAAAAAAAAAGAATATTCATGTCATAGTCTTGATGAAGGCAATAATTTTCCTTTAGGAAACTTTTGACAGACTGGATGAGGTTAAGCCATGTCACATAATGATCTGCTTTAGATAAAGTCAACTGAAAGGACATGATGCTGACATCTAAAATATGCCTTCACAACACCATCGAGTTTATTATTCTGACATTGGTACTGGCTACTGTAACTCAAACCAGTTGGTACATAAAATTTATCAGCAAAATCCATTGCTTTTCAATGTAACACTTTTTTTTCTGCTCTGTACCTCTCCATAAGCCACAATATCCAAGTAGAGACAATGACAAACCAATGTCTTACTAAATGTGACACAAGTGTTTTGTAGAGCACAGAAACTGAACTTACCATTTTTGTCCAAGATCAGGTAATAAAGTCCATGGATGCTGTCTGATCCTCTCCTCTAAATCTTGTGAATTAAATACTGTTATGTAAAGGTCACAATATTGCTATAACAAGTTGATTCACTTTTTACATGAAAAACCCATAAGGGAACAAAATACATTTGCACTTGTATGCAGATGCAAACATATGACAAAAAGAACTGTTCATAACACTTAGTTCTAACTGCGCAACTTCAGTACTTGTTACCTTCTTTTATTATGTCTTCTGTTTGCCCTTTCCTCCCTACAAGCATCTAAGTTGTTCTTAGGTCTGTACCTAGAAATCTTATACCTTCTGTCATAAAAAAAAAAAAATCAAAGACACTGATGGACCTGTGGCAACTGGAGTGTTACAGCTTGCCACTGACATTCTGTGCAGGGTACTGAAGGTCCCCAGCTATTTTTCTCACACATTTGCTGGTTGATTTCTCCCATAGCTTTTGCAGCAAATAAAAGTTCACTGTGAACTTTATTGCACACACTACCTTTGTTTTCTATGGGTAAGTACCTACAGTCCACCACATAGCATGTTAGCAAATAGTTTAGTAAGTTAGTAAGGCATACTGTTGGTATTCCTTACTCTAATGCTGGCTGTAGAGGCTCAGTAAAGCAGTGTCCCATTATTCTGTCCAGAAAACTCCAGCATTCCTCTATTTCATTACCTTCAGGTTTAGGACAAATAAAGGTGCATTTATCTAACATCACATTTGTTTTTAGCAAATCTCTTTGAGAAAAACACCAAAAAGAATCAACTTAATGAGAAATATATTTGAAGAAAATGGGGTTTAATAAGGACATATTACTTTGGACACATAAATTAATCTCTCAAAACATGAGGGAAACAAATGTTTGACTTACTTTTGTTTCATGTTTTAAAATTAGAAGTATTTATGGAGAAATAGGTTTCAACTAAAATCATACAACAACATGGGGCTAGAGAAATATCTCAGCTAGTGGGAACCTGTGTTGCTCTTTCAGGTTCCCAGCGTTTTGTCACCAGTACCCAGATGGGGTCTCACAACCACTATTGCTGAAGTTCCAAGAGATCTAGTACCCTTTTCCAGCCTTTGTGAGCACCAGTTGCTCATGTGGTTCACATACATACACACACATAAACACACATAAAAATATTTTAAAAAAGATAACAGAACATGCAAACACCTTGCTCTGGAGCAAAACAGAGAGAGTGAAATCCATCTGATATACATCTACCAGGCTGGGAGAAGATAAAGTTCACAAAGCTGTTTTTAGATCTGCAAAGAGTATACATCCAGCAGTCTTCTAACTGTTCCTATTTGGTTGGTTTTGTGTACCAGAACTCATGCTTTCTCAAAGCAGAAAAATCCTTTCTTTTGAAGGTCTTAAGATGGGTCTAAGTGGTTTGTTCTTCAAAACCGGTCTCGCTGAACATAACGGACAATGAGGACTACTGAGAACTGAAGAACAATGGCAATGGGTTCTTGATCCTATTGCACGTAATGGCTTTGTGGGAGCCCAGGTAGTTTGGATGCTCACCTTAATAGACCTGGATGGAGGTGGGTGGTCCTTGGACCTCCCACAGGACAGAGAAACCTGCTTGCTCTTTGGGCTGAGGAGGGAGGAAGACTTGATTGGGGGAGGTGGGGGAATGGGAGGTGGTGGTGGGGAAGAGGCAGAAATCTTTAATAATTAAATAAATTAATTAATTAAAAAAATAAAACAAAAATAAGTTGGTAGATAAGTCCAGGTTTCGGTACCTAGGTTTGTTGGGAATATAGACATTTATGGCCATTCTGTCATTCATATTTTCTCTGTGTCTCCCACTCTTCTCCCTCTTTCTCTGCTCAGTATTCCTCCTCTTTCACGGTGTTTTGATATACAGTCTAGGATGGCCTACATCTCACTATGAACTTAGGCTAGTGTCTAACTCATAATCTTCCTGTCTCAGCCTCCCAAGTACTGAGGATATAAGTATTAATGTCTACCAACTTTCAAGATGAAATTCAACCACCAATGATAATAGATCTGCCTAAATGTTCTCTAGCTTGTAAAGGAGAAAGAAGGCTATATATTGCATGAAAGAAGCATCAAAATTATTTTCAAAGCACAGAAAATACTCAGATTGTTTTTAGAAGTTTAAGTAAACTAAGACTCAATAAATGAATGAATAATTAAATATTTCTGAAATAACTTTTTCATACTCATAGGAGAAATTCTTATTCTCTTTCTTATTCCTGTAATCTTTCTCTTTCTCCAAGATTGATGTCAGTGCCTTGAGTCCCTTCTAGTTTCAGTGAAAATATTTTGATATTATTTTACTCCATTTAGTTTACTTTTGTCCTAAGCATTTTAATGTGTTAAAATAATTGTTCTTAAAAGGGCTTTTTAAGGTCTATAACTTTTGGTGCCAATGCCATTGACTCTTCTGATAGTTCAACTTTTAACTTCTCTATTTCCGTTTAATTCACTGCTTCATTGTTGAAAATATTTTCACTGAAACTAGAAGGGACTCAAGGCACTGACATCAATCTTGGAGAAAGAGAGAGATTACAGGAATAAGAAAGAAAATAAGAATTTCTCCTATGAGTATGAAAAAGTTATGTGAATATCTTTGTACATCAAGCTAACTAGGATAGAATAAATTAAAGTCTATGAGAGCTTTGAAGCAGTGTTACAGAGCCCAGCAGAGGTGACCACTCAGATACAGTTCATAACCAACTGAAAGTCTTTATTCCAGCTGGCTGGGACTATACTCAAGTATTCAGAACCTAAGTGTATCCCCAAGCATTTAGGCCAAGGGACTTTAAAGACAAAAATCTATATCTTGTTACGGGAAGGTTTACACAAGAAAGCAGCTTAACAGAAGCTAAAATAAGTTAGCTGGGTCATCTTGACATCAGGTTCCTAGAATGGAGTTGGGCAATTGTCCATGGGATTCTCCATCCTGGAAATCAAGTTCTTGTAAAACCTGAAATGACCTCAGCAATAGTAAAAGATGGAAGAGCCTTTGTATTGTCTTTCACTGTCACAGCAGTTATACTGCCAAAAAGTCACTAGACTGAGATATAAAAATGTAAATGACCCTAGGGATTAGTTTGGTTTTGAGATAGGTTAAGATTTAGCAACTTTCTATATAAGGCCAGTTTGGCTTACAACTGGCTAGGTTTTGCTGGGGAATAAGTCTTCTGTATACTGTGAATATGTGTACTCTCATTGGTTAATAATTAAACTGATTTGGGTTGAAGCAATGCAGGATAAGTCTAGGCAGACAAACCAAACTGAAAGCACAGAGAAGGACAGAGGGAAAAGCAAGCCAGCCAACAGAAAAACAAGTTGTGCTAGAGGGCAGGGAAAGCCACGAGCTATATGGAAAAATGTAGATAAATAGAAATGGGTTAATTTACATTATAAGAGCTAGTAAGTAATAAGCCTGAGCTATAGTCTGAACATTTTGTAATTGATATAAGCTTTTATGTGTTTATCTGCGATTGAGTAGTTCATCCAGAAAAGCTCTACTTCCATTTATATATGGTCCCAAAGTTTGGCCGGAATTTCCACATAAGACCTAACAAAGCTTAAAAGAATGACTCTAAACAAAGAAAAAAAAAAAAAAACAGAGCCAAGAAAAGCTTCATAGTTTATGTCTCTAATGTAGGCCACAGTACAGAACTATATCCTCTAGTTGTGGTGGGCTTGAGCTACAGATGGTAGATTCCTGTTGCTTCACACAGGCCATAGTACAGAGAGAGAGGGAGGGCATCTCCCAGCTGTGTGTTACATGGTGGATTTAGGATTTTTTGTTCATACAGACAAAAGGGTTAGAGTTGTACATTAAGGGAAGATTTTCACAAAAGGCCTCTAAACAGGTCACAGTATGTTTAAAATGTGTATATAGGCTTGGGAGAGAGAAGAGAAGGAAAGAAACAGTCATAGATAAAAATGATTTAAAAATAATAAAGTCCTTAAAAAGGAAATAGAATATTAAAAAATTATGATAATACATATAAAGATGGGAAATACACAGTCTGAATTCAATATTTTATTGTGTCTTTTTGACCATTAATGGGCAAATGATAACTGCTGAGAGACATTTAATTGCAAACCAGCATATATATTTTTAAAATATCTTGAGTCCAAAATTTATGTCAAATGGTGTCTCTCTGGAAGACATTTTCCTTTTATGGAAATAAAAGACTATGGATTCATTCAAAGTTAAAGATGATCAGGTTTGATCAAGAAAGACCCCCTGAAATCCTAACTATATCCTACATTGGAAAATAAACCTAAAGTAACTACAAGACATGTAACAAATATTTTAATGATCAAACATAAAACAAATATTATCTTTGGCTGGCTTGCATACAGTGCACAGTTTATATTTTTGTTAATACAGATATCTATGTTACCTTTTAAAGTTTATGTATTTTTAGAACAAGGGGACCAGACTCCAATAAAGATGGCCCAGATGATCCAGAATTTCAAAGTGCCTCTGTTGCAATCTCCTCTGAGTTCTTTTTTTTTATTCTTTTTCAATTAAAATTTCCACCTTCTCCCCGTTTCCCATTTCCCTCCCCTCCTCCCAAATATTGCCCCCTCCCCCCAGTCACCTCCCCCTATCCCCACTCCTCTTCTCCTCCCCCCACACCATTTCCCCTCCCTCTCGATACTGAAGAGCAGTCCAAATTCTCTGCCCTGCAGGAAGACGAAGGTCTTCTATCTATGTCCAGGAAGGTGAGCGTCTAAACAGGCTAAGCACCCACAAAGCCAGTTCATGTATTAGGATTGAAACCTAGTGCCATTGTCCTTGGCTTCTCATCAGCCTTCATTGTCCGCCATGCTCAGAGAGTCCAGTTTCAATCCAAGCTTATTCAGACCCAGACCAGCTGGCCTTGGTGGGCTCACAATAAATTAGTTCCACTGTCATAGTGGGTGGGTGCATCCCTCGTGGTCCTGGTTTCCTTGCTCATGTTCTCCCTCCTTCTGCTCCTCATTTGGACCTTAAGAGCTCAGACCGTTGCTCCAAACTGAGACTCTGTCTCTACCTCGATCCATCGCCAGATGAAGGTTCTAAGGTGATATGCAAGATATTCATCAGTATAGGATAGGGTCATTTCAGGTTCCCTCTCCTTAGTTGCCCAAGGTACCAGCTGGGGACATCGCCCTGGACACCTGCTAACCCCTCTAGAGTCAAGTTTCTTGCCAACCCTAAGATGGCTTTCTTAGTTAGGATATATACTTCGCTGCTCCCGTATCCTCCCTTCCTATATCCCAACCATCCCAATCCCCCGAGCTCCTCCCATCCTCCCCTTCTCATGTTTCTCATCCCATTTCCCCTTTGCCCCTTGCCACCTCACCCGCAAGTTCCCAGTTTTTGCCCTGCAATCTTGTCTACTTCCCCTCTCCAGGTGGATGACTATATGATTTTCTTTGGGTTCACTTTCTTATTTAGCTTCTCTAGGATCACAAATTATATGCTCAATGTCCTTTATTTATGGCTAGAAACCGATTATGAGTGAGTACATCCCATGTTCCTCTTTTTGGGTCTGGGATACCTCACTCATGATAGTGTTTTCTATTTCCATCCATTTGCACGCAAAATTCGAGAAGTCATTGTTTTTTACCACTGAGTAGTACTCTAATATGTATATATTCCACACTTTCTTCATCCATTCCTCCATTGAAAGGCATCTAGGTTGTTTCCAGGTTTTGGCTATTACAAACAATGCTGCTATGAACATAGTTGAACAGATACTTTTGTCATTATATCGAGAACAGCTTCAAGACTGCTGGCTGAGATGATCCAGCCTCAACAAATATTCCAGTCAGGACTTGACCATGATTCTAATTTTTTTTCAGTGTCCCTCAAATATCAACAACACTCACCAATAGCAGGAAGTAATCTAGATAACTATGCCCAAATTCCCCAAATATTGCTCATGAATGTCTGTTTACATTTAAAGGGTGTAGTTACAAATTGTTATTCATCATAGTAAATCTCTTTCCAAAATAAAAAGGCAGATATGATATAGAAATGTTAGGAAAAAGGAAAGATTATTGAATTTACTTTAATCTATAAAACAACTGTTAATCTCAAAATATTTTACAATGGTGTAGATTTTAGTTTATTGATAAAAATTTAAGGTTAATTTTATACTCTCTCTATATTTCTACTCTTGTTTAAAGTATTGTGTTTATACAACTCATTTAAAATATAAGTATAATTAAGAAATATAGAATTATAAAAATACAGTTAGTTATCTATAATAGTCAAACTTATAGTTATATTAATTAGATTTTGAGGTTATACAGAAATATATTTCAGATAAATAGTTATTCTTCAAATATTTCAAAGACCTACAGAATATAGCATTTAAAATATTTTAATAACTTAGAATTTTTATGAAAACAAGACCCGTCTGCTTCTGACAGCACCAATGTACTCCAGTAAAGATGAAGGGCATCAAAGAAACTCTATAAGGAGTTTATTTTCTTTATGTAAAAAGCTAGCCATACGTGCAAAGAAATCACCCTTTGTCTCAATTGCTGTCCAAACTGAACCAGCAGGCCACAAGAAAAGCAACTGCTGAGCTTTTCCAAGGCAAGGTAGGACGGTTCTTCAAAATTCCCTATACGAGGCCTGTAGACCATAGATGAATATGCCAATGTTACAAAAAAAACTTGGGTAATTGTTGAGGCAGCCAGGTATTTCTGTCATTTCTCATATTTTTAGCAAGTCCCTTGCCCGTTTTTTGTTCTTACTCAAGTAAGGTTATTTTCTTCCCAGGTATTTTATGGAATTGAAGACTAGAGAACCATAGTTTTCTTAATTATGATAAAAGATAAATTAGATATAAAACTTTGAACTCACAAAGATAGGACAGATATAAATATTTTCTCCATTTTTGTCAAATATAAATAAACTAGATTTTTGTTTGTTTGTTTGTTTGTTTTTGTTTTTGAGACAGTGTTTCTCTCTAGCTTTGGAACCTGTCCTGGAACTAGCTCTTATAGACCAGGCTGGCATCATATTCACAGAGATGCACCTGCCCCTGCCCTCCTGAGTGCTCGGGTTAAAGGCGTGTGCCACTACCATCCAGCTAGACTAGATATTGTAACTATAATTTTACTTAATAACTGTTTTGTCATACATGTAAAAGTTAAAACCTTCCTTTTGATTAGTCATAAAAAGAGAAATGCTGTGAGATAATTCTGTATACTGTGAATATGTATTACTCTCACTGGTTGATAATAAGGCTGATTTGGCCTATAGCAAGGCAGATTAAGGCTAGGCAGGAAAGTCAAGCTGAAGATATAGAAAGGAAGAAGGGCACAGTCAGGGGAGACTTGACAAAGTCAGCTGCCAAAGAAACAATATGTGTTAGAGGACAGGCAAAGCCATGAGACCCATGACAAAATTTAGATTAATAGAAATGGTTAATTTAAGTTATAAGAGCTAGTTAATAATAAGCCTGAGCTACAGGTTGAAAATTTTATAATTAATATAAATTTTTGCATATTTATTTGCACTGGGTACTTAGGACAGAAAAATTCTTTCTCTGTTTATAAAGTTTATTTCTATTTCACCTGCCATGCAATGATCATCATGGGGTAACTGTGCTTCTGTTCCATGCTTTCTTTATTCTATGTTCCCAGTCGATGTGGCAAATGGGAAAGACAGAGTAAAGAGCACATACCACATATGCCTGGTATCTGGCATTGTTTGTATGCTCTTGACCTAACCAATGACAGACTCGAGATTGACATGGAGAGGGACCTACATTTTTCTTATTGATGGAAATCAGTGAAAACAACCACAGGCTGGTGAAGATTATGTGAACACAGACTGTTTTGTCATATACGTAAAAGTTAAAACCTTCCTTTTGATTAGACATAAAAAGAGAAATGCTGTGAGATAATCCTGTATGCTGTGAATATGTATTACTCTCATTGGTTGATAATAATAAGGCTGATTTGGCCTGTAGCCACACAAGACTGAGAAAGGTGCATATGGAAATGTGTTATACTCTTCAGTGCTATATTCAAATTGACTGAGGGAAGCAAACTTAAAAAATGAAGGTCATTTCTCATTCCAGCTGACAGTGTCCTTGAAAATGTGTTCAGTGGGATTTGAACTTGCTACAAAAAAGACACTACTGCTTTTCTACCTACTTTTCTACTCAAATTAGAGTCTTCTATCATTCTTCCCATTAGAAAGCATAGAGAAACATCATTTTAGTTCATATGTCTGGACCTAGAGGAATCACAGAAGAATTTATGCTCTAGTTATGACTTACTACATTCACATACCTTAGCCTTCAAGATGAGTCAATGATTGGGTGGAATTTTGATGTGTAATGTTTTAAAACAAGGTTTATTTATTGGAATATTGGGGGGCATACTGTTTGCTCAAATGTCATCTGAGACACAGACAATATTGTTCTTCTAGCTGGTAACTTCAAAGCTAAGTCTGAATGTGATTAGCAGCCTCTCTAGCACACCATCTACAGAGCACAGCTCCCACTCTAGTATATGCATCTTCTAAGACAGCCAGCCACCAAGACTCCTTTAATCCAAGGGATAGGGGAAGATGCTGAAGGAAGCAAAACACTCTGCTAACTGCATGGGCACAAACCTGAGTAAGCAGAAATAAATTGCTTTGAGAAGTACCTGGGTCACAAAGGGAGTGACATTTTGAAGGCTCTAGCTCGTCAAAATGAACTCAATGGCTTGAGTAAAGTCATTTTCTTTTCCTCCATATTGATAAATAGACTTCATACTGCTCAGCCTTTCTACTCCCTCATCTCTGTGGTTCAGGGGGGAAAAGAAATATAAAAATAATGGTGAAAGTGCACACAGAAAGCTCTACCCAACTACAAATGTGCTTTTTTAAATGCCACAAAGTGTGGGTAGAGGGTTTCTTTTTTCCCTTCCCATATAATGGAGGATCAGAGGTCAGATACACTCAGAAGAAGATTACTGTGAGGTCTTATGGGAATTTCATAATGGGAAGAGGCCTCTGTGCATTCTTCACAATCAATGCAGAACAGCGGATTGTGGGTTCTATAAGCAAAAGTGCAGGCATTTAATCACACAAATGCACACAGTTTCCAAAGAGGAATTAATTATTAATGATGTTGTGATTAGGCTCAACTTTAATTAATAAATAATATACAGAAGCAACGTTATAATAAAAAATAAGGTAGAGTCTTATCAAAAGCCTCCACCTCAAAATTTAAGTGGTCATTTCTCAACAGTAGTAAATTCTAATGGTATAATATTCCAGGCAGTCCACAATAGTTTTTAACATAGCAGCACCAACTGGTCAGAATGAGAAAAAGACTTAATTAATATTTACAAAATTCTTTTCGGCAGTATATGATAGTGTGTTGTAAAAATGGCAGAATTCAAACTGTGACCTGGGTGCCATCCAAAACAGTGATGATTAATACATACAAAGATGACAAATTTCTCCCTGTTGCTATTATGTCTAGACAGTGTCAAAGCCTTTTGAAACCCAAAACTACTGTAAGCGAATTAACAACCATCTTAGAAAGTAATACTCATCAGGTTCCACTTGAAACAAACGGTCCATCTGCTCCAGGCTAATGTATGTGATGAGTTACTTCTGGAAATTCATCAGTAGTTAGACCCAGGAGACGAAGAATATCACCATGGAATGGTACTTTCTTTTGAGATGCATCACGGTCCTCTAGCTTTAGGGGGAAAGGACCCCAGTACAACTCTAGGAAAAAATTAATTGTTGAAGTCAAACTTTGAGATTTTTTTTGAGTGCCTCTGGTGACCCCTCCTTTCCTCTTCTTCCCACAACAGTAAGAGAGAAACAAAACATGATTTCCAATTGATGCTTCAAGCTTCTTTGGTAATAACAGAATTTTTTTTTTTTGAAAACCGAGAGACATTTGGACCACTTCCCATCCAGTAAACAGTGCACCATTTCCTGTCACTCCCCTCTATCTCAGCAGAGCTTGTTTCTGGCATATGTGATTCTGTGGATAAAACTGTCTCTAAATATAATTGCATTTTCATAATTCCTTGCCTTTAAAAACCAGGAATTGTTTGAGTCACACAAGTGTTTATTATCAGGATTCTCTGCATCTTTTATTCGATTCTGAAAATTAGATAATGAAAAGTAGGTACATGTGTGCTGATACAGTGATCAATTTTTCCATAAAGGTCTATTTCCACTTTTATTTATAAATAATTATAAACTTCATGAAGAAAGTTATGGCTTTCTAAAATTTCTCAGAACTAACAAAATAAAATAATGTAAAGAGCTTGCTCCTTAAGCTTCTGGTTCTACATTATATTACCTTCTATAGAACTGATTTTGTTCCTTTCCAGGCATAAACCGGGTGCAGAAGTAACAACGTCTCAGGGAAAAACAGATTAAAAAATTTTGTAATATGCATAGAGTTATTATTAAATATCTTCTCTATGTTATGTTAAATAGTCTATTATCTATGTTGAATATTTTATAATATATTAAATTTTATTTATAATACAATGTAAGATTAAATTTTTATTATTTAAAATAAGAAAGTATTGGTAAGGATGCATGAAAATTAGCAGCATGGTATACTATTTTAGAAATGTAAAATGACAAGTCCACTATGGAAAATAGCATAAAGGCTCTTTAAAGAGCAAAACTAAAATGACCATAAGGTCCACCAATCTCCCTCCCAAGAATTGGCCCAATATAAATGAATCAGGATCTTAAAGAGATATCTTTCCTCTAAAGTGCATTGTAGCATCCCTCTGAATAGACAAGATAGAGATGAGTAGACAAGACAGTGGATGAATGGATAAGAAAATATGGTGTGTGTGTGTGTGTGTGTGTGTGTGTGAATATTGTTTCTTAGCCTTAAAAGGAGTAAGCAAGGTCATTTTCCAAAACAGAGATGAACTTTGAGAACACTCAACTGAGTTATCTGAGACAGCCAAAGAAGGGCAATTTCTGCATGATTCCAGTTATTGAGGGAATCTGAAATGGTTAAACTCCCAGATGTAAAGAATGAGATAGGGAAGGAGGATAAGGTTAGAAAGTTTTAGTTTAACAAGATTTAGAGGTCTGCTGGACAACTAACAAAGTGTACTGTGTACTTAAAACTTTACCAAAGGTTGATTTCATGTTAACTATTTTCATCACCATGAAAACATGAAAAGAAATCCTAGAAAAGGGTACACTTCAGGGATATATAAGTCAGTGGTTTCCAGGGCCCAAGACCCAGGCAAATTTCAGGTTTAAATTGTACAATATGATCAGCAGGGAAGCTAATCCATCAGGGCCATTTGAGGTTGTAGAAACAATCACAGTTATGATAGCAATGCTCACAAAGGCTGTATAGAAATGTCCAGACTCAGCAAACTGAGCACTCAAAATAGGTGGATTTTTGTTATCAAACAATAAAAATGAAATTGAAGTAAATAGTAGATGTTTATAATTAGTTAAGACCCAGCAATGAGAGATGATGCCAAAGAACTGTTTTCTGGATACAACAAGGCAACCACATATATAAGTTCACAAAGGTGTGGTAACATGCACAAGTTCTATTCAAGCTGAAGGCAGAAAACAAAACTACACTATGGAGATGAGAGGTGGGCATGAATGCCCATCGCTACTTAAGGAACTATTGGCAACTGATAGCTGCCGGAAAAGCATGAGCCAGATTACATTTTTTTTTTAATATAGACCCTAGCCAAGCGATGATGGTGATTCACACCTTTAATACTAGCGCTCGGAAGGCAGAGGTAGGTGGATCTCTATGAATTCGAGGCCAGCCAGGTCTACAGAGCAAGTTCCAGGACAGAACCAAAGCTATAAAGAAAAACTCTGTCTCAAAAACAAAACAAAACAAAAGATTATAGCCCCTAGTAAATTGCTAGATACAGTGGGAAGCCACATATGCAAGAATATATGAGTAGTACAAACTGAACTTGATGGGTTAAAGAGAAAATAGAGAATACAAACTTGAGTAGGAAGGGAGGTGGTAGATGAGAGGTGGTAGATCAAAACACATTATATGACATTCTCAAAGAAGCAATTAATAAACAGGCAAGCAATTGCTAATGAGGATATACAGCATTTTGGTCCAGATCTCTATACAAAATTTCAGACATATATACCTTTATTAAATACAAAGCATTATCTTGAATATTGGACTTAATTTTATCAAGCCATAGTTTTTACAGAATTGCGGGGGGGATGATAATACTCCTTCATCTGGGTGTAGAAGCATGCGTATGTAGCCACATACTCAGGAGCATAAAGCAAGAGGATCATGAACTGAAGGAAAAAGTAGAGTACAGTTCAAGACTAGAGCAGAAGAGATATCTCTTTTTCATCTTTGATGAGAGATAGATTCTCATCTACTATTTTTCCATACAGTATCATAGATAATATATCTTTGTCCACTCATGTAGTGTGTGTTTGATATAAATTTCTAAAAGTGAGACTGCTGGATCAAAGGCTCTTCAGAAAAATTTCTTATTTGTTTAAAATTTAAATTTTGTAGAAAATTCGAAGGGTTAGTAATGTGATTCTTCCTCCAATGCTTCACTCTACATAGATCCACATAGGCAACCTGGTACTTCATTCTTAAATGTGCATTCAGTATGCAACTATTTAACAATATGGAAAATCCTCTATAGATCCAAATACCACTGTCAGACAAATTATGTAACTTTACAAATTTACAGCTCCCTTTTTTTATTCAGCCATTTTTAAAATATTCTAAATCCAAATATGATTTACAATTGAATTGAATTTTTAATTTATCTATTTTTGGTGTTTGCCTTATTAATGACCCTTGAGTATTTAAAAAGAAATGGTACATATTCTATACTCCTCTGATAGTTTTCAGGTGATTAAATACTAGAGAGCCATTTCTAACAACAGTGTTATATGGTTAATGCCTTATATCAGGAAGCACATGAATATTAGATCATACTATGATTAGTGATGCTGTGTCTGTTCAATTGGTTGAACAGACCTTTAATGGTAAACAACTTTTGTCTTGTTGATAATTAATAATTGTTACTATGACACCATGCTGAGTGAATAACTTGAGACTCATTATCTATGAGTTCAGAACTGAATCCTTGCTTAGACTAGAAATTATATAAAAGAATGATACTTTCCTAATTCTGTCTATATTTATAAGTTAGCCCATGTCTTGGCTTTTTCTTTGTTCCTCTTACAAAACTACCACATTCTGTTTTATTTGTTTTGCTTCACTTTCTTCTTTACTCTTATTGTCTGTTGTAGGTTCTTAAATATTGAATCCTTAAAGGAATGCTCCTCCTGCTCCTCAAGGTCCTTAACCACTGAGCTCTCTGGAATTCCCAGGTCTCCCACAATCGCTAGACTTTTCTGCTCCATCTCTGGAACTAGCTGTGCTGCCGAGGAGCCATGGCATTTCCAGCAAAATATGACACTTAGGGAACAATTGCTGAGTATAACTGTCCCTGAAGTCACATTTCTTCTAGGCCTTTCCAATGCACAGACTTAAATGTTCACTTTATAAAATACCATGAGGTTATGCAGGTATTTTGAAGAAAACATGGTATAACAGCATTTCCTTGCCATTTTGATACTTGAATCTTTTCTTATTCACAGTGAATATCTTTGGTGCTAATCATATTATATTTGCAATATCAGTTTAGCAAAATGCACACACATAGTCATTTTTAAATTTATACTACTAATATGTAACAAATTCTAAGACTTTATTTTTCTTTAGAATAGTACATTAAACAAATTATTTAAATGTTATTATATCTATTTTATTCTTACTTTAAATATTATTAATTTGTTTCATTTATTCCTACATATATACAAATTACTATTTATTCATCTTTTTAAAATAAATTTTCTTTTCTAAATGTAAGTTACCATCCTAATTTTAAATACATGAAAAGGCAAAGAACGCTTTCTAAGATTTCTATTTTTCATATTCTTATCTACCCCTTAACATATTATTTTCATCATTTCTACAGCTTG
This sequence comes from Chionomys nivalis, assembly GCF_950005125.1. Lineage (NCBI taxonomy): Eukaryota > Metazoa > Chordata > Mammalia > Rodentia > Cricetidae > Chionomys > Chionomys nivalis. The sequence goes on along the minus strand of NC_080111.1, from coordinate 32,299,309 downwards.
CTTTTATTCCTTCTTCCTTCCCTCCCTTCTTCTATCCCTCAGTCCCTCTTTCCCTCCTGAAATTGGGGGAGGGGGATAGGCAGGACAAAGCCTTGCATATGCACATTTCTACTTCTCTGCCCAATGATACATCCAGATTGTGTTAACTGCTTTTCTCAATGCTATGACAAAACCTTTGGTTGTGGGAGCTTGATCCATTTAGCTAATGACATTTGGAGGTGACCTGCCATGAGCATGATCTTCTCTAATATGTGACAGGATAAGAAGAGAAGTCTGGGGTTGCTCTCTCCCCTGGATGTGGAAGGCTTTTGATGAGCCATTCAGTGACCTGCTGGGAGCTTTCTCCATCCTTCGATGATAGACAAAGAGACAATGGCATCACTTTCCACAGTATCCATAAGTGTGTGTTCCCTATTTCATCCCTTAATTAAAAAAATTTTCTTCCTAAGTGACTGTGAATTTCTTGCTATAACACCCATAGAAACAAGCTAAGAAAGAAGAATTTATTTTGGTTCTGTGTTTAAGAAACAATGCACTCTCTTTTGCTGGACAGTAGTGGCACACACCTTTAATCCCATACTCAGGAGGCAGATGGAGGCGATCTCTGTGAGTTCAAGGCCAGCCTGATCTACAGAGTGAGTTCCAGGACAGAGAAACCTTGTGTCAAAAAACAAAACAAAACAAAACAAAAAACAAAAATAAGCAAACAAAACAAAAAAGAAGGGTAGAAATGATGCACTCTCGTGGTGGAAAACAAGGCAGTAAGCTGGTCACCTGTGGACCCATATTTAGATATGGCACAAAAACCATTAGCCCGGTCTGAGCTGGTCACCTAGCTCTGTAGACAAGTTGTCTCTGTCTTAACAAAAGCCAGGGTGTGCTGCTCCTAACTTTTTTTGTAAAAATGTGGATTACCAGAGAAGAGATGTTTGACTGAAGCTGATGACTTAAGAGTTTAGATGTTTGGTGCTTCTTTCTTTTGTAATTTGGAGGATGTCTTATAGAGATGCTAATTCATGGCCTACCTGACTGCTAGATGCGGATGTGACTTGAGCCAAGGCACCTGGTTGCCTAGGTGATGGAGTAATGTGTTCCCTCCCCCCCCCTCGCTCATTTGGTGTGGGTATATAAGATGTTTGGAGAATAAAGAGGGATCTGGCTTTTTCCATGATGACCGTGTAAGCTGTGTCAGTTTTATTCCTAGCGACTCCATTCCAGCTGGGTTAGGGAATCTGTGTTGGACCCTCACAGACACTGACATATTGGCGCCAATAACATGGGGCTGACTGACTACTGAACCCCGAGATTAAAGACAATGTGGTGCTGACTACTAAACCCTGAGACAAATGCCGGAGGAAAAAGTACAAAAAGGAACGTGGTGCTGACCACCGAACTCCATGACCCCGGAGAAAGGACAACACGAGAGAGATGGTAAATGCTGATCACTGGATCCCAGAGAAAAACCGGACAAAGGACGGAGGAGAACACCAGACTGATCTCTGCTCCCCCAAAAAAGCGAAAAAGAAGTGACCAGAACCCTTGAGAAAAAAATCGGTGGATGCGAGAAAAATCAAGCGAGATGGCTTCCAGAATGTCTAATTTGATGCATTCAGCAGAAGGACAACGGACCTGAGGACAGCATAGCTGACAACCGTGCTGCAGAAGGAACAGAAAGAAATCGGCTCCAGGAGGAATCCAGTAACCCAACCCACAGAGAGGAGCCCAATCTGGACCAGCAACTCGCAGAGCTGCAAGAAGACTTTGGACAGAGAGATCCTGCTGAGATGAGCTGAGTGCGGTGTCTGCTGCTGGCTGTGGTGTGAAACCTGTTGCTTCAGAACTAAGGTACAAACTGAACATTTGAATGTTCTCGGTTTATGACACAGAACTCATTTTGAATAAAATATTAAACCTAAAAACTAAGACCTAAGCTTTCCCCTCAGGAAAAGAAAGATGCAAAATAAAGTATGATTAAAACCCCTCTTCACTTAACAAAGGAACAGACTAAGGGTTTAGCAGCTACACAGAGACTGAAAATGAGATTTAATAACAGCAAATAGTATTATGCTCTTAACGGTAATGACCTGATATTTACAGCTGCATATAAGGTGATAAAAAAATCTGGTTATGACCAATGGTGCTAAATACATTGGTAATGAACAAAAAGAATACAAAATTATGGTAAAAAAGAATATGGGAGAGTTGGTAATGACCAACTAAATATAAAATTATTAATAATTGAAGAGTTGGTACTGACCAACTAAATATGAAGTAATAAATAATTGGAGAGCTGGTATTGACCGGCTAAACATGAAACTATGAAAATTGGGAGAGCTGGTTTTGACCGGCTAAATATGAAATTATGGTATTAGAAATTTAAAGATCGGTATTGACTGATAATGTGGAAAAATCATGATTGTAAATTGCTGCGATTGACAGTTGGCTGAAAGAGAGGTTGTGACAATAAATGTTGAGAGTTGATACGTATGCTGAGAAAGTAAACTCTAAATGATGTTCGGTACCAGCGGAAGAAACATCTTCAACTCAGGTGATTCTACTCTCCTTTAAGATAGGAGAATATAGTCTTTGGGAGCATAATTATTCATAAAGCATTATGATACATTCTGACAAAAGATATGACTGATACACAGGGCCTGAAAAGTATATTTCTCTCCACTAATCTCTTCTCTTTACAGAGGTCGGCAGTCAATGACGGGTTTGAAGCTTCTTCTCCCCAGATGCCTAAGACAGGGTCTTGCATAAATGATGCCTGTTCCAATGACGGAAAAATTTGGGTAAATAAAGAGGACTTTGCCCAAGTCAGGCGCGATGTATCTGTCCTGTTGCAGTAGCACAGGAGTTATTAAAATTAATAAGAGAGAATGGATTTTGGGCTCATATTTCGATATGGCACAAAAACCATTAGCCCGGTCTGAGCTGGTCAACTAGCTCTGCAGACAAGCTGTCTCTGCCTTAACAAAAGCCAGGATGTGCTGTTCCTTGTTTCTTTTGTAAAAATGTGGATTACCTGAGAAGAGATGTTTGACCGAAGCTGATGACTTCAGAGTTTAGATGTTTGGTGCTTCCTTCTTCTGTAATTTGGAGGATGTCTTATAGAGATGCTAATTCATGGCCTACCTGACTGCTAGATGCGGATGTGACTTGAGCCAAGGCACCTGGTTGCCTAGGTGACAGCGTAATGTGTTTTCCCCTGCTCATTTGGTGTGGGTATATAAGATGTTTGGAGAATAAAGAGGGATCTGGCTTTTTCCATGATGACCGTGTAAGCTGTGTCAGTTTTATTCCTAGCGACTCCATTCCAGCTGGGTTAGGGAATCTGTGTTGGACCCTCCCGGACACTGACAGTCACCTTGAATCCATACTAAGGAAGCAGAGAGCTGGATGGTGATGCTTCATCCTTTATCTCTTTTTATGCATCCTGGAAATCCTACCCATGGGATTCACTCACATCCAAAGAAGACCTTCCTTAGCCAAGCCTCTCTGGAACCTCATTAGAGAAACACCCAAAGAGGTATCTCCTAGATTACTCTAAATTAGACTCATTTGACAATGGTGACTAATTACCACATAGTGGTCATTTAGGTCAATTTATAATGAGATGAGGTTTCTTTTTCTTTTCTTCCCTTTTCTTGTCCTTCCTTCCTTCCTTCCTTCCTTCCTTCCTTCCTTCCTTCCTTCCTTCCTTTACTGTGGCTACAATGAGTTTCATTGTGGTTATTTAACTAGCTACTTATCCATAGATATGGATTATTTATACTGTAATAATGTACTGGTGCTGATATAAAGTTTAATTTCCCCCAACAAGTCTGAATTAGGTTTCACTTCTTGCAACATTGATTAGGGACCTAATAACATAAGAACATGATAGAAAGTAAGATATAAGTCTCTAATACAACAGAACCATTATGTTTACCAGTTGGATGCTCTTTCCTGTTCCATGAAAACATAAGCATGGAAAAAAGAGAACACAATTCCTCTTTTTCTGTCCCCTGAGAGGTCTGCATAAGCAAGCCACTTAAGGTGTGGGTTATTGTGAAATTATGTTCACTGGAAAAATGGGCATCAGAAGATTCTTAACTGGAAGATAGACTCCCCTTACTTCTAACAATGTCTTAGAGAGTCCAGTGTGTTCTGGAGTCACTCCAGAACTGGGTTGACAATCATTCTATCTTTCTCTCTCTTCTTCTTCTTCTTTCTCTCATCTTGATTTTTTTTTGTTGACAGTACTTAAGATTGACCTTAGCACTTCATGCATATTGGACAAGTACATTATCATAGAGTTATATCCCCAGAACAGTATTTAATTTAATATAAATTAATTTTAATTTAAAATAAGGTCTCACTAAGTTTCTCAGGCAAGTTCTCCTTGAACTTGTTCTCCTATCAGTTTCTCAAAAAATTATAAAAGATTTTTGAAATGATAGAGCACCATGAAGTCATTACAGACAGTCTGGGTTGTTACTGCCTGGTCTTCTCACTGGCACACAGAGCAACAGACCAGGAAACTAATAGGATACATGATACATGTTGTTGTCAATGTTGCTGTTGCTAGCAACGATAGATGAGTTACCTTTGCTTTAAAAAAATCATTATCCTATTTACCATGAAAATGTTTTGCTTTCTGCTGTTCTGGTTCAGTTTTGTTTTATTGCAGTTATATGTGCTCAGTCTCGAGGAAAGAAGCAATGAACGTAACCTTAAGTGCACACATAACTGTTATAAATGACTTACATGCATGTGAGTTTGTCAGTGCAATTGGCTCCAATATCTATTTGACAAATACTCAGCTGCAAAATCCCACAAGAAGTTTTTAGAGCTTTAATAAAATAAAATGAAAAATTTCTTTAATAATTTAGACTAACAACTTAGCATGTGGATTATTTGTGAAGACCCTGAAATATGAGCATACAAACTTAGTATTAAATTGCTTTAGAAAGTTTTAATGCGTTATGTCCCATGGTAGAGAGCCATTATTTTTATTTTGGCTTTGCAGCACATAGTATATAAAGACAAAATATCTACAAAAGAATGAGTACAGAAGGGGCATTTAACTTTTCACTGCCATTTGTTTCTTCCCATTTCTCATTCATTCTCAACAGCTGATTGGGTATTTTGCCACCATTTCCCAAAGTTAGACATGGTATGAACTCAGAGATCTCCCATTATAATCAAAAAACTCTTATCTAAAGAACCCCTGTTCAGACAATCTTTTCCACTTAGTATCAACTACATGTTATGACTACAGACTAATCACAGATAAAGTTATGATGTGGTTGGAGTGTAAGAAAGCTAATTTTTATCTTATTTGACATGGTTATTTCCTTTTTACTATTTTTAAGCAGCAAATGAATTAGCTTGAATGGACAGTACTAGGGAGCATCCATTCACTGGTATGTGTTACTGAAAATGTCTGCAGAATTCTTAGTACCCCTAAGAAGACATTTTGCTCTTTTGTGGATCTTCTTTATGCAAAATAACTTTTACTGAGAAAACAAAAAGGGAGTTAAAGAATAAAAAAAAAAATAAAGCTCTGGGTTGGAGAGCTATCTCCATGGTTAGAGCACTGGAATTTCTTGCAGAGGACCATGTTTAATTCCCAGCACCCACATAGTCACATGCAAATGAGTTGGAGGAAGGATGGAGAAATTTTGGTGGTAAACTGTTGACCTTGAATCCTGGGACAAACATGATACTTCATGATTTTCAGCTGAAGAATGGGTTTTATACTCTGGGTTGTATCAGCTCTTTGAAGTTGCTGTATAGATTTTTCTCTTTGACTATCTGGCACCATATTACCCCAGGCAGTAAGAAATACAGGGCCTACTCTGTGGGTTTCTCTAGATATAGCCTCTCTACCAAGCCTCTTATTATCTTTTTTATATTATTCTGAATCTCCTCCTTCATGATTCATTTCTTTCCGTTTTCTATTTCTTCTCTTCCCACTACGCTCTCTAATATCCTACAGTGTGACAAACTGAAATAAACAAAAGTTTTCCTGTACTTAAATACCACATGGATGACTCCCATCTACATCATGAATTTTCTTTCTCCCTGGATTTTTCTTTCTTTGAAATATAATAATAATGCCCTCTTTTTGGTAGTTGAGAAGTAATAAGTCTTTATTTCAAGTTCAGATTATTGTTACTTTGCTTTCCTGAGGAAGGAAAATAAATAAAAATATAAAACCTTGATTTTCAAGGTTTCAGGATAAACCTTAGTCCTTAGCTGATATTCACTGAATATTGGCATATTTTCCTCTGACTTCCAGATCTAGTCCCTATTTCATCTTTAAACATTTTCTGTATACCCTAAGCTCCAGCCTGGATGACCTGCTTGCCTTGTTTGAATGTCACGTATTCTCCTAGTTTTAGTGTCTTTTTATCTGCTGCTTGTTTTATCCCTGGTTCATAATGTCTGTTGCTGAGTGGTACGGATTGTTCTCCTTAGTGAACATAAAGTTCTGGAATAGTGTTTCTCTTATCTCAGTGCTGACAGTTTCCAGTGAATTGTGATGTAAGAACAGGAGCTATGCTGGTTCTTCTCTATGCTCTGTCAACTAGTTGATGCAAAATGTTTTTTTAAAATTGTATTTGTGCTGGTATGTTCATGTATATGTTGTATGTGTGTATTCTGTATAAGTACGTGTTTAGGCACTGCAGAGGTTGAATGACTTTCTCTGTCACTTTCTAGCTTCATCCTTTGACACAGGATTTCTCATTGAACTTGGAGCTAGTGTGGTATCCAGAAGGGACCAACCATCCTGTCTCTGTTCTTCATCCCCTCCCAAAAGAATTAGTGTTACTAATGTTCATGACTATGCCCAACTTTTTGTGCAGATTCTAGAGTTATGAACTTAGTTCCTCATGTGTGTATGACAGATGCTCTTGCATTCTAAGCCATCTCCACAGATCACAAAACAATAGCTTGTTCACTGAGTAGACGTGAGCAGAAGAGTGAAAGAATTGTCTATTATGAGTTTCCAGTGTGGTATCTAAAGACCAAGATGAAGTTGTAGAGTTATATCCCCTTCCTAGCCAGAGGATTCAATGACTTATAACTCCAAGGATTCCCCTTAATCTTATCAATGTTTTGTTCCATTTCTACAACTCTTCCTGTTCATTTCTGACTCACCATGCAGGATGCCTTTACTTCTAAACTTAAACAATATAGTAATATGATAGCAAAGAGAGAAAAAAAGAATAGAAAGAAGGGAGGGAGGGAAGGAAGGAAGGAGGAAGGAAGGAAGAGGTAGCATGACTGATGATAGCCAAGATTACATTTTGGCTTCAACATGAGAAAAACAAATCAAGGACCAAATATAGGTAGTTCTTTTTTATGATTTTCATTGAGCTGACATTTTTTTCTGCTCCCCTCCCTGCTGCTCCCCTCCCAACTCTCTCCCAAGGTCCCCATGCTCCCAATTTACTCAGGAGATCTTGTCTTTTTCTACTTCCCATGTAGATTAGATTTATGTAAGTCACTCTTAAGGTCCTCATTGGTGTCTAGGTTCTCTGGGATTGTTATTTGTGGACTGGTTTTCTTTGCTTTATGTTTTAAAACTACTTATGAGAGAGTACATGTCATAATTGTCTTTCTGGGTCTGGGTTACCTCACTCAAAATAATGTTTTCTAGCTCCATCCATTTGCCTGCAAATTCAAGAAGTTATTTTTTTCTGCTGTGTAGTACTCAATTGTGTAAATTTACCACATTTCTCTTATCCATTCTTTGGTCGAGGAATATTTAAGTTGTTTTCAGGTTCTGGCTGTGACAAACAATGCTGTTATAAACATAGTTGAACACATGTCCTTGTGGTATGATTGAGCATCCTTTGGAAATATACCCAAAAGTGGTATTATTGGGTCTTAAGGAAGGTTGTTTCTTAATTTACTGAGAAATTGCCACACTGACATCCAAAGGGGCTGTACTAGCTTGCATTCTCACCAGCAATGCAGGAGTGTTCCCTTTACCCCACAATCTCTCCAGCATAAGTTGTCATTAGAATTTTTTATTTTGCCTGTATTTACAGGTGAAATCTCAGAGTTGTTTTGAGTTGCATTTCTCTGATGACTATGGATATTGAACATTTCCTTTAGTTTCTTTCAGCCATTTTAGATTTCTCTGTTGAGAGTTCTCTGTTTAGGTTTGTACTCCACTTTTTAAAATTGGATTATTTGTTTTTTGATGACCATTTTCTTGAGTTCTTTATACATTGTGGAGATCACAATCCCTAACTTCAAACTCTAATACAGAGCTATAGTACTGAAAACAGCCTGGTATTGGCATTAAAACAGACAGGAGGACAAATGGAACCGAATCAAAGACCCAGATATTAATCCACACAATTCTAAATACCTGATTTTTGACAAAGAAGCAAAAAATATCAAACGAAAGAAAGAAAGCATATTTAACAATTGGTGCTGGCATAACTGACTATCAACATGTAGATGAATAAAAATAGACTCCTTTCTATCACCATGAACAAAACTCCAGTCTAAATAGATCAAAGATCTCAACATAAAGCCAGCCACACTGAACCTTATAGAAGAGAAAGTGGGAAGTACACTTGAACACATTGGCACGGGAGACCACTTCCTAAATATAACCACAGTAGCAGAGACACTGAGAGAAACAATTAATAACTGGGACCTCCTGAAACTGAAAAGCCTCTGTAAAGCAAAGAATATGGTCAACAAGACAGAACAACGGCATACAGAATGGGAAAAAATCTTTTCTTACCCCACATCAGATAGGTAGTCTTAATCCTTCTCTCTCATCGCATCATATCCAGAAAATATATTTGGTACACAGATTCAATGGCTCAATACTGGAAAGGGATTGAGTGAATAGAAAAGTAGGAGTTATATACTTTGAAACTTCTTATTTTGATACCTGTACTAGGGTTATAATTTCTTGCACATAGTAACACACATGATTGTATATGGCCATTGACCATTTTAAGTGATTAATGTATTTAATAATATCTATAAACATTATTTGCATGCCTTGGAGTTGAGCTCACTTAATTAATTTTACAGAATCAGATAACAGCACTGATTTGTGCTATGAAAAGAAAATGAGACAACAGTTTTGAGCGTCATTAGCAATAGATAACAAAACTGTAAGCACAAATATTTAAAAGCTTTTCCTACTTCCTCTGACAAATTTCTTAGTAAGAAGGAACTTAAAATTAACGGGTCATGCCTCCTTAATGTCTTCCTGACAACTCAGAAAAATGAAAAATCATTGTTTTGGTTTTATCTTCTGACCTTTGAGAGATTCCAAGAACAACAGTTGCTGTCAAGGCTGAATGGATAAGAATAAATCCTGATGGGTGAAGCACCTCATCCTCATGAGCCTATGGGGATTTTATTATCTGGTAGTTACTGTCATCATTTACATGTGATTTTAGTTTACTCATTTTAAGGATGATTTGAAACATATCTCTGTAAAGTCTGAATTATGTTCTTTTTTTTCTTTATTTTATCTAAAAAACCAAAACAAAAACAAATCTTTGTTAACAAAAACAAATGATCTCTTTTCACTTTCCCACTCCCTCCCCTTCTCACATTCCGTCCAATTTCCCCCCACCCTACCTCCCAATCCACTCCTCAGAGAAGGCAAGGCACATTGCTTTGAAGAAGGACCAAGGACCTCCCTCCTATATCTAGGCTGAGAAAAATATCCATCTAATGGGGAATGAGTTCCAAAAAACCAATACAAGCAATAGGGTTAAAGCCTGGTCCCACCACCAGTGGCCTCAGAGTTTGCCCCAACCATACATACAACTGTCAGCCACATTCAGAGGGTCTGATTTGAACTCATGCTGGATCCTTCACCATCCAGCTGGAGTTGATAAGCTCCTATTAGCTCAGCTAAGCTGTTTCTGTGGGTGTCCCCATTATGGTCTGCACCTCTTTGCTCATATTCATATTTTTCCTGCTCTTGGACTGGACATTGGGAGCTCAACCCGGTGCTCTACTATGGCTTTCTGCCTCTACTTCCTTCACTTCCTGAATGAAGGTTCTATGGTGACATTTAAGATAGTCATCAATCTGACTACAGGACAAAGCCAATTTGAGCACCCTCTCCACTATTGCTTAGGGTCTTAGCTGGGGTCATCCTTGTAGACTCCTGAGAATTTCTTTAATGCTAGCCCAATAATGTTTTCCTCAATCAGGATATTTCTTTCCTTGTTGTCTGTCTCTGTCCTTCCCCCATCTTGACTATCCCACTCCCTCAGTTCTCCCTTCCCCTTCTCCCACCTCCTCCTCTTCTGCCCTCCCTTCTTCCCTGACCCCCATGTCCCAATTTTGTCAGGAGATCTTGTCTATTTCCCCTTCTCAGGGGGATCTATATATGATTTTCTTAGGGTTCTCCTTGTTACTTAGTTTCTCTGAGGTCATGGACTATAGGCTCGGTATACTTTGCTTTAAGCTAGTATCCACTTATGAGTGAGTACATACCATGTTCATCTTTCTGGGTCTGGGTTGCCACACTCAGGATGGTTTTTCCTTACTCCATCCATTTACATGCAAATTTCAAGATGTCATTTTTTTTTTGCCACTGAGTAGTACTCTATTGTGTAAATATACCACATTTCCTTATTTATTCTTTGGTTGAGGGGCATCTAGGTTGTTTACAGGTTCTGACTATTACAAATAATGCTGCTATGAACATAGTTGAACAGATGTCCTTGATGTATGATTGAGCATCCCCTGTTGATTTCCAGAGAGGTTGTACAAGTTTGCATTTCCACCAGCAATGGAGGAGTACTCCACTTATTCCACATCCTCTCCAGCATAGGCTATCATTGATTTTTTTTATGAGCCATTCTGACTGGTGTAAGAAGGTATCTCAGAGTTGTTTTGATTTGCATTTCCTTGATGGCTAATTTCTTGAGTTCTTTATATATTTTGAAGATCAGTCCTTTCTCTGATGTGGGGTTGGTAAAAATCTTTTCCCATTCTGTAGACTGGCTTTTATTCCTAGTGACTGTGTCTTTTTGCTTTACAGAAGCTTCTTAATTTCAGCAGGTCCCATTATTTATTTATTGTTGCTCTCAGTGTCTGTGCTATTGGTGTTATATTTAAGAAGTGTTCACCTGAGCCTATGCACTAAAGGCTACTTCCCACTTTCTCTTCTACCAGGTTCAGTGTGGTTGGATTTATATTGAAGTCTTTAATTTATATAGACTTGAATTTTGTGGATAGGGATAGATAATCTATTTTCATCCCTCTACATGTTGACATCCAATTAATGCCAGCACCATTTGTTGAAGATGCTTTTGCTTTGCCATTGTGTAATTTTAGATTCTTTGTCAAGAATCAGGTGTTCATATAAAGCATGATTAATAAATTCCTGTTATTTTTCGGTGGTTGTATTTATGTGTTTTCCTTCTTTAGAATTTGCTGGTATGAGGTTATCTGTGTTTTCTCAAGTAAAGTTGGCTTCCTTGGGTGGGAGATTTCCTTCTAGTACATTCTATAGGGTTGGATTTGTGGATAGGTATTGTTTAAATATGGTTTTTTACAGAATATCTTGTTTTCTCCATTGATGGTGATTGAAAGTTTTACTTGGTATAGTAGTCTGGGCTTGTACCCATGGTTTATTAGTGTCTACAGCACATCTGTCCAGGGACTTCTGGCTTTCATGGTTTCCATTGAGAGATTGGGTGCAATTCTGATAGGTCTGTCTTCAGATTTTACTTGGCCTTTATCCTTTGCAGCTCATAGTATTCTTTATTCTATATATTTTGCATGTTGATTATTATATGGCTAGGGGGATTTTTTTGGTCCAGTCTATTTGGTCTTCTGTCAGTTTCTTGTACCTACATAGGGATACCCTTCTTTAGGTTGGGAAAGTTTTCTTCTATAATTTTGATGAATATATTTTTTGTACCTTTACACTGGAGTTCTCCTTCTTTTATCCCTATTATCTTAGGTTTAGTCTTTTCATGATGTCCCAGATTTCCTGGATGTTTTGTGTTAAGAATTGGTTGGATTCAATGTTTTCTTTGACCAATGAATCTATTTTCTTTAATAGTATCTTCAACACCTAAGATTTTTTCTTTCATCTCTTGTATTCTGTTGATTATGATTGTCTCTGTAGTTTCTGTTCATTTACCCAGATTTTCCACTTCCAGAATTTGCTCAGTTTGTGTTTTCTTTATTGCCTCTATTTCAGTATTCAAGTCTAGGAATGTTTGCTTCACCTGTTTGATTGGTTTTTCTTTGATTTCTTTAAGATATTTATTGATTTTTTGTTTTTCTTTTCATCCATTTCTTTAAAGGTGTTTTCATATCCTCTTTAAAGGTGTTTATCATCCTCCTAAAGCTACATTTAAAGTCATTTTTTTCTACTTCTTCTGGGTTAGGGTGATCAAATCTTCCTGTTGTATGACCATTGGGTCCTGGTGTTACCATCTTGTTTTTTTTTGGTTGTTGAATGAATTCTTGCATTGACATCTATCCATCTATTTTTTCAGTTGATGCCAGTCATGTCTTTGTCTCTTGGTCCAATCCTTGCAGTTGCTGTCTGTGTCTTTGGGAACTGTTCTTGATCTGCTCTGTACTTTCACTGTCCTTTTCTCAGCAAGATGCTGAGGTCTCTCTTTGTTCACTCTCTTGGTCTGTTCTATTGGTCTTCTCTCTTAGTCTGCTGTGTGCAGTCACAGCCTGTGCTTCAGAGTTTCCTTCTTGGTCCTCTCTGTGTAGTTCAAGACTGTGCTTCAGAGTCCCTCTGAAGTTGTAGGGGGAATAGGAGGTTTTGGGGTAGAGTGGGACTTGTAGGTTACAGGGTCCAATTGATGGGGTAGTAGTGTTAGAGCAGCCTACCTGCAGGAAGCTTACCTGCTGACTGGCAAGGGAAGCTGAGGCAGTTAGAAGAGGGACCCGGGTTTTGCCCTGAAATAGAGGGTTTAGAGAATGCGTGCCCTGCTGGGTGGATAATCACTTACCACTTAGTTCTCTCTGTGTAGTTGCAGCCTGTGTTTCACAGTTCCTCTGAGGTCATGGAGATATCTATTTTCCTTATAATTATAATTAGCTTCCATGTTCAAGTTAACTTCCCCCAAACGATAATGCATGGAGAGAGAATTTTTGCCATATTTAGTCATATTTTCAACTACTCTTTTATATAGGTATCATGTTTCTTTAAGTAAGTTTATCTATGTACACACATAAATACACGTATATGTATGTATCTAAATGTACAATATAAACTTCATTCCTGTGTTATGTCTTTTATCTTTTGGTCTCAAATTGTTAAAGGGTTACAGGAAATTTGTTTAGAAAGATTTTTGTGTAGCTTAGAAATGACTTTTTCTGCATAATAACTGGTTGTCTTTTTTAAAAAGAAAAATAGTAATGTGACATGATGGTTAACACTGGTCATCAACTTGACAGGTTCTAGATCACCTTAGAGAAGAGGTTAGGGGAATGCTAGTACAGTGTACTTTAGATTAGTTAGGCTGGGAAATATTTTGCAAAGGTAGTCTGGAAGGCACATGGAAGTCCTGCAATTATGGTCCAAGTGGGTCAGACTACATCTTAAGTCAGTAGCAGAATTTGGCCATGTGGTACTGGTTTTAGAGAAAGGAAAAAACAAAATATTGAGGTATCATGTCCTATGGCTCTAGACAACTGCTAAAGTCAGGCAATGTATGACGGGTTTGGCTGGAGTGCCAGCAAGTAGGCTGTTAGAAATCCCTGCATAGAGCAGTGATGGTGACACCCAAGTTGCATTAAGCAAGAAAGATGTTTCAGCAGATTGGAAGTATTAAGCTTTCTCGTACTTTTGGGGCCTAGATGATTGCATCCCAGATGTCTGATATGGAGCCATAGGATTTGGTGTTTTATTTGCTTAATTTTTATCCTGCATTGGTCTGATTCCATTTTTCCTCCTTAAAATGTTAATTCTGTGACATTGTATATTACAATTAACCAGCTTGATTTTTTATTGTAAAGGAGCTTGAAGTTAAGAAATTATTTAAGTCTTGGAAGAAACTCAGAACTTTAACTTCTATGAACTGGTGGAATTAGAGGACACGAGTATGAGCAAGGAAGAAAGCTAGCCCAGCCATAGTCAGGAAATCAGAGTAGTAAGTCATCCAGAAAGTTTGTCTCAGATATAAAAATACTAAACTTCCATTCTTGAGTTATAACAATTTTGAGTTTTTGAAACTTTTCTTTAAACACTGAACAAAGTCCTTTTAATATAAATTACAAACAGAAAAAGAAATATTGTAAGGTTTCATGTTGTTGATTATTTGTAGTTCTAAAGGCTAAACCTAGGCTAGCTTTGTGCATGCTGAGCAGGAGCTTCATCAGTGAACTATACTGACTGCCCTTTATAGTATTTTTAAACTATTTTATCTACTATGAGGAAATCAGGGCAACAAAAAGTGTTGTTTTCTTTCCTATTCCAAGAACACCACTGATCTAATAATCCACGTGCATGTTTTTCCCGGTGGTAGTATATCACCTGGATCTTACTTTGGTGTTCTTTTAGTGACCCTTTTTTGTGGTCTGGATCAAAAGAATTGAGAACAGACACACAGGACAAGTATAGAAGATAGGTACATATATAACAGAGTAAAGAGATGTACTTTCAAGACTCAGCAATAGCTAAGAGTCCCCATATGCCCACCTATAATTTAGCCAGTCTTTATACTATTTCTAGAGTCACTGTCAAAGGCAGATTTTCATATGGGTGAGCTGAGGTAGAGCCTGTTTAGGTAGCACGTGTCTAGGTAATGAACTGTACTCTATGATTTTTGTGCCTATGAGAAAAAAAATTCTCATCCTCAGGGAACTTTAAGTGTGACTTGGAGCTAGAATGCAACAGAGATGCTTAATAAATAAATTATGTTAGTATATTATTAGGAGAAAAATATGAGCCAAGCCCAGTGAGTAATGCCTTTAATCCCAGCACCCTGGAGGCTAAGTCAAGAGGATCTCATTCCTGAAGCCAGATTGAGATATAGAGCAATACTCTGCCTCAAAAAATATTTTAAAAATGTTTTCAAAGAAAAAAATAGCTAAGACATAGAAGACCCAAGAGTGCTTGACTGATGAGTTCTAATACTAAATTGATAGGGTCTGGAGTATTTATTACTAAAAATTTTTTAATAAATACTTAAAATAGCAGTACTGACCACAAGAATAATTGGGAAAGATTATCCTATGAGTGTCTCACAGGAGTTATAAGTTAGATAACGGTCAACTGATGTGACTCAAAAATAAAGACAATGAGTAACAATGAGTAAGACATTAAAAAGTGAATCTGCTTGTTCAGGTCTCAGGGGTCCCACTCCTAGACAAAGAACTATATCTATAGACAAATAAGGACTGCTAATAACAGAAGAAATAGTCTTATCCCATAATAACCACAGAATTAGTTATCTAACACTAAGTACTCATCCTGAAATCATATACATACAGGTAATATTCAATACAAAGAGGTCATGATTTCAAAAGAGGGCAGTTGGATGAAGGAAAGGGAAGAGGGAAAATGATATAAAATTTTTTTTATAAACTAGGTGAGCAAGTCATGGAGAGTGAGCCAGTGACTAGTATTCTGCTATGTTCCCTGTTTCAGTTCCTGCATACAGGTTCCTGCCTTGCATTCCCCTGATGATGGTTTGTAAAGTACAAGACAAACAAACAAAAGAAACCTTCCTCTTCAACTGGAAAAAAAAAACCGAGGAAATGTGAGTGTTCAGAAGTAGATAGAACATCTATTTTAACCCCTGCCACCCTGTAAGGTTCAGGGAATACCTTCTAGCTCACATCTTTCCCTATAATAAGGAGAAGAAAGAATGTAAGATCTGAAAGGCAGAGGAGAGCAGTGAAGTGCCTGTCTCTGGGCATGCATGGGAGTTAAACAAATGCAGAGAAGCTATGGTTACATGCATATGACCAAACCAGTTAAAAATTCGACATGGAAGGGGCCTCTGGTCACCCACCATTATATGGAGAGATTTTAGCAGTAGATAACAGCTGAAGTCCAGATTGTCATTTTTCTTTGTGGAATGGACATTGATAGGTTGCTTATGTCACAGTGGATAATCCTTCACCTATCCAATTAGATTCAGTGGCATATATATATATACATATATATATATATTTATATATATATATATGACATTAAGTTGTGATGAAAAGTGTTACACAGCAGGACAACTTATAGGAGGTAGATACGATCATGATATATTGTATATATGTATGCAATTTTTGAAGAATTAAAAAGAATAACTGTGTTGGTTGCATACAGCTTGTGAACCACAGTCTCTGTTCCAGCTGACGAAAACCAAAGTTAGTAGAGGTGTGTCACAGCAGAATCGTATGATCTTGGTGCTATATTCTTGGTGTTTATAGACTCATTATGCCTACTGTGTTGAGACTCTATTATGGATTGTTATAGGGTGATAACTAGAGAAATTTGGGAGGAATTTCAGAAGTTAAATTCATTATCACTGATAGTGGTGAGAATAGTAAGATTGTTTATATATTTAAGACACCATTTCCCTCTCCTCCTTTTTGGTTCAGGAGAGCAAATCCAGGGCCTTACCATCCTAAGAAAATTCAATCTAGCCACGTCTTCAGCCCTCCAGAAATTTATTGAATAAATGTAAGATATGGCATTGTAATAAAGCAGTAGTTCTCAACATTTCTAATTTTAATATAGTTCTTTTGTGTTGACATCTAATCATAAAGTTATTTTCATTGCTATTTCACAACTGTAATTTTGTTACTGTTTGAATTATAATGCAAATATTTTTGGGGACAGAGGTTTGCCAAAAAGTTTGTGACCCACAGATTAAAAACCACTGTGTTAGAGGGCAATTAAGAATGCTAAGTAGGCTTTGTATAAACAAATAACAAGCTGAGAATAAACTTAAGGAAACAACACCCTTCAAAACTACCACAAGTAACATAAAATATCTTGCGGTAACTGTATCAAAGCAAGAAGAAGACTCATACAACAAAAGTTTTAGGTTTTGAAGGAAGAAATTAAAGAAGATATCAGAAGATGGAAAGCTCTCCTTTGTTCATAGATTGGTAGGATTAACACAGAAAAATACCCATCCTACCAAAATCTACAGATTCAACATAAGTCCCATCAAAATTGCAACACAATTTTTTACAGAACTTGAACGTATAATTTTTAACTTTATATGGAAACACAAAAAAACCAGAGTAGCTAAAACACTCCTGTAAATAAAAGAACACCATCCCTGAGTCTAATCTGTACTACAGAGCTGTAGTAACAGAAACCTTATAGTACTGGCATAAAAACAGAAAGGTTGATCAATAGACTTGAATTGAAGACCCATATATAAACCCATATAGACACCTGATTTTATAAAGAAGCCAGAAACAACACCATAGGGGGGAAAAAGATAGCATCTTCAACAAATGGTGCAAGTCTACCTAGATGTCTATGAGTAGTAGAATGCAAACTGATCCATATATACCACCCTATACAAAACTCAAGTTCAAGTGGATTAAAGAACTCAACAGAAAACCAGATACACTAAACCTAATAGAAGAGAACGTAGGGAATAGCCTTGAACTCATTGGCACAGGAAACAACTTCTTGAACACAACACAGCCACTAAGAACAACAATTAATAAAGGGAACCTCATGAAACTCAGAAGCTTCTGTAAGGAAAGGGACACCATCAATAGGACAGAACAACAGAGTACAGAATGGGAAAAGATTTTCACTAACTACATATCTGACTGAAGGATAATATCTGAATAATATAAAGAACTCAAGAAACTAAATAGGGACAAATCAAATAATCCAATTAAAAATGGGTACAAGTCTAAACAGAGAATTCTCAATAAATTTTAAATGATAGAACGATCTAAATAAATGTTCAACATTCCTAGTTATCAGAGACTTGCAAATCAAAACAATTTTGAGACTCCATATTCCACTTGTCAGAATTGCTAAGAAAAAACATAAGTAACAAGTTATGGTGGTAAGATTTGGAGCAAGGGGAATACTCCTCCATTACTGGTATAATTACATACTTGTATAACCACTGTGGAAATCAATATGTCTGTTTCTCAGAAAATTGGGAATCAATCCACATCAAGGCCTAGCTATATCACTCTTGGGCATACACTCAAAAGACACTACAGCCTACCACAAGGACACATTTGTTGTTGGAGCCCACTCATTTGTTTCCTGGCCGCCCAGTCCCAAAATAATCACACAGAAACTATATTATTACAACACTGTTTGGCCTGTTAGCTCACACTTCTTATTTGCTAGCTCTTATACATTAAATTAACCCATTTCTATTAATCTATGTATTCCCACATGGCCTACCAGTAACATTCTGTCCGGTGTCCAGCGTCTGTCTCCTGACTTCTCTCTGACTCTGTCTACTCTCTCTCTATATCTTTTCCAGCCTGGCTGTATTCTGTTTAGCCATTAGCCGCAAGCAGTTTCTTTATTAACCAATGGCAATAAAACATATTCATGGCATCCAGAAGGGGATCTCACATCACACATTCTCAACCATTTTCAATGCAGCTTTATTCATCAAATCCAAATGAAAACAACCTAGATATCCCTCAACTGAAAAATGGATAAAGAAAGTATGGTACTCAATTCACACAATGGACTATTGCTCAGCTGCTAAAAATGATAAAATCATTAAAATTGCAGGCAAATAGATAGAACTAGAAAATATCCTGAATAAGTTAACACAGACCAAGAAAGACAAATACAATATGTACTCACTTATAAGTGGATGTTTGCTACTAAGTAAAGGATAATTATGCTTCAGTCCACATATCTGGAGAGGTTAAGTAACAAGGAGAGCTAAAGGGTGGATGCATAGATCACCCAAGGAAGGGGAAATAGAATACATTTAGCTGGTGAACTGGCGATGGGGACAGGAGGGATCATTCAGGGGTGGGAGGGATGGAGGGAGAGGGTACTGGGAGAGACTACTAGAATTGGGGGTGGCATTTGGCAGGCAACGTAGAAACATAATGCAGTGGAAACTCCCTAGATTCTATGAGAGTGACTCTTTCAAAGTTTCCTAGAAACAAGGGATATGAACACTCTATTGGCCATCTTCTACAAGGCTCCTAGCAATGGGAATGGTACTTCAACCCAACCACAAACCCTTGGACCTACAATCTGTCCTGCATAGAAGATGGGATAAATAATGGTGATGCAGAACTTGTGTCTTCAGTGGGAGTGGCCAGTCAATGACTGGTCCAACTTGAGGCCCATGCCCTGAGAGGAAGTTCATGCCTGATACTTCCTGAATGGCTGGGAACCAGAGCAGGACAGCTCGGAGACTCAGGGTAGAACCAAACATGACTGAAAAAAAATATTGGTCAATAAAATGATTCCTAATGAGATTCTGCTATACTCATAAATCAGTGCCTAGCTGAAGTATTATCAGAGAGGTATCATCTAGCAACTTATAGGAGCCAATGCAGAAATTCATAGCCAAACATGAGATGGAGCCAGGGGAACCCTACAGAAGAGGGGGGAGTATTGTAGAAGACAGAGAGGTCTAGGACACCATAAAATCAACTAAGCAAGGGCTCACAGAGACAGAAGCAACAATCATGGAACCTCTATGGGTCTGAGCTAAGTCCTCTGCATACATCTTATGAGTGTATGGCTTAATATTCTTGTAGAACTACCAAAGATAGGAATGGGGTTGTCTCTGACTCTTTTGCTTGTGTCTTCCTTGAGATTTGTTTCCTCCTAATAAACTGCCTTGTCCAGTCTTGATATGAGGATGTTTCCCTAGTCTTATTGTAACTTGTTATGCCATGTTCAGTAGGTATCCCTAGGAAGCCTACTCATTTTCTTTTTCTTTTTTTATGGTATCTTTATTTATTTATTTTTATTATTTAATTAAAAATTTCCACCTCCTCCTCTCCTCCCATTTCTCTCCTTCTTCCCCCATCCCCCTTCCCCTCCCTCTCCAGTCCAAAGAGCAGTCAGGGTTCCCTGCCCTGTGGGAAGTCCAAGGTCTTCCCCCTTCTATCCAGGACTAGGAAGGTGAGCATCCAGGGAAAGGGAGGATAAGTGAATCTGGGGAAGTAGGAAGGTGCAAGGAGGAAATGAGAAGAATGGAGAAAGGGGAAAATGTGGTTGGGATGTAATTTATTAAAGAAGAAAAAAGAAAAAAAGTGATTTGAAGCTCCATGGAAAGAAACGAATGCTATCAACATCAGTAGAAATGAGTTGATCTTACAAGAAAACAGAAAAAATAAAAAAATAAAACCAAAACAAAAAGACATTTCAGCATTCTATTATTCATAGCAACACAGTTCAGTGAAATAATGCTGTATCATATGAATCTGCTTTCTTTCTTTGTGCATGTGTATATGTAGATATGTGTGTGTGTGCATATGTGTATGTGTTCTGCATATATCTGTGTTCAGGCATGCATGTGCCTGCACAGGTATAGAGAACAGAGGAAGATGTCAGGTGTTACGCTCTATCACTCTCTGTCCTATTCCTTTGAGATGAGGTGTATATAAGATGCTGTTTGTTTTAAACATAACAAGAACTAGGTACTGCATGAGGCAATTTGAGTATTTTTATAAATTTCAATACAGATTAACAAAAAAACTTTACAGAAGTAGAATTTAGCTTCAGAGAATTCAAGTAAATTCTCAAATTCATGTCAATATTAGTATAACTATAATGTAAATATAGATACTTTCTTTTAGAGCATAGAAGCTTATTAGCAAACAGGAAACTATTATCTAAATCTAATGATTTATAGTTATTTCTCTTTAAAAATTTTATAGGTAACATTACGATAAGAGAATAGAAGCAGCTGTGTGTTCAATGGCCCAGAAGATGCTGAGCCAAGGTTTGTATTTTAGAAAGGCAAGTTAAAATCTTTTAGATCTAGGATGGAAGAGAAAGAACCAAGGTTAGAAAGGTCATTTCATGGATGCATCCTTGAAACAATTATTCCTGTTGTTTAAAGGAATCTGGTGTGCTCAGCACTTTACCTAAAATACATATACTTTATACAACTAGTAAAATGCTATCATGCAAGCCTTCAGATTTTCTTGTATTAAATAATACTTAAAACACAGATTTTTATTCATTTGTTGGGTTGTCATAAAATTTAGGCTGTTGACTTTTTTTTTAACCAAGGAAGATGGAACATCATAAATACTACCATGTACCACTGGACATTTTCTACACTTACTTTTGTGACCTCAGGTGTCTCCCAGAGCTGGGGTCTGAGTGAAGCTCTGATATTTTCCTTATAAAATTCTTATTAGTACTTGAGCATATTTATAATCTTCAAACATTCATCACTCTTCTGTATGGAAAAAACCCTAATCCTCTCCTCCAGCATTTAGAAATGCATAGGATACCACTGCTATTCACAGGCCCTCTTCTATACAACAGCACAGCAGAAATTCACAACTTCTAAGCATAATAGAGATACTGTTTAATACTAAACCTTGTCTCACTCCTCATTGTCCACAGCCTCTGGTCCCCACCGTTCTACTTTCATCTTTCATGAAATAAACTTTAGATTTTGCTTACGAATGTAAAAAAATACTAATACTTTTATATCATTTGTTCTTTCTAATTCCCACCGAAGTGTACAAGGGACCTCTTTTTTTTAAATCCTCACCAGCACTTGCTATATTCTGCCTTAGATATCTACTCTGGTTTATAAAGAGAGTAGGCATGGCACTATCATCCATAGTGTGTGAAGGGCTCATTGCTTCCCCAACCAAAAAAAATCCCCCAAACTCTGCTGTCTGGATTGTGTAAGGGCTAAACTAAAAGAGACAAAGTGCCTCTTATCCTCTATTTGATCTAGGTATTCATCTTTCACCTCACAGGAGCTTAGCTCTTGTGAAAGTATTTTCAAGGAGGAATACTTTCCTGTATTTATGTGTTTTATGAGGAGAAGTGCTAGAAATTTCTCCTCTATAATTTTGTGGCATTAATACTTCATACAGTTTAGGAAGATGCCAAGGGTGGAAGGAATATAGTTCTATTTTTAAGAAAAAAAAAAAGAGTCCATTATTAACTAGAATGTCTCCAGGATATACCCATGCAAGTGGGAATGACCTTGTGTTTTGTGGGTACTATTAGGCAAGAAGGCACAGCCCACAGCGGAGAGGGATCAGGGATGAAAGATAACAGAAGCAGAGTAGTAATCAGATTAAGCTGCTTTGAGACTGCAAGAGTTTAGATTATCAGAAATTTTCTGTATTATTTGCTAAAGAACAGCTTTATGGTAAGATGAAGGTAAAGAGTAAAACTTTTATAGTTTCTTCAGCACTAAAAGTTTGATACTGACTTCAGAGGAAATCATATAGGAAGCAATGGAAGTAATAGAAATGGTTCCTGGAAATGGAACTAATACATAATCATAATAAAAATAATTTCAACTTTGATGTGGTACAGAACATCCAATGCTACCAGTGAAGAATAGGTGGAAAGGGGGAGTGTTATCTTTTTATTTGTGTGATCTGAGCACTGCGTATTTATGTCTAGAAACAAAAGGGTATTTGCATGAGAACAAGAGATTAGGAATGGCCATTTGTTACCTTTGTGTAAGAATGAGAAGGAAGGAAGGTGACTTTGATATATGCTATTAAAATATGTACATAATGTAGCTTTATGGGGGTGAGCAAAGTAATTCCTAGACATAATCAGATGCTAGTGTTTGGAAATAAGCACTGACTTAGAGTTAGATCTTTTTCCACTATATACCTTATAAGAAGTAACATAAGAAAAATAGCCATCAGAGGTTTATGAAAGATCATATCAAAACAACTACATAAATTTCTAAAGGTGAAGGAATATTTGAAAAAGTGGAATGAGCTGGAAACAGCAGGCCCAGATGGTATTCACAATAGGCTACTAAAGACAACCAGCTGTGAGTTCACTAAACTCAGTTGCTTTGGTCAGCAATAAATCATGGGCATCTGAATGGAAGGAACCAAGTCCAATTCACAGAGAAATAAAAATCAGACTGTTTACTAAAATGGAAAGGAAAAAGTCAAATAACCTTGTAAGGAAATATATACACAATAAAAAAATATTGTCAACAAGCAAAAGGGAAGCAAAGGTAGTGTAAATCAATAAGTTGAAGTGTGAAAAATCAAACTCTGTGTTTTACCTTTTGATTTTCCCTAAGTGAAATAAATAAGCTTATTTGTAATTCTAAATTCACTAGATTTATAGCCTATATATTATAGCAAAGCAAGAAGGGTCCCCACTGAGTGAGCAGGAAAAAATTAATTTAGCAGGGAGTGGTGTGCATCTTAAAGTACTTGACTATTACCTTAACACAAACAGTATCTTAGAAAAAAACAGGTCAAGAATCTTAACAGCAAGAGCAATATATTTACTATATTTTCTTGAAAATAAATTTTATGTAAACATGTATTTTTTGTGTTCTGGAAAGATTTGATACATATATAGTAGGGAAACTAATATAGTTAAGTCTACCTGATAATGCACAATGAACATAGTTTTTTTAAAAATATATAACATTTTAAGGTTCACAATGCATGAATTGTAACCTCTCCTCCTCTTTCTTGCCTACAGCCTTACTCGTCTCTTTATTTTGGAGTGCAAATTCCTGTTCTAGATAAATGAATCTACTCACTTGGCTGTGAATACAGTTTGTTAGAAGGAGATGTGTGTACAGGATGTAGACAGATATACAAAGATGGGAGGATGTGTCTGTCTTATATGCAAATGCACACATCTTCAAGCATATATGTATGCACACAAACATATACAAACAGGCACATTCATGCATGCAAACACACACATGCATACATGTGTTTGTACATAAGTTTGTATGTATGTATTTGTACATGCACATATATACATGCACACCCAATCAGACATACCTGTGTGTACACATATATTCATAATGAGGAAGATGTATCACACTTCCAGTTCCCCAATAAAAGTGGAATCAAAGTGAAAAACAGTAACAGACTCAATCTTCTATGAAATTCTCACCACGTCATATTATCTTCAGGCTTTGGGAGACAGTGGATGAAATCAGTAGATGTGGGAAGTCCTTCTGTATGTGTTGCTTTTATTGGTTAATGAGTAAAGCTGCTTTGGCCTATTCCAGGGCAGAATATAGTCATGCTGGAAGAGACTAGAGAGAGAGTAGGCAGAGTCGAGGAGACATCATGTAGCTGTATATGGAGACAGACACCAGAAACTTACCAGTAGGCCAAAACCTCATAGTGATACATAGATTAATAGAATGGGTTAATTTAAGATGTAGATTTAGTTAGTAAGCAGCCTGAGCAAATAGGCAAAAAAAAAAAAAGTTGTGATTAATACAGTTTTTGTGTGATATTTGGGTCTGGGTGACCGAGAAACAAAACCAGTCTGTGTTCACAATCCACTCTTGATTTCTCATTCTACGTAGGAGTGAACATGGAGTCTAAAGAAATTTCAGAGTTTCTGGCAGACCCATTCTAATCAAAAAGAACACCTACACAGCAAAGCAGATGATGAATAGTTATTGAAGAGTGCTGCACTGTCATCTAACAAATACAAAGGAAGTGTTCACTTTTCCTCAGAGGTCTCTCCCAAGGTCTTGTCTTGGGGAAACATATTCTGTATCATTAGTGATATATTCTCAACTTCGAAGAAAGCGGCTGTGTTCATCAAAATTGTGTTGTCATAACTTTGGAAACGTTAGAACCCCCTCCCCCACTGCAGAAAAATGCAGAACACTGATGGAGGAAGGTCATTGGTTAATTAAAAAAGAAACTGCTTGGCCCTCATAGGTTAGAACATAGGTGGGTGGAGTAAACAGAACAGAATGCTGGGAGGAAGAGGAAGTGAGCTCAGATGCAGGGCAACTCCTCTCAGAGCAGACGCAATGAAGCAAGCTGCCAGGTCAGACATGCAGAATCTTTCCCGGTAAGACTGGTGCTACACAGATTATTAGAGATGGGTTGATTGGGATATGAGAATTAGCCAGTAAGTGCTGGAGCTAATGGGCCAAGCAGTGTTTAAAAGAATACAGTTTGTGTGTTGCTATTTCTGGGCATAAGCTAGACAGGCGACCAGGAGCTGGGGCAGCAGGAACACAGCCCGCAGCTCCCTACTACAGAACACAGATGTCTGAAAATAGCTATGAGACGTAGTATGGTCTGGTTTTATTTGGAACATCCAAATGGAACTCTCTGCCCAATTGAACCCTACTGTCTCCTAGTGCACGCTGTGGGTCTTCCACCTCCAGGGTTGTTGTGGTAAATTAAGTTCTAAGGGAGGATCCTCAACATTTAACTGACAGATGTGTGTAAAGGAGAAAAAGACAGGAAAACCACTTTCTTAGGTTTGTTGTAATGGCAAAGTTTTTCATTCAAAGTGATCAGCCTGATCGCGCCCTCAGTGGATTTTCTCTTTACCTCCCTTGTGGAGATGTTCTATTTTTTAAAAGGATTTATTCTTTCCATTCTCTCTCTCTCTCTCTCTCTCTCTCTCTCTCTCTCTCTCGATGTGCGTGTGTGTGTGTGTGTGAATGTATGTCACATGCATGTGGTAGATGCTGAGGCCTAAAGAGGGTATCAGAACTTCTGGAGCTGGAGTTGTAGGCAGTTGTGAACCATCCAATATGGGTGCTAAGAATTGTCCTTGGTCCTCTGGAAGAACAATAATTGCTCTTAATCACTGAGACACCTCTCTAATTCCAACCTTCTGCCTTTCCCTCCCTCCCTCTCCCCCCCTCCTCTCCTTTTTCTTCATTCCTTTCTTCCTTCCTTCTTGTTTTCCTTCTTTTTAAGCCTTATTGTTCTTCCTCAACCTGGAGTCCACAACACATATACTAAAGTCCCCACTGTAAACACTGGGCAGAAGTTCCTGTCCTTGTCTTGTCTCTTCCAGAACCTAAAGGTGAGTGAGGCAGAGGCCAGGATGGTATCTTGGGTTTTTGTTTGTTTGTTTGTTTGTTTTGTTTTTCAGAATAAATGAATGAAAAAACATGTGGTAGTTAACAATGATTATCAACTTGACAGGATGTAGAATCAGCCAGGAACAAGTCTTCAGGTACATTGGTGAGAGATTATATGAAGTAAATTCTCCCCTGGGAGAGCCTGTAAGGGACTATCTTGGTTAGGTTGACTAAGGTGAGAAGAACCCATCTAAGAAGTGTCAGTAACCATTCCCTGGTCTCGGGTCCTGGATTGAATAAAAAGGAGGAAGTTGGTTGAGTACCTGTAATCTCTCATGTGACTTCCTGACTAGAGATGAAATGTGACTAATTGCCTCACACTATTGCCACTGGAATTTTCCTACCTCTAATCACCCATTTTCTAATATAGTGTCATTACAAAAGCAGCACTTCTAATTCTGTTTAAGAATTTCCTTTCTATTAATGCTCAAACTATGAGGCAAAAGTAAGCCCTTTAGCTCCATTAAGTTGCTTTTGCCTAGCATATTTTTTTTTAAATTACCGTAACAGGAAAAGTAGCTAAGACAGAATCTAAATCCAAAAGCCTGTGTACCTTTTAGTACAACATGAAAGAGGGTCTGATTTATTGTTCCCTACACTGTTTTGCATGAACACGGTATGTGTGTGTGTGTATGTTTCCATTTGCAATCTCCTAGCTCAATTCTTCTTTAACAGTTAATACAAGAATTTGGCAGGGTCTAGGAAGCAAGAGACGGCTGACTGCACAGTCTGTGTGACTGGGTAGATGGGAGAGCACACATCCCGGATGACCTGTGGTCATCTGTCACTTCAGGAACTTGGCTAATATACTGAAGGAAATCAATGAGAAGATTACAACACATTGTGAGAACTCAGTAAGAGGAGGATGCTGAGCAGTAGGGGGTTTTATGTTTACAGGCTTTACATCTTGGCTAGTTAGTGACTTGTATTAGAAACTGAAGACTTCACATGGAGGGACTGAAAACCAAAACTGTTTAAATGTTGAATTTTGAAAGGAATTGATTGATAAATGAGAAGAAGCTTATTTTAGCCAAGACTATCAACAGTCAAAATGCTCATAAACCAAATTATCCCCTTTCTCCAGGAATATTCTTCCCTTCTAAAATACTCAAACTTTGTGGGGCAGTGTTCTTACATTGGTTTTTGAGTGTTTCCATTTCAGATTGCCTACAGGATATTCTAAATAGTCAGTCAAAACTGTTGTACCTGACTTGGTACTTAAAGCAATCTGAAAGTTCCTTTTGTTAACCCCTGGAATAGCACACTTGGTAACCTAGATCAGCACTCAGATTCGTCACTGTCCAAGATAAATAGCTTAAATTCTCCATTCTTTCCATTTGGAACCAAAAAGCTCACAGAAATCTGTTCCGGCGAGCGCTCTAAGGATTAACTAGGCAATATGATTTCTCTCAGTATTGGAAATGCTACTTTATTACAAAATATTAATATCATCATGCAGAGAAAAGCTAAGAGTTTGCTTTATGAAATTTCTTTAAAAACATGACTGTCCTAGACTGACTCAGTTTGAAAGTTATTATTGAATAAAATAGAATTCAAAGCATTTTACATTACTGTGGATTCAGCTTAAGATTTTTCAGATAATCCCAAACAGCAAAGCCATTAAAAAAGCAGACTGTGATTAACATTTAAAAAATTTTTAGTTCTTTTTTAACATTTAACAGCAATTAGAAAATGCACATTATATTCAGCATGTATAATTTTAAATATATAAAATGTGTTTAATATTTTATTATTCCACTTTTTTATCATTGTTCATAGTTATAGTTGTCTCCCTAAGGATTTCTAGTAGTTATTGCTGATTTGATTCTACACCATGAAACTAAAGCAAGTCACATGAACATGTTTACACAATAATACAGTCTACAAGTGTACAATGGTATGATGTCTAAGAAAGAAACTTGCATACTTAATTAAAATGCATTTGCTAATGATTGAAAATGAGTCTAAGAAGTTGGAAATTGTTTGCTGTTGGAGTATCTTCACTCGATGTGAATGACAACAGACTTACCAGGGTAGCTGAGGTGGTTGTGACTATTTCTTAAGATAAGACAACTCAATGTGCTGCATCAATGGAGTTTTCCTTTCATATGAGATTTTCTGCTGCTGCTTTGCCAATTAACTTTATGCAATACTTTGAATCTTTTGTTGTCATGCCATCAATCTTTGTAGCATCTTCACTGGGTATAGATTTCATCTCAAAAAGCTGCTTTTATTGCTTATCCATATGAAGCACTTCATCTGTTACCATGGAGTAGTACTCCATTGTGTAAATGTATCACATTTTCTTTAGTCATTCTTCAGTTGAGGGGCATATGGAGGGACTGGGAGGTGATCAAGATTGGGTGTATTTTGTGAAATTTCCAAAGAATCAATAAAAAATTATGTTTAAAATAAATAAATACTGCTACACAAACACGCACATACACACACAAAGAAGCAGTTGTTGCAGCTTCTATACCAACACTGCCTGCTTCACCTTGTAATTTTATGTTACAGAAATAAATGCTTTCATTAAATATCACAGACTGATCTGTCTTTGCTTCCAACTATTTTCCCTACAGTTTCCTCACTTGCCTTGGTCTTCACAGTGCTGAAGAGAAGGCCTTGGCTTAAGGGAGTGTTGGTCTGGTCTGATCTTCTATCATGACCATACATGCTCGCTATCTCACAAATAAGGCAGTTTCATTCTCGAATCATTAGGATGTTCCCTGTAGTATCAATTTTATTCTGATTTTAATTAATTTAATTCTAATTTTATTCAAGAACCCTTCCACCTCAATCTCTTTAAGAGATCCAAATAAATTTGTAACTATTAGAACCTAGAGAAATATCTATATACATCAATGTATACAAGTTAACTATATTTCTAAATAGCAAACACAATTAACAAGACAAAAAACCAATAGATTAACACAGGTGGATACATATGGCCAAATCTATTTAAATACATGTTCTCCTACACAAAAGATTATACATTGTTATTGAAAAATTAGTAATGACATAAATAAATGATGACTACCATTTTTCTAGTATGGAAAGCACAGTATCCTAGAATTGGTAATCAACTGTATTTTATTCAATGTAAAGTTCTAATAGGATCACAATTATAATACCAGAAGGATACTTTGGTGGAATGTCAAACTAATTCTAAAATATATGTGGAAAATTCTAAGAGAAATTTGGAACACCTTCAAGTACAATAACATCAGACATGTGCCATCACTCATGAGTTATATCACATAGCTACAAGAATGAAGCCATGTGGCATCTACCCAAGTATCAAAAAAGAAAGAGGAAGCAAAATATAAAATAACAGAAAAGATTCAAGCATATATAAATGGTTGGTTATATAGAAAAGCTAGCCCTATAAAACTGTGACAAGTACAGAGACTTGGCTATGCCTGTCCCCCAAAGGAACCCTGTTGACTTCATTATGCAGTGATAAAAAGAAGAAAATCAGATTTTAGATCAAAATATATAAGGTAGAATAATTTTTCATGATATCTTCATGATTTAGAGAAAAATATAGATGTTGAAAAAACTAGGATTCTTAAGCAAGGAACACAAGCCAAAAAGAAAGTGCACTGAGAATATATTAAAGTTAAACACTTAAAAGTTAACAGTGAAAAATCAACTTATTAGTATCTTTATTCAGCAAGCATATAAACGAAATAAAATGAATGCCAACAGCACCACCAAATACAAAAATGCAGGGAGGGACATGAAGAATAAATTACAAATACAAACATATCCATTTGGACAGCAATTTTATGAAAACAAGCTCAAACTTAATTTTGGAAATTTAAAACTATGGTCAGATAACTTGTAATTAATAACTGGGAAGTGTGAAAAATAATATTATAGAAAAAAAAGTAAAGCATCTCTGATTTCCCTCTCTGCTTCCTTATCCTTAGTGTATAGTAAGGCAACTGATATTTTGGAGTTGATCTTGTATCTTGTCACATTACTAAAAGTGTTTATCAGCTGTAGGAGTTCTTTGGTAGAGTTTTTGGGGTCGCTTATGTATACTATCATATCATTTGCGAATAATGAAAGCTTAACTTCTTCCTTTCCAATATGAATCCCCTTGATCCCCTTATGTTGTCTTATTGCTATTGCTAGAACTTCAAGCACTATATTGAAGAGGTATGTAGAGAGTGGACATCCTTGTCGTGTTCCTGATTTTAGTGGTATGGCTTTGAGTTTTTCTCCGTTTAATTTGATGTTAACTGTCGGCTTGCTGTAAATTGCTTTTGTTACATTTAGGTATGACCATTGTATCCCTAATCTCTCCAAGACCTTTATCATAAAGGGGTGTTGAATTTTGTCAAATGCTTTTTCAGCATCTAATGAAACGATCATATGGTTTTTTTCTTTCAGTTTATTTATATGGTAGATTACATTGATAGATTTGCGTATGTTGAACCAGCCCTGCATCTCTGGGATGAAGCCTACTTGATCATAATGGATAATTTTTCTAATGTGTTCTTGGATTCGGTTTGCCAGTATTTTATTGAGAATTTTTGCGTCGATGTTCATGAGTGATATAGGCCTGCAATTCTCTTTCTTGGTTGGGTCTTTGTGTGGTTTTGGTATCAGAGTAACTGTAGCTTCATAAAAGGAATTTGGCAATGACCCTTCTGTTTCTATATTGTGAAATACATTAAGGAGTATAGGTATTAGCTCTTCTTGGAAGTTCTGGTAGAATTCTGCATTGAAACCATCTGGTCCTGGGCTTTTTTGGAAGGGAGATTTTTGATAACAGTTTCTAATTCTTCGCGACTAACAGGTCTATTTAGATCGTTCACCTGGTCTTGGTTTAGCTTTGGTATATGGTACTTGTCTAAAAAAAATGTCCATTTCTTTTACATTTTCCAGTTTTGTGGCATACAGGCTTTTGTAGTAAGATCTAATGATTCTCTGAATTTCCTCTGTGTCTGTGGTTATGTTCCCCTTTTCATTTCATCTTTCACGATAGCCACAAATAGCATTAAATATCTTGGGGTAACTCTGACCAAGGAAGTGAAAAATCTATTTGACAAGAATTTTAAGTCTTTGAAGAAAGAAATTGAAGAAGACACCAGAAAATGGAAGGATCTCCCTTGCTCTTGGATTGGGAAGATGAACATAGTAAAAATGGCAATTCTACCAAAAGCAATCTATAGATTCAGTGCAATCCCCATCAAAATCCCATCAAAATTCTTCACAGATCTGGAGAAGACAACAATCAACTTTATATGGAAAAACAAAAAACCCAGGATAGCCAAAACAATCTTATACAATAAAGGATCGTCTGGAGGCATTACCATCCCTGACTTCAAACTCTATTACAGAGCTACAATATTGAAAACAGCTTGGTATTGGCATAAAAACAGAGAAGTCAACCAATGGAATCAAATAGAAGATCCGGACTTTAACCCACAAGCCTATGAACACCTGATTTTCGATAAAGGAGCTAAAAGTATACAATGGAAAAAAGAGAGCATCTTCAACAAATTGTGCTGGCAAAACTGGATGTCAATCTATAGAAGAATGAAAATAGATCCATATCTATCACCATGCACAAAACTCAAGTCCAAATGGATTAAAGACCTCAATATTAGTCCGAACACACTGAACCTGATAGAAGAGAAAGTGGGAAGTACTCTACAACACATGGGCACAGGAGACCACTTCCTACGTATAACCCCAGCAGCACGGACATTAAGGACATCATTAAATAAATGGGACCTCCTGAGACTGAGAAGCTTCTGCAAAGTAAAGGACACTGTCACTAAGACAAAGAGGGAACCCACTGACTGGGAGAAGATCTTCACCAACCCTGCAACTGAAAAAGGTTTGATCTCCAAAATGTATAAAGAACTCAAGAAACTAGACCATAAAAGGCTAATCAACCCAATTATAAAATGGGGCACTGAGATGAACAGAGAATTCTCAACAGAAGAAGTTCAAATGGCCAAAAGACACTTAAGGTCATGCTCAACTTACTTAGCGATCAGGGAAATGCAAATCAAGAAAACTTTAAGATACCATCTTACACCTGTCAGAATGGCTAAAATAAAAAACACCAATGATATCCTTTGCTGGAGAGGTTGTGGAGAAAGGGGTACACTCATCCATTGCTGGTGGGAATGCAAACTTGTGCAACCACTTTGGAAATCAGTGTGGCGGTTTCTCAGGAAATTCAGGATCAACCTACCTCTGGACCCAGCAATACCACTCTTGGGAATGTACCCAAGAGATGCATTATCATACAACAAAAGTATATGTTCAACTATGTTCATGGCAGCATTGTTTGTAATAGCCAGAACCTGGAAACAACCTAGATGCCCTTCAATGGTAGAATGGATGAAGAAAGTATGGAATATATACATATTAGAGTACTACTCAGCAGTAAAAAACAATGACTTCTTGAATTTTGCATGCAAATGGATGGAAATAGAAAACACTATCCTGAGTGAGGTAAGCCAGACCCAAAAAGAGGAACATGGGATGTACTCACTCATATTTGGTTTCTAGCCATAAATAAAGGAAATTGAGACTATAATTTGTGATCCTAGAGAAGCTAAATAAGAAAGTGAACCCAAGGAAAAACATATAGGCATCCTCCTGAATATTAACCTTCATCAGGCGATGAAAGGAGACAGAGACAGAGACCTACATTGGAGCACCAGACTGAAATCCCAAGGTCCAAATCAGGAGCAAAAGGAGAGAGAGCACAAGCAAGATACTCAGGACCGCGAGGGGTGCACCCACACACTGAGACAATGGGGATGTTCTATTGGGAACTCACCAAGGCCAGCTGGCCTGGGTCTGAAAAAGCATGGGATAAAACCGGACTCGCTGAACACAGCGGACAATGAGGACTACTGAGAACTCAAGAACAATGGCAATGGGTTTTTGATCCTACTGCACGTACTGGCTTTGTGGGAGCCTAGGCAGTTTGGATGCTCAACTTACTAGACCGGAATGGAGGTGGGTGGTCCTTGGACTTCCCACAGGGCAGGGGACCCTGATTGCTCTTCCGGCTGACAATGGAGGGGGACTTGATTGGGGGAGGGGTAGGGAAATGGGAGGTGGTGGTGGGGAGGAGGCAGAAATCTTTAATAAAATTAATTAATTAAAAAAATAAAAAATAATAAAAATAAAAAAGAAAAAAGTATAACAGCTAGAATTTTTATCCATTGCTGGTAGGAATCAAAATAATCTAATATTGGAAAATTCATTACAGTGGTAGGACCAGCTACACATCCACATACTTATAAGCAGCCAGTCTACTTCTAGGTAACACCTCTTGTTTCCCAGCCCCAACAAGTCTATGAATAATTTAAAAATAGGAGAGGGAACCTGAAATGACCCTATCCTATACTGATGAATATCTTACATATCACCTTAGAACCTTCATCTGGCGATGGATCGAGGTAGAGACAGAGACTCAATTTGGAGCAACGGTCTGAGCTCTTAAGGTCCAAATGAGGAGCAGAAGGAGGGAGAACATGAGCAAGGAAATCAGGACCACGAGGGATGCACCCACCCACTGTGACAGTGGAACTGATTTATTGGGAGCCCACCAAGGCCAGCTGGTCTGGGACTGAATAAGCATGGGTTGAAACTGGACTCTCTGAGTATGGTGGTCAATGAAGGCTGATGAGAAGCCAAGGACAATGGCACTAGGTTTCGATCCTAATACATGAACTGGCTTTGTGGGAGCTTAGCCTGTTTAGACGCTCACCTTCCTGGACGTAGATAGACCTGCGTCTTCCCGCAGGGCAGAGAATCTGGACTGCTCTTCAGTATCGAGAGGGAGGGGGAATGGTGTGGGGGGTGGAGAAGAGGAGTGGGATAGGGGGAGGGGAGTGGGGGAGGGGGCAATATTTGGGAGGAGGGGAGGGAAATGGGAAACGGGGAGCAGGTGGAAATATTAATTAAAGGACCACGAGGCATGCACCCACCCACTGTGACAGTGGAACTGATCTATTGGGAGCTCTTCAAGGCCAGCTGGACTGGGACTGAATAAGCATGGGTTGAAACTGGACTCTCTGAACATGGCGGACAATGAAGGCTGATGAGAAGCCAAGGACAATGGCACTAGGTTTCGATCC
Source organism: Chionomys nivalis (assembly GCF_950005125.1). Taxonomy (NCBI): domain Eukaryota; kingdom Metazoa; phylum Chordata; class Mammalia; order Rodentia; family Cricetidae; genus Chionomys; species Chionomys nivalis. The sequence continues at coordinate 32,265,192 of NC_080111.1, read as the reverse complement.
TAATACATGAACTGGCTTTGTGGGAGCTTAGCCTGTTTTGATGCTCACCTTCCTGGGCCTGGATGGAAGTGGGAGGACCTTGGTCTTCCTGTAGGGCAGGGAATTTGGACTGCTCTTCAGTATCGAGAGGGAGGGGGAATGGACTGGGGGGAGGAGAAGAGGAGTGGGGATGGGGGAGGGGAGTGGGGGGAGGGGGCAATGTGTGGGAGGAGGGGAGGGAAATGGGAAACGGGGAGCAGTTGGAAATTTTAATTAAAAAAGAATAAAAAAAAAGAATAAAAAAATAAAATGAAAAAAAAGAATTGTAGTTCCCTCATTTACAAAAAAAAATGTGTGTGAATGTCTACATCAGAGTAACACTCTCTGTGTACTTATAGGTGTCTACCCCACCCTTTCACCATGAGTAAGTTTATAAATTAATTGTACAATATGTGTGAGTCTCTGAGGTTTCAGGGTAGCAATATGGGAGAGCTCACTCTGAAGTGATGAAATCAGAAGTAGGAAAGGCATTAAACTCTGGTGCTCCTACTTACATGCCATTGAGATTTCTGTTTTCATAGCCCTTTCTTTCTAGTGTGGAAATCGTTGCTCTCATCATCACTAGGAAGTTAACTGTGAGAATAGTCTCAGTACCCTCAGCACCCTCAGCATCTTAAACACACTACCAGCTATGAAGTCAGATGTTCAGGAAATGGTAGCTGAAGGAACCAATGGGCCCATCACAGGTGATGCTAAAAGTTGTTTTTCTGAAAAGCATTGGCAGTAATGAGACAGAGACAGAAGCAGCAAGGCGAGTCTGAAAATGTCAGCGTTCTGATGTTTTTTTCTTCAAATCTAAATCGAGACACTTCGTGTCCTTTCCAGTTATGTTTGTCCAAGAAGACCATTTTGACTTGAACTCCTTAGAATTGAATTTCTCTTTTATATGATAATAATCATGACGAATAATTTTGATATTGGCCAAACAAGTCACTTAAGAGAAGAACATTAATGTGGTTAGAGGAAATACCTTCCTGTATTTATTGATTGGTGACTTTTGCCCATTAATCTTCTGTGTTCTGAGAACACAGAGGCATCTGAAGTAGATAAATAGCTTCAAGGAGCTCACAGAGGAGTGAAGGAGAAGGCATATTCCACCACATAAGTGCTTTTAAGCAACATTAAATCACACAAAGAGTGAAATAACTCCTTACAGAGAACTGTTGAGGACTTGGATTCACACTGCGATGGTTTACGTGAGAAATGTCCCCCCTGAGCTCTGGCATTTTATTACTTGATCCCTCATTGATGGTGCTGTTTGAAAGTTTTAAGGAGCTGTGGCTTTACTAGAGGGAGTGCATCACTGGAGGTAGGTCTTGAGAGTTTAGATCAGTGGTTCTCAACCTTCCTAATGCTACAACAGTTTAATAAGGTCCTTGTGTTGTGCTCAGCCCCAACCACAAAATTATTTTTGTTGCTTATTAATAACTGTAATTTTGCTACTATTATGAATTCCAATGTAAATCTCTGTCTTTTCTGATTGTCTTAGGCAACACCTATGAAACGGTCCTTTGACTCCCTAAAGGGGTCCCAAACCATAGGTTGAGAACCACTGGTTTAAAGCTATGCACACCCTTCCTCTGGTTTGCTCTCTCTAGTGCTTGAAGGAAAGCATGTGAGCTCTGGACATCTAGTTCTTGCTGCCATGCCTGCCCCCTGATGCTATGTTTCATTTCCAACTGTAATTGACATATCCTTCTGGAGTGGTAGGCCCAAATGAACTCTTTTTTTCCATAAATTACTTTGCTCATGCTATCACAGCTTTACGCAAAATTTTGCTCTGGTATTTGACCCTGAACACTGGTGACTGCAAGCATCACAAGCTTTCAAGAGTTGCTTTTCCAGGGTTTAGGAATTTTGTTAAGCAGCCTCTGAACACAGTCATTATAAAAATTAAAATACATAAATTTACTCAAAAATTTAGATATAAGTAATAGTGTTTCTTGACACTCATCATTAATAAATAATTTGACATTTTACAGTTCCATGTGCTCTTGAGGTCATGTGCAATCTTTGCACCCATGTATGCTAAAATGCCACTGACAATGTGGCATGAGCATACTCTGTCTCAGCTCCATGTTCCTTGATGCCACAATGCACAAAAATTAAGTATGGTGAGGGATAAATGCTAGCACACAGATGTTTGGGCACCAGATATCGCTGCTGAAAGGATCAGTCTCCAGGAAACTTGGAGTTCGAGGGGGCACCTACAGAGTCAGTGGACTATCAGTCAACTTGACTGTTCTGTCCATGGGACTAAAACTTAATTCGCTGGGGTTGGCAAGGGGGGCTAAAATTAACTATCAGAAGAACGTGAAAAAGGGGAAAAAAAACCACACATACTCTCTTAGGGTCTTTCTATCACCTTCTGTCTTGGTTTGTCTCCTATTTTTCCTCTATAGTTTATATAGTCAAACAAAATCTTTTCAGGCAATAGAAAAATTACAGTATGGTTACCTTTAATTTTTCAAGTGAATGATTGAAGGCGTAAGTCACAAACAATCCCACACCAGTTTGGAATTATGACCAATAGAGAAGCTATTTATTTAAAGGGGAAAAACTTACAGATCACCATCCCAGACAACAGCCCTCTGCTCAATTAGGAAGGGAGCCTAGTTGCCTGAAGAGGAGCTGGAAGCCAGAGAGAGAGCAGAGGGAAGTGGCCACTTTTTTAAAGGGAGAGAGACCACGCGAAAGAGCTCCTGCAACAAATGATTATAAGGTATGCAGGTAGAAAACATGTTCTCATTTCCCTTACATGATTAAACAAAGTTATCCCAAGAACCCACATACATTCACATCTAAGTAACTAGTTGTAGGTTACTTAATAGTGTGTAACCAAGCAAGGTGTTTTTCTCAGTTAGTTCTTTTACTGGCATGCTGCATATTACAGTTACAAAGAAAGAATCAGTCCCTTTATGTGGTGATATTTTGATTGTGCTTTAACAAATAAAGCTTGCCTGAAGATCAGAGTGCAGAGCTAGCCACACTAGTTAGCCATAGAGGATAGGCAGTGGTGGCACACACCTTTAATCCCAGTACTCAGGATACAGAGGCAGATGGATTTCTGTGAATTCAAGGCTACTCTGGGCTACACAAGATTGAATCAGTCTTAAAGAGAAACAGAGCCAAGAAGAGGTGGTGGTTCACACCTTTAATCCCAGCTCTAGGGCCTCTAGGGAGGTGGGCTCTAGGGAGGTAGGCACTAGAGAAGTGGAAATGATATGGCTGGGCAGAGAGATGAATATAAGGTGGGAGGAGACAGGAGCTCAGGATTCAGTCTGAGGTTTCATAGAGATGGCATTCAGTCTGAGGACTTGTAGAGACAGGATACCCCATTCAGACTGAGGATTTCGTAGAGGTAAAAACTAGTGGCTGACTCCTCTGTTTCTCTGATCTTCAGGCAAGCTGTATTTGTTAAAGTACAAACAAAATATCACCACAGCTTTATTACTTATCTTAAGAGGGAATATTAAAGAATTGTCTTATAAGGAATCTTAAAGAATCACAAACCTAAGCTTTTATATATGAAAAACAATCAGTCAGCTCTACTTTAAATCTTCAGGGTGCATACTCACGAACCAACAGGGATTTTTTTCTTCTTCTTCTTTTTTAAAATCAGGAAAATGAGGGCAGAAATGGGTACAAAGAATTAATCATCATCTTTGTCCATCAACCAATTCTAGCATGTCAGTTTTGTTCTTGTTTTCTGACCTTAACAAGTTGCTCACTCAATTACGTGCCTTTATAAAACTTTGGATTGTTTCTTTGGGTTTTTCACCTCAAAACGAAATATATCTTAATTTAACTTTAAGTCATTTTTAAAGCTTTGTTTCAGCTATGATGCACTCTGAACCCTGTGGACACATCTCCCAACATCAAAATTAAAAGAATTTAAGCTAGCTGGGCTTTTGGGACTCCAATGCTTTTCTTAATCTTTAACCTAAGCAATAGTCTATGCAGTTCCTCAAAAGAAACTAGCTTCGTGAAATTTCCTTGTTCTTATTTTTTATCCTCCGCTGCATCTGCTTTATCAGACAGGGGCAACAATGTATCCTACCTTTACCTATGATAATTTTTCTACCAAACTAACCTCTATTATATATATATATATATATATATATATATATATACTGATTTCTAATTTTTTCCTTACTGTAATCTCTTATATAACCTTCAATAATCAACATTCTGTTTAAATTGACACTGCTATTATATAAAATCATTGCCTTAGTTAAACAGTACAGGTTATGGGAAATCATCTTCATAATAATCCACAGGTAAAAATGCCTAGTAGAACAGTATATTTCTAAGAGATAATCATATGATATTAAGGGCAGTGGGGATCTCCCCATTCCCATTCTCACCAGGCCAGATACCAGAGAAAAATGGCAGTGGCAAACATGCAAAGACACAGCAGTGAGACATTCTGGGGCTGAGGCTCTGAGGGACCTTGCTTTGCTTCCTGGCTGGTTAACTTCCTGAACTTCAACTGCCATCTGCTGCTTCTCTGAAAAGGCTGCCAGCACTAATGATAACAACACTGCAAATAAATGCTTGATTTTTTTTTCACCTGGATTATGAAATATATGTCCTAATATTGTTACATTATACTTAACTTTGTTATATAAACTTAAGAGAAATGTGCTAGTAAATTATGATAAAATTAAAATATATGTTATGTTTCTAGATGCTGTTTTTGAATAAAAAAGTCTCTTTTCACAGTTGGAGAGTTTTTGTTTTACTTTCACCATATTAGTGAAATTGTAGGTTCAACTACATTTAAATTGGATGTACATTAATCAATCATATGCAACCATACATTGCATATGGGTTTAACACTTCAATAAAAATAAACTTATTTACAGTGAATTATACTGATTTGTAAATGTTAGGCATATTTGTACATGGAGGAGAAATAAAAAAAGAGATTTACTAAAAAACACATAAGCAAGTTAGGAAAATCAAGGGCAATTTAGGAATCTTCCATAAATAGTATTATATACAATATCTTCTTAGGTAAATGCTTGCTACTCTGTCCTTACTAATAAATAGAGTAAACTTTTATGTGTATGTGATCATTTAACAAATTTTAAAAAAATGATGGAGAGCCACATATAAGGACCAATTGTGGTAGAAGAACTTTAAAGACACAAAAGCAAACACAGTTGGTTACACTGATTTCTGATTTTTTTTCCCTTACTGTAATGATTCAGCATTACTTCCCAATTGTCCAAAGGCATCTACACAATAAGTTACCAAATAATTATACGCATGTAGATACTACATATTAGTGCATGCCAATTATAATTAACAAACAGCAATATATATGAAAGTACATGATTTATTCTAAGCTTCTCACAAAGTTCCTTGGGGACCTTTTTTTCTTAGCAGCCAGGTTGACTACTTTCATGTGTTCTTTGTTAGCTTGGCTTGCCCTTGAAATACATATGAAAAATACTTCTTTCAAACAGAAGTCTGGTTTTCATAGGATATGTACGCATGTTATAGCTTCATCAACAGTTCACTGCAAACACACGTACACACGCACACACAAACATACCTATTGACCTCAGTGTTAAGAACATTAAAGATAAAAAGGAATCAGAGTTCCTTTAAAGTCATGCTCCAGCAACCTGAAGACATTCCTCTAGCGATCACTTCCCTATAGTTCTTACAGTTCCCAGCAGTCCCACAATGGAGAACAAACTTTAAAACATTGTCTTTTAGTACATATTTATGATAAAAGCTGGAGCATCTAATATGGAGGAAAGGTATTTGAGGTCAAGATGGTTAGACTACGGGAGAGAAGAACACAGAGTGACAGAGTAATAGGTACATTTCAATATTTTATATTCTGATTCTGAATCCTGCCTGATGGTTACACGGGGGTATCCAGTTCATGAAAATCAAAAAGCTGTAAAGTTGGGATATTATGTTTAAGTGTCTTTGCATGAAATCATCCCTAAAACAATGTTAAAATTGTAAGAATTAACTACTAATGTTCTCTGCCTAGAATTTGAAATGAATGAAACAACAAAGAATTTTATCAGTAACTTTGAATTATACACTTGAGAGTACTTAGTTTTAATTTATAACTGAAAGAACCAGAAATGGCCTTACATGGTAGTGTTTACTTTTAAAAAGCAATATATTTATTTTACTTTATTTTTAATAGTGTAGCGTAATTACCATATTTCTCCTTTCCCTTTCCTCCTCCGATCCCTTCCATGTATTCTCTTCATTCTCCTTCAGATACATGCCTTCTTTTATCACTCATACTGCATTTATATATCCATTCCTAGACATACTTGTTCAGCTCTTCAGTCCATGTCATGTATGTATGTATGTATCTTTTCAGGGCTGCCCATTTAGCATTGGGCAACAAATGGGTGTACTCTTTCCTGGGAAGGAATTCTTCTTGCATCCCCAGATTTCCTCAGTTGTCTATAGTACTTAGCGTAGGATTGAGGCCTTGTAGAATTTCCCCCATCCACTTCGGCATGTCCTTTGGTGTCATCCTTATACATTTCATATTTGGGAAGTCAGGCTGATGAGATTTTACGGTTGTAGCTTCTGATGTTACTAGAAGACACAATCTCACAAACAAACTCCCTGATCCCATGGTTTTTACAATCTGTAACCCTCCTCTGCTTCAATGCTCTCTGACCCTTAATAATAGGAAAATTTTATAGGTGGATTGAATTTTATAGTAAAACTCTGCATATTGCTTTGTTGTGGTGTTTTGTAGCCATCTCCAAGTGTTGCAAAGAGAAGTTTCGTTGATAAAGGATGAAGACTAAGCTTATGGGTATAAGGACAATGCTTATAGAGTATTATTAGAGATTATGCTCATTTAGTAAAGTTGTCGTAGTAGATTCTCCTCCAATAAACACGGCTTCACTAACACTGAGTAGTAATCTAGGTTTCCAGTACTAGGCATGCTATCTTTCTTGTTGAATTCATCTTAAGTATAATTACAGATCTGCTGGTTGCCACCTAGGTTTGTATGTCACTACTGAGCCCTTTGTGTTGTTGTGCCATTCTGTTTGTTGATATGGTTCATGGCATCATAGCCAGATAGGACTATTGGTTGTCTTCATCCTTTGGAAGATTGTCTGGTATCTTTTAGCACCATGAAAGATAGTGCTTGGTGTTGGGGGAAGCATTCAGGTCACTTCCAGCTGATGGGTCTCTGAGCCCTCTTTCTGAAGTACACGTTGTCTTCAATAATAGAGTAACCTTCAACCTCTGGGGGATAACCAAGGACAACAGTAATGAGAGGTATGTTTTGAGTGTCTCTTGGGCAATTCTAACCCACAACTCAAAGGGGGCTTCTCATGTCTTGTATTGGGACTTTTATTAAGTGATCTCTGGTTCTTGGAGGAAGCGCTATCAGCCCAGATGAGAAAATTTATTAAAACCACATATTTATATTTATGCACAGAATTAACATGCATTATAGGTTGTTTTATTTTTAGTAGATACCTAATAAAATTCCACGTGACTTTTTCAGACATTCTTATCGTTGTACCCACTTCACTCCTTCCTCAGTATTTACCTTCTTCCCCCATCTCTAAAGGGCCCCTACCAGAACACTTGTATCGTGATATTCTCCTTTACCGTCCTCCAACTTTCTTATGTATTTACCTCCCTGCCCCTCCACCATGGAGATCCATTTCTCATTTCCTCTTTTGGCATCTTGTTATTCCCATTTGGCCTCCTTTTACCTTCTTCTGTATTTATCTCCTCTCCTCTTTAAAGAACCTTCTCTTTTTTTCCATTTCCATGATCGGATTACTTATATTCTGCTCTTCCCCCTCTTTATTGCTTCCCAATCTTCCTTTCCTGGCAATCATTATATCTTACTTGTGTCATGCTGTTTGCTGATGTGATGTATAGGGATCATAGATTCTATGGTTACTATTGGCTATGCATTCACATCTGATGATGTGGAGCTAGGAGTCTCCAATGAGAAAGAATATGTGGATTCTGTCTTTCTGGACCTGGATTACCACACTTGATGTGATTCTGTTTTTCAGTTTCATCCATTTACCTGTAATATTCATGATTTTTCTTTATAGCATCTATCAGTGTATATGTACTGAATTTTCATTATCAATTCATCAGATGAAGGACATTAAGGCTGTTTCCATTTCCTAGCTATTGTAAATAGAATATCAATGAACATGACTGAGCAACTATCTGTTGATAGGATGTCAAATCCTTTCTTTGATTAAATGCCAAGCAGTGGTATAGCCGACTCATGCCGTAGATTTATTTTTAGCTTTCAGGGAATTCTCCACACTGATTTCACTCACTTTTTAATTTCTTAATTTTTCTTGAAGTATGTACAGAGAATTCATCTTTCAAATCACAGTCTGGCTTCCATAATGTTTAATTTGGTATAGTTGAACATTTTCTCTGACACTGCTGCTGTTTTCTCTGTTTTTACATTCATCGTGAAAGCATCACAAGTAGAATACAGAAAGGAAACTACAATAAGAGAACTTAAAAGTTATACATTTGAAATGTAACAATTCTATAGAACTACTCTGTCTCCAATCTCTCTCTTGTTCTCCTTCTCTCCTCCAGAAACATTTCTTAACTTTCAATATTGCGGTGGTCAAATTGAATTTGCCTTCTCTGTTTTCAATCTGTGTTATTTCTCTCTTGACACTTTCTCATTTCCCACCAAGTTTCACATCAGTAACAATGGAAACACAAAACTGGTTCGTCATTGCCTAGGCTTAGTCATTTTGCACTAATTCTCTCATATGACCCATGCACATACCTAATCATTAGCAAAATAAGGAATATTTTAGCCTTTCTTTCATTCAGTATCCATGATTACTTCTAGGGTCACACCTACTTTTTAGCTATTTCTTGCATTCTATACAATTATTTTAACTTCCTTTCTGATATAGTAGTAACTGTACTATAAAGTAGTTTGCACTTACTTCAGAGAATTCATTCTTATTTTAAGATTGAAACATGGCAAGCTGTTGAGTCAGTCATTAAACAAATACTTGGTGCTTTCGAAGGTTGTGTGATTTTTCAGGCCGTAGATAAGCAGAAATTTAAGAAGATTGCAGTGGTTTGTATAAGAATGACCCCACAGTCTCATATAGTATGGCCTTATTGGAGGTGTGGTTTTCTTGGACAAAATGCATCACTTGGAGGGGGTTGAGATTTTGAAAGCACATGCCAAGCCTCAGCTTTCTTTCTACCTCAGTTACTGCTCCAGTACCTGCCTGCTCCCTGCCATCCTCCTTGAAATGCTGATAATAGACTAAACCTCTCCTGAAACTGTAAGCAACCCACAATTAAATGCTTTCTTTCATTAGTGTTGCCTTGGTCATTGTGTCTTTCTTCAGTAGTAGATAAATGACTAAGACAAAGACAAAAGACAAACTTGGTCTTGTTGAAGGAATATGCCTTCACACACAAGATCATGAAATTTCTTTCTATTATAACTGAGTAATATAGGAAGTACACATATCAGCAAACTATGATGTGGGTAGGTAAGGAGCTAAATGTTGGAGAACTAGGGAAAATAAATATAAAGAAAGAATATTTAAAACATAAGTTTATGATTCATGTAAATTCAAGGAGTTAAATTTTGGATAAGACAACATCAAGAGAAACTCATTATCTGAATTTGAAAATTAAAAACACACCTCAATGAGACTTTACATACACACAAACACTAACATGTGCACACAGGTGCATATACACACATGCCTGTGTGCACACATGTACATGCACACACAAACACACACAAACACACACATTGTGCCAACAAGGAAATGTGAATAGATACAGAAGAGACTCTTCGTATGAAATTTGTCATTCTTCAGCCTGAGGATTATAATAAAAATATCATCTGGGAATAATACATCCTATAGAGCTTACAAAGTGGTACTTGGAGAAATTCTGTTTCTTTGAAAACTTTTTTACAGTTGAATTTGCAGCATGAAATAATCAGACATTTAAGGAATTCTCAAGCATGTGTGTTTTTCTAGCAAGGTACTATCCTAAATCCCTCTGCAGAATGCAGTGAAGTCTCAGGGAAAATGCTAATTCCAAAGACTAGGTGGGCAAAATGTTTTTTCTTTTTCTTTTTTTTCAGAGAATTACTTAGAAAAAAAATAAAGAACAATTTGCCATCTCCCATATTTTTGCCACCATCGTTTACCAAATTAATTTTGTATTTATCCATAATCTAGCCTTGAATTTTTGTCCATTGAAACTGTAAGCACACCTCTCTCCTTACTTATCTAAGCAAAGCATAGGAGGACCCTTAAACACAATTCATTTCATGACTCAATTTTAAAAGGCCTAATAATAAGAAGAAAAAGAGTGATGTTCAGAGGGTTGAGGAACCACACAAGAAGATTCCCAGTGGACAACAGACAAAATTAAACTGCGTTACTCATAAATTATGATCTGTTAGGTGCCATGATAATGTGTGAGTGCCTACTAATAAAAATGACAAAAAGAACAGATAAATGGGAGGCAAAAGAAATATGCTTTTTGCAAGGAAAATGACCGTTTAATAAAAAAAGTGGCAATTGCAAAATTAGGAAATTATGCTTTTATAGTCTTTACAATAACACTTGGTTCAGGCAAAAATGATCACTAGAGGCTAACAATGAAGAAACTGCTGATAAGAGTATGAATGTTTATGATACATATGTTTAAGAAACATAGAATAACTTTAGATAAGAGGAGTATTTATATGTTAGTCAAAGTTATCATAAAAACAATGAGAAAAATCGAATAACCTGTTGCCTGACATAGTGTACTAGAAAGATATAGCATGTACTCACGTACCATTCCAGTTAAAAGTGCATATGCCATGTCTGGCTGGAAGGGGAATTACTCAGTGAGTAGGAGAGCTCGCTGTAAAAGCTGGAGGACTTGAGGCTGGTTCTCCAGAACCCACATAAAAAGCTGGGTATAAAGCTTGTAACTCCAGTTCTAAAAGATCTGAGTCCCTCTTCTGGCATTCAGGGACATACATGCAGGGCACAGATATATGTGCAGGCAAAACACCAGTACACATAAAATAAAAAATAAAAGAGATATACTTTCTTAAGTTTGTAGTCACCCGAGCAGTGTGAGATATGGGTTCCACTTCAGAGACTGAGCCTTAAATCTTATCAGAGAGCTGTTGGTCTGTCTCAAAAATTTGTCCCACTATTCACTAGTATATCTTGCAAATATGCCCATATGTGCCTGTAACCCCAGCACTGGGGAAGGCGAATAGGGGCAAGAAGACTGCGGACTTTCTGGCCTGACAGTCTCGCTAGAAAATCTGTGAGTGCCAGCTTTAGTGAAAGATCCCATCTCAAAATCTCAGATGGAGATCCATAGAGGGAAGAAATGCAAGAAAATGGAATTGCTGAGTCTAACTGAGAAAGATCAGAGAATCTCTAAGGGATATTCTCCAAGTAGATTCCTGTCTTCTTTAACATTTCAGCATCATAAAAGATAAAACCTAAGAAATAAGTCCACATTAAAATGGAACAAAAAGTCCAACTAGATAAATGCATTGAATGATCTTATACAGATTGCTTGTAAGTAGGATAAATTATACTATAAAAATAATACTGGTACAATTGACATAATCGAGTTCCCAAGTAAAATGCCATATGACTCCTGCCCAGATCACCGAAGCAGCAGGATGTGATCTGCCCCACCTGAAAAAGGAAGCGGTGGACCCCTGGCCCGCGCAGACGGAAGTGGCGGACCCAGGTGCGCACAGACGCAGCAGATGGGGGATAGTACAGGCATGAAACAGTGAAGCCCACACTGAGAGCAGATCACCCCACTACAATTAAATCAAGTAGGTTTTTTGGGGCCTGAACTGCAGAGTGGGAGGCCTTTTATTGGCGAGGTCCCGGCAGCATTCCCTGACCCCCCACTCCCCCGTTAGCAGCGAGGGCTGATACCCTCTGCTGGGGCTGCTCCTCCTCTGCTGTGACCTCTCTCTTCCTGGCACATCCCAGCTTGTGCCCAGGGCCCTCCTTCACTCCCCCTCCCTTCTGCAGGATCACCCAGTATAGCCTGTTTGGGCATTGGGTCGGGAGCTGGGGCAGAGGGCAGCGGGAGTTTCTCTGTTTTGGTGGCTGGCCTACAGAGGGGTAGGCCTTTTGTTGGCGAGGTCCCTGACAAACGGGGAGCCTGGTCCTGGTCCTGAAGATCCTTCTGAGTGGTGAGAGAGATCTTGGCCCATGGCGGGAGCCAGGAAACGGAGTGAGGGCACTTTGTAAGCGGGGCCCTTGGCCAGCAGCGAAACCTGTTCCTGACTTAAACGACCCATTAGATAGCATTGATAGGAGGAGATGGGCAGGCGCCAAGGAAAGAATTCACCCAACAATCTGAAAAACAACATGAAAACACCAGAACCCAATGATCTTACAACAGAAGGACTTGAACACCCTAACACAGAAGAAGTGGAAAAAATTGACTTTATGAAAGCAATAGAGTCCCTTAAACAACATGTAAAATGCCATATGGTTGCACCCATAATCTCATTTCCTAGGGACTTTAAAAAAAAGGATCTTCATTGAAATTTCTGAAAATTTTTAGAAGAATGTCCCTTCTGCATTTCCTAATTTTTAGCATATGTTGACCCTTGCAGAGCAGGGCCTAAATTGACGATAACTATAATTTCTATTTTCATCTTCTCATACTTTATGGTCTACCACTTCATCTTAGTGTGGGTTAAACTTTGTTTAACATCCACACATCCCTGCAATCTAAAAGTATCATTTTTCTTTCTGTGATTATATATAATGCTTGCTAAAAGAAAAATTTCCCTTTGCTTTGACTGTTTTCTTCATGGATGACACAGTAATTGTAAATGTTTTCAACCACTTTTATTCTTTATGGTCATTATATGTAAAATGTACTAAGTTAATTAATATAATGCAGATTTTTGCCTTTTTTGGTAGGAATGAAAGAACAAAATCTTGTATTTGTAAATAGGTATGTCAATACAATCTATTTGTTTTATCTCATTTACTCCTTACCATAAGTCAGTAAGAGAGAAAATTTTGATTCAGAAATATTGAGCATCTTGCCTAAGGTAAGCTGGGATAGTGTGATTTAAGAAAAGTTCTCTAGGGAAATGCAACTTCAAAGTATTCAAGGTATTATCTTACAGCCATCAAAATGGCCAACAACAATAAAATAAATGACACTTCATTCTGATGAAGATTTGGGATAAAGGGAAAACCCATCCATTGCTGATGGAAGTGCAAAGTTCTACAGCTGTAATAGCTTGCTTGTTTCTGGCTGCTCAGCCCTGAAATAACCACACTTGTCCCATTAGCTCTAGCTTCTTATTGGCTAGCTCTTACATGTTAATTTAACCCATTTCTATTAATCTGTGTATCACTATGTGGCTGTGGCTTACCAGGTAAAGTTCCAGCATCTGTCTCAGGTGGGGCTACATGGCTTCTCTGAATCTGGCTTCTTTTTCCCAGCATTCAGTTTATTCCTTCCCCTCCCCCTGCCTACCTATTTTCTGCCCTGTGCAGACCTAAGACAATTTCTTTATTTACCAATTGTATTCACAGCATACAAAGGGGAATTCTACATCACGTCTCCTTTTCCGTTTAAATAAAAAGGAAGGTTTTAACTTTAACATAGTAAAATTACATATAACCAAACAGTTATCAAGCAAGAATTATAATATTTATATTTACTTTATCTCTTATCATAACTAAGGAAAACTATAACTATATATTCTTCAACTCCATCAAAGACTCCAGAAGGATATAATATTACCTAAGTAAATAGGAACTGCATTGTAATGCTTATTTAAGAGCTTTTTTACCATTTGAGTTTCCTCTTTTAACCATTCTTTATTTATATCTATATCCCATTTTTAAACTTAGTTATTTGTTTTCTTGATGCCAAGGTTTGGAGTTCTTTTATACAATTTAGTTACTTTCCTTCTACTAAACTTGTAGTAAAATCTTTTCCCATCCAGCGTCCTGCTGCTTTGTTCAAATGACAGTTCCCTTTTCTGTAAAGAAACTTTTCAGTTTCATGAGATTCTATTTACTAGTCATTGTTCTTAATGCCTGCACAATTGTTGCTCTGTTTAGAAAATCTTTCTGTGCCAATAAATTCATGACTGAAAAAAAGAAAAAAAATGTTCTCATAGTGCAAATTTTAGACTTGGATTATGAAGGGCAATTTCTAGCTCTCAACTTGGGCAACTTAATATTAAATAGGAAGATGACCAACTACCACACTTGTACAAACACATCACAGACCTCCTTTCAGGAAACTTGCTACCTAGAATGTAATTGCACAGTATCTTTGTTGTCTTTATAGTTCTACATTATATTCAGTATATGGTACATATTTGTGTGTGCATGTGTGTGTGTGCATGCACACACATGCGCACACACATGTGCTCTTATGTGTGTGTTTCTTTTCTTTCATGTATTCTTCTGAAACTTGGTTCTCCCAAATAGTCACTTAATTTTATAATATCTTTGTAGCGTAGATAATACAGATATTATTGTGCTTTTTTTCCTTGGGAAGAAATTGGAACTCGTGTTTAGGGTGTTAATAAGTACCCAGAATTGGGTAAGGGAAGATATTTTTCTTTGTCCTTACTTTAAATAATTTTCTAAATAATAATTGAATTCATCTAATAATCACCACCCTTTGACACTACCACACAATTTTCTTAAAGCTCAATTATAGTCTTTATCACACTTTAGAGTTCTTTCTAATCACATCAGAGAGTGTAATTAATTTCATGATCTTCATCATTGTCTTTGGAACAAAGTTTCATGCATAGTGGGTAATCAGCAAATTTCTAATAACACATCAGATGTAGTAAATATAAAATGGTGATATTTTGTAGCTTTATATTAAATTTCTTTATAAACTCAATTACAGGAATGCTTTTATTTAAATTTTGCAAGATAGGTGCAAAATGAATGTGGGAATAGGGGGTTTGCAATTCATAATGTCCCCAGTAAGTAAAGACTGCAGGTGCCTACCAGGCATGGATCTGTTTTTGAACCATGACAAATGTAATTAGCAGGTTAGATTCCAACTTCAATCACCAAGGGGTTGAGTATAATTATGCAGCTGCATAGAGAAGTCAATAATAATAGGTGAGAAAAAAAGCAGCAGACACTGAGCTTCAGTCTTAGGTACATTTCCATTTGTGGTGATGCCAAAAAGGATGGAAGTCATTTTGATCTCATTGTCATAATATGATCAGAGTGAGCTTATGT
This sequence comes from Chionomys nivalis, assembly GCF_950005125.1. Taxonomy (NCBI): domain Eukaryota; kingdom Metazoa; phylum Chordata; class Mammalia; order Rodentia; family Cricetidae; genus Chionomys; species Chionomys nivalis. Next base: position 32,249,878 of record NC_080111.1, on the reverse strand, counting down.
CACTCAGAAACTGACAAAGGATGTCTTTTTCTTTTTAAACTGTGAACAGCCTTTGACCCAGGAAATAATTATCTTCAACATTGGTAACCTGTTAACAGAAAGTACAAGCCAATATTCAAGCAATTATGGATTTTTTTAACCCAACACATTGCCTTGGAGCACTATTTTCTCTAAGTAGCTCCTCTGAAGGAAAAGGAAAGGACATCTCCTAGCAACTCCCTCCACCCATCCCTTTTCTTTCAAGGCTAAATTTGATGTCCTTTCATATTGTAACTGGTAGAGAACTTACTATCTTGGAAACTATTAAGTCATTTTAAATGCAAAGAGAATAGCATAAATGTGGGGTATAAAGCAGGAAAGAGAAAAACATCATTAACAAAGGATATTAAATCCTTTTATAAATATATACTTTGGCAACTGTGTTTTTCCTAAGCTTGGAAAATAAAGTTGATGTCAATGACAGGGAATTTATTATTATGTTGGTACACATCACAAATTACAAACTGTTGCTTTATTAGTTTATTATAATTACTGTGATCTTTTTTTAAAAAAGGTTAATGTCACATAAGGACTTTTCAATTAAGTTTCACGTTAAGACTGCTATCTCCAAACTTGTTTAGGGGTGTAATAATTCTAGACTTACTTTCTTGTTTCTTTAGTTTTATGGATATAGCAAAAAATTGTTTGAGTTTTACTTTGCAATACATTTATGTGAATTGTCCCTTCATGAAAAGACTTTAATCAGGTTCACATCAGCTTGTTTATAAATCTTTGCTCCTGTCTTTAAGGGCTGTCTACAAATGATCAAAGCTCTTCTCTAAGAACACAAAAGGAGCCTTTTTGAAACAATATCTATATTTATAAATGAAATTTTATTGAAAACCACCATGTCAATTTATACTATTAGTGGAAATTTTTGTATGGCAGTGACACAGTTGAGCAGTTGGTACTGTGTTTTTGGGTGACCTCAACTACAAACCTAACATCCCAATCTTAGTAAGTTAATCAAAGAAAATCTTATTCATACCCTCAAAACCTGCATTTCTGTCAGTCCTCTTCTGGGTGGGATGTCTTATCTTTCTGTGTATTATATCCAGGATTATGGAGAAGACTAGACTCCTGGACTTTCTTACAGTTAATTGAGTTATATGACTGAGTTTTGACTGATAGGATAAAAGTTTGGTTGCAGATAACAGTAATGTGAGGTATATTATATTTTTAATATCTTACATTTACCTTAAAAAATCTCAGACCTTGTTACTGTCTACTTACGCTTCTACATAGCTCAGTTACTAGAAGATTCTGTCTATACATCTGAAAAGATGGCAAAGGGAGAAATAAACTGTCATTATCATTGAATACCATTAGAAAATGTCCCATCTATAAAGACTGGTTTCCTATGCCAGAGATTACAAGTAAAAAATCCACACAATATAAAATATGCATAGCAACTGCCTTGGGTATTATTAGTCAAAGATAATTAGTCTTTATGGTCAAAGTAGAGCAAGTTAGCTAACTATGACTGAGATTCCTTTGAAGGACTATTCCTACTCACATAGTTCAGGGGTTCTGGTAAATTATATACACATCTCATTCATTCTTTTTTTACTTATTCATTCAGAGTGACTTGAATATTTATTCTGTCCCTACTGGCATCATAACAAGAGGCACAATTAAAACTGGATCATGCTATAATACTCCCAGGATAACAAATATGAAAAGTTTTCTTTGTCAGAGTCAGGATCAGGGCAATCTTCAAAGTGTAAATATATATGATTTGATTGCTATATAGAACACACTTAAGGTTATAAATGTCTAGGTGCCATAACAAGGATTTACTATCTGTTGCTTTGGTGTGCTTGAAACCATTAAAACATGTCAAAATGCAGACATCTCACCGTGGATAATAGAGAAGACGAAGGTAATTTACAAAAGTGATTCAAAAGCTTCAGAAAAGTCTTACCCCCTATCAAATACCTTCTGAAAGAAAAAGCCCCTCTGTAAATTAGAGATGAAAACAAATTGAAAATATCCTTAATCCTTTACCCAGTGGGATGAAAGAGAGAACTCCAGAGAAAAATGTAATAAGCACCCAATATTCTTGGTCAAAGAACATCCACACTGTGAAAAGCTTGCTGGGTTCTTATTAGTCTTAGGCAAATGAGCCCTCTACCCTGAGATGATCTCTTATTTTTTAATAAAAAGAAGCACAATATTCTAGGCTTGGGTAGGAGGAAACACACATTCATTAACATAAAAGAGTTGTTACATTTCCCAGGTCATTTTGTCCTTTGAAAAGAGACATTGTAGAAGAAAGGATCCCTCTGGTCAGAGAACTTTTTAATCTTCTCAGTAGAACTCCTACCTGATCAATTTTGTCTTACTTCACTTACTTCAAGTGCCCTCAGACTGGACAATCCAGAAATCCCAAATCAAAGCCTCTTTTATTGATCTTCAGCAATTATAACATGAGCAAATTAAAAAAATAAGACTCTTAAAACTCATGATTTATTTTAAGTTTACATAGAGTGCAAATTGTTGCTGTTGATAGAATAATTTCTTTCAGAGTTTAGTAACATAATTCAGTTTGGTCACAAATTTATGTTACTCAAAACCATAAATGCCTTACTCTTCCATGGATGAATAACTAAGCATAAATTATCTGCAAAGAACAACTTACTTTTCTATGAAGTATAGGCATAGCTTCTGGATGATTCACTCAGGGATTCACCAGACTGTAACCTATACATAGACTGGGTTTTCACTATCTATCAATTGATGCTTGAACCCTTCAACTAATATTGCTGGTAGCTGGTACAATTTCATTTCTTATGGTAATTGGTCGGGCTTTCAGCCTCAACACCTGCCCACTCTCCTTTGCTATGTAGCTCTATCACCGCTTACTTGTGCAATGGAACAAGAAAGTAACTCTGTTACTTTCCCCATTTCTGACTTACAAACCCTCTTAGAAGGGTTCTTCTGATCTAGGTATAGTCAACAGTACACCCTTTTGAGCAACACAAAATCAACTGATAGAGACCATGATATATAACTGCCTTCATCTTTCCATACAATATAACATTAAATGATATAATAGAGATATCCTATAGTATCATCAGATCATTTCACCTTACGTATTTCATTTACAGTAAAACCCCATGTCGTCCATAAGGTTCAGTATTCTCCCTTTTCTGCCTCTCAAACCCAGTCTGACATCTCATGCGCTTTGGCTCCAATGTCAGGACGTCACTGACTTGTTGCTGCAATGGGTTTACACCTCTGCACTTCCCTTCTCTTCCCTGGGGTTTTCATAGGGCTGGTGACATCTGTTGTTCAGGCCTTGAAAGAAATGCTAACTCACATTTAGCATTTGTTTTTTACAGTATATCTGGGTTTTGAAAAGTGTGCTTTCTAGTTTTTATGTTTATTTTTTTCACAATATAATTTTGCCTCTTGAGTTGGACACCTAATTTCACCTCTAGGAAGTCTCAACAATGCCTTCCTTACTCAAGTAGACATTGCTTTTTGTTTGTTTGATTTTCAGTAAATTTATTCACTGTGTAGTCTCAGATTTAGAAAACACCCATAGAAACTTAATTCTAATAAAGGGACATTGACATTCAATACTTTTTTGTAAAGCATGAAACTTTTGTTCCCATCGTTGTTCATGTGTATTGCTCTTTAGGGAATGTTCTCACCAGTCTAAAGACTTGAATATCATTTTTCCTTGGTTTTCATGTCCTGTTCTCTCGCACTACCTTCTATTGTATTATAGTTATTACTCTGTAACTAAAAAGAGGTATGTGCATAGGAATACACCACTTTTGTTTAGCTCTTTCTATAGCATACATACATAAAGCAATTTTTACATTTTTTATACATAAAGATTAATTCCTTATACTCTTTTGCTCCCACCTAGGTTAATTTGAATTGTTGATACAAAGACTGTCTTCAAGGGGATGGATTTCTATAGGCAGATTTTTCCTTTGGGCTACCAGCTCACAAAAAACAACACGGAGACATATTATTAGTTATGAAAGTTTGGCCAATAGCTTAGGCATGTTTTTAGCTAGCTCTAATAATATAAATTAATGAATTTCTTTTCATCTATGTGCTGCCCCAAGGCTCATTTACCTCATTTATGTGCTGTCCATCCTGCTTTCCTGCTGCCTCCGTCCTCACATCTCTGCCCTTCCTTTTCCCACCCTCCTCTGTGCCTGGAAATCCTGCCTAGCTGTTAACCATTTAGCTTTTTTTTTTTTTAAATTAAACAAATCAGAGTAACACTTCTTCACAGTGTACAAAAGATTATTCCACAGAAGACATCTCTACCTGTTCTCTTCTGCCCTCTAGCAAGCGCTGTGAAAATGCTGAGCACAGTACTGCTTGGTGTCTGTCCTTACGTGTACTTTGCACGCTATATGAAAGGACATAAAAGAATTAGCCGAGTTCAACTCAGATGTGGTTTATAGCACATCAAGTCAAGAGTCAAATTGGAGGACTGGGAGCTACATGTGAACACAAAACAATTTTTATTGACCCAACCAGGGTTTAGCAACATCCATCAAGCAGCTCACTGACAGCTACTTGATATTTTCTAGCTGTAGCGACAATTCTATTGAGATCTTTAGACATTCTTCTCATCTATCTCCATGTTTGCTGTCCTTTCCCAACCATCAAAACTCATTTATGATCAGGTCATTTGACCCAGGGGCACTGGTCTTTTAAAAAATATGTTAGAACAAGAGGGGATTTGAAGCTATCATTTCCACTCTTATAGTGTTGGGCATAATGGCACAAAGTATTTGAATTTTTCTGATAAAAGTTCATATTCTTTTGGTTATATGAAATTTAAATATTCTTTCAAAAGAAGATGTAGATGAACAGTGCAAAAATTTATACTTAAAAACTTTTCAAGTAGTGTTTCTTTTAAGGGAACTATTTTGGAGTTCAAAGTCCACTCAGATTTAAGTGAACCTATGTTGAATTTTAAGAAATCATCATTAGGTCTTATGCAAATTTGTTTTCTTCTTCTTCTTCTTCTTCTTCTTCTTCTTCTTCTTCTTCTTCTTCTTCTTCTTCTTCTTCTTCTTCTTCTTCTTCTTCTTTCTTCTTCTTTTTTGCCAAAGTAACTTTCAAAGTGACTAGTAGACATAGAGGAAGACATAGCAAAGAATAGAATTCATCTACTCACATTTATGTTACTATGTTAGCTCCTGTGCACAATGTTCCTATTTACTCACAGTGATTACTCTATTATGTCCAAATTCATGTATGTCTGGCTCATGTTCTGCTTAGCTGTATGCATTAATAAATCCTTCATGGATTTGGACTCATGCTTTGTGAATTCATTTAATAATGATTATTTTACTTGCTGAAGGCTGGTGAACTTTTGTTTGAACTAACTATAGCATCTTGGCAAATATTTGCTGACCTTCTGTAGGCACTATAATAGATTTATAGTGTATGCAGAAGTTAGAGATAAGAAGATATAATGCTGATAATTTAGTAAAAAATCTGCAAAGGAAGCTGACTCAGAAGAATAGGTTGACTGCACTAGGGAGTCACTAATTATCAGACATAGTATTGTAACCCTAATGTTTCTGCTTTTCTTTATTTTTATGTTTAATTTTTTGTTGTAGAAAACTACTTACTACAAATTCAGAAAAAATTCTGGTCACTTCTTCCAACTAAATGTGTAATGTATGTGTATACATGTGTATATGTATATATCATCACATATTCATTTTTCTTTCCATAAAATTTGACACTTATAAATTTTGCACTTTTTAAAGGATACTATATATACTATGACTCTTTTAAAAATGGGTAATTTGGGGGGAGGGGGCAATATGTGGGAGGAGGGGGAGGGAAATGGGAAACGGGAAGCAGTTGGAAATTTTAATTAAAAAAGAATAAAAAAAATGAAAAAGAAATGGGTAATTTGGGTTTATTATTATTTTATTATATAAAAATAGACTAATCTTGCATTGTGGAGTATGTAAGACCTTATAAGGTCATAATATTAAATACATCCTAAACTATAAAAATACCTAGAAGAAAAATTAACACTGAGATCATATTTTATTTGCATATTTTTATTTAAACTTGTTCATTCATTATATTTTAATTATATTCTTTCCCCTCCCTTACATCCTTCAGGATGCTTCCACTCCCTATATATCCAAATTCATGTTTCTGTCTTTTTCTAAGAAAAACTCAAACAAAAACCAACAAAAACCAATTAATCCAAAAAATTTACACAAAACATGTAGTATTCTACTTAAAATAAAGATAAATATAAAAGAACTGATTTGCTAAATTCAGTTTGTGCTGACTTTCAGCAAATTTATTTTTTAGTATTTATTGAAATACAAAATTGATGGTTTTGAGAAATTTTCTAAGAGAGCTACCGTCTTCTGTCCTTTTATTTTCTAAAACAATACCCTAACTACTGTCAATGCAATTGAACACAACAGAATATAGCATTCAAAAGTCAAACCATCTAGGTACAATCAATAGATTTTGACAGTACTACAGGGAATTATACAGGTTTTAAGCAAATACTATACCAATAAGTTATGCCCCCTAAATTTTCATATATTCTTCATATTTTAGAATATAGCTATAAATATCACTTCTGCAGTAAACCAACTGCTTTTTCACTTTTGCTGAAGGATTATCTCTGTATTATAGACAAAATAGAAGTGACTACGGGCAAAAATGGATTTTCAAAGTAACTGTAATACTTATATAAGATATCCTTCTTAATATTACCTTTTGAGGTAGTTATATCTCTATTTTCTCCTTTACAACCATGGGTTAGGTAAGAACACTGCATACCTTTCCCAAGGTCAAGATGTAAGTGACTCAAGCTGCCACATGCGGTTTCATCAGGATAAATGACCATACATCAGCTTCCTTTCTAGTATTTAAGTTAATATTGTCTTAAGCTTTCAGTGTTTTATGAGCTCTTCAAAGATTTGATCTTTCTTCAAATGATCACAAGGTGGCAGTGTATCAAACTTTGACACACTACAGTATGTTGGCAATTGCCTGGGATGTAAACTTGACAAGTGATTGATACTTATTTCAACAAAAGAAAGCTGTAGAAATTGTTACAGCTTTACTAGAAACTCAAATTATATGCTATGTTTTGGTTTTACCAATTTTTAATTTCCTGTTTTTCTGAAAAAAGGTCTCACTATGTAGCATAGTCTAGAAATGGCAATCCTTCTTCCTCAGCCATTTATACGGAGTGTGTAAATATCTGTGAATGTGCCTAGATTAGACTTTTTCCCCTTTATTTGAAGATATAGCAATATAACAGTTTTTGTGTATTTATATGAAATGTAAGTACTTTTATGTAAACCTATTTCTAGGACCTAAAATTTGCATGAATTTCTTACTTGGAAGCATTTGTCAGGTCAGTATTATTTTTGATTATACATGTTCTGCTTTTAGGAATCATGATAGAATTCATCTAGTGGCAAAAATAATGTTAGAAAATTACAAGATTTTTGCAGACCTTAAGAGTGAATACTTTAAACTGTAACTTTGAAATCATTATTGTGCAAATGACTGATATTTCTTCTATTCATGTGAACTTTTAATTCTACAACTATTACTTTCAGCTCCTTATTATCATTTTTGAGTTATAAATATCTTTCTTTAACCTAAATCATTAAGAGATCTTTGATAACGAAGCATAATATTATAGAACTGATATTTCATATAGATAGAGAATGAGTCAGATGTAAAATTTAGAACATCATATTTCTTGGATGTAATTTTTAATTAACTTTTGTCTTCATGCAGTGGATTAAGGATTTCCTAATAATATTCAAATGATAACAAGGAAGACCTTTCTGAGTAGGGCATACACAGACATATTGTTAGTCTGATAAAAAACTTGAGGTCAAAAAATTTTGTTACATCTCCACAATTCAGAATTTCTGCCATACTTTTGTGACTTTCCTGTATTTCTTTCACAGACACATGTTGGCTTGCAGAAGACCACAAAGTAGCACGATGAAGACTTACAGATAATTCTTGAATTTAGACCCCTCCTTTAAGCATGGAGAAAATGAAACACAAATGTTCTTTTGATATCTGCAGAACATTTTACTTTATTTCTTTGGTGTGATAAAATATCTACCTGTAAAAAATAAGTCTCTCTCAATTTCTATGAATAGGTAGCAGAAACAAAAATGTAGTAGAAGTAAATATTAAAACCAATGGAGAAAAGACGATTGCTTTCTTGTCAAATTCAAATTGATAAAATAAATATTGCTTTTGTGTGTGAGCTTTAAACTCAAGCATTATCTCCAAATGCTTTTTTTATTGTTTTCGGTAATGTTGCCAATTTTCTGGGAACAAATTCAACCAATGAATTCTATTTGTTTTACATGTTATTCTCTTCAATTTATCTTTTCCAAGAAATATTTCTTATTTAATTCTATTTATATACATACATCTTTTCATAAACATCTATTTTATTCCTTCCTTTGTGTCTTTTACAGTTTGTCATATGCTGCCCAGAGGAGACTGAAGGGAACTTTGAACTCTATACTTGCTATCCTAGTAGATACTGATCAGCATATAGATAAACCTTCTAAAATTTAATGATGTGTTCTTTGGAATATTCATATTATCATGGAAAATAGATTTTTTGCAATTCTATTTTAGCTTAAAATGTTTTCATTCATCATCTATGAACCATTTTTTAATTTAGTCATTATTTTATATTCCAACCTCAGTTTTCCCTCTCTCAGTTCCTCCCATTCCCATACCTACCTCTTATACACCACCCCCCAGTCCACTCCTCCTCTGTTTCTGTTCAGAAAGGGTTATGCCTCCAATGGGTGTCAAAAAAGCATGACATATCTAGTTGAGGTAAGACTAAGCACCTCCCTTTATACTGACACTTGACAAGGCAATCTAACAGGAGGAATAGGTTTCTACAAGCCAAACCCTGCTCTCTGTATTAGTAGTCCTACAAGTAGCACAAGTTACACAAGTGTCATATATATATATATATATATATATATATATATATATATAACCTAGGGTCTGTCCCATGTAGTCTCCCTGGTTGTTGGTTCAGATTCTGTGAGGTCCAATGAGCCAGATTAGTTATTTCTGTGGGATTTCCTATAATATCCTTGACCACTTTGGATCCTCTAAGACAACTTCATGAATAGAACACCAGTAGCACAGACACTAAGACTCACAGTTAATAAGTGGGACCTCATAAAACTGAAACACTTCTGTAAGGTAAATGACAATGTCAATAGGACAAAACAGCAGCCTAAAAAATGTGAAAAGATCTTTACCAGCTCTACATATGACAAGAAGATCTTCAAAGTATTTAAAGAATTTGAGAAACTAGATATCAAAAACACCAATCATCCAATTTAAAATGGGGTCCAGACTTAAAAAGAAAGTTTTCAACAAAAGAATCTCAAATGGCAGAGAGACACTTAAAAAACTGTTCAACATCCTTAGCCATTATGGAGCTACAAATGAAAATGACTTTAGATTCCATCTTATATCTGTCAAAATAGCTAAGATCAAAAACACAAATGACAGCTTATGCCAGAGAGGATGTAAAGCAAGGTTAACCCTTTTCCATTGCTGCTGGGAGTGCAAACTTATACAATCACTTTGGAAACCAATATGACAATTTTTCAGAAAATTGGGAATCAAAACTCTGCTATACCACTCATGGGCATATACTGTAAGGATGCCCAACATACTGCATGAACCATCTACAACTTCTTTGATGAAATGTGGTAACTCACAAAATCACTAAATTATGGTTTCTGATGGTACCTCAAATTTTAAGATGACTATGCTATTTGAAGTTTTTCATGCTTTTTATCTAATGCTTAGGAGAGTTAAGATCAGATATGCTGGCTGTCTTTCTCATATGGTTTTTATAAACAAAGAGTATAGATGCTTTTTTTGGAGGAAATAGGAAAATACAGTTCCCTTAGGTTTCCTGGGTATATTTTAGATACAGCTAGAATGTACAACCATTTTCACACATAATTGTAACTAAATCGTATTTTATGCAAACTGATGAAGCACTACCATAAGTTTGTGAGACAGAAGACAGTGGTCAGTGCCAGAGGCAATAGAAAATAGAATTGCTGCCTAATGGAACCAGAATTTACATTCTAAAAGAAAAATGAGGCTGAAAGTGTTTAAGAGCCCAAGAGATAGAGGACACCAGACAAGGACCTCTAAGCAAAGTTCATATGGACTAACAGACTGAAGCAACAACCACAGACATACAATTACCAGGTCCTCTGCATATGTATTATAGCTTCCAGTATACTATTTTGTACAGCACCTCCCCCTTTTATTTAAATAAGAGTGTTCTAAACCCAATACAAAATTATATACAATAAGAACAAATATCAAGTATAAAATTAGAATTGCAACCAGTATAAACAATATAAAACAAGAAACGTGATAAATGTTTCAATAATTATGCTATCCTAAGAGTCTTGTATGATAAATAACTTGGCCAAATCATGAGAGGAAAGTAACTATGACTATCTAGTCTTCAACCCCATCAAAGACCCAAGGAGGGAAATATATTACTGGATTAAGCCAGAAGTACAATCAAGCAACTTCCAAAATGTGCAACAAATGACAGAGACAACCTAGCTACCTGGGCAATCACCCAAAGTCTCATTTGCAACATTGGAGCAACCAGCTTTGACTAAGACCTATTGTAACTGACAGACTAGTTTCAGAGGCAGTAAAATTTTCAAAACGGTCTTACTTTGTCTTGGTAGGATTTGCCAGTCTTTTTTTCTTGTATCCTGCTTGTCCTTTATGGACATCATGCATTTTATCAGTGGTCAATGCATGGGATTCCTTGCCCAAAAACCAGGTTTGCCAGGAAGAAAACAAATCCAAGTTGACTGTCTTCAGTGCTCACCATTTTATCAGGAATAGATCAGTGCTGCCAGGAGCAATAGTGTTTCACATCAACAGAATGCTAAGTAAGTTAAATGTCATATTCTACAGCTCTTTGAAGTGGTTGAAGATTACCTATCTATGAATAATGCAATCTCTATGTATCTAAAGAATCTGATTTGTCTAACTATAGGTATGACAAACATGGATAACTATCAACCTATAATTCTTAATACCTATATAAGTTAAAGACTAAAACTTCACATTAGAATATTAAACAATCTTAAAACAACTGTTCAACAAATGAGGACAATGACTTCAAAATGTATCAAAATACAAAATGTCTTAAGCAGAGGTAGAAGCATGCATGCATACAATATGACAAAATAACATTGCCTAGGTATACAAATATTGTAGAAAAATAGGAATATATTCAATATAATTTGTTTGTATCAATATACAAGAATTTATACCAATACAAATTGCCTATAAATAATAGCTCACAAGTATTCACCCTATTACTCACTATTATTATTAGTGTAAGCTCACACTAATCAATTATCCCATCCAATTTCCTTTTTTTCAAAGAGATCCCTGAGCCTACAAAATTTGCCCCCAACCCCTAACCCTATACCAATTATAATAAACCCCTAATTGTTAATCCTAACCCTGGAGAGCAACTTTGTTGGGAGAGGGGATGTCATCTTCTAGAATTACAGCTGTCATGGGGGTGATGTTCTTTCTATGGGATCCTGTGAAAGTAAAATGATGGTTAAGTTTCAAGATTACGGTCTGGTATATTTGCAAAGTCTCTGAGTATTAGGTAGGGTTTTTGCTGAGGTTCCTATTTGGAGTTCTGTTTAGAACATTGTAAAAAGGTGCACCATTTTAGCTAACCAAGTTGGAACCATATTGAGCAGCTGGTACCCAAACCAGGTCTTATAGTAACACTATCAGCATCATGATGTCATATCAGCCAGGCGGCGTCATCATTGTGGGGCCCCATCTTCTTACTGGAAACTTCAAAGATTACTGCAGGAAAATTCATTGTTCATTGTAGAAAGCTTAAACATTATTTATATAGACATATATTCAATGAAAGGTATGATAGAAACAAAAATAGGTATAAAGAAAAGTAATATTTTTTTTCTAAATTCTTTTTTCTTTCTGTCCCACACAAGATGTCCCACACAAGATGGGACACACATGAGACAGAAACTCTGAATTTTTTTTAACAACATCCTTGGATTTAGAGAAGGACAGAGCCTTTGTCCAACTCCAAAGCCAGCTTTGATTTTTAAGTGAGTCATGATTATTATTCTAATTTATGTTCAGAGAACTTTACCCTCAGATGACCTGTCCTCATAAGTCATAATTCTCTTTGCTTGATGAACCTACCTAGATAACTATCTTTTCTTCTTTAAGCATCTAGATGTCCAGGGTCTCTTAACTTTTTGAAGATGCATATTTTCTGGCAAAGACAAGAACAGAACCCTGCCCCAAACTATATGAAATTTCCTTACCACCTGATTGTCACCTCTGTGGATGAGCCACATTTCTCTTTCTCAAGAGATTTCTCTTTTCCAAAATGAATCTTTATTAATTTTGATGGTATCCATAACTTTTCTTTTCTGAAAACAAGACCAAAACCCATTCCCCAATGTAGCACATCTCCTGGTTTCCATATTGAGGTCAACATATCATTGAATACACCAGCTGATGTAATCCAGAAGACTTTTCTATATTCCAATGTCTCTCTGTTACTGTTGTTCCTTTCTCATTACCATTAAGAAAATTCAAGGTTAATAAAGCATTATGTAATCTATTTCTTGGGGTATTTTCCATCCTCTTTGTTTAGCATATCCTTTATAGTTCGATTTGATCTTTTTATAACTACCTAACCTGTAAGATTGTTTGGTATACCTGTAATATGCTTTAATAATAATAATAATAATAATAATAATAATAATAATAATAATAATAATAAAACGATTTCATTTTCTTAGAAACATATGCTGGATCATTATCTGTTTTTATTTGTGCAGGTATACCCATGATGGCCATAACTTCTAATAAATGTGTGATTACTGAATGAGCCATTTCTAAGCTCAAAGCTATTGCCCATTGAAAACCTGAATAAGTGTCAGTGCTGTGGCGTACATATTTTAATGTACCAAATTCTGAAAAGTGGAAGATATTTATCTTCCAGATCTTATTTCTTTGAGTACCCTTTGGGTTAGTTCCAGCAGGTAATGGTGTTTAGTTATAGAAAGAGCAAGTAGGACATCTCTTTATAATCACCTCAGCCTGTTGCTGTATAATGGAAAACCCTTTCTTTAAAACCTTTGCTATTGACATGATGCTTCTTATGAAATTTTGAGGCCTTAAACACACTTCTAATCAATAGTCAATCAATTTCTGCATTATCTTGTGCTAGAGAACCTGGCAGACATGTAATGGATCACATGTGCATTACGTATATGAGACTAAGCTTATTCCTGATTACATCTGAACCTTTATGAATAATGAAGTCAATTCTGCTTAATCTGGTATAAATTCAATGATTTCAATATGCAAGACAAGTCTTTCTGCTTATTGCAAACCAGTAATTACATTGAGAGATTCTTTAAAATTCCTTAGTACCATGAGAATAGCATATAACTCTGCCTTTTAGACAGAATTATAAGGGCTTTGTTCCACCTTACTTAAATCTTTTGATTTGTAACCTGCCTTTACTGATTTATTTGCATCAGTACAGAATACATGGGCTCTAGTTATTGGTGTACCCTGTACAATGCAGGGAAGGATGCAAATATTTCTTTTTATAAGGTTAATTCTATCACTTTTGGGATAATTACCATTAATCTGTCCTAAAAATTTATCACAAACTCTTTGCCAAGATTCATTGTCTTCCCATAAATATTTAATTTCATCAATAGCAAAAGGGATTATAATCTCTGTTGGTTCTATACCTGCTAGTTGACAAAGTCTCAATTTTCATCTTATAATTAATCCAGAGATTTTTTTCCACTTAAGTTTTTGATTTTTACTTTATTTATGTGGTAAAAAGATTCAATCTAAGATAATATCTTCTCTTTGCATTAAAATTCCTGTAGGAGAAATTCTGGAAGACATTATGACTAGAACGCAATTAAGATTTGGATTCACCCCATCCACATAGCCTCCTGGAATATTTTCATCAATAACAATCAATTCTTTTTCTGCTTCAGCTGTTAATTTTTCTGGGACTATTTAAGTCTTTGTCACTATCTAACATTTAGTTTAAATACTATTAGATCAGGTATTATTCTAACACCTGGTCGTAGATTGGAAATGTCTCTTAACAATCTTTGAAAGTCACTTTGAGTCCACAGTTGTTCTCTCCTAATTTGCGCCTCTTGTGTTCTAATTTTCTGTAAACCTATTTTATAACCTAGGTAATTGACAGAATTTCATCTTTGTAATTTTTCAGGAGTAATTTGTAATCCCCATTTTGACAAAACTTTTTTTTTTTTTTTTTTTTTTTTGGTTTTTCGAGACAGGGTTTCTCTGTGGCTTTGGAGCCTGTCCTGGAACTAGCTCTTGTAGACCAGGCTGGTCTCGAACTCACAGAGATCCGCCTGCCTCTGCCTCCCGAGTGCTGGGATTAAAGGCGTGCGCCACCACCGCCCGGCCTTGACAAAACTTTTTTTACTTCTTCAAATATTCTTTCTAAAGTATCTATGTTTGAATCAGATAGCAAAAATGTCATCCATGTAATGGTAAGTTAAAAAAAAAAAAAAAAGAAATTTTTATGTATTTTTTTAATTGCTTGTTGCGGGAGCTCCTTCCACTCCTTCAGCCAATAGCTGGTAAAATACTAGCCCATTGGGGCATAGTCTCTCTCTCTTTACTAAAGCTGCCACTGCCCTCTGCTCACACTCTGGCTTCCAGCTCTGCTTCTGGTGACTAGGCTCCCTTCCTACTCCTGGAAGGTGATCTGTAAGTTTTCCCCCCTTAAATAAATAACCATTCTATTAATCATAATTTCAAACTGGTGTAGGATTGTTTGTGACTTACTCCTTCAATTGTTGACTTACAAAGTATTGGCATAGGGTGGGACTATTGGGCATTTCCCACTCTATGCCAATAGGAGGCTGGTCCATTGGTATCTTCTAGTAGACTGAGAATTATTGTAAGTAGGCACTGTGAACACAAATTTTTCTCAATCCTTTTCTTGTAAAGGTATAGTGAGGAAACAATCTTTCAAATCAATAATTATAAGAGGGCATCCTTCTGGTAATAGAGAAGGAAGAGGGATTCCAGATTGTAGAGGGACCATAGATTAAATAACATTATTGACTGCTCTTAGATATGTCACCATTCTTCATTTACCAGATTTCTTTTTAAGAACAAATACAGGAGAATTCCAAGGGCTGGTTGATTCTTCAATATGTAAGCTCCTGCACCAGCTGTTCTAAAGACTACAGTATTCTCCTGTTTAAGGCCACTGTTTAACATATATTGGTTTCTCAGTTTACCATTTTAAAGGTAGGGCCATTGGTACCTCTAAAGGTTTTCTGGTTGCTATGTGTTCTTGTACAGCCTGAATGACTGGTGACTTTTGTATATAGTACCTTATAATAGCCTTCCCAGACATATGAGATTCTGGGTATTACATTACTGTGGCAGGTCACAACCCCATAAATTCTCTGCAATATTAGCTACATATGGCCTCAGCCTTCCTTTTCCTCTCTGCCTTTCTGGCCCTATGCATTCAACCTATCTCGTGCTTTGTTTCATTTGAGATAGGGTTCTAATTCTTAGTAATTGAGCATCTGCCTCTTGAAAAGACCAATTTAGATGCCAAGACTCTCAAGTAATGATACTAACATCTGTACCCATGTCTATCAAACCCACAATTACAGTGCCATTTATATGCACTCTTAGCTTTGTTCTTTGATTATTTATAGAAGTCTCCCAGAATACACATTTCCTATTTCCTATGTTTATTTCATCATCCAGAAGAGCACAGTTTTTCACAGAAGGCTCTGGAATTTTTAATTTTTCCTGGTGAGATATCCCCTCCACAGTGACTGGGAATGACTGGGCCACTTTTGACTTGGGGGCCTGTGAGAGGCCCCCTAGAAAGTATCCCAATTGTATTGGGTTGCCTTGTCTGTCTTTTGTTGATCTGCATTCATTGGTCCAATGTCTGCCTTTGCCACACCTTCTACATTCCCATAGCAGACATTATTCCTAAAAATCCCTTGTCTAAAATCCCTTCTCAGATGTCCTATTCTACCACAATCAAAACATTTGGCATTTTGATGTCTCCTTATTCCTTTAGAAATTGCTTCCCCTACCCAAGGGTCAGTACTATAGTCAAATGTCTCAATGTTCGTTGTATACAGAAACCATTCATCTATTAGTGCCACTCTTACCTGTAAAGGCTCAAGTATCTTTTTGCATCTTAAGTTGGCATTTTTAAAAGTCAAAGACTCAATAATTGTTCATCTATCATCTGTGTCTATTACTCCTATTTGTACAGCCTTAGTTAATCTTTGTAAAAAGTCACTGAAGTGTTATCTCTGGCCCTTTTAAACCCTGTTAGATGATTCAATTTATTTTTTTAGTTCTTGAATCCTTTCTAAAGCACTTAAGACTGCTTTATGGCCTAAGAACAAGATTTGTTCATCGTAAGGAGCTTGAGCCTGTGGGTCAGCATAAGTGCCCTCACCAAGAATTTGAACTTGGGACCTTTAATCTCGTTTTGTTTTTTCTGTTATTCTAAAATTTTTGCCACTTATCATAAATAACATTTCTTAAAATTAATTTATTTATTATATATACACTTTTCAGGATACAGTGCCAGATCTCATTACAGATGGTTGTGCACCACCATGTGGTTGCTGGGAATTGAACTCAGGACCTTTGGAAAAGCAGCTAGTGCTCTTAACCTCTGAGACATCTCTCCAGCTCCATAAATAACATTTTCATAACAGTTTTAAACCCAGTCGTCTGGGATTGCCTTATTGCTAGAAACCCGTGCCTTTACCATTTCCCTAGCAAATGATGAATACAAGTCATAAGATACTATAGCTTGCTTTATTTCTTTTAGCTCATTCACTCCTATAGGTACACATCTACCTTCTTTGGATCCTTTTGGGCATTTAGAACTTCATGTTTTCTCAGGGTAGATTACAGGGTACAAAACTGAATCACTAGGTAAATCATCTCTGACAGGTACTAGCAATGTTAAATCATGACCTTGTACCTTCTTTTTCTGCTCATCAGCTCCAAAAAATTCCTCAGTTGTTTCAAATCTTTTTAAAAGATTTTGTAAAGCCTGAATCTCCTGACCTGTATATATTTCTAATGATTTCACTGAGGCACCTATCCTCTGGTTCTCATTCCCCACATGTGATTCCAAGGTCTGAAGTTTTTCCTTTTAAGATAACCTCTCATTCTTGGACATTATTTGGATAGTGTGTAGATTGCTTTCCTCGAGTGATATTCTATCTGCTAACCTGTCATAACTTTTTAAAAGATTTTGATTGTCAAATTCAACAGTAAGAATTCTTTCAGATAGTTCTCAGTACCCTTTGATATGGATTGATTTTTGTCTTTCAAATTAATGTTATCCTTTTCAATAGTATTATTTTTTCAGGAAATTTTGATTTTCAATTTTATTAATTCTGTCAGGTACCTGTTCATTATTAGTCTATAAAGACTATCATTTCTAAAAGTGCCTCAGTCTTGGGTCTGTTATTAAACCATTTTCTTAAGGATATAATATGAAGAAAACAACTGAGTCCCAAAATCCAATAAATGGATGTATCACAATAACCATATGAGCCTTGCAGAATACAACCCATAATTTTAGCAAAAAGGTTATTGAAATTTTGCATGGTAATGTTTTCTGCAATTATGTAACTTTCAGGTTTACTGATTTATTTATTAATCAAATAATTACGTGTTTTGTGAGATCCAGTAAATTTTTTTAGATGTAACCATCTTTATTGTTCAGCAGGTGTCACGGTTGTAGAGTCACAACTGGCAGCACATCCCATGGTGGCACAAATAGTTCTGCAGAGCTTTGGCCTTCTTACCTTTAAAGGCCCACGTACATTTTCCCCACCACTGCTGCATTCCCTGCTGCATGGCAACTTATGCAGCTTCTGATTTTTGCTCCCTGATCATGAGTTCTGGGCTCTTTGCTCAATGTACATATTTGATTTGATTATTTTTGGCTTGTCAAGCAAAGAATATTTTTCAGAAGGCATTTATAGTATAAGAGGCCATACCCAAGTGGGCAGGTAACTTAAAGGCTGCTGGCTGAAGGATCTCTTATGGCAGGAGGTTATCAGGATATATTTGTGAAAAGTCTAATTTCAATGAAGTGAAATAAAACAAAACAAAACAAACAAGAAAAATAATACAGATTTTCCCCCCTCAAATAATGTACCCTGATTACAGTCTCCCCTCCCTCTACTCCTCCTATTTCCTCCCCACCTCTCTTTCCACCTGGATCCACTACCTCTCGGTCTTATTTGAAAACAAATGGGCTTCTCAGGGATACTAATAAAATAAAATAAAGATAATAAGATAAAAGAAAATTAACACATTGGAATTGAAAAAAACAAACATAAGGAAAAGAGTAAAAGAGAAGGTATAAGAAAGAGACTCACTAATTTTGAACACTCAGGAATCCCATAAAAACACTAAACTGGAAGCCATAATATATATCCAGAGGATCTTGTGCAGACACTTGCAGACTCTGTGAATATTTTCTCAGTCTCTGTGAGTTCACATGTGTGTTGACAATCATTCAGTTATTTCTTGTCAGTAGAAAAATAAAGCGAGACATTCTGAAAGATTAAGGGTAAATCAGTACGATAATGAACAAAGGAAAACTCAGAGATAGCTTCTCATGAGTCACAGATATGGTGACATAAAAGGACATGTCCTGTTAGTTTGGCCTATGTAGAATAAATGAGTGGAGGTATAAAGTATCTGTTTATAGTCACAGAGAGTGACTTATTAAGTGCTTGTCTGAGAAATGCTTGCACAGTCATGAAACCACAGTCCATTTCTACAATTTTGTAGCATCCTCAGCACAAGTTAATTAGAACTAACAAAAAAGCTTCTATGTATTTCTCCCTTAATTCATTTTACCTAGTACCATTTAAGACTAAATATGACTGATGATAATGTGTATAAAGTTTAATTATTAGTTTGACAAAATTTAACCTATTCACAATAACTTTTAAGTGCAACTTTTTTCAATATAATATAAAAAATAGTTTACTAAGGATATTTTTTTTTGCTCTTGCCTAACATGGATTTAAAAGCATTGTTTCTCAATGTGGGTTGAGTATTACCCAATCCCTTGTAAATACAAAAGTCTACATTTAATTCAAAGTGTTTCTTATTTGCTCTTAGAAGACTCTTGTCAAGTATACACTTAAGCTCTAGTTACAACCTGACATTTTTTGTTTTGCATTTTACATCAAAGGGCCAAAAAGAATTTCTGTGTTTTATGGTTTATATGTAGGTGGAAGTAGAGGATACATGCATATGTGCAGTCATACATGTGCATGTGCAAAGGCTCAGGTATTCAGGATAGAAGTCAATATCAGATGCCATTCCTTAGGTACCATCCATCTTGGTGTCTGAGGCAGAGTCTCTTAATGGGGCACGGAACTCACACATTAGCCTAGGTTGGACAGTCAGTGCCATCAAGGGCTATTGCAGCCTGATTTAATAGCAATGACACTGAATGCAGAAGGAAAACCTTTGTCGTAATTGACATTCCTTTAGTAAATTCCAAGACAAATAAATCACAGAATAAGATCTGTAAGGAATCAAATAAATCACAGATCTGATGTATAACACATTCATTTTACAGCGTTGATTTTAAGGATTTTTACATTACTCTACCTTTCATCTTAACAACTTAGAATAATACCAACTGTTCTGTGAGTTATTTGCTACATAGAACACTCCCAAGCACTGTCCTGCCAAAGACCCACTGATGCCTAGGCCTAAGGAACTTAAATTTGCTGTTCTTTTTCATTACACATAGATAGAATTTTGGAACACCTTAACAAATGTATTCATTTTTCTTACTAATTTAAGAGCATATGTTAGAATGTTTTGCATTTTCGTCGGGAAAATTATTTTCTTTTTCTTTTTTTTTTAATATTTATTTATTGTGTATACAATATTCTTTCTGCGTGTATGCCTGCAGACCAGAAGGGGGCACCAGACCTCATTACAGATGGTTGTGAGCCACCATGTGGTTGCCGGGAATTGAACTCAGGACCTTTGGAAGAGCAGGCAATGCTATTAACCACTGAGCCATCTCTCCAGCCCCATGGAAAATTATTTTCTTAGGCTACTGAAATTCTTATCTAAAAAGTTTTTCCCCTCTGTAGATGACTTTTTGCCCTGTGAAATATTATTATTTAGCTTTAAAGTCTCTAATTAATGTAGGTATTTGAGAGAAAGAGGAATACTGACAGAACATTTTAACCTGAGAAGATGTCCTCAGATTTTCAGATGAGTTTGCTCTTCAGGGAATTGGAGAATAGATTTTTTTTTAAGTATTGGTTTATTCTAGAACATGAAAGATCACAGTGAATTATGAAGCTTTGGCACTGTTAAAATTTTACAGGATACAAAGGAAGGAAATTAAGCTGCCTTAGCGTATATTATCTAAATTAAAAGAGAAACTAGGAAACATGACAATTCTGACAATTTTTTTTTCAGTTTGATGAGCTCAGTGTTGGGCAATATATTCTTTTAAAACTGGGAGAAAGACCTTCTATAAACTTTATTACTAAATTTTTATGCAGAAATTACCTTTTTCTCCTTTAAAGTAGTGTATTTGAATGCAACAATGCATTAGAATAATGCAATAGCTTTAGAACTTAGGAGATCAGGCATGAGTTCCTTATGTCTTTACTGACAGCACAGACAACAACAGTGTCATGGGAATGACTTCCTTTCTTTGTACAAATTCTTAAAATTGGTTGCTTTCTGAAGTTTCTTAATATAAAATAAACAGAATGCCTTATACTAGAATAATTGACTTCTGTTTTATTTTTAGGCATTTTATAGCATTTTGATAAATAAGTAAACAGTATTGATTCTACTTTAAACAAATTTCATTTACTAAGTTCCCAAGATAAGTATTGGAAGTTAAAAACAAACAAAAATCAATGCAGTATGTCTTTTCCACTTAAAAATATCATTTTACCCTTTTTTATTTTTGAGAATTTTATAGACATATACAATGAAATACATTATAAATCATTACCCCAATTCTCCCCAGAATTGACTTCTGCAAGTCAGTCTCCCAAATTCATGTCTTCTTAAATTCCCTTTACTGATTCCACATGGCCATGGAAGGATCATCTCCTGGGACCTGGGCAAATGACCCTTGTCCATAACACCTAAGACAATGATTCTCTATATACTAGCCACTGTCCACTGTTGCTAGCTTCTCACAGGTGCACTTGGAAAACCATTGTATTTCACATTTTAAAAGAAAGATGTGGGAAATAAATTGATGGACAACCATGTTCCATATTTAGTAAATAGCTATTAATTAGATAATAAATACCACTGTAATGGCTTTTGGTAAGAGATATTAGTTTTTGGAATGATTGTTTTGATAAAATACTAATTGCTCTAAACACACTTTTCTATAGTTCTCGTATTGGGAATTTTTTTTTTTTTTTTAGATTAATTAGACTTACAGGAACATCCACAGTTGTCCTACAGAATTCATGGAGGATTGGTTTCAGGACTACTGAATTTAGCCAAATCCAAGGAAAGTTAAATCAAAAGGTACATGATTTTCTCTTAAATTTAAACTTCCTCCTATATCTCTAGATTATTTACAATACTTAATATAATGGAAGCACTACACCAACATTTGTTAAATTGTGTTGTTCAGGACATAATGAGAGGGGGGCCTATATATAATCAGTATAATTATTTTTTGTTCTTGTTTTTTTTTTTTTAATGCTCCTCACTGCTACCCAGACTAAGACAATATCCCCACTAAGGGAGGCTTTATTTAAATATGCCAAATACCGAGTCGGCTTCAGAAAAGAATTGTAAGATAAGACAGAAAAAGGAATGCAAGTGAGCTTATTAAGTAGAAGGAAGGATAGTACATGCTTCAGATCTAGGCAAGGATGCTTGAAGAGAGAAATACTTAAAGTATTGCATACACAAAACATGGGTGTCAGCTTCTCAAGAGTCTGCGTATATGTTTTAAGAATGGATACATACATTCATCTCTCTCTCTCACAGACACATACACACACTCACACACACACATACATAGTTGCCACATAAATTCTCTCATACATTCATCAAATAACACACACAGAAAGTTTTTGAGTTTCTAAGTTATAATGATCAAAGAATTTAATTTGTAAGCTTTAAAGATTAAAACTATGAAAAATTAAAATTGAATAAAAATATATAAGTATGCATTATCTGAAAGAATATTTTATATAAATGAAATCTTCTTCATTTACATAAATTATTTGGTTTTGTGGATAGCAGGAGAGTACTAACAAAGTAAATCAGAGGACTTAGATAATCTGGCTCTAGGCATGACTAGTTTGTTGCTTTGAACAACCAAGTTTAGGAAATGGAGCTCACTACTTTTGTAGGAATCCCTGCTTTGAAGGGATTATATGACAAAAATTCCAAGTCTTTAAAAATGGAAATTGAAGAAGAAATAAGAAGAGGGAAATATCTCCCATGTGAATCAGAAGGATTCACAGTAAAAATGGTTATCCAACCAAAAGCAATCTACAGATTCAATGAAATCCCCATCAAAATTCCAACACAATTCTTTACAAACATTTAAAAGACAATACTCAACCTCATAAAGAAAAACAAAACAAAAAACAGATTAGCTAAAACAGTCCTGTACAGCTAGAACATCCAGAGGTATCATCATCCCTGATTTCAAGCTCTACTACAGAGCTACAATAATTTTTTTATCTTTTTTTATTAATTAATTAATTAATTTATTAAAGATTTCTGCCTCCTCCCCACCACCACCTCCCATTTCCCTCCCCCTCCCCCAATCAAGTCCCCTTCCCTTGTCAGCCCTAAGAGCAATCAGGGTTCCCTGCCCTGTGGGAAGTCCTAGGACCACCCACCTTCATCCCAGTCTAGTAAGGTGAGCATCCAAACTGCCTAGGCTCCCAAAAAGCCAGTACGTGCAGTAGGATCAAAAACCCATTGCCATTGTTCTTGAGTTCTCAGTAGTCCTCATTGTCCACTATGTTCAGCGAGTCCGGTTTTATCCCATGCTTTTTCAGACCCAGGCCAGCTGGCCTTGGTGAGTTCCCAATAGAACATCCCCTTTAAAAACACATGGTATTGATATAAAACAGACAGGTATCTCTATGGAATCAAATTGAAGACCCAGACACATATCCACATACCTATGAACCCTGATTTTGATAAAGAAGTCAGAAATTCGGTGTGGAAAAAAGCATCTTTAATAAATGATGCTTGATGTTTTCATGTAGAAGAATGCAAATAGATCCATTTTTATCACTCTTCAGGATACTCAATTCCAAGTGTATCAAAGACCTCAACATAAAACTAGATATACACTGAACCTAAAGGGAGAGAAAGTAGAGAATAGCCTTAAACTAGTTGACACAGGAGACAACTTCCAGAACAGTACACTGATAGCACAGGCACTAAGAAGAAAAATTAATAAACAGACCTCATAAAACTGAAAAGTTTCTGTGAGACAAAGGACACTATCAATAGGACAAAACAGCAGCCTACAGCATGGGAAAAGATTTTCACCAACTGCTCTTCTGACAAAGAGCTAATATTCAAAATATACAAAGAATTCAAGAAACTAAAGATAAACAAGTCAAATAATACAATTTAAAAAAATAGGACGTGGATCTGAACAGATGATTCTAAACTGAGGAATATCAAATGACTGGGAAATATTTAAAGAAATGTTCAACTTAGCCATTAGGAAAATGCAAATCAAGACTATTTTGGCATTCTATCTTACAATTGTCAGAATGGCTAAATGATGATATGGTGGTTTCTCAGAAAATTTGGAATCCATCTATCTCAAGACTATGCTACACTAGTCTTGGGCATATACCCAAAGGATGCTCCATCCTACCAAATGGAAACTTGCTTAATCATGTTCATTGAATCCTTATTCAAAATAGTCAGAAACTGAAAACAGCCTAGATGTCCCTCAACTGAAGAATGGATAAACAAAATGTGGTGTGTTTACACAATAGAATTTTAGTCATATTTTTTTTTTTTTAAGAAAAATGCCATCATGAAATTTGCAGGTAAATGAATAGAACTAGAAAAGATCATCCTGAGTGAGGTAATTCAGGCCCAGAAAGACAGATATTGTAGTGGACATTAGTTGCTAAGTAAAGGATAATCATGCTACAATACACAGACCCAGAGAGGCTAAGTAACAAGAAGGGTCAAGGTGGGAATGCATAGATCTCCCTGGTAAAGAGAAATATAATTGATTTAGTAGGTGATCTGGGGGTGGATTTGGATGGGAACAATGGGGTGGACATCAGGCAGGAGAGCTGGGAGTGGGATGGTCGGTACTAGGAGAGGTAACTGGGATTGCGGAGGGTAGGGGAGGCACATGAGAGGTGATGTAAAAGCCTAGTGCAGTGCAAACTTCATGGATTCTGTAAGAGTGATCCTATCAAAGTTTCCTAATGATAGAGGTTATGGAGCCTGTATTGATCATCTTAAAAGCTCCTAGCAGAGGGACTTGGATATCAACCCAGCCACAAAACTTCAATCTAAAATCTGTCCTGGCTACAAGATATGCTGGGGTGATAGTGGTGCAGAACTATTGGGAATGGCCAACCAATAACTGGTCCAACTTTAAGCCTGTGCCACAAAAGGGAGCCCATACAAGATTTCCAGGAACTGGAGGCAGGGCAGCCTAGAGACCCAGTATACAACCAAACACAATTAGCAAAAACATGTCAATGATATGATTCCTAATGATAGTCTGCTATACAATAAGAGCACAATAAAAACAAGATTTCACAAGTACCCAGCATCCCCAGAAATAGAGCTGTTACTTCCTTCCACCCCATTGTAATTTAAATCTAGTTCCCTGTAAAACAGTATCAGGCTTCAGTTTAAGGACAACTGCTGACCAAAGGAAGCCGTCCCTTGTCCCCAAGGGAATTTTAATGATTCCATTCTGTTCATACTGTGAATGGGGAAATTGAGAACATCCATAGCCATTCCCAAACAACTTCCTCCTTTCCTGTGGTGTTGCCTTTGTCTGAATTTCTCATTCTCAGAAAAAATATGCAGTGTAGGACTATTTGGAAAAGGTTATACCAGATGATCTAAAGAATTCCTTACCATAAGAGGCTTCTTGAGTGCCATTCAAGGTCAACATGCTTTAATTATTCTCATTTTTGGACCAAATTAACTAAAGATAAAAAGATCCTAATACCATGCTTTGTAATGGTTAATTATTAAAAATAATTTAGGGTATCTCTAACCTTTCCACTATTATATTTGAGTCTTTATAAAATTAAAACCAATTAATTTAATAGTAACTAATTCTCATTGACTTTCATCAATTCTCTTTTCAATAACAAACACTTTCATGTAATTATCTTAATCTTCATGTACTAATTGAATAATTAGTGTAAGAAACTGTCCTCTTTGTAACCAAGATATAACTGGACAAATTAATTGTATAGTCAAGGTCATATCTAAAAAGCCACATTTAAGAGTGATTCCCATTCAACAATTTATGAGAAACTCACTACTAATAAAAAGGGATTAGTTTCACATATGGGACCAATCATAAAATCTCTTTGAAGAGCTCTTAAGGTCCAAATAAGGAGCAGAAGGAGGGAGAACATGAGCAAGGAAGTCTGGACCACGAGGGGTGCACCCACCCACTGTGACAGTGGAACTGATCTATTGGGAGCCCACCAAGGCCAGTTGGACTGGAACTGAATAAGTATGGGTTGAAACTGGACTCTCTGAATATGGCGGACAATGAAGGCTGATGAGAAGCCAAGGACAATGGCACTAGGTTTCGATCCTAATACATGAACTGGCCTTGTGGGAGCTTAGCCTGTTTGGACGCTCACCTTCCTGAACCTAGATGGAAGTGGGAGGACCTTGGTCTTCCCGCAGGGCAGGGAATTTGGACTGCTCTTCAGTATCGAGAGGGAGGGGGAATGGAGTGGGGGGGGAGGAGAAGAGGAGTGGGAATAGGGGGAGGGGAGGAGGGAGGGGCAATATGTGGGAGGAGGGAGAGGGAAATGGGAAATGGGAAATGGGGAGGAGACGGAAATTTTAATTAAAAAAGAATAAAATAAAAAAATGTAATAAAAAAAGAAAAGATATTTTATATCTGGATTATACAATTCAATCTCATAAACGGCAATGGCAGATGATTTTTAGCTATCCAAGAACACCAGAAAATTTGTGAACCTGAAGAAAAAAGAAGTTCCTTAAATTACTGTAGGTGAAGATTAATGAGAAGTGCCCACTTTGTGACCTTAAGAAAGACAAGGGGATGAGAGAGGATGCTAGAAGGCACTAAGATGCTGAGAGAGAACTCCAGGTAGCTGTGTCCTCTGGTCTTTTGAGGCAGTTTTAGAACAAATTGGAAGAAGTGACTGTAGTGGGCACTCCTCTTCACATGAGTAAACAAGGAGGACAAATGGAAGGAGGGAAGTCTTTTTATGATAACCAGGAAGAAAATGTAGCAATTTTTGTTATGTGGATACAGGGAAGAAAGGTTGTTGAGTCTTGATTAGTCTCAGACTAGATGAAGCAGAGTTTTGTACAGGCAAGAAGCAAATACGTACTGTCCAGTAGAATATACTAGACAACAACTGGTTTCTC
This sequence comes from Chionomys nivalis, assembly GCF_950005125.1. Taxonomy (NCBI): domain Eukaryota; kingdom Metazoa; phylum Chordata; class Mammalia; order Rodentia; family Cricetidae; genus Chionomys; species Chionomys nivalis. The sequence goes on along the minus strand of NC_080111.1, from coordinate 32,223,025 downwards.
ATTAAATCTAGCAATAATTATAGGTCCTGTTTCAATATTTAAGACATTCACTAATTTTATTTCTTTGCCATGCTTTTCTCCCCTCACCCCTTCCATCCTTTCCTCTCTCTTTCTTTCCTTCTTTCTTTGGGGTTTTTCAAGTCAGAGTTTCTCTATGTAGATTTGAAGCCTGTCTTGAAACTCACTCTGTAGACCAAGCTATCCTCAAAGCAGAGATCTGCCTGCCTCTGTCTCCCAAATGCTGGGATTAAATGTTTGTGCGATTACTGCCCAGCCTGCTATGCTGTTTCCTAAAGTACTTTTTCTTCTTATCAAATATATATTAAAACAAACAAATATTCACTGTTTGATAATTTCATTTTGCAGCTATTAGAAACACTAAATTAAATAAATGTTGCTGAGATATTTCCTATAAGATAATTTTTCGTGACATTACAGCGTACTAATACCACAGTAAAATGACTGAATTAATCATTTGGTGATTTTTTTATTAAGATCTATTAAGCAAAACCAGTTCTAATCTATTCACACCCTTCCAAGCTCCCCCACTAGATTATGTCCATTCAACTGTGTCAAATTCTCTACATTGAAAGTCATTTTTTATGATAGAAAAATCACACTTAAGAGCCTAGCTGAATGCCAACCATGAGCTCCAACTATTTCTACCAAATTAATTAGCTATCACTTAGCAATGAATAAGATTCTGGCATTGTGAGGACTAGAGCTACAGAAATACAAAATAGTTGACAATATTCCCCATGGAAACTGATCTGGAGTAAATTACATATGGTGGACTTTAGATGGGAAGAATCCTAGGAGTACAGGAGGGAGAATAAGGAAGAAGGCTATCTTCATCACTTTTCCATTGCTGTGACAAAGCATCATGACCAAGTTAGAGTTAGAGAAGATATCATTTAATGGGGGCTGAATTTACAGATTTAGAGGGTGTGTCCATGATAATTGTGCTAGGAAGGAAACATGGCAACAGACAGGCTGGCATGGTGTTTGGAGCAGTAGTTGAAAGCTTTCATCTGATCCACAAGCATGAAGCAGAAAGAGCTAACTGGGAATGGTGTGGGTTTTTGAAACTTCACATCCTGCCCCCAGTGACACACCTCCTCCACCAAGGCCATACGTCCCAATCCTTTACAAACTGTTCCACCAAAAGGGGGGTAAGCATTCTAATATATAAGCCTACAGGGGCTATTCTCATTCAAACCATCACAAGGAGTTTTCAGGGTTCTGATGTATGTTGTTGGCTGTTTATCATAATCACAAAATACATTAGGCTTACCTTAATATAAACTTTTAAGTATATTAGTCCTTATTTATATTAAGATAAAAGTGTTACAGTGTTTGTGACAACAAAGTATGGAGAATTTCAAGTTGGCAGAGCTGGCTTTGGAAAGGCTGATAGAAAGTGCCATCATAGAAACAAACCAATTAACAAAATAGTGGTTTCAGTTGAAAACCCTCTTCATTCTTTCAAGAAATATAGTGTTTTTCTAATTAAAGCCTGTACAAAATGTTTCTTTTATTGTCACGTGCAGTCTTTGTAGTGGGATAAAAGAACAAGAGAGTCAGGTGAATGCAGTGAAGCATAGATTTCTGGCTGTGCTGTTAACAGGGAAAACAGAGTAAGGACTTGTCATTCATTCCTGTCATTTCCGACCATGCACAACTTCAAACACTTCATCAACAAAGCTGTAAGAGTAATCTCACTCGGCATGATGATGCTCTTTGTACTGAAGCAAGAGATCCTGTGGAAGAGTTTGTCTCCCTTGTATGCCATGTATATTCTTCTATGATGATTGGAAACAAGAATATCATCTTGAACAGTTTTCTGAGGTATCTTGAGAAAAAAGAAACAGCAAAAACAAAAACATCCTTCAATACACATCTATAGATAAACAGGATATAAAGGCAAGCTACATGCCTGTTTATATCCATGTATATAAAGGCATGTAGCTTTGAATTGGGGAGTTGAATAGCTGTCAGTTGATATGAATGAAATACACCCTGTACATTCCAGACTAAATATATGTTCTATAATTTATTTGCTTCAAAACCTCCATATGCCATTAATTATAACTAATAGGAAATAATATATTCTTAGAAAATATTTTTTTCTTAAAATAATGCATGTTTTAGGAGTTGGAATGGTTCAGTGTTTGTGTAGCATGTGCTAGACCTTAGTATCAGTCTCTGTCACAACAATATATAACTATATTTTATCTTTTTTCTCTTTACTCTTAGTAGCACAGTGTAAATAAAAGTGTTTAACAGTATTTGCACAGATACCAGTCTTTGAAGTTTTCCATGAATAGAAAGGTACAAAATGCAGAAGTTCTAATTATAAATCTGAAATTGTTTTGATATAGTGAAGGGTCAAATTTGATTTTATTTAGCTGATCAATGCTTGTGTTTAAAGCTACACATATAGTCAAGTCCTCCAAAACCAAGCTAAAATCTCAATCCATATTAAAAAGAAAAAATATGCAAACATCTTTGTAAAATTACTTTTGAACAAATATGCTATCCGTAGAGAACGTAGTCTCAAATTGCATTTTGGTATAGTTAGAACTAACGTTTTCAGGATTAGTCCTTATAAATGATGAACATCATTATATTCTTTAGGTCAATAAAATAGGATTACTGTTTTTTAAAAATGTGTGAAGACTACTTTTTTCTAATTTTAAAAATGTTTTATTAGATTGTGGGAGGTAACTAATATAATCACAGAAATTTTATTAATTATTAATGTAGAAAGATTGTTTGCAAATTCAGGTTGATACTTTTAAATAAAACACATTGCCAGGAACTGAGGGTCAATACTCCCTAATAATATTCATTATTAATATTAACTTGAAAAGGGAAATCGAGAAGTGTGAACAATGAGAAGTGTGAACAATCGGTATTTTCTTAAGAATCTGCTACAGGGTCAGTGATATCGCATCACTGATAAGGAATCAGAGAAATATATAGCTGTTCTTTTCAACATCTAGGTTTGACCATCAGAGTGAGTCTGAATTCAAGGACCTTAAAAGCACCAGGTAGAGTGTCAAGGAAAATCAAATATATAAGTCTAAAGAAAGAAGGGTGGAAATTTTCAAAATTGATTTTATTAAAGAAATGGTTTTGTAGCATTCAAGAAAAAATTCAGAAGAACAAACAAAACTTCTCAAGAAAGCTTTGTTTCATTTTAACCTTTCCCATGCCTACTGTGTCTCAAACTTAAAGACAAGAGCTGCATCTCAGAGTGAACCCCCCCAACCCTCCGACTCTGTTGTGAGTAGGGCAGAGTATCAACTTCAGCTTACCTGGGGGTCTCTTAGAAAGCAGTGCAGAAAAACTACTTGACGCTGTTTTTGCACTTGAAATGCTTTTCTGAGCAGAATAGTGGTCATAAAGAGCATATTGTGTTAAAGCACTGAAAGCAAAATTAATCTTTTCCTGAGACCTGAGATGATAAGAAAACCAACACCAGTTTAGGCAGATGGGATACACCATAACACTGGGGATTCTTTGATGAATCTGGGTAATGGAATGTTTTGCCTACAAAGGAGAATTTACCAAGATACGCTTGTGTTGCAGAGCAGGACATATGCTCAGAAAAAAAAAAAAAAAGAGCTAAAAAAAAACTAATTTTTTTGACCTGTGGGCCAGGCAGATTGGTGAAGTTCTGAAGTAAAAAAGTGTACAAAACAAGCTATTCTGCAAATATCAGCTACAGCCTTCATTCCTTCCCTTTTTGAGTAAGTGCAAATAAATCCAGGACATTTCTGTCAGAATACTCATTTCCATAAGTTAAAATAATTATGACTTTGGATAACACAAAGCTTATAATAGCTATAAAAATGTTTACAAAAATTATTAGACAAATAAACAACTCTAACGTGGGATGTCCTTCAGTATATATGTTGCTTTCATTGGTGAATGAATAAAGAAGTATTTTGGTCTGTGATAGGGCAGAGTAGAGTTAGGCGGGAAACTAAAGAGAATGCTGGAAGAAAAAAGGCAGAGTCAGTGAGAAGCCATGTAGCTGCTTGCAGGTGACAGATGCCAGAACCTTGCTGGTAAACCACAGCCACATGGCAATACACAGATGAATAGAAATGCGTTAATTTAAGATGTAAGAGCTAGCCAATAAGAAGCTAAAGCTAATAAGCTAAGCAGATATTTAATTGATACAGTTTCTATTTGGTTATTTCGGATCAAGGTTGCAGGGAATGAACAAGCAACCTCCAGCTACACAACTCCTTACAGTAAGCAACGAAAACAAACACTAAAGATGATGAAACTAATTTTCAGTATTATGATAGCATCATTCTCAACTGCGTAGCTTTCCATAGTAGATTATGAAGCATACAAAAAAGCATCAAAGTGTTGAATATGAGGACTGAGGGAAAGTGGCCTAAAAGAAGCAAAGAAATAAGACTGTGGGTTGTAGTAAAAGAAACTGGAAGAATAATGAATGTCAAGCAAAAAAAGTCAATATAAAGATATAGACAAAAAAAAACCAAATTAATGTTCTGAAGTTAAAAAATGAAATAAGTAAAATAAAAATTTTATTAGGGAGCAAATAGATTTGAGCTGCAAATCTTTTGCTTCTCACCAAAGAATCCAGTACTGGGATTGGGTTATATCTAATTAAATTGTTGGCCAAAGATGTTTTATGGGAACTCCAAAACATCACAGATTGTTGCCAAAGCTCTAGGTTGCTCTACACAAACTGAATACAAGACCCACTACTGAAACAACATCTATGCAACTCATTTAACATATATAAGTCAAGCTGGTGGCTACACAGAGTCTTCACCCCTAGCGCTAGCAGGAAGTACAGGTACAGGAAGGTACTCTGCATGCTACCAAATGAGGAATATAAATACCAACCCAGCCACAAACTCTTTGTTTACAGTGGTGTTTTGTCAGCTAGACACGCTAGTGCAATGGTGACTCAATGACTGTGGGAATAACCAACTAACGTCTGATCCGAGTTAAGGCTCATTCCACGAGATGGAACCCACATGTGGTAGATAGGCAAAGGACCTAGGCTAAAACTTAATGCTACTGTTATACTAAAAGAATGAGCAATAAAATGACTACTAATGTCTTTACTAGTCTCATAGATCAATGTCTTGCTCTGTCATTATCAGAGAAGCTTCCTCCTGCAGCAGATGAGAACAAATACAGGGACCCATAGCCAAACATTATGCAGAGAGTGAGAGAGCTTGGAATACCCAGCTCTAAATAGAATAACTCCATCAACTCCCTCTCCTCATGAGTCAGGGAAACATCAAAAAAGAGGAGGCAGAAAGAGTGTAAAAGCCAGAGAGGATGGAGACCACCAGGAGAACAAGACCCTATAAATCAACCGTATCAATGCACATGTGTACTAAGAGACTAAGGCAGCTTGCACAAGGTCTGGGCTCCTAGAAGCAATCTCCAAATAATAACTATTTGCAAAGGAAAATTTAGGGAAACAAAATACTCATAGGCTGCCTGCTCAGCAGTACATAGCCAACACAAAATGAAATAAACAGCATTCTTGGAGGTTCCTTGCCTCAGATCATGTCAGGGCTTTTTATTTTAAAATTTATATAATTTTTAATTTTACTTTCTTCAAATATTTTTCTTACTTTTTATCCTTCAGGTCTTTGTGTATATATTATGTGTCTCAGTTGAGTGCTTTTAATGGGATTTTAAGTATGCGAAAGAGTCTGTCTCTGCTTCTATATCTGTTTCATGTGTTTTTTCTTTAGTTCTCTTCCTTCTGTTTGTTTTGTCCTATTCCAGTGTATTAACTTTGGTTTAATCATAATATATTGCTTTATTTTATTATTATCCTAAATCCCCTGCTTGTTTGCTAATGAGAGACATAGAAGGAGTGGATCTGGATCAGAGAGGAGCTGGAGAAGAAACTGGGGGAAATGATGGGAGCAGTAATCTGTATATATTAGGTGATAAAAACACTATTTTTAATAAAAATGGAAATAAAAATTTTAAAAATATATAATACACACTATATTATCATGTGGGAAGGTGAGAAGCAATGAGTTCTAGTGATGTAAATAGTGGGAACATTGGAGTCCATAACCTGCTATTCTTTTATTAATTATATTGTTCACTTCAGATATAAACTAATGATAAAGAGACAGAAATGTTAATCACCCTGATCAGTAAGTATTACATATACAGTTATTGAAATGTAACTATATCTTATAAATATGGACCATTATATTAATTGAAATTTTTAAGGAGTTAGAAATGTTAGTAATCCTGATTTGGTAATGATACACTCTGTGTACCCATGCATTAACTCACTACACTTCACAAATCTGCATGATAGAACAATTTTTAAAACAGATCATAACTAGTCCTGTTTCCTAAGGTGTCACTAAAGTGGCTAATTCTAGACTATTATTATTTCTATAGAAACTGTCATTAAGGTTACTATTCATCACTTGGGGAAAGTCCTAATTATTACTTGTCTCTCTCTGCACTACAAAGGAAATAAATACCTTGCCAATCATGACGGTTAGTCTGTGGCTCACAGGAGGTACATCCTGGTAGTTACCTGTGTGAACTGGAACTCAGCCTATTTAGATGTGGGCCCCAGTCTGCCAGACACAGAGAATTTTATGTTTCACAGTTTATGACTGTGAAACATGGAATGCAACTGTCGCATATATATTGCTTGTTGTTGTGATGTATTAAAGTGTTTTCTGTAGGACAGGCATAAGCAAATATGTATTAGTTAGATTGTGTTACAAGCACTCAGGATAACACATCTATCAGACATACATTGCGACACAATGAATGGATGGATGCCATAAGTCCGTGAAGGTAAGCTGAAAGGGATGAAAAACTATCAATGAATGAACCAGGTAAACAATCACTAGTTTCTTGTTGTTGTTGTTGTTTTGCTCTTCTTGTCATTTCCTATGTGGTAGGTGGAGAGAAAATTGAGATATGAAGAATAAAGAAAGAAAGAAATTAGGCAAAGCATCTCACAAGGTTTATGTCTAAATCTCAAGTCAAAAAGACGGGAGGCCTTGCGATTGTGTGCACCATGAACTAGATTGCAAAGTGGATGCATAGATTGCATTTAGCAAGTGTGATAGTCATCAAGAATTTCTTGAACTCCATTTCTTAAAAAAAATTCAAACTCAAGGAAATATATATCTGCCCAACAATGGTTTACATTTAATAACTGATTTAGTATTAATAACATGAAATACTATCAGAGAATCACTTTTGTGTTTTAAGTTTTTCAGTCATGGGAGCTAGAGAGATGGTTCAGCAGTTGAAAGCACTTGTTAATCTTTCAGAGGACCCATGTTTAGTTCCCACAACCCACATGGTACTTTATAAACATCTTTATCTCTAGATCCAGGGTTTCCAATGCTCTTTTGTGTCTTCTGTAGGCACCAGGTATACTCATGTCATAATATACACACACAGAAAAAATATATGCACACACACACACACACACACACACACATATATATATATATATACTATTTTTTAAATTTCAGCAGTGTTAAAATAGAACTACCTCTAGGAATTAAAATACTGTATTTTCATTTTTGTTAATCATTTCTATTTGGTATCAGCATAGATACATGTATACACTTTTAATAATCCAACTTAAGAAGCACTAAGATTAGAGAAATTAAATTTATTTTTTACTGAAATCTAAGGAAGATGAAAACTTGAGATGACAAGAACTTATTTGAATTTACTTTACAAAAGACAGCACTGAGTTGAAGAGTTGGCTCAGTGTATAAAAGCACTTTTCATAACTACCTGCGTTCAATCCCTGTAGGAAAAATAAAAATGGTGTAGGAAAAATAAACTCTTGTGAGTTGTAGTCTGATTTCTAACATATGTTGTATGGTTTGCATAGACACACACATGTGCATGTGTACACACACACACAGTAATAAAATTTCTGAAAAAGGACAGCAATAATTCACAGCATTTTTGGGTCTCCTATATTTAGACTATTACACATGTGACCTTGAGCATAAATGAATATTTATTGGTTCCTGAGACTTTCTTTGATGTAAGAACTTTTTAATACAATCTTTTCTCATTTTACAAAGGTATCCCTGTTTCGACTCCCTCCCTTCCTCCCGCCCCACCCTCCCCTGTCGCACCCCCCATTCACTCCTCAGAAAGGGTAAGACTTCTCATTAGGAATCAACAAAGTCTGACACATCACTTTGAGGCAGGACCAAAGCACTCCCCCCTATATCTAGGCTTAGCATGGTATCCTCTTCTTCAAAGAGAATGTGCTCCAAGACTCCAGTTCAAGCACTAGGGATAAATCCGGGTCCCACTGTCAGTGGCCCCACAGACTACCCAAGCCTCACAACTGTCTTCCACATTTAATGAGCCTAATTTGATCCTATGCATTTTCCCCTGCTATCAGTCCAGAGCCAATGAGTTCTCACTAGCTCAGGTCAGCTGTTTCTGTGGGTATCACCATCATGATCTTGACCCCTTTGTTGATATTGTTGTTCCTTGCTTTCTTTGACTGGTCTCTGGTAGCTCAGCACAGTACTTCAGTTTTGAATCTCTATATCTGCTTCCATAAGTTGCTGAATGAAAGTTCTATGATGACAATTAAGGTATTCATCATCAATCTAGTTACAGGGGAAAGGCCAGTTTAGGCATCCTCCACACTGTTGCTTAGAGTCTTCGTTGGGGTCATCCTTGTGGATTCCTGGGAATTTCCCTAGTACCATGTTTTTCACTAGCTCCTTATTGGCTCCCTCAGTCACGATATTTCTTTTTGTTTTTTTTCTCTTCCTCTCTGTTCTTCCCCCTTCTTGAGCATTCCATTCCCTAATGCTCTTCTTCTCACTCCCTTATCTTCTCCCCCACCTTTCCACCCTCACTCTCCTCCCCCACTCCCATGGGGAATCCATGTATGTCTCTCTTAGAGTTTTCCTTGTTACTTAGCTTCTCTGGGGTTGTGAACTATAGGCTTAGATTTTTTAAAGTATTTTTGTATTAGGTAGCCTATGTTAGATGTATTCCTTTGTAGATGGCTTTCCTTTATCCTCAAAACTTAAGAACCTTAAAAATCACTAGGCAGAAGATAAAAAACAAAGCTGTTCTTCAAGTAAACTGATGACCACATTCTTTATTTATTCGCTAAGCAGAAAGTCAACAAGTTATAGCAATTCTGTTCTTTGTGAGATCCATGAACAATAGACAAAAGGCCTGGGGCATCAGGGCAAACTATTTCATATGTGCTTCTCTCCTATCAAAGTAATGCTTTGATCATAATTCAACTCAGTTCTTTAAAAGACACTACCTCTGATTGAATTAAATGGGTAATGACCTGCATTGGTCCCAAATAAAGAATATTTACAGAGAAAACTAATGAAATAAAAGTTTAATTCAGAATATAGTCAAGCACAAAACAAACAAACAAAAGGTAATCTGATTGATTAGACTTCAAAGTCTTTCATTTACTTTGTCCTCAAGTCTGCTTTTTACTGATACTTAGCTACTTGGCCCTTTATAATTATAAAGGATCATAAAGTTTTATTTTATCTAAACTAATCTTTTTACTGTGTGGTGCCCCAAGTATTATTTAATATTTCTACTTCTCTCATTTTCTGCTGTTTTTTTCTTTTGGTCAAAAATGATTCCCTAAGTTATTGAAACAATATCTTTATGGAATGTCATAAAAATATTTTCTACACAATCTTGTTTTGGATTTCTAAATTTTAATAGAAATAAATAAGAAAAATCAAGAAACAAGTTTCTTTTTTTATGATCAGATTTATTGCTGTGACCAAAGTGATTTGAGTTGAATTCCTCCCTCTGCCAATTTTTACACATTCAACTGAGAAAAAACACTTAACCTTTCAACCTTCTTGTCAATAAAAGAACAAAATATTTCCCCACAATAGTAAATACAGACATTGCCAAACAATTGAGACTACTTCATACATACTTTTTAAAAAAATTCACAAATATCTGAAGTTAGAAAGTTCAAAGTATTTTTTTTATTTAATCCATTAAAAGCTATAACATACATCTCTTCCCTTAACTAGGAGTAGGCTAGTTAAGACACTAACCATTGATTTAGGACACAGAAAAAGACTAAATTTAAGATATTATTGAAAGAGTCTAGCTACATTCACTAAAAAAAATAGAATGAAATCCTTGTGATGACAGTAGAAAGGAAGTAATGAAACATTACAAAGGGAAAATATAGGTATCTATATATGAATTCAAGTTAGAGCTTTGATATTCAGAAAGTGAATGTTGTAAATCTGAACCCAAATAGTAAGAGAGAATCTCAAATGTTGTCAGTATTACCTTACAAGTATATATAAGGATATTGAAAATACACAGGGAATTTCGGTGTAAATTGAAAGCCTTTGAATCCTCTCTACATAAGGTACTTAAAATGTTTTACTTATGAGGGTTAAGTATGGTGTGGGAGAACTGTTTGTAATCTGTCAATCATGTTATAAGTCTGTATTCTGTCAATCATGTTATAAATAAATGCTGATTGGCCAGGCAGGAAATATAGGTGGGAAAAACATACAGGAAGTAGAAATGATGTAATGAGAACAGGAGAATTCTGGGAAAGAGGAAATTGATTCCTCCCACTCTTGCCCAGACCACTGAAGTAGCAGGATGTGATCTGCCTCACTGAAAAAAGGTACTGAGCCACATGGCTAACATAGATCAGAAAAATGGGTTAATCAAGATGTGAGAGTTAGCCAGTGAGAGGCTAGACCTAATGGGCCAATCAGCTTATAACTTATAGAGATCTCTGTGTGATTTTTCTCTGGGACTAAACATCTGGGGAACTGGGCAGGACAAAAACCCAACAAAACAAGCCTGGCCCCTTTCATGTTACATAAGTAGAGGAGTAAAAACTTAATTCCAAAACCAGAAATCTCTGACTACAGAGGACCACAGATGTTTAGTAGTCTGGTGTGTACTATTGTGGAATGTCAAATCTAGCATATAAAATTTCACTTTAAATATTCTCAATGAATGGCATCAACCATTGGCATGAAGTAGAATAGAGATGTATTTTTCTGAATATCAAAAGTGTCCCTACATACTCTATGCTATATATATATATATATATATATATATATATATATTCAAATTTTATAACGAATACTCTGTTTCATAATCCAGGTCTCAAAATGGTTGGAAAGGGATGAACTTTTATGACTCAAATGACCAATTGTAGATAAAGATTCATGTAAATTCTAGTTCTACAAATAAAATCCAGTATTGTCCCTATGTGTTGGCAGGAATTATAATCTGGCAAATTGGAAAAATATCCGACTTTACTTAGATATGAACTGAACCAGTATTCAAATACAATTCAAGACCTTTAATTTCCTAGGACCATTTTCTGACCTAATTCTCTACATAATAAGTCTATAGAACACAGACTATAACCAAATATGTACAAGGAACCACAGAAAATTATTTTCATTACTACTTCTTGCAATCATAGTATGTGTCAACTACGTACAACTACATACAGAAAATAGTGAGGGAAAAAAGCTGTGCCTGTAAGATCAAAGCTGAAGTTACAGATTTAGCGAGTATATTTTTAGTGCTTTTATAGCAGTTTTAATGAATGCACTCCAAATATAGGAAAACTGAGTCCTGATTATTTGGACTTATGCTGCAGTGTCTAAATTTCTCAAAACATATGGTGGTTCTCAAAATGATCCCTTTCCCAAAAACTGTTAGAAACTGAAATTTCTTGCCTGTTAATTTCAGCACCTCTTTGGTGGTGTAAAAACCAATTAGTAAGATATCAATGGGTTTTCTCTTTAAACTGCAGTGTAGCATTTGTATATTCAACCCTATGAAGATGCTTGATCTCAGGATCTTTAATGGGTGCTTATAAAGTTATATGTGTGTGTGCACACATGCATGTGCATATTTATATGACTACCTTGAATCATATCAGAAAGAAACATGAACAAAACTCAATGACCTGCACATAATTTGTCAGCTTTGGGACACATGACAAGGCATCAAGTACATGTCAGTCTTTTGAAATAGACAGCTTTCCTTGTCTAGTCTTCCCTGTGGTGGGTTAGCTAAATATCAGTCCTGTAAATATAGAAAATCCAGCAAAACCAGTGCTTTAACAAAGTCCAACAAAGTAGGTACGTATTATCAAAATTTTGTTTCTGATCTTGATTTTAGTTCAATTATAAGCCATGATCCTGTCATTGTATATGTATTAATTTATATGCCTTATCTTATTTTATCTCTTCCCAGACTTATAGAGTTACTTTGACTCCAAACTGTTTGACAAACTATAATGTTAAAACTGAAATAAAGGATTTAAGTTCAGTGTACAATTTTGAGAAAATTAGGAACAAAAATCTTGGGAACTAACAAACACAGACTCCTGTCCATAAGGATGGTTCACATTGATATTTGGAATTCTACCATTTCTTGACACTTTTCATTTTCTTGACACTACCTGTCTCACAACCTCATAGCAGTGTTCTTTTCTAATAATTTATAGAAGAGCCCTATCAAACACAGAATGCAGTCTATCATATTTTATACACCGTCATAGAGAAGCTTATATTTAAGAAGAACACAGACTGGGTTAAACACCTGCATGAAAACTTAGTGACTATTATTCAACACATTTGAGTCTCTGCTCCCTTACCTTGAAAGTAGGATCACAGGACACATTTCGCAGTATTTTGTGAAAATTAAATGTTGAATTTTAACTTAGAAAGATTGTGATATTTTACATATAAAAAGCTTGGATTCCACTGGGGCTGTGGCTCAGTGACAGAGTGTTTGCACAGCATATATAAGGACTGAAGTTTACTCTCAGCATGGGCACTAAGGAATGGGAGAGAGTGAAGGAGGAGGGAAAAGACTCAGCATTCTATCCACTTTCAGCCTGCTGCTGCTGCCTACATTGCATATCTATGCATGTTGGTTTCAGGAAGAAGTCAGAAAAATGTATTTAGTCTCTGAAATTTAAGAGTGAGGGTGGACTAAGAACAGGTAGCTATAAATTACTGATCTTTTATGCAAAGGAAGGCAAATAAGAAATAAGAGAAAAATAGACATGGAAAGCTTGATGGATGGAGTTAGTGTGTCTCATAATGTACACGTTTGCTCTCTTTTATGGTAGTCATGAGCTACAGGTGGCTATACAGTACACCTAACACATGACTTATCTAAAGTATTATATGCTCTGAGAATTAAATATGGATTAAGTTTTGAAGAGACTTAATTTAAAAACTAAACTATTGTAGAAATAACTTGAATATTGATATCATGTGAAAATAATAAGTAATAACATTTTAAATAAGATGAATTAAATGAAAGTTCTCATTAAAATTTTTTGATCTCTTCTAATTGTAGTTTGTGGGGAACCGAAGATTACATAAATATTTTCCATTTTTTTCTATTGGACATAACTAGGTTAGAAGGAAAAGTATAATGGGAACCTAAAAATCTTGAATCTAGCAGCAAAGGGATGATTCAATATGCATAAATCAATACACATAATTCATCATATACATAAACTCCAAGTCAGAAATCACATAAATGTCTCACTAGATAGAGAAAAAACCTTTTGATAACATCTAACATTCCTTCATGATTAAGGTCAAGGAGAGTGTGGGAATGGAGAGAGTAAAATTCAGTTCAATAAAGGCTGTCTATGACAAACCTAAATCCAACATCATTCTAAATAGAAAAAAGTCTCAAGACATTCCATCTAATATCAGGAATAAGACAAAAATGTTCACTTTCTCCGCTTATTTTCAATATATTGTTTGAACTTTTAGCTAGTGCCATAAGAGTAAGAAAAAGTGTGGATACAAGAAGAAGAACAAGTCAGAGTATTCCTAATTATAAATGACATGATTCTGTATTTAAGAGACCCTAAAGATTCCAACAGAACCTCCTGAAGTTGATTGACACTATTTTTGAGACCAAGTTTCTCAGTGTAACAGTCTTGGCTGTCTTGGGACTTACTTTATAAACTAGGTTGACCTCATACTCACAGAGATCTGCCTGTCTTTACCTCTTAAGTTTTGGGATTAAAAGTGTGTGCCACCATTGCACAGCTGATAAACACTTTTTATTAAAGTGGTAGAATACAAAATTAATATGCAAAAATCAGTAGCCTTCCTATTTAGCAAACACAAGTATAATAGAAAAGGAATAAGAAAAACAATTTCATCAGTAATTCATATATGCACATACATACATGCACACATGCAAACAATAATGTTATTACAAAAAAATTGGAAATAAAACTAACCAAAGGAATGAAAGACTTCTACAAGGAAAACTTAAAGACACCGAGATACTAAAGTAGAGCTATCATCCATACTTGTGGATCAGAAGAATTAATCTCTTGAAAGTTGTTACCCTATTAAAAAGCCTACAAATGTATTATGACCACAATAACAAGTTGGGAACATTCTTCATATGAATGACATATGTAAAAAACAATAAACAATTATATGGAAGCACAAAAGATCAAGGGTAACTAAACAATAAGAGCACTATGGGTGGTATCACTATACCCAATTTCAAATTATAGTAGAGAGCTATAGTAGCAAAATCAGCATTGTAGTGACACAAAAACAGACACATAAGTCATTGGAATAGAATATTGGGCCCAGTATAAACCTATGGAACAACAGTCAACTGATTTTTGAGAAAGATGTTAAAAATAGACATTGGGAAAGAGAGGGTATCATCAACAAATGGTGCTGGTCAAACTGTGAATTACATGTAGAAAAAACGAAATTAGATCCTCATTTCTTATGCTGCTCAGATCTCAACTCCAGAAGGATCAAACACATGAGCAGACCTGAAAGTGCAGATTGCATGCTCTAGCTTACAGGCACATGTATGGCTGTCTGGGTAGGACTGGTGGAACAGGAAATAAAACCAGAAACTGACAAGTGCAATCTCCTGAAAGGAGTACCTATACATCAAAGGAATTCCAGTTCCATGAAGAGGCAGTTCCCAGAATGGGAGAAATGCCAGTTATACATCTGTCAGATTAACAGTCTTTAGAATATGCAAAGATTTCAAAATTAAAAATTGAGAAATAAACCCAACTAAAAAGGAGATCAGATAAATCGTGACAAAGAATTAAGACCACCAAACATCTTGGTAGCCAGGAAAACACAAATTAAAATGAAACTTGATTGACCTTTATTAGGGATACAAATGATTCCAAATGTTGGCACAGATATAGGAAAAGAGAAACTCCTATATGCTGTTGGTAGTAGTGTAAGTTTGTACAACTACTTTGGAAACCACCCTGGAGGTTTTTTTTTTTTAATTTTGATTTTTATTCATTTGTTTACATTTGACCCAGTTATGCCAATCTTGCACATTTACTCAAAGGACTGAGTGTCTACAGACATGTAAAGGCACACTTGTGCATCCATATCCATTGATGCTCTTCAAAAAACACTGGAAACTGGATGAATTTAGATGTCCATTATCTAATTTGTGGATAAGGCAAATGTGGTACAGATACACAACTGATATTCAGTTGTAGAGAAAAGAATAAAATTATTAAATTTGCAGCTAAAAGGATGTAACTGCAGAATATACTCTCAGCAGAGTAACTTGGGCACAGAAAGACAAATGCTTTATGTTCTTGCATATGTGGATTCCAGCTTTGGATCTTCTGTGCGTTTAACTTTGGGCATAAGAGGACACCAGAAACTAGAAAGCCATATACATGGCAGATGTATTAGGAAGGGGAGCAGTATAATATCTGTAAATGGAGATTAGAAGGGGGAGATTCTGATGGTGTAAAGGTTTAATCAGGGAAAAAGGAAGGGGTAATCAAATGAAGTGTGTATGAAAACCCACAAGGGAACCTATTAACTTGTAGCCCAATTAAAAGTATAATTAGAATAGATAGTAGAACACATATGATATCAAAGAAGGGGTGGGTCATTTGAAAGTAAATGCTTAAATTGGAATGGGAAATGGGAAAGAGGAAAGAGTAGACGTGTGATAACACAAACTAAGGTTGTACAAAAAAGCCTTATGGAAATACACAGATTTGTAGAACATTTATTGAGAGTACAAATAAAGGATTTAAATGTACATAGTTTGCATGGGTGAACAGTGATGCTCCCAGAAGGCTTGTGTTATAAAGTGAAAACCACAGTGTGTAGTGTCATTGTCAGTTCTCGAATAACTCCCTGCAATTACTACTCAAGGACACTCCAGTGGTATTCAAAACAATACAAACTGCTCTTGGTTGTCTATCTTAATAAGAGTAGACAACCCATATCATGGGAGACATTATACATTGTTTATGAGACATAGAAGAATCTGTCACAAACTGACTGGAAAATGTCTTCTCTGCTGGCTAGCTTTCATAGTGCCAAAGGTTCTATGTAGGCTGCTAGTAAAGAAAGATACCAATGTTCTTACATAGTGCTCTTCCTGTGTGCAGGAATACTGACATACCAGACTGATGTGGGAGAATTGTCTGTATTCTGTCAATCATGTTATAAATAAACGCTGATTGGCCAGGCAGGAAATATAGGCGGGAAAACCAGACAGGAAGTAAAAATGATGTAATGAGAACAGAAGAATTCTGGGAAGGAGGAAGTCGATTCCAGCCACTTCTGCCCAGATCACCGAAGCAGCAGGATGTGATCTGCTCCACTGAAAATGGTACTGAGCCACATGGCTAACATAAATCAGAAAAATGGGTTAATCAAGATGTGAGAGTTAGCCAGTGAGAGGCTAGAGCTAATGGGCCAATCAGCTTATAATTTATGGAGACGTATATGTGATTTTTCTTTGGGGCTAAACAATTGTGGGGAACTAAGAGGGACAGAAAAACCCCAACAACCAAGCAGGCATGGCCCCTTGGTGTTACACAAAAGACTTGGTAGGAGATGATTAAATGTAACACAAGAGCAGCAGTATGGGGAGAAGTGTTGTGAAAATTTGTCTTTGGGACATGGCACAGGACATCCTCTCAAGGACTCATGGATGCTGGGGTTCCCTGCATAAAATTTGGACAACATCAAGATAGTCACAATTGAGCATGGGTGGGAGAAAAACATATGAGGTTCTACTATGGCTGTGGTGCTGCTAGTATCTGATGACAGTTAGGAATGATTAGTCATTCTTCTTTGTACTGTGACAACTGGTAGGCTGCCTATGGTCCAATGGATCCCACACACATATGCATAAGGGAACAATTAAATGATCCTATTAGGAAAAGTCAAAACAAAAAAGCAGGGCATAAAACTGGGAGAAAGGTGTATTTGGGGAAAGTTATATGTGGAACTGGAGGGAAAATGAGTTGTGGTTATGTTCATAATACATTAATATACATGTAAGACATTCTCAATGAATAAAAAAATTAATAAGAATAAACCCATAAAAGTAAGAGTTTTTACCTGGATAATTTAAAATGATTAAGTCTTGAGTTATTCATGAATTGAAATATGAATTAGATTCAAAAGAACTAAATATTATTATCATGCATCATTGCTTTCATTTTAGGTGTAAATCTACTGATATCAGAGAGGTTCTAAATTAATTATTGTGATGAAATGCAAAATTTATGCCAATAACAAAAAAACAAATAGTAATTTACTGAACTATCATGCACATTTAAGCACCAATCAATTGCTAAATTATTTTGTGATTACCCCAAACAATATATATATACATGTGTGTGTATATATATATATATATATATATATATATATATATATATATTTGCATCCAAATATAGTCACTACAAGGCTTAACTTGATGAGATATTTAACTTAGGTTAATTAATTTAGGTAAAAGGTATTATGAAATTAAGAAGAATTATAAATTTTAAAAGATGCCAACTGTAATCTTCCTTGTTTAATAAAATTCTAAGGTGGAAAATGAAATATGAATCAGAAAAAGATAGAGAGAGATTTAACTGCTTGACAGACATTTAAAAAAAGAGCAATAATACCTAATGTATTTGGATCCTATACTTTAGAAACACAAATAAAATATTCATGGTATTGCTTCCCAGGGATTGCTGTGATAGTTGAAAGAAACATTCACAAAACCCACTGCTACTAATTCCTGAGGAAGGGCAACAGTAAAGACTTGTGTAAAATATGACATGAAAGTTCTCAGCATAGACAAGTGTCAACTGGGAGCTCTGAATATACTTGAGGGAACAAGAGTCAAATCTGACCTTGAACAAAGTCACCTACTTTACTCTCTTTTATAGGTCTGAGCCTGAGTTTCATTTGCATCAGAAAATTCTGGCTAAGCAAATTCTTCCATGCATGAAAAACTGCTTTCTGTAATATTTTATTTCCTTTTGTGTGAGTGTGGTGGTTATGTGTGCTGTATGTTGCTAGTATATATGAAGAGGCAAGAGGAAGACTTCAAGTGTCCTTCTCAGCATATAAAAAAGGGATTGATTATGAAATTTTAATAAATATGCCAATGTGCTTTGTTCTTATGTGTTCCCCTTCCTTCTTTGTCCTATTTTATGGATCATTTTCTTTAGGGCAAACTACACTCTGCATGCCTATTTCCATGTTGTGTACATTTCATTACAATCTCTTGCCTTCCCCCACAACCCACCCCACTTAAAATATTGACTTCCCTTCTCAAGATCTATCTAGTTTTATGGCACAACATTTCAATGCATATTTCAAGAATAGTGAACAAGGCTCCAGACAAAAGAGTTGCCTACATTCCCATAATCTAGTCTAATTCTGATAGATTTGAAGCACTTAAAAATTATTTACTTGAACAACTAAATAACTGAATAATAATATGTATTTACTGGGTTTTATAGTTTCACAAGAAAGAAAGATCGGGACCCCATTTCCAGTGGCAGTCTATTCCTCATCTGTGACAGCTCCTGGCTGTATCCTCATAGAAGAAGAAAGGACAAGCTCTCACAGCTTCCTTATAAGGAACTTGGAATGGTCCAACCAGTCTTTTACTTCTGCACTAAGACGTGCTGTATCAAACGCTTGTGATACGTCATCACTAAGACACTGGGATATGGAATCATAAAGTTTTCAAGGACACAAACTTAGCCTCCTACCCTAAATCTCTCCAAATCTTTATGTTTCTCTCATACACATAATGAAAGTCTCATATTATCATCTTTTAAGCATGAAGAACAGGAGGGGAAAAATTTGAATTTAGAGGCTATGTTCTCATATAGGTAACAAAATGCTCATTCATAGTTTATTTACATCTTGACAGCTATGAATCATAGAACATACTTATTGTATCTAGCATATAATGTACTGAAAAAAATGTAGCCTACAATAATATGAATTTTTTCTACATCTGGGAATGAAGTACACATCAAAATCTAAAAAATTTTATCGTCAGAGACTATAGAGCCAAAGGAATATACATGTAGACATTTTTCAGTTACAATTGTCAAAATCAAACCTAAGGTCATCTTGACAACAGAAAGAGAAAAACAACTTGTCATGTATACAAAGCAACTGTCCAATAGATGAACATCACATTTTCCCCAAGTACTGGAAGTTACAACATATACAGGTAAAGCCATAAAAGGAAAATAGCTGGCCAATACTCTTCTATCTGTTAGACAAACATCTGGCCAATATTATTCTATCTGCAAGACAAACAGTTATCCAGTACTACTCTTATCTGCAAGACAAACATCTGTCCAATACTACTCTACCTGCAAGACAAACATCTGTCCAATACTACTCTATCTGCAAGACAAATATCTGGCTAGTACTACTCTATCTGCAAGACAAATATCTGGCCAGTACTACTCTATCTGCAAGACAAACTACTCTATCTGCAAGACAAACATCTGACCAGTACTACTCTATCTGCAAGACAAACATCTGTCCAATACTACTCTATCTGCAAGACAAACATCTGACCAGTACTACTCTATCTGCAAGACAAACATCTGTCCAGTACTACTCTATCTGCAAAACAAATATCTGGCCAGTACTACTCTATCTGCAAGACAAACATTTGGCCAGTACTACTCTATCTGCAAGACAAACAGCAGGCCAATACTACTCTAGCTGCAAGAAAAAGACATTTCTGAACAAACAGAACTTGATGAAATCTATTACTATTACATTTGTTTTGTAAGAAATGGTGAATACAGTTTTTCAGATTGAAGTAAAAATAAAAACAAAATGAACAAAACAACAATGAAGCACAAAACAAAACCGATGGCACAAAAAATGTGGATTCATTGGTAAAGTTAATTAATATAGGACACATTTTCACTAATATGGTAAATAAAATAACTTTTAATTTAAAAAAATTTAAAAACAAAGCATTAAAATAACAATAATAAAAAACAACACAATTAAAAGTTATGCAATATAAGAAAAATGTATATTGTGTCATTCTCTTGTTGTTGTGAGAAAAATACAGAACAAAATCAACTTTAAAGATGGAAGAGGCATTTAGGCTCCCAGTTGGAGGATACAGTTCACCAAAGAGGGAAATTGTGGTGGCAACACGGCCTGTAGCTGTGAGGGCATGAACATCGGCAAGCTGTTTGCACTGTGTTGTCACAGACGAGAAGCTCAGGGGACTGTTGATGCTCTATTGTCTTGCTCACTTTAGCTTTATTTGATATAGGACCCAAGCTTTTAGACTGGGTCTTTAAATTCAGGGTGGATCTTCAACCTAAGCAAAACTCTAGAAAAACTTTTACAAACATGCTCAGAATCTTGTCTCCTGAGTGATTCTACTCAGTCCCATCATGTCTCAAATAGGTATTAACTAGTACAAGTTCACCCTTTTCTAAGTTGATCTGCAAACACGATGCTT
Source organism: Chionomys nivalis (assembly GCF_950005125.1). NCBI lineage: Eukaryota > Metazoa > Chordata > Mammalia > Rodentia > Cricetidae > Chionomys > Chionomys nivalis. The sequence continues at coordinate 32,202,172 of NC_080111.1, read as the reverse complement.
TGAGCGTTTAACTCTTGCAGTTTGTATGACTGCAGATGGGCACCATTGAATGATGTTGCCAAGCTTTACTGACAGCTAAGATGCACTCTGCCTGTGATCCAGCATGGTTGTAATGGCCTCCTTGCATCTTGGTAGTTGAACCTGGGAAAATATTTCCCTAAGTGATGCTTCCTGAAATGGAAACTCTTTGATGACAGTGTTCTTCACTCATTCTCTCTCCTTTCTAAAGGATTTGCATTTTTACAAATTGGAGACTTTGAGGACTGGGTATTATTCTCAAGGAACCTTTCCAGTGCAAAACACATGATTCTTAATTCCACTAGTATATTTAACAATTATAGCCCTGTTCTCTGCACTTTCCGTGTCAGAAATTTTCAATATTCTCTTGTCTTTTCCTCACCAAATTTTACATTTTTCACATATCTCTGCTGTACTTTCTGTAAACCTAGATATGAATGACTCCAAATGCTACACTGTTTTGAAATTTCATTTTATGCTGTCAAAAAATTAGTTCATTATTCTTAACCTTTCCCATTCTGGAAGGACATAGTTAAGTATTTAAAATTCCATATAGAAACATACATATGGAGAGAGAGAGAGAGAGAGAGAGAGAGAGAGAGAGAGAGAGAGAGAGAGAGAGAGAGAGAGAGAGAGAGAGAGAGAGAGAGATTTAGTTACCCTATGGGTAGGCGCCAACTACTATAGTTAATGGATGTTTTTAAAAGATGAAAAGGTAAGGAAGAAAGTCACAGATATTTGCAAGATGCATATCTAATGAGGAACTTGTATTCAAAACCTACAAACCACTCTCAGAATGACTCAATAAAAAGGGACAGTAAAACTAGACAGAGGGCCAAGGAGGTGGCTCACTGACAGAAGATTACTGTAGAAATCTGATTACCTAAATTCAACACCTGGATCCCGTGAGAAGGTAGTAGACAGATAGGAAACAAGGGCAACAAAATTGTCCTCTTCCCACACATGTGAAAACATACAGTTTCTCTCCACAGAAATAATATACATACAATAATAACAATAATTACTCTTTCTACTAGACAATATATTTGAACGATACTTTTATAAAGACTGTCTGGACCTACAGAGGAAATATTAGAGACAGAAAGAAACTTCTGGAGATTAAAACTATATTTATTACCAAATATAGCAATACTTTGAGGATCATATCTACATCAAAGCATACTGAATTGCATGATTTTGAAACCTTCAATTTATTAGAGATAAATCACATACCAAGCAAACCTGTTAAAAAAGAAAAATGTTAAATCTTCATAATTTAGTTCAGGAAGACCAAAATATCTCGTGACTACGGAGCTGGCATTCTTATTTCAAGTGTTTCAATATTTTCTCCATATAGCATTTCTTATTTTTTATATCTCTTGATATTAATACTTGGCTCCAAATGTCTCTAGAGAGTTACTTAAACTGCTCTCAGAAAAGATTATCATATTTTAATTCAAAATCCCCTAAGGGAATGAGGAATCCACCTGTCTTAAGTGCATATCTCACTCTGGTATAACAGCTATCCCAAGAGACTTCAAAGACAGGAAGCCATTTGCTGGATGAATATGGCTGCAAGCGTGATTGACTTAGGAACAAAATCATTGCTCAGCTTCAGTAGCTGCTTATGTAATTGAGCTTGCAGATGGAGAGGAGGTAAGTCATTAGCTTAGTTCTTATTGATTTGCTCTTGGTTCACCTTTTCTCTTTGCAGGAGCATAGGCTTATCTTCAGTACAAAAGAAAAACTATAGCACACTCAGATTCTAAAACAAGTTAACTCAATATTTTCTATGGCTTCCTTATAGAAGTTAGAGGGGAATATTCACAGAATTTAGATGCTTAGAAAATTGGTGCTGTAGAAACTGCATCCTTGGGTCCCAAACCTGTAAAGGTGAATATTTGCTAGTTAAAATCATTAGAGAATAAAATGAAGCAGCATTGATGTGAGAAGTTATAGCAGACAGAAACAATTGAGATAACACCCAGTGTCTGTGGATTATAAGAGGCAACATCGTTAAAATGCCCATCCTACATTAAACAATTTACTGTTTAATACAAGTAAATTTAATACAAGACAGTGCCAATTCTATATTTTACAGAATTAAAAAAGAAAACCTCTAACCTATATATACAACTGTTGAAATCTACTGGCCTACCTTGTTACTTGGGTATCTGTCCCTTTAAGAGACAATCCCCACCCACTCCTAATCTCTCCCTCCAAGCAAGGCAAGCATATCTTCTACCTCCACTTTCCCCCTACCGCCCCCGTGTGTGTGTCCATCCTTTTTTTGAAGAGACAACTTATGCCTCCCTCCCTTCTCCCCCCCTTCTTTCTGCTCTCTCTCCTGTCCCACTAAATAAACTATTCACAAGTTCTCTCTGCATGGTATATCTGTCTGACTGTCTCTTACCCACTGGGGTCTCCCACCAATCAGGACCTGCTAGGATTGTGCCATCATGAATGGTAACATTGGTGCATGACTTGGCCAAGCATGTAAGGACCCTGGACTTGGACTACTTTTTGACTTCCTGTGTACACTCCATTACTGCACACAACACAGAATAAATGGTAAGGTTCTCTTCCCCAACTCAGCTTTTGCTGACATTCATCTCTGCTAACTCCCCATGGCTGAGGACTGGGATCACATTTCTCATTTCTCAGACTGTAGTCCCTCAGCTACTTGGAGTGGTCTTGTCCCATCCTCTGAGCTGATGAGCCTCGACCCTCACTCTATCTCAAAGACATTTTCAGATAGCTAGCCTTTGGGTATTGTCTATCTCTCTCACATGTCCTCGGCCATGGAAAATAAATTTGCCTTATTTACAGATTCCTAACCTTAGCCACATTTGCACTAACTAATGACCTATGTACCCCTTAAATAACAACCTAAAGTGGGAACTTTCTAATTTCTATTAGCAAGCAGGCAGGTGGGAAGTATCCAGCTATGTTAAACTCTGTCCTACCAGTATCTCATGCTTGTCCACCTTTCCTTTCACTGGGCAATCCCCCACCTCTGCCTGAAAATGCTACTTTTCTTACTCCTATTCCTTTTTTTTTTTTTTTTTGCTTCTATTCTGTCTTTGCACTGCTCCTGCTTGTTCTGCAGAAACCCACAAAACTGGTTGGATCCACAAGGTGGCTGTTCCAATCCCAACTCTCTGCCCATGATAAATGGCTATGCTGAGTACTTTTCCTGTCTACTTCATGTATGAAAAATGTATAAATGATGTGGCCACATGTATAAATGATGTGGCCACAAAGATGTAATTCTGTTTTAAATGTATGTTTTACACGTCCTCTATGTCCTTCTTGCTATTTGTATCTGTTTAAAATTTGCAACATGGCTCTAACAATGTGGTTTTTCTGTGCAACACATGACCACTGCCATCTTGACTAAGGGTAAGGAGGACAGGTAAGATGACCTTACCACCATCTTGACTAAGGGCAGATCAGGCAACCAGGTTGCCATCTTTACTAAGGTATTCCTCCTTGGCTTGTCTCACTGTTTACTTATGCTTTTGTTATTCTTTTGGCCCTTTCAGGGGCAAGCCACACCCACTCCCCAAGCCCTGACCCCTGCCCTCCATCTTGGATTCTCTCTTACTGTCCCCTCTTGGCCTGTGCACACGTGTCTCTCTGTCTCTCTGTCCCTCTCTCTCTCTCTTTTCTCTTCTCCTTCTCTCTCTCTCTCTCTCTCTCTCTCTCTCTCTCTCTCTCTCTCCTTTAAGTATTAAGTGTTCAGTTTTATGCATATTTACTGTGTCTATGTGCTTTTTACCCAACGTGAGCTGTCTCTGCCTGCTCTCCACATGGCAAGCAGCCCGCCCTGCCAGGGACTTTGGAGCGAGCAGCTGGGGACCCACCAGGCTCCTGCTGCTCTGTGAGCTCACAGCCTGCTCACATGGCCCCCAGTTGTCTCTGCCTTGGGACTGGCTGCTCCCAGAGTCTACTGTCTGCCTACAGCTGCCGCCTGGGACTCACCCGCATTTTAAAAATCATAAAATTGGTGCCTCTTGACTTGGATATCCTGAACTGGGTTCTTTTTCCACTCCCACCACCGGCTTCCCGGATGGCTTCAATTGGTGAGTCCCTCCCTGTTCTGCTATGGTTGCTTTCCTTTACTGGAATCCTGCTTGGACTGACCCTGGGGACTAACTTCCCACGCAGTGCATTCAACTGGGGACCAGGTCTTCACTTCCTTTATCTTTTATTCATTTTTCCACTTCTCTTTCCTTTTTCTCTTATCTCGTCTTAACCACCTTTCAGAACGGCCCTGGCCTCTCAGGGTTCTGGGTTACTGGAGTCCATCTAGGCCATAACACCCCACTCGCGGTTCAAGGATGCTCTTCCATGAGTCCTGGGTGTTCGCACGGTTTTGTGGGTTTTCACGATTTTGGCTCTGGATAACAACTGGCTCCCTGGCTTTAAAACTTCCAGCCGGCTTTTCCATTCCAGCGTGGCATGGTGCAGTTTTTTCAGTTCCAGCCTTTTGCCACCCCCCCACCCCTGCCTCCCCGCGGCTTTTGTTCACACATGGACACTGCCATGTTCACTGGGGTCAGGTGACTTTACCATCATCTTGGCTGAGAGCCAGGTCACGTGACCACGCTCTCCCAGGTTTACTTATATATACCCTGCCTTTTCCCCCAGTTTTCACTAAAATCCTCTTGTTAACTCTGTTACATGTGTTTTGTGCAATGGCATGCCTTTGATAGGGCTCATCAAAGGCATCCACATTGCCTAATTCCTGTTCACTCTGTGTATAATAATTGTTCATTATATCTCATTTCAGACTACAAAATCATAAGTTTCATATTCTAAACTGGTATGTACTTTTAAGTCTTTTTAAAATATATTAAGCTGTTCTCTACCATTGTCAGTTCTGCCACTAACCTTACATTACAAACAGTTTTTTCTTTCTGTCTGTCTTTTTATGAGTGTGTATCTTACCTGTTAAGAGCCAGTGCAGTCAAGCTCAGACCCAACCTTCCAGACAGATTCTATGCTGAAGCTATACCTAATAAACAGCCCTCAACTGCTCAGAGATCTAGGGAATGTGATATTTAAGTATTTAATTATTAAAAAACTTTTCATAACAAGAAGAAACATGTTGGCTCCTTAGCAGCAACACTCTGCTTCCTCCAAAGAAGACAAAAGACAAACAGACACAGAACAACGCCCTTCTGCAGTTCGCTTCCACTGCTGAGCGCTGACCATTGGGCAAAACTGCCTTTCGTCTAAACTAAAGACCTCTAGACATGGACGGAATCACTGGAATCGACAGCCTAGCTGCTCAGGTCAAGGTAGGCCTGTCTTCCTACAGATTTCTTATCCCCTAGGGTCTTCTGGATCCTGGCAGGCCTGACGCTAACCAGTAAAGGTCAAGGGCAACGTTCAGCAACCATGGAGGACACAAAAAGAGTAGCTCTGGGCGCCAACCAAGTAAATTCTCTGTCATTTTTTAATCAGTAACTCAAGTAAAATCTTATCCTTCTAAAAAATCTCTGACAGTTTGATAGCTGAGAGATTTTGCCGGGTTACCTCACCAAACAAATTTCAAATCAAATTTATCTCTTATGTGTCTAAAACTTCCATTTTCACAAATTCAAGGAGTTCTTGTGAGTTCCAGGGAGCTGAATTAAAGAATCTACCTTAAACAGGTCAGATACCCCCCTCATTTCCCTGGTCCAAAAATTTTTTTTCCTTAATTTAACTTTGTTCTCTGTTCTGCCAATACCTTAAACAGGATAAGGGACACCAGACATTTTCATGCCACAGACACCCGGTCAGGAGCAAAGAGACCAGCTATGCCAAGATGTGTCCAGCACCCAGCCTTCTCTCAGGTCCCCCCCAAAAGACGATGCCCACAAATCAGCCGGAAGCAGTCTTGAGAATTCGCTGCTCCAATTCTGTCAAACTGTGGTGTCTAATCTCCTGTTTTTTATTATAAAAAGGATCCAGGAATGTTATTCTTTTGGCCCTTTAAGGGGCAAGCCACGCCCACTCCCCGACCCCCCCCCTCCGCCCTGCCATCTTGGATTCTCTCTTACTGTCCTCTCTTGACCTGTGCACACGTGTCTCTCTGTCTCTCTGTCCCCTCTCTGTTTTCTCTTCTCCTTCTCTCTCTCTCTCTCTCTCTCTCTCTCTCTCTCTCTCTCTCTCTCTCCTTTAAGTAATAAATGTTCAGTTTTATGCCTATTTACTGTATCTTTGTGCCTTTTACCTGCCGCGAGCTGTCTCTGTCCCCTCGCCGCATGATGAGCAGCCCGCCCCGCCAGGGACCTTGGAGTGAGCAGCTGGGGACCTACCAGGCTCCCACTGCTCTGTGGCCTGCTCACATGGCCCCCAGGGATTTTACAGGGACCCACAATCATCTCTGCCTTGGGACTGGCTGCTCCCAGAGTCTGCTGCCTGCCTACAGCAGCCTCCTGGGACTTTCCAGCATTTTAAAATCATAAAAGTTTTTGTCTTTAAATTCCATTTACTGACTCTGTTACATGTATGTTTTGTTCAATGGCATGCTTTCAGTAGGGGCCACCAGAACATCCACTTCACCCAACTCCTGCTTAATATATGTGCATGTATATGCATATGACTTTTGAGTTAACTTTTTGTGTGAATATAAATTAGCTTTAACTCTGTCAGTATATGTGTGTGAAACATGGTGTATTAAACATGGTACATGCACTAAATGTTAAAAATGTTTAAAGTAGTCAGTCCTAATGATCTCTATTCATTGCATCTCATTCCAGACTAAGAAAGAAATAAGTCTCAAATATTTTAAATTGATATGTACTTTTAAATCTGTTACAACATACTGTATATGTAATCCAACTCTGCTTTAAAATACATTCTGTGTAATGATAGAAATTTAAGGTTATAAAAATCTATTTCAGATTAAGAAAAGCTAACCTACAGCCTTTCCTGTAAACTGTTCTCCTCTATTGTCAGTTCTACTGTTAAGCTTTTATTGCAAACAGTTTTTCACAAGTATAAATAACACCTGTTTAGTCAAGCGTCAGTACAATCAAGCTTGGACCCAGCTCTTCAGACAGATCCTATTCTGTAGTCTTAGCTTATCTGTACCTGATAAATAGCCTTCAAGTGCTCAGAGATCTGGGAAATATGTCATTAAAATGTCTAATTATTAAAATACTTTTCATAACAAAAAGACAGATTGACTCCTAGCATCAACACCCCACTTCCTCCAAGGAAGACAGAGGACAGATGGTTGATATTGAATTCCATGGTGTTTGGTTTGGAAGAGAAAGTCAATATTAAGAACAATAAATCAAATTTTTATTGAGCACTTAGTTCTAAAAGGGACATCTATATCAAGGCCCCAACATCCTTGTATGTCATTGTAGAGAAAGGAAGAAAAACTTTCAGAGCCAGAGGGTGGGGAGAAGTTCCATGAACCTCTGTAATCCAGATAGAACATAGCTGTTACATTCATGAACACAGCAGCCATGAATCCCAGTATAAGATTGGGTTCTGCAATACTTTATTATGGTTGGAGAAGTATGAAGCCCTATCCCTTTCAGGAGATTTATTGATACTGCTGATACTAGAGGAAGAATGTCATTTGCTTCAGTGGTATAATCACTGAATGAAGGAACTCAGAGGAAGGGAAAAAAGATAAAAGAGTATTGAGGGCATTAATTTAATAATACATGAATGCATAGATGAAATGGTCAGAAATAAAGAAAAAGATATTTTTAAAGGATTTAAATTCCAAAATGTCCATCTGGGGAAATATCTTAATTTGTTGACCGTATTTTCATAATTTTTATAAATACATCAAAACAGATCTTGCTCAATGCATAAGTAGTATTACAAAAATTGTGCACAAATGAGTAATAGTGGGATGCTCATCAGAAATGTAGTTAAAAGGGTATATAGAGTTGAAATCCTCAAATACTAGTTGGGAATCTAGACTGGCTGGAGAGGGTAGTTTTTAAAGATCACAAAGATTTCTCAGACTACCAACAAAACAGTATTTTGTTCAACAAGTTTAAAGTAGGCCTTATGGATTTGTATTTTTAAAAATGTTTCTTTTACCTTTAAAATGGTAACCGAATATCAGTAAGATGATTTTTAACTATGTAGTTGTTCAGAAATTGTTTTTATTTTTAATGTTTTTTTAAAATACATTTATTTGACTAGCAACCTTCTTCCCAAAGCTTTTAAAGCACTGTACTTTGGTGAAGCACATTTTTGAGAAAAGCACATTTGAGAAATGCCTTTATAGGATTTAATGTCATTTACTGTGAATGTGAGGCTACTATAAGATTGGGTGGTGAATGTAAGAGAGATAGGGGAGCGTGTGGATATTAGTCTTTACAGTCTAAGGAAAGGAGATTACAGCAGAACAAGAGCAATTCAAAAGGATATGAAATAAATGGAGGCCAGAATAGGATTTTATCCATGAGGCAGACAAAATTACAAGTTGGAGTTATAAACGGAATGTCATTTCTTCTAGAACCAATCTTAAGATTCAAGCCATAGAAAGATTCCTCACCCTCACAATAGGCTCTACAGAAATGAATGGAAGCTGTCTCCATCCCAACAAGTTTGAGACAAATTTTAACAGTGGGCAGATTACTTTCAAGTACAAAGAAATGATACTGCTAAAAAGCTGATAGAATCATAAGGCAGTTTTTAGTTACTGACAATTTAGTGTTTGAAGAGAGCGTCAACATCCAGTTACTGCCACAGAATTGTGAAGATAACATTACCCAGAGGTAGTAAAGAAAGATCAGAGCTCCGAATGCTAGAAAAAAAAGAGTATATAGCACATTGTTTCATTTAGCTAACACAGAGACAGTCTGGTTTTTCTTCAATTTCTTGTCATTTTCTATTTTCTCTTCTCATCTACAACCTTAATTCTGTTCTTTGAAGAAAGCTATCCCTTCTACTTTCTTATTTGCTTCATTTGTCAGAAATATGCCCAGAGAACCTAAGATAATGGTTTAGAATGCCATATGTAGAAAGTGTTTCTTTGTAATGCCTGGCCTATTTAATTGTTATTGTGCTTTGCTTAACATACTGCAGATTATTGTTCTCCCTAGTGAATTTTCTAATGCCCATCTTCCTCTGCATTTCCACAAACTCTTATAGAACCTCCTTGCTCTGGTTAGCACATTTTACTTATAATTGTACTTTACATTTAAATTATGATTGTACTCTTTATGTTTCTCTTCTAATAGACTCTCTGTGCATTTTAAAGCAGGAGTCATTTTCATTGACATTTTATGTAGTGTAGCTCTTGGTACATGCACTGAAAACCCACAAGTGATCTGACCCAGAATGAAGAAGCAAAGTAATGACCAAAAAGAATCTTGTAAAAACGGTTCAACTCAATTCTGAAACCAGAAATACTTGCCCACAAAGCACAGTACTAATGATTTGTTTACTGCACAGAAACCCTGGGGTTCTCTGTGAGAGTCTCAAGTCAGAGTAAGTGGTATTGAAAGCTCTAAGAATAAACACAAAAGTTCAAAAGTTAATACTAAAGACTTGATTAAAAGCCAGTTGGGTCATACACATGTATACAGACACTTATATGTGTGTATCTAAAACCATAAGCCATTCATTCTATGCCACATGTGATTATTTTAACTCTTTCTTTAGTATATCTGCTGCTATATATATTATATATCTGAAGCTGATATAAGGTGTAGGTAGCAACCTAGAAGAAATCATCTGAATTAGCTCTGTACAATAAACTTTTACTCACCCCCCACCATGTGCAAGTGACACAATAGTACAATGAAGGGATGAAGAACAGGAAAAGGGAAAGAATTCTGATTACTTTAACTGAAGCCAAATTGACCTGAGAGTTGAGGCAATCAGTTTGTAGCAGGATATGCTCATTTTCATAGAACACAAATAGAAAAAAGATGCATTAAGCCAAAAGGTTTTGGGCTCAGAAAAGCCTTCAAAGAGTCTCAGCAAAGGAGGCTAAGACTGATATTTCTCAGAAGATGTTTTTAAGGTTAGGGTTACTTCCCCTCTAGGGAAGTAAAAGGCTAGGTCCCTGGAGTTCCCTTTTTGCAGAATATTCTGGGATATTCTGGTTTCTTCTTATGGTTGTCCTCTAGTGACCTTAGTTCTCTTTATCAATTTAAATTACAGAGGGCAAACAAAAAAAATATACCTTATTTATAAGACCAAGAAATGAAAAACCACTCCAATCAAATCTATTCTAATTAAAATCTCCCATTATAAATAACCTCAAGCAGCTTCAGGGAAGACATAGCCTTTAAAAGATGTTACATAGAGTTTAATTTTAAAGCAGAGGGCACGAGACAAAAATACCCTCTCCATTTTATGTAACATAAACTTTGTGGAAAATGATGTGATGTCGAGATGCCTCAGACAACAAAGTGGCTGCCACCGGGTCTAACTGTTGACAGGGACTGCTTGTTCGTTTCCCAACTACACAGACTCCAAAACAATCACACAGAAACTATATTATTTAAATCAGTGCTTGGCCAATCACTTCAGGGTATTGTTAACTAGCTCTTATATTTTTGGTTAAGCCATTTCTATTATTTTATATTTTACCAAGGTTTGTGGCCTACCAGCAAGGTTCCAACTGCCAGCTCACATCTTTTTCCTCTGGCAGCTCCATGGCATCTCCCTGACTCTGCCTACTCTTTGTATATATCTTTTCCAACCTGACTATATTCTGTTAAGCCATTGATCAAAAGCATCTTCTCTATTCATTAACCAATAAAAGCAACACATATACAGAAAGACTTCCTACACAACCTAACAGCAAGTTGTCCTCCACTCAGTCCCATGATTAACAACAACAACAAAAAAAAATTAAAGGAAATAAAAGGATACACCTGAACCTCAGTAAACATCAAACATTCTTTTCAGCGTGTGCTTGCCCAACAGCATTTGTGAATGCTGGCCCCATCCAGAGATTTAAATGTAAACTATAGTTCCCAGAGGGATAGGAAGAAAAAAAACCTCGAATCAATGCTGTTTTCCACCAAACATGCACCTTAAACAATTTGGTACCATGTACTTGAATTAGGTGAACTTCTCTAAAGAATCAATGTCTATGCTGCAGCTCTCGCAAACCCATTAGTTGACTATGACTTCATATAGTGGGAAGATGGAATGGTGCAGATCCACAGCCAAAGCTATCATGGCTATCTTCAATCTCCTTAGCACACACCAGTACCAAACTCTGTACCTGATCTAATATCTTCCAAGTATTAAGCAAATCTTACTTGTTAGGCAGATCACTATTTTCTACCAACCCAGAAGCTAACAGTGTGATCAGAAAGGACCTAAAACCCACAGACAGTACCTCTGAGCTTTGAGCTACATGTAAATACCACCAGTGTATTTGGAAACCCATTTATTTGTGCATTGCCTTTGTTCTGTGATTATAAACATTCTTTTAGTGTCTTCCATGGAGGAGCTTTCATTCAGCGCAACCTAAGTTCATGTTCCTGGACCATGGTTGCTTGTGTTTGGCACAGAAGAACTCCCTCTTGTTCTCTAGGCAAGAGCTGTGTTTTTTTTTTATCAACAATTCACACATGTATGCTAGTTCCACATCATTAACTCCATTTTGTTTTTATAAAGTATACAATATTTGTATTGGTGTAATGTAAGACACTTTAACCCTCTGAATGTAATGGAGCAGGATATCATTCTAATAAAAACTCCTGTTCTTCCCACTTCATAAAAAGGCTGTGGTTCCTGAATTCCTGTTTTGCTTTTCTTCTTTGATTATTAGTTGTAGAGCAATAAGACAAATTATTGGAAAATAATACCAGATTCTGCAATTGAATCATTCATACACACATGTGTAGTAATAAGAGCGGCGGGGCTGCGTCCCCAGCACCCGGCCGCCCGCATGGCTAGCTTATGCCCCGAAATAATTACACGGAAACTGTATTTTTTTAATCACTGCCTGGCCCATTAGTTCCAGCCTCTTATTGGCTAGCTCTTACATATTGATCTAACTCATTTTTAATATTCTGTATAGTACCATGAGCTGGCTTACCAGGAAAGATCTTAACCTGCGTCTGTCTGGAGTGGGAGAATCATGGCGACTCACTGACTCAGCTTCTTTTTCCCAGCATTCTCTTCTGTCTACTCCACCCACCTAAGGGTTGGCCAATCAAATGGGCCAAGGCAGTTTCTTTATTAGTTAACCAATGACCTTCCTCCATCATTTCCCCTTTTTCTGTTTAAACAAAAAAAAGAAGGCTTTAACTTTAACAGCAAAATTACATATAACAAAACAGTTATCAAGTAAAAATTACAGTTATAATATTTATATCTATTTTATCTTTTATCATAACTAAGGAAAACTATAACTATAACTAACCATTCTTTAACTCCATCAAAGACTCCAGAAGGATATAATATTACCTAAGCAAACAAGAGATCCAAAACTCTAGAAATGACAGAGACATCTCATTGCCTGGACAGTCACCCAAAGTTCTTTTGTACCGTTGGGGCATCCATCTTTAGCCTTTAGGCCCATAGTATTCAACAGACATTTTTATCAAGCAGGAAATTTTAAAGACAGTTCAGTCACTTTTTGCTGTGTCCTGCAGAATGTCTCGCAGACTCTTTTATGAGTCAGGAACCCTGAAAAACCATCTCACCTTTAGGCAAGTTCAGCAGTCCTCTTTTTGTAGGTTCTCTGTGTCCAGTTTATGCAACAGTCCAGGCAAGAGAAGTTTCTTGCTCAAATGGCTATCAAACTCCATAAGGAGCCTCTTCGATGCCCATCATCCTCTTGAAGTAGATTGGTGCTGCCAGGAGCAGACGTGTCTCATTGTCATGAAAAGCCCTAAGTTATTAAAACATTTAAATGCCATATTTTGCAGTCTTTGAAAGATATGAAGAATGCCTATCTAACTGAAATATATCTATGTTTATCTAGAAAATCTAACTAGCACGACTACAAGCTTTACTATTATCGATGATTATCCATTAGCAACCTATATTTCCTAATTATACATTACATTTTTAAATGAACTACACAATCACAATACCTTAATCAAGATCAGAAATACATATACGTATAACAAAATTGACCTTAAAATCTATATCAATGCAAATTATTCATATCTAATGCCCCGAAATAATTACACGGAAACTGTATTTTTTTAATCACTGCCTGGCCCATTAGTTCCAGCCTCTTATTGGCTAGCTCTTACATATTGATCTAACCCATTTTTAATATTCTGTGTAGTACCATGAGCTGGCTTACCAGAAAAGATCTTAACCTGCGTCTGTCTGGAGTGGGAGAATCATGGCGACTCACTGACTCAGCTTCTTTTTCCCAGCATTCTCTTCTGTCTACTCCACCCACCTAAGGGTTGGCCAATCAAATGGGCCAAGACAGTTTCTTTATTAGTTAACCAATGACCTTCCTCCATCACACATGTCCATGCACATGAATACACAAACACACATATATACAAATAGGTAAAAATACAGACTTTCAAAACCATACATCCTTTGAGGCCATGTCATATGTAGAACACAACATTGCTTAGGTGATAGAAACATCTAGCCAAGTTATGAGTACTTCCTTAATCCATGCTTAGGAACTCTAATTGCAAGTGAAGTTCACCAGTAGAACTTGAAAAATAAAAGTATGCTCTGATGCCAGTAAAAAACAAAAACAAACAAACAATAACCCTTCAACAATTCAGAACTATTGGGGATGGGACCAGTGTATGAGTATTTATTCCAACTACTACAAATAACACAGATTATCACCACCATTTAGGATGACTGGCCCAGATGAGCTGTGACACAGGCCAGAGAGTCTCTATCCCTTTACTTCTAACTCATTTCTCAGTGACTCTGTAGTCCTCACTATTGCATAGACTTCACCCTGGAAGAATGATTTCTAGTCTCAGTTGCTGGGAAGGGCCAACTTCAGGCATCAGCACAGAGAGGTTGAAGTTCAGATTCATCAATATTGTCTCTTTCCATTGACCTAGAGGGATTCTCAGACTGCTGCTGACACTGTCATACTTTATGTCATGGACATTTTGTTTGCCCAAAAGGCTTCTTCTTTATTCTGTTAGAAAATTCCCAGTTATCTTTGAAGCTCTGCTTATGTGATATTTCTTTCGAGTTCAGGGACCCTTGAACTTTTTACAACCAACAAACAATTTGAAAACATGGGTTTTGCATAATCACATCTTTATTCCTAATATCCTTTCTATTGCCTCATAGATATTAAATGCTCAATACATGCACATTGAATTAGTGCAAGTCTTACAGCCAATTCTGTCTCCAATTAAATCTCCAACTCCTCTGCAAACAGGCTACTAGTGCATAGATATATGATGAATTTTTGCCTCAGTACATACAGAGAATAATAATAGTCTTAAATTATTTTATAATATTAACTTGCACTACACACACATGAGTGAAATCACTGAGATATCAGAATTGACACATTGGATTATCTTGTCAGTCTTGAGAGAAAGCATAGTAGCTAAAAGCACATACTGCTTTTTCAGAGGACCTGGGTTCAGTTGTTAGAATGCATGTTGATCAAATCTTAGTCACTCCAGTTCTAGGAATCTGACTCCCTTTTCTGAACCCACAATGCACACATATATAAATAATTGAACAATTTCTAAACCTTAAAAATAATGAAAAGATTAATTTCTTACTGTCTGCTGTGGTTGGAACAAGAATTAAATTTATTCTATAAGATCTCATGGGTTGGAACTTGGTCCGTAGGGAAATAGCATTGGAAGTGGGATGTCTGAAAAGTCTTCATGACGTGGCCTCAGAAGAGAATGTAAGGATCCAGCCCATGTTTGTTTCCCTTTCCTTGGACTGTGGTCTTTCTATCCTGCCTATATTTCTGCCATTCTTGCTGGTTAGAAAGTGTAAAACCAAAAGAGATCCTGTCCGAACAAAAGATTAAACTTTAAGCCTGTGGGATTTTAATCTAAAAAATTCCCTTTCTTTAAAAGGTGGGAATGCCTCAGCTATTTCAGTGTAGTAACAGAAAATGGGCCAATATATTATCCAAAATGCAAGTTAGCAATCAATTTCAAACTTTATTAAGAAGGAGTCACATCTTACCTACTACCTTTTCATCCTTAGATTATCTCCTGCGTGCCCCTGCTAGATATTCAAGGTATCCATGCGATGCTGCTGTGATTTGTCACTATTGCTTTATTTATCTTGATTTTTTTCCCAGTGTGATGGCACTGACACTGTTGTTGGTGCCTATGAAATGCCAGCACAAGAAGCAGAGTCACAAAAGTCTCCAAGGAGACTATTTGAAGTTCTTGCCACATGCTTAACTTAAAAACCCAAGAGTTTTCCACCTGTTAAGTTTTGGCAAAGCCCAGTGTTAGATGAGAGTTGAATTTGTTATACACAAAACTCAGCCCTCAGTCCTTAACTTCTTGACTCATTCATTCACGGGCACTCTCACTGTATGTTTCCTCAGGGAGAATTTTACTGATGACTATGGTTGGCAGTTGAGAGTGTGGTCTATAGAGGAAAGGTGAATATTTTTAGATATTTAATTGAAAATAATTAACTTTCACATTTCTTTTTTAAAGTTTGTTTCTCAATATCTGTAGTTTAATTTTAATTTTCATTTGTTAAAATTCTGTGGACAAAGTACAGTGACATAGGATTACAATCCTAGTTATGTGGGAAACCATAGTAGGAGAGCTGCAAGTTCAACCCCAACTTAGGCAAATTAGTGATATCCTGTCTCAAAATTTAAAAATAGACTAGAGACATATCTCAATAGTAGGCTTTTCATCTCACACATATAAGAACATGGTTTTAATACCCCATGCAAACAAGAAAGAAGTAATGGGGAAGAAGAGAGGACAAAGAAAAGGAAAATTTCTTGGTATTGTTTTTATGATTCACATGCCTAGATTGCTTTTAAAATGTATTGAGACAGAATGACTAAAGGTGAAGTTTAAAAAAAAAATCACATTTTTACAAAGAGGTACACAGTTAAATTCCCTGTCCACCACTAAAGAGTTAATGGAAAAACCAATAGTTATTAGGTGATCTGTTAAGGAAGAAAGAAACACAAGAGAAAGGTATGGGAATACAGACTAGAACAGAGAGGGCTCTAATATGCATTTGAAATGTTCTTACTTTTGTATTGGGAAATAGCTTACTTTATATTAATAAGTAATAGTTGCAGAAGGACTAAATAACTTGTGCCTAACTCATAGTTAATCTGTAACCGCAAAAAGAGTAGAATGGGTAAGCAGGAGAAACTGGGCTAGATGCTCCTTCTACTGCTGAAAACAAGAGCAATGAAGTTGAGGTGAAAGGGTGACGGCTTGGAGCACTTTGATCTACTTCCTACTTGCAGATCTTCATTTATTTATTGTCTATGATTGAAGCCAAAGTAAATTCCAGATAATTTCTCCCCATTTTCTTGTTAATAAGTTGATATATTAAAATGACAGAAATATCTCCCACAAACATATAACCCCTACATGGTATCCAATGAATTTTTTAAGTAGCATCTTCAAAATTTCCATCAAAATACCTTTAGTTTTTGAGAAATAACCAAACTTATCTCCTTTTGGGGAAGACTCCTTAATATCTCAGTTTTACTCTGTATTTAATTAAGAAGTTTGCCAGATTCTCCAAATAATTTTTGCCTAGGAAAGGCAGAAAATTGGAATCCCTTTTATATTTTTGATATATAAAAGCAACACATATTTTGCAATAAGCCAATATGAGATAATAAATAATTAACATAGTTTACCGCAGCTCCCTCAACATATTTGTAATTGACAATGTGGTGGGAACCACATAAATGAAATATATCTCTCTGCTATTATTTGACTAATGTAATATATTTTATAGGCACTAATAATAAATTAGGAGTAAAATTTAATGATATTCTGAATGCTGGTTGCACCTTAAAGATGTTTCAAGTCATACTAATATTCTAGCAGTGATCAAAGCATGAACTGTTTGTTGAAATAAACATTACAGGTATTCTTAAGGTCAACCTAATTAAATATATATGGAGTCTTTTTGTAGCTGCATGTGTCTAGATATAACTCAGTTTCAAAATTTGTTTACTTCTTAAATATTAGTTCTGGAAAACTGGTAAAATGTAATGTGTCCCCAATTAGTGCAAACTGTTCTTCAAAGTTAATTAACTTTGATTAAATCAAACGATGCATCAGCAAGCTTCCATGTATGTAAGGTGGGGAAGATACTGTTAATGTCCACTGTTTTTGTTAGAATCTAGGTTTTCTAACCAAATGAGGTAGAATATTTAATATCAGAAAAGAATTCTTTTTGTCGTAGTAAAATGTGGATAAAAATGATTATCAAAGTTCTATTTGGAAAACAATGAAACTTCCTTTTAAACACTAAATTCTTTTATACACCACTCACATTGTTTTGAACATTTAGAAAAAATATTGCTACCAAATTCCTTACTATTTTTACATGAAAAAGTCAATACTGTATAAATATCATAGATGACATTGCAGAAAAATGCACAGTTGATTATATTTTGTGCATGCGTAGAGTATTTTAATTTATTCCCCCTGAACTATGTTAAATCATCACCGTGTGAAATAAAGAGTTAGTTCTTAGTTAGCTGAGCAAAAGCACTCATGTTTTAATCAGTGCAGCAGAATGATGCTATTTCACTGCACAGGCATGGGCAGGTTGCTTAGAATGCTCAGGGCATTGTCATCCAGACACAGCTACAGTGACAATCAGGATGTGAAGGGGGAACTCAAAACCCTTTCAGCAGATGGGAGATTTGATTTATTCTTAGCAACCAGATGTCACCAACTTCCCTTTCTGACAAAGGTATTCACTTTTATTTTTTTCAGGAAGAGATAGACTTTCACTCTGGGGTATGTTTATTGAGAGTTTCAACTCCCAGTTAAGTGTAAAGTTTCTAACTTAATAGCAACTAATTAACAGAAAAAAATATCTTGTGATCTATGGAATAATCTAACCAAATCTTTATTGCCTATTCATTTAGTAAAATTTCAGGTTTATATCTGAGCACTAATATGGACTGTATGGAGCAGGAGGCAAAGTCAAAAGTCCAAAGTCATCTCACTTGTCTGTACTAAAACTGCCTGGGGCTAGAGAAGGTAGAAGAGGATACTTCAGTGAACAGCAGCTCCTACTCTGAGATCACTAACCTTTGAAATAGTCTTCATTGGCAGTACTACATGAGAATCCAATAAAATACTAGCATTAGCTTGAGACAGTACTTTCTAGGGTGGGTTGTGGAATTGAAGACGTCTGACATTGTTCCAGAGAAGTTTGACAGACGTCATACTAAATATTACATGGTGATTCTTTCTCCCTGGCTCTACTCAATCAACATGTACATTCTCAAAGCCATCTATGTCATAATAACAAGAAAGTTACTTAGCTTCTTATATCTACTTTCATCTGTGAGACTGATATTTTTTCTGAAATGTGGCCTGTTACATGGTATTCTCATATGTCATGGACCTTGATATATTCTATAATAAATGCTCATTTTAATTTATGGCAAAGATTATATCCCAGGCATACTCTAACTCTTCAGAGTTATTTTCTTGGTTAACCTTCAACTGACCTTGTCCTGTAAGACATAAGCACTAAGATAGTTGCTGAAAAGCAAAGGACCATAATCTGATTATGGCTATTTTTATACAGGGTAAATCTGGACATTTTCTGTGCCCTTTCTTCTAGACAATCTCTCACTTAGTGAAGTCTCTCTTTGAATTTTGATTTGTTTGTTTACATATTATGATTTGCCTCCTGCTCTCATTCTAACTGGTCTTGCTTGCTAAATGGATTTGAGCTCAACTAGTTCAGAGTTGCTGTTGTATTTTTGTTTCTCTTTTCCCATCATTTTCATATTGATTTGAATTTCTCATGGATCACCTAACAGGTAATTAAGCTAGTCTACTACAGAATACATGATCCATGATTCCCAAGGTTTTTGCAAATTGGTTTGTTTATATACAAAATAACAGCCAGCTAAAACTAATTTCTGCATCTACCATGGTTCTTTGGTGATCAGTGATGACCTATAACACAACTGGACCTAAGCTGCTCAAGAGAAAGACATCTAATTTGCACTTGTCTAATACTGGTCAAAATACAGGCTGACCTCTGCCATTTTTCATTGATATCCCTTGAGCGTAGTAACCTAGAAGCTTAGGAGCATCAATTATCTGAACATATGTGTAATCTTTGATTAAAATCATGTTGTCAAGATTTGATTCTGCTTATACTAAGGGAAGAGATAGAAATTTTAATAAATAGAATTATTTTATAACTAAACATTTTCAAACACTTGAGTAAGTTTCAAATTAAGTTATATTGGAGACAGAAAACAATATAACTTCAGATTGGGGAAGATAAATACACTGGCATGAACTAATACAATTTCATGTTTTAATACTGCAAATATTTGAATGGCTAGGCAATATTCTTTAATATGTTGGTTAAGGTCTGACGCCAAGCACAAACTACCCAAGGTAGAATATAGGGAGCAGGCACCAAGAGTAATGTGCAAGCTAGAAATAACATAATTTATAAAAGAAAATGAAATCTAATTGTAGTAAATTATGGGTAGAAGTAACACCATGTGAGCATGGGGGAGGACTACCCAGACAAGATTACATATAGGTCCTCTGAACCATGGAAAGGAGTCTCAGTATTGTACAAGTATGACAGAAATAAAGGAGGAATCAAATTATTTCAACTTCATTGTCAAAGGATCACTTTAGCTATGTACATACACTGAGCCATGGGATACAATAGTAAAGCAAAGAGACAGAGCAGGAATATGGCCAAGAGTACAAGAGTATAACAGTACAACAACTATATATGGACCAGAATGGCAGCAGTAGATACAGGAAGATGGGGAAAGAGTCCTGAAAAGCAATAGAGATCAAGGAGGCTGCTGTTGAATGGCTGTAATGACTGAGAGAAGGAAGAAACTAAAAGATAATACCAATCTTTGGTTTAAACAATTGGGTTGGTGGATAGTGTTAACATTACTGAAATAAAAAGTACTAAACAAAATATAAAACAGTCTCTTATGTTGAATTTCAGTTTTAGAAACTTATTAGTTGGAGATATAAAGCAAGCAATTAACAGTTAAGAACTGAACTTCATCGAGTATGGGCCAGAAAACAAAGTTTGAAATCATCAGCATTAAAAGCCATCAAAAAAATAAATTAAAAAGACAAATTGATAGATACACTGAAAAGAAGCAAAAGTATAGGATAACTTCTGGGTGAGGGTTAAATTATAAAGCTTAGAATTATATTCACATTAAAGGATGAAGAAAAATATCAACACGGTAAACAAAAAGGGGGCAGATAAACCAGAAGTAAGTTTCATAGAACAAAACAGTCAAGAGTACAAGATAAGAGAATGAACACATGGATTGGGAAACAGTCATTTTAACTAGCAAAGGATACATAAACATGGTTTTGATGAAAACTATGTTTTCTAATTTCTGAAGTGGGGAACCTAGAAAGTGATTGAGAAATTGGCAGTAAAGAAATACTGCAAAAAATACTTTCAAGAATTCAAGAACAATGAAGCAAAATGATTGGAGAGCTAGAAAAAAATGTGAAAGCAAAGAAGCTATGTGGAGAATAAGGAAAGAGAGGGCATTGGAGTGGGTTTCTATAATCATAGCAGTGAGCCAGCAAAAAGAAATTGGTTGATGAAAAGTAAATCCAGGAAGCAGGTTCTTTGGAAAGATGAGATAGAGCATGATGGCAAAGAGCATAGGAAAATATTACTTAAAATAAAAATAAAAACAAAATAAAACCAAACTCATGTTAGGGTTATAGATTTTGTTGTGAGAAAGTGACATATCTTTCTGACACTTTAAATATTTCAGTGGTCTGTGATGCACATTGACTATGTAAGCAGAAGGGTGTTGAAGAGGGCCAGAGACTCAGTGTGGAATATATATGAAACATTTACCCTTAGAATAGAAAAGCACTCTAAATTTCATTTTATATTCCAACCAAAGTTCTCCAACTACCCTATCCCTGCTCCCCATCACCTCCCCCCTCGGCCCATTCCCCACCCACTACTCTGAACAGGTAAGGGCTCCCAAGGGGAGTTCACACAGTTTGGCAATTAAGTTGGGGCAGGACCAAGCCCCTCCCCTGTGCATTAAGTCTGAGTATAGAATCCCCTCATAGAAAATGGGATCCTGTAACATGAACAGAGGCCTGCTTGTTGGGGTTTCTGTCCTGCCCGGTACCCTACAACTGTTTAGCCCCAAAGAAAATTACATATAAGTCTCCATAAATTATAAGCTGATTGGCCCATTAGCTCTATCCTCTCACTGGCTCTCACATCTTGATTAACCCATTTTTCTGATCTATGTTAGCCATGTGGCTCGGTACCTTTTTTAGTGAAACAGATCGCATCCTGCTGCTTTGGTGATCTGGGCAGGAGTGGGAGGAATCAACTTCCTTCCCAGAATTCTCATGTTCTTATTACATCATTTTTACTTCCTGTCTGGTTTTCCTGCCTATATTTCCTGCCTGGCCAATCAGCATTTATTTAAAATATGATTGACAGAATACAGACAATTTTCCTGCACCAGGATCCAACAAGCTAGCTCATGCACCAAGTTTAGATCCTGGTCCTACTGTCAGGGGCCCCTCAGATAGCCCAAGCTTCACAACTGACTCACACATATGGAAAGTTCGGTTCAGGCCCATGGAGGCTCCACAGCTCATCATCCAGAATCATGAGTTTCCACAAGCTTAGTTCAGCTGTCTGTGTAGATTTCTTCAACATGAACTTGATCTCCTTTGTTGATGTATTCTTGCCTCCCTCTCTTTGACTGAATTCCCAGAGTTGGACCGGTGTTTGGTTGTGGATCTCTACATCTGGTTCCTTTAATTACTGAAAGGAAGCTCTAGCTTCTCTGGAGCTGTAGATTGTAGTCTAGTTATCCTTTGCTTTATATCTAATATTCACTTATAAGTAAGTACATACCATGTTTGTCTTTCTGGGTCTGGTTTACCTCACTCAGGATGTTGTTTTTCTAATTCCATCCGTTTGCCTGCAATTCATGATGTTATTTTTTTTTTTTACAGCTGAGTAATACACAACAGACTAAATGTACCACATTTTCCTTATCCATTCTTAAGTTGAGGGCCACCTAGATTGTTCCCAGGTTCTGGCTAATACTATAATAATACTGTTGTGAATATTGTTGAGCAAGCGTCCTTGTGATTGAGCATCCTTTGACTATATACCCAAAAGTGATTTCACTGGGTCTTGAGGTAGACTGATTTCCAATTTTCTGAGAAACCACTATGCTGATTTCCAGAGTGGCTGCACAAGTTTGCACTCCCACCAGCAGTGGAGGAGTGCTCCCCTTACTTCACCTCCTCACCAACGCAAGCTGTCATTGGTGTCATTTTTTATCTTTGTTGTGGGATATTTTATTCTTTTGGATTTTTGAGGGGCCCATCATCCAGTTCTCAAATAAATCACACACAGAGGCTTTTACTTAGCTATGAATACGCAGCGTTAGCTTGCCTTGTTTCTTCCCAGCTTTACTAAACTTAAATTATCCTGACAACATTTTCCCTCTTTTATCGTTCTTACTTCTGTATATCTTACTTTCCTTCTTACTCTTTGACTGACTGGGTAGCTGGATGGCTGGCCCCTAATGTCCTCCTTTCCTGTTCTCTTACTCTTCCTCCTCTTCCTCAGTTTTCAATCTGTTTATACTCTCTCTACCTGCCAGTCCCACCAATCCTTACTCCTGCCTTGCTATTGGCCATTCATCTCTTTATTAGGACCATCACGTATTTTAAACAGGCACAGTAAAACAGCTTCACAGAGTTAAACAATTGCAGCATAAACAAAACTTACACACAGGAAAGTATTCCCCAACAGATCTTAGTCATTCTGACACATGTAAGATAGTATCTCGTTTTGATCTGCATTTTATAAAGCACTCTTATTTTAAAACACACTACAGGGTTTCCAGGGAAATTGAGAATTCAGTTGAACCCAAAGACCATGAATTTATAGGTATATTTCTCCATTGCTTGAGAGGTCTGCTCTGCAAGTCTATCTTCTAGAGTTTGGGTCAAAAGCCACAGCGTAGTGAAGGAGAATTTAGGATAGCTATAAATCTGAGGGAAAAGGTTCACACAGGTGCTGTTCCAGTCACGGCTCTTTATTACTTGCCTCTATTCTTTAGTCCGAATTCTAATTCCTCATAGCCTCCACTCCCTAGCTTAAAAATTCTTCTTTTGCAGGAGGCTTGGAAATGAAAATAATTACAAGAGTTACCTCTCATTGGTCAAAAGCACATTCCTAGGTAAGTGATAAGTAGCTGAGTCATTTCCCATGGCAACACAAGTTTCCAAAGTTACAGAAGTAACACTGTGAACAGATTAGGAATTGGGGGAACATAAGGCCCATTGACAAACATTGAGACATAGATCTATTGTCAGCAGACTTTGCAAGAAAAAAATTTACATGATTTTCTTATGGTCCTTTGTGTAGCAACCTTGGTTAGATACTGGCCACTATGATCTTGTTCATAGCTGTAAGGTTTTAAACTTATGATCTGTTTACAAAAAGCCTTTAGTCTAGTTTGAACTTGCTCTAAGGTAAAAGTGAGCTAATTGTATGCAGTTAGTCTGAGCAAAAGGAACAAAGCAGGGTCTACAGTCCTTATGAGACAATAGATCTAGCTATGAAGCATGTCCTAGTATATTTTCTATGTATCAAAGTTATATAACTAAATATCTTCTACCTGACCACCCACAGATATATGTGCCCATAAGATCGAGAAATAATTATGAAATTACACATACACGTCACATGAAATTACACACTACAGTGCAGGTGTTAGGGAGACACCAAACTGCTTTACCAGATATGAGTACATTTCCAAAGTCAATGATCCTGTAGGCTTTGCCTGGACAGGATTATCTTTCATCAGAGAATCATCCCTCTGATGGGTTGACATCTGAACACTAGTTGTCACCTGCTGTAATCTTATGGCCTCTGCTATACATCAGCATGATAAGCTTCCTTTGGAACCTTACTGCACAAATACAGATACAAAGAAGGTTAAGAGTTTAAATTTCTGGAAATAGAATAGAAGTAGTGAACATTTGCAGAGTGATTTGTTTGATAAATCTTTTAATTGAAATTATACTAAGAAGAAACAATATTGAGAATGAGTGAGTGGATTCATGTACTCAAGGTGTTAAAGAGGTTGAACCACGTATTCAAGAACATGAGGAGTAACAATAAATGTGCTTTTCTGTGTTGTATTCTGGTTATTTTTCATGACTACTGCTGCATACCCATTGCAGTGATAAGAAGCATAGCTGATGAACTTAGAAACTCATTCATTCACCTACGAACTATACTTTGAGCTTCCTATTCCATACTTTGCTTTAATTCATGAGTTTTATAACAACAAATAGAACAAAATCTTTCTGCCCCAGTGGATTTTATATTTATTAGGCATGATAAGTTTCAGGAAATAAAGATGGAGAGGTGGCCAGCAGCCTGATCAATTAAAAGCTCTCATCAGTTGTGATTAAAAAATTTGACATTCTTTATTACTGTGGTAGAAGATTTTGGGGTGTGTGTGTGTGTGTGTGTGTGTGTGTGTGTGTGTGTGTATGCATACACTGGGGGAGGGTTACTGGCATGACATGATGTACATATGTAAACATGTAAACAATCAATCATTAGGGCTACAACTGAGTATAAACCTGTTGTGGACAATGAAAGAGATCT
The DNA here is from genome assembly GCF_950005125.1 of Chionomys nivalis. Lineage (NCBI taxonomy): Eukaryota > Metazoa > Chordata > Mammalia > Rodentia > Cricetidae > Chionomys > Chionomys nivalis. The sequence continues at coordinate 32,177,344 of NC_080111.1, read as the reverse complement.
GTTCTAAGTTTCTGGGGTTCAGAACAGAGATAAAAGTTCTTCCTTATGTGAAGAAAATTTCAGTGAAAGTTAGAAAGGAAGGAGTTGGATTCCATAATAGCATGAATATGGAATGTGCCCATTTTCTGGTTCTCAGGCATCAGTGTTTCAGAGGTGGCTTGGTCATTTGTTCAGCAAATTCAACCCTAAAAGACCACTTCTGTTCACTAACTTGCACAATCAAATTTCATAACTGGCAGTTCTATTCAGACTTATGATCCCATCGCCACATCTCTTTGTGGTAGATCTTTTCAATAGCTGTGTAGATCACTATATCATGGACCTCAAGCATGGCTTAGGAAGAACTGACACACGAGACAGTAAACTTACAACTACTAAGGAAACGCTGCATTTTTATTTTATTACTTATCTTGACTTAGCTTAATAGATGGTTAGAGTTGAATTCTATCTTGAGAACTTACAGGAGAGCACACTCTTTTTTGTTTTTATTATAGCAGAGTCTATACAGTTTTATTTCATGAGAAATTCAAAAAATAAATTTGGGTCTATTAAAAATCTCTTAGTTTTCTTTCTCCTTACAGAAAGAGGCTATGTTTCATAGTTCAATATATTACTTACTTTATGTACAGTTTTTGATCTTGTTTCTATATTTTAGAACCCATACAAAGAAAACAATTGTAGCCGGGGAAAGCAATTGTTATTTGAAATTACTTTTATTTTTGGAATGTTCTTTTGCATTTATCACATAATATTTGGGTAGAGAGCAGTGATTATCACTGGTTTTCATCCTTGTTTCCCCAAGTACCAGACTCTTTCCTCTCTCAGCTAAAGACCAATTAAAAACTTCCTCAGGTACTTATGACCAACAGTGTTGAAGAAAGGTAAGGTTTCTAGGGGATGAAAAGTCAGTGTATTGGAGAACAGTTGTGTAAATGTGTAAATGTAAAACAATTACTTAAAATTCTGGCAGGAACAGTGTGGCTAAAGGAACTGTGACCCAGGTCCTTAAAACATCAATAATTGAAGGGAAATGGCATAGAGGCCATTACATGCTAGTAATGAAGAGAAAGTAGGTACTATATGCTACCTGCATAGATCTCAGAATAGAATGGGTTTCCACAACAGTGAGGGAGGGAGATAATGGCTGGGCAACGCTACTGGAAAAAAAGACACCACCCACTCCACTTCCTAGGTGTGAGATCTTAAGAATGTGTGAAATAAAATAGATGTTGTTAAGTGGTTTCAGCGGAGAGCAGGTCCTCTGTTAAGGAAAAGAAACAAAAGGAACAGAGAAAAGACTGAGGGTAGAAAATCTGCTAACCCTGGCATAAGATGTTCAGAGGACATCAGTGCAAAGGGGATATCTTTGTGCAAGTTAACTTTTCCTCAGCCAATGCTTTCCCACAAGGGGCATAGACTAATTCTACATGATATTAGCAAAGTGGTGCTATTTTAACATATGTTAATAAGGGAACATTGTAATATGAACTAGTAATGCTGAGATTCTCTACTAATCTGTTAGAAATTTCAGTCTATAACAGACAGCTTGCTATTTGACAGTCTAACACTTGATGAACCTTCCAATAAATGCACTCAGTGCTGGCCAGGGCTAACTTTAGACTTTGATAGCTTTTAGTACCTGCTTTAAAACAGGCTTGGAAAAAGAACAAGTATAAATAGATTTAGTCGAAGAATGTTTGGCTAATTCATTGTGTTGTTAAGGGCCATCTACGCATTCAGCTATAAATGATGTTCTATGGAGTCATGAGAAATAGCAGCTTATGTCCCTTGTGACTTTCCAGCATCAGCTTTCATTTTTCAATTTTGTTTTTCTTAGTCAATGATAAAATTATTTTAATGTTATTTCATAACTGAGGATAAAATTCATTTTTATGGCCCCTTCCCCCAATCTGTTTCTGGTCAAAAGGTGATGGAGAGAGTAAGTAGGGTTGCCTTAGCAACCCGCATATGCAACACTAAGTAAAAATACCTGTGAGAGTTGGGGCAAAGGCTTATAGTTCACAATATAAATAACTTCCTTAATATGCAATTTTGGTCTTCCTTCAACTTTAGGGAAAAGAAATAATTTATATGGTAGTTGAATTTTTAAATAGAATTTCCAGCTTGTGAATTAGCGGAAACTAGTACAGCCCAGAACAGATGAGTATCTATAGACAGAGAGGAAAATAAAGCCTGTTTTACATAAAAGTGTACCAGCATGGGAAGGTACATAGATGTACCCAAAGACCTTTGGAATAGGCTCAGGGCTATAAGAAAAACAAGGTGGAGATTTGTTTGCTCCAGTGCACAGCAAGGGTCAGAAAATACATACATGTAAGTCCCCACAGGTAGAACATGTCTCTTTAGTGAGTTGCACTTGGAAACCCAGGTTTATAAAAGCCATTGAAAATCTGCATATGAATTATAGTCCTCCAAACTCATTCCTTCTCCTTGCTCTAACAACAAGGTCATTTAAATCTATACTATGCAGGCCTTCTCCTTTCAGGATAGTGCACATCTGTAAACCAACACTCTGGAAACAGGCTGAAGTCATAAATTTGAGGGTCACCTGCGCTAACTAATGACTGTCTGTTGCAGAGAGTAGATTATTCGTTCTGGCCACCTAGAACCAAAATAACCACACAGAAATTATATTAACTAAAACACTGCTTGGCCCATTAGCCCTAGCTTCTTATTGGCTAACTTTTATATTAATTTAACCCATTTCTATTAATCTGTATATCGCCATGTGGCAAAGATTATGTATGTCTGATTCTGGCAGCTCCACGGCATCTCTCTGACTCTGCCTTCTTCTTCCTAGCCTTCAGTTCCATCTTCCCTGCTTACCTAAGTTCTGCCCTATCAACAGACCAAGGAAGTTTCTTTATTCATTAACCAAGAAAAGCAGTGCACAGACAGAAGGACCTCCCACACCAACTGTCTCAAACAAAACAAAACCCCAATAAAAAGAACATGCCCAGTCACCAAAATAGACTTTTAGGACTAGTCAGAAGAGCCATATTCATTAAAGGAAAAAAATCATGAGGCTATTACAATTCTAAAAATATAGGTACCAAATATGTTCACATTCAATTTTCAAAACCCGTCCTACTTGATCTAAAATTGTAGATTAGCGATAGTGGGTGACTTAAATGACCAACTCTCACCAAATAGGCAGGTCATTTACACAAAAATAACAAAGAAGGCTTGTGTTAAATGATAACATAAATGAAATGGACCTTACACATATCTATAAAACATTTTACCAAATACTAAAGAATATATATTCTTCTTAGCATCCCTTGGAACTTATTCTCAAATTGACCACATATTAGTACACATAGAAATTTCTTTTAAAAATACAGGAAAATTGAAATAGAATTCTGATTCTAATTTATCACAATGGAATAAAGCTGGATATAAATAACAATAGAAACTATAAAAGTACACAAACTCTGGGGACAAACAACACACTGACTGCTGAGCAATAATTGGGTCAAGGAAGAATTCAAGAAGAAAATGTAAAAAACTTTCTAGAATAGAATGAAAATGAAAACACAACATACCCAAACAGAATACAATGAAGGTCTCAAGGAAAAGTTTAGGACACTAAGTGCCTTCATCAAAAATAATTTTGAGGGAGCTTAAATTAATCAATGAATTATGTACCTTAAGGCTTTAGAAAAAACAAAAACAAAACAAAAGACAGGTAAAACTCAAAACATTATGTTGGAAGAAATAATCAAATTCAGGACTAAAATATGAAGAAAATAATACAAAAAATTAATGAAATGTGTTTTTAGAAGAAATAAACAAAACTCACAAATCCTAAACCAAATTAAACAAAAATAAAAAGAGGTCTGTTAGCATTCAGGCATTTACACTGGCCTGCTCTCAGGAGCCCAGCCAGACAGGTCTTAGCTGCAGCTGAGACATGATAATGTAGCCACCACAGTCACTGAATAGAGCACTCTCCCTATGCCCATGCACTATATCCCCTTACAAAAGGCAAACTCCTTCTGCCCTTCTTTTTTCTTCTGCGCTCTCTCTCAGAGGCTGCCCTGCACCTCCGCCCCCACAGTAGATCCCTCTACATGAGTTTCATTGGGTGGAGTGACTTTGTGGTGCCCCTGGGCTCCACCCTGCACATGGTTGTCTCCCACCACCACTAAACAAGATCTATATTAATAAAATTATAACTGAAAGGAGAAACATTACAATAGATTCTGGAAATTAAGAGAATTACATAAATATATTTTAAAAACCTGTTTCCCATAATTAAATCAACTTGAGGAGAAGATTTATTTCAACTTACAGTTTATAGCCCATTATCAAGGGAAGTCACAGTGGCAGAAATTCAAGGTGACTGATAGGCCATAAAAGAGAGCTGTTTATTGACATGTTCCTTATGGCTTTCTAAAACTGCTTTCTTATAACACCCAGGACCACCACCCCAGTAGTGACATTGTCTACAAGTGATCAGGGTTTCCTGACATCAATAATCAATCAAAAGAAAATGATCACAAGCTTGTACTCAGGCTAATGTGGTTGAACAATTTTTCAACAGAGGTTCTTCTAAAATGTCACTAGCTTGTATAAGATTGACATAACCAATAAACTGGTTGATCTAAAAGAAATGGGAAAATTGGTAGATGCATACAACAACTCAACAACCTCATTTTCGATAAAGGAGCTAAAAGTATACAATGGAAGAAAGAAAGCATCTTCAACAAATGGTGCTGGCACAACTGGATGTCAACCTGTAGAAGAATGAAAATAGACCCATATCTACCACCATGCACAAAAATCAAGTCCAAATGGATCAAAGACCTCAATATCAATCTGAACACACTGAACCTGATAGAAGAGAAAATGGGAAGTACCCTACAACACATGGGCACAGGAAGTGGCTTCCTATGTATAACCCCAGCAGCACAGACATTAAGGGCAACATTGAATAAATGGGACCTCCTGAAACTGAGAAGCTTCTGTAAAGCAAAGGACACTGTCACTAAGACAAAAAGGCAGCCTACTGACTGGGAGAAGATCTTCACCAACCCCACAACAGACAAAGGTCTGATCTCCAAAATATATAAAGAACTCAAGAAACTAGACGTTAAAATGCTAAATAACCCAATTAAAAATGGGGCACTGATTGGAACAGAGAATTATCAACAGAAGAAGTTCAAATGGCCAAAAGACACTTAAGGTCATGCTCAACCTCCTTAGCAATCAAGGAAATGCAAATCAAAACAACTTTGAGATTTCATCTTACACCTGTCAGAATGGCTAAAATCAAAAACACTAAGGATAGCCTTTGCTGGAGAGGTTGTGGAGAAAGGGGTACCCTCATCCATTGCTGGTGGGAATGGAAACTTGTGCAACCACTTTGGAAATCAGTGTGGTGGTTTCTCAGGAAATTCATGATCAACCTACCCCAAGATCCAGTAATACCACTCTTGGGAATATACCCAAGAGATGCCCTATCATATGACAAAAGCATTTGTTCAACTATGTTCATAGCAGCATTATTTGTAATAGCCAGAACCTAGAAGCAACCTAGATGTCCTTCAATGGAAGATTGGATGAAGAAAGTGTGGAATATATATACATTAGAGTACTACTCTGCGGTAAAAAACAATGACTTCTCGAATTTTGCATGCAAATGGATGGAAATAGAAAATACTATCCTGAGTGAGGTAACCCAGACCCAAAAAGAAGATCATGAGATGTACTCACTCATAATTGGTTTCTAGCCGTGGATAGGGGCTACTGAGTCTATAATTTGTGATCCTAAAGAAGCTAAATAAGAGGGTGAGCCCAAGGAAAAACATATAGTTATCCTCCTGGCTATGGGAAGTAGACAAGATTGCCGGGCAAAAAATTGGAATCTTGGGGGTGGGGTGGGATGGGCGTAAGGGGAGATGGGGAGAGAAATGTGTGAAGGAGAGGAAGCGGGGGAACTTGGGGAAACGGGATGATTGGAGATAAAGGAAGGTTGGATAGGTGAGCAGGGAAGCACATATCTTAGTTAAGGGAGCCACCTAAGGGTTGGCAAGAGACTTGAACCTGGAGTGGCTACCAGGTGCCAGGGCAATGTCCCCAGTTATTTCCTTGGGCAGCTGAGGATAGGGAACCTGAAATGACCCTATCCTATAGCCATACTGATGAATATCTTGCATATCACCATAGAACCTTCATCTAGCGATGGATGGAGATAGAGACAGAGGCCCACACTGGAGCACCAGACTGAGCTCCCAAGGTCCTAAAGAGGAGCAGAAGGAGGGAGAACATGAGCAAAGAAGGCAGGACCATGAGGGGTGCACCCACCCACTGAGACAGTGGGTCTGATCTATTGGGAGCTCACCAAGGCCAGCTGGACTGTGACTGAAAAAGCATGGGATAAAACTGGACTTTCTGAACATGGCGGACAATGAGAGCTGATGAAAGGCCAAGGACAATGGCACGGGGTTTTGATCCTACTTCAGGTTCTGGCTTTGTGGGAGCCTAGACAGTTTGGATGTTCACCTTCCTAGACCTGGATGGAGTGGGGAGGACCTTGGACTTTCCACAAGGCAGGAAGCCCTGACTGCTCTTAGGGCTGGAGAGGGAGAAGAAGAGGAGTGGGGGGAGGGGGAGAGGGGCGGGAGGAGGGGGAGGGAATGGGAGGCGGAAAAATTTTTTTTTCAATAAAAAAAAGAAAAGGAAAAAAAAGAGGAAACAAATACTTTAAACAGAACTACAATCAGCAATGAGATTGCAGCTGTAATAAAAGCCCCCCAACTGTCGAAACTCAGGGCCAGATGGTTCACAGCAGAATTTCAAAGAAGAGCTATCAACAATAGTACTTAAATTATTTCATAAAATAAGAAAGGAAGGGAAGCTTCCAAACACTTTTTTTGGTGCCAATATTGCCCTGCCACCAAAACCAGATAATAGCATAGCAAAATATGTAAAATGCAGACCAATATCTCTGATGAACATCATTGCAAAAGTCTCAATAAAACACTGGCAAATTGAACCCAAGATCATATCAGAAAGCATTCATCATGACCAACTTGGCTTCATTACAGCTATACAAGGATAGATCAACATACATAAATCAATAAATGTTATATGTCACATAAATAGACTCAAAGACAAATCATCTGATCATTAGATACAAAGAAGTCTTTGACAAAATCCAACATCCCTTCATTGTAAGTGTCCTAGAGAGTCTAGGAACACAGAGGGCATATTTCAACATCACAGAGGATGAGTAAAATGCCCACAGTTAGCATTAAGCTAAATGGTAAAAACCCCATTGTTTCCACCAAGCTCTGAAACTAGATTTCAATCTAGTTCTCTCTGAGCTCTCAGCTGTTCCTGTCTCCATGCCTTTTCAGGGCCATCATATACTCTAGCCCTTTGGAACCATAAGCCCAATTAAATGCTTTCTTTTATAAGATACCTTTCCCATGTTGTTTTATCACAGCAATAGAAAAGTAGCAAATACATACAGGAAAAAAAAGGGCAATTTCAAAACTTAGTGTACATGAAGACTCTATTTGAGAACCTATGGTCTTTTAGTAAGAGGAAATCATAAACCATATCTGATATGAAAGTAAATGGGGAAAGTACACTAGGAACTCAAAGTCTGTAAGAGAATGGGAGGAGTGGCTTAGGGGAAATTAGACATAATGATTGGTTTAATCAAAACTCAGGATACATGAATGAACCTTATGAAAGTCTACTCATTTTCAAGCTAATTGTGTGTTTGTGTGTGTGTGTGTGTGTAAACAGGACTTTGAACATAAGTATCACACATTAGTTAACAATACTACTCCCAGAAGACACAGATTATTAAATGAAAATCATAATGCCAGTTATGGCTTACCTCTCTATGAGCTGGTCCCAGAGGCACCAGAAACATCCAAACAATATAGATTACTGTCATTTCTCATGCTCCCCACTATATTTAGATGGTAAGACACTGTAGCTGAAGACATTACTCACTTTGACTGCAGAACACAAAGAAATCAGTCTTAAGTTAACTTGGAAACTGGGCTAGCTAACTTTCTTTTTTTTTTACATAAAACTGCATTTTCTTTATTTTTGCATACTTTTAATTTCGGAACAAAATAAAACAAACAAAAAATCCCACAATACACAATACCCAACCCTGCTATACTGTGGGAGGGGATTTTCCTGCCTTAAGGTACAAGACAGGGTAAGAGATCCTCTAGCATGAGCAGAGAGCCAGGTAGGTCAGGGCCAGTCAAGGCTCCTGGGGGAGCACAGGGAAACTATACAGATGACATGGTCTTCCCAAGGCATCTCTAATCTACTTCTTCCATGCAGGAGGCATCCTCATCACCCTCAAGTGGGGGGATCTCATCAAGAACAGCAGCACTGGGCTCCTCTGCTGTCACCTCATCTTCATCAATGCACAGGCCTAGTTTGATCATGCAGTAGATGAAGTTGGAGTGAGTCTGGGAATCTCAAGTGAGAAGCCAGAGGAGAGCAGAGCAGTTGCAAACAGCAGCACCACCAGGTCCTTAACAGCTTTGTCATTCTTGTCAGCCTCAGCCTTCTGCCTCAGGGTCTCCACAATGGGGTAGTCAGTGTTGATCTCTAGGTGCTTTTTGACCATCATGTAACCCATTGTAGAGTCGTCTCGAAGTGCCTGGGCCTTCATAATCCCCTCTATGTTGACTTTTCCTTCATCAGCTTGCAGAGATTCTCAAACTTTCCCTTGCTCTCCTCCATCTTCTTCTTCTCTTCCTCATCCTCTGGTAGCTCCAGGCCCTCCTTAGTCACTGAGATCAGGCTCTTTCCATCAAACTCCTTGACCTGCTGCACACAGTACTTGTCAATAGACTCAGTCATGTACACCACCTCAAAGACCCACTTCCGCACACGTTCCACAAAGGCAGAGTTGACCACCTGCTCTTTGCTCTCACCGGTGATATAGTAGTTGGACTTCTGTGTCTCCTTCATGTGAGACACATACACTGACAGGGAGGTCATCTCATCTCCAGACTGAGAGGTGTGATAGCAGAGCATCTCAGAGAGGCACCAACAGTTAGTAGAATCTTCATGGATCCCAAGCTTTAAATTCTTGGAGAAGGCCTCATAGAATTTCTTGTAGATCTCTTTGTCTTCAGCCAACTCAGAGAAGAGCTTTAGGCACTTCTTCACGATTTTCTTATGGATGACTTTCAGGATCTTGTTCTGCTGCAGCATTTCTCAGGAGATCTTCAAGGGCAGGTCCTCAGAGTCAACCATGCCGTGGATGAAGTTGAGGTACTCAGGTATCAGCTCGTCACAGCCTTCCATGATGAACACATGGTGGACATATAGTTTGATGTTGTTCTTCTTCTTGTTTTCAAAAGGGTCAAAGGGAGCTCATCAAGGAATTCAGAGCAATGCTCTGAATTCCAACTGACCTTCCACAAAGAAGTGCTTGACTGCCAAGTAGTCCTTTCAATCATTGGTGAGACTCTTATAGAATTCACCATACTCCTCTTGAGTGATATCATCAGGGTTTCTGGTCCAAATGGGCTTAGCCTTATTCAGCTCTTCCTGATCAATAGATTTCTCTTTAATTTTCTTTGTTTTCTTTTTCTTATCTTTGCCACTGTCATCCTCCTCATCCAATCTCACATCATTAGTCTTAGGTTTCTCCTCGTCATCCTTATCTTCCTCCTCTTTCTCACCCTTCTCTTCCTCTCCCTCATCATCACTGATCTTCTCTCCTTCCTTCTCCAGATATAGGGTGATAAGATAGCCTATGAGCTGTGAGTGCTTCTTCACCACTTCCTTGACCCTCCTCTCCTCCAGGTATTCTGTCTGGTCTTCTTTGAGATGAAGGATCACTTTGGTGCCCCGGTCAATGGGCTCACCGTGATCGGAACGCACTGTGAAGGACTCACCAGCAGAGGACTCCCAGACATACTGTTTGTTGTCATTGTGCTTTGTGATCACAACCACTTTCTCTGCCACCAGATAGGCTCAGTAGAACCCAACTCCAAACTGCCCAATCATGGAAATGTCTGCACCAGCCTGCAGAGCCTCCATGAAAACCTTTGTGCCAGACTTAGCAATGGTTCCCAAGTTATTTATGAGACCAACCTTGGTCATGCCAATGACTGTGTCCACCAAAGTCAGCATATGCTCCTGAGGGTTGGGGATAATGTCAGTTTTCAGCTCTTTACCGCTTTCCAACTTGGAAGGATCTGTCAGGCTCTCATAATGAATCTTTTCCATGGCAACAGAAGCATTGGAGATCAGCTATCGAAGGAAAATTTCCTTGTTCGAATAAAAAGTATTGATGATTAAGAACATGAGCTGAGCAATTTCTGCCTGGAGCAAAGGTCTTCACCTCTTCCTCTCCATGATGCATTTCCTCAGGCTTCTTGACAGAAAAGCCAAGTAGTAGCACAGAGCAGGGTGGGCACAGACCATGTACAACCAAGGCTAGGCTGTGCGGGGGAGACTCGAGAGAGCAGCTAGCTAACTTTCATAGGACTGGATGATATTTTACAAGCTTGAAGTGAGGGTTGTGGAGATATCAATAGTATTATCCTGTGCTATACCCCTGTATGCTACAATAGTGACCTGCCACAGAACCCACTGAAGAAAATGGTTGTTATGGTAGAAACTAAAATCTTTCTTAATCAGATTTGAGGCCTGTTCCACAAGAGGGAATTCAATCCTACTATTGTAAATATGTTCAAAACCCTGGCTAGGGAGACAGCTTACTAATGTTACTCTTCTAAATGGGCATATTGTCAAAATGCCTTCTAAATATTTCTATTAATATCCATAGATTTGTGCTTCTTATTGCAGTGGGTAGTTGGTTAATTCATAAATGGCCTACAGTTTAAAATGCTGACAATAAGCAACTTTGAGTGCTCAGCCATAGATGGATCGCTGTGCCAAAACCTCACAAAGACTCAGGGAACATAACAAAAAAAGGGGGGCGAAAGAATAAGAACCAAAGGATGAAAAGGAGAGCTATAACATGCCGTCCTAGGATCCAACATGGCTACTGCGCACAGGAATACACGCAGATGCAGTTAGATTTACAAGATCTGTGTATGATCAAACCAGATGAACATTTAAGTATGAGTTGCGGATGAGCTCTCAGGTTTTAACCCTTAATTGTGGATCTATTTGAAGGGAAGGGAAAAATCACTTTTCTTTACGAATATAGACATTGTTATATTTCCTGTCCCTTAGTGAATGACTCTACACATGCATAAGAGCATAGTAATTGGATTCAGTGGGTTAAAAAATATATAATTATATTATTATAATAGCTATAGTACAAACACACAATTTCAAACAGAGAACATAAAGTTTGGGGGGACATGTAGGGAATGAGTGAAAGGTTTATATTAATCAGATATATTGTGTAATGTACAGAATTTTCAAAGAATAAATACCGTTTTTAATTCCCAGGAAAAAAACTAACAACAAATGAGCATATAAGTTTAACAAATGAGCATGAAATTAGCAAATAACAATGTATTGTAGACAAATATGGGGGAAAACACCTAGGGGTCAAAATTGGATATCAGTATCTAGTTCTAAATCAAATTCTTAAACTTTCTGTGTTCATTATTACTAATCAAAATATGCAGTTAATAATATCACAAATTTTACAGTGTTATTGACTGAATTGCATGAGACAGATATATAGAATGTACTCAGTCACCATTATGACCAGCCCAGCAGGTCCTAAGTTACTCCAGGGTCTTGAAGAGGCACTATCTGAAAGACATGGGAGGAGAGAGAAATGGACGCCAAGCAGTATTCTTTGTCAAGGCATCCGTTTATTGAAGCAAGTTTCATGTCTTAAACACTCCTCAGAAAAGAGCTAGGGCAAGGGGGAACTGAGGAAAGGGCGAAGGGAAGGAGGGCCTCGGTAGCTAGGCAACTAAGTGGGGCAGTTTGGCAGCTAAGCAGGGCAGTTGCAAGGTCAGTGGCTAGAACACCTGCTGTTAGTGATAAGCAGGAAGCCATGAAGACACTCTGTGGTGCTTTCCAGAGCCTGAGTCTCCACGGTCAGCATGTAATGTTTTGGCTAACTTTAAGTTTTCTTGTCTCAAGATTTTTCCTTCAAGGACCTGTGAGATGTGAGAAAGAAGAAGCCTGAAATGGTTCCTGACACCATTAGCTATACATTTGCTGAAAAAACAGTTATCATACTTTCAAAAATAATTTTTATCAATTAATTAAACTTATTCATTTATTTAACATCCTCACCGCAGGTTCCCTTCTTTCATCTCCTCCAATTCTCTTTCCCTACCTCCCTGCATTCCAATCCATTACTCCTCTGTTTCTGTTCAGAAAAGGGGAGGCCTCCCGTAGGTGTCAACAAAGCATAGCATATCAGGTTGAGGTAGGACTAAGCTCATCTCCTTGTACTGAGGCTGGGCAAGGCAATCCAATAAATATGAGGAATAGGTTCCTAGAAGTCAGAAAACACTTCTCAGTAGAAAGAATTACTGGGAAGCTTATGGATGGCTAGTGGGAAAAAGTGCTTACCAATAATCCTAAGAATCTGAGTCCTATTTCCTGGACCTGAATGGTAGAGATGAGAAGCAACTCCTACAAGTTGTCCCCTAACTTCCACATATGCACTGTTACTCAAGTGTGCATACACACACACACACACTAAATGATTTTATTTTATTTTTTTTGGATTTTCGAGACAGGGTTTCTCCATAGCTTTTGTTCCTGTCCTGGAACTAGCTCTTGTAGAACAGGCTGGCCTCGAACTCACAGAGATCCGCCTGCTTCTGCCACCTGAGTGCTGGGATTAAAGGCGTGTGCCACCACCACCCGACTCTAAATGATATTTTTAAAAGAAATGTCTAGAGTCCTGATAATAGGAAATATCAACATTTATGCTATTCTTAAATGAGTAAGGACTTACTAAGTCTACAATATTAATGTAAGGAATGTTGGAGTATTTAATTTATATGTTTGGATACATAATCTTAAATTCAACACTTTTAATAATCAAGTGTGAGGATCAAAATTGATGAATTAAAATGTAATTTCAATAATCTTTAAACCAGACAATGCTAGAATTTTATAAAAACATTGTTAGTCAATTAAAAAAATCTATGCAGCAATTGAAAATGATCAGTCTCTGAGCCTACACATTTTAGAACAAACACAAAAAGGTAGGCATTAAACACACTAAGCACACTTATCATAAATTAAATAGGTTGAATTTGAAAGACTAGGAACTTGTCAAAACAAAAACATAAAATTCAGTTCCATAAGCTTTGTCTTCACCATTCTTTGTTCCCTTAGTGGTTTATTGCTCCCTTTGTTTATATTCACTTGCTGACTAGGTCCAAGGCTCTTTTAGAGAGGAGGTCTCAATGTTCTTGTTCAAAGCAACTCTCCCTGCTTAGTTAAACAAGCATTTATACTATATAACCCAATTTCGTCTCCCTCAATACTACTGTTGAGTTTCAAGAACTCTTAATTTCAAAAATAACACTTGGAACTTCAAGTTGAGAACTTGTTGCAAGCAGGAGATACAGAGAACTGGAAAACAATAATTATTAAATCAAAACAATTAAATGATATTTATGAATATATTCTAGTATTCTGCTTTTCATTGATATGTCAAAATACCAAAATCTAGAAAATCTGTTAAAAATATAGTTCATTCTGCTCATACCTTTGAAGGTGAAAGTGAAGCTCAACACCCCATCATTTTGACTTCTGCTGAGAACTCATGGTGGATGGCATCACAATAATAGGAGCTGTGTGAATGAAAGATTCGTGGGTCAGTATCTCTTTTGTAGTAACTCATTATCACATGAGCTAGTTATTCCCCAGAAGGCCCCTGAGCGTAGCTCGCCTGGGGAACTACATTTCCCAGGAGCCCCTAGCATTCCACGCAAAGGCTGCACAGGCGCAGAATGTGGCATTTGAGGCACGCACGTGGGGAACCCTTTAAAAGGCTCAAACGCCGTCTGTTTGCTCTCTTTTTTCCCTTCTCTCCTGCACGCTGCAATAAACCTCGCACACCAAGTGGGTTTTGTTGTGTCTTGCATCCTCCTTTCATGGCTAAGAAGACTAAGAAGACAAAGAACAAGACAAGACAACAGAAGAGAAGAACATTGATGCCGAAGGACTCGGGAGACCCGCCCTCCCTGGATCTCCACTCAGGGCCAGAGCTTCGGCTTTGCCCAGAGCTCCATCCTCGCTCCAGGGCACGGTCAGGATGGAGGACCGCTCCACAACGAGACCCACGTAGTCCATCTGTGGCCCCACGACCACCACCAGCTCAATCGTGAGTTTTCCCTTTCGGCTAGCTGAACTGCCCCTCTCACCCGGAGATTGTCCGGCTGGACCTGTGCTTTCTCTGGTGTGTCCTGGGTAGGGATGCTAACACTCACTGCCCCCCCACCCCCCATCCCCGGACTTCCACCCTCGGTGGGACCGTGCTTTCTCTGGCGGACAGGACATGATCAACAGGACATCACCAGGACAATCGATACTCCCCAGACCCCTCGACGCCCAAAGTCAGCAGGAAGCAGTTATGAGAGACCGGGCTACACCCCTATTCCCTACCCATTAAGACTCTCAACCCCCCAGGTTTTTAGTAAATTAAAAAGGATGGGAATGTTATTCCCTAGAAGGCCCCTGAGCGTAGCTCGCTTGGGGAACTACATTTCCCAGGAGTGCCTAGCGTTCCACGCAAAGGCTGCACAGGCGCAGAATGTGGCGTTTGACGCACGCATGTGGGGATCCCTTTAAAAGGCTCAAACGTGCCGGGCGGTGTTGGCTCACGCCTTTAATCCCAGCACTTGGGATGCAGAAGCAGGTGGATCTCTGTGAGTTCGAGGCCAGCCTGGTCTACAAAGGGAGTTCCAGGACAGGCTCCAAAGCTACAGAGAAACCCTGTCTCGAAAAACCAAAAATAAATAAAAGGTTCAAACGCCGTCTGTTCGCTCTCTTTTTCGGCTTCTCTCCTGCACGTCGCAATAAACCTCGCGCACCACGTGGGTTTTGTTGTCCTTTCACGGCCAAGAATACTAAGAAGATGAAGAACAAGACAAGACAACAGAAGAGAAGAACACTAGTTATCTCACAAAGGACAAAAAACAATCTTTTCTGAGGGCAATTGTTGCTGGAGGCTGCTTGTTCATTCCCGGCTTCCCAGACTCGGAATAACCACACAGAAACTATATTAATTAAATCACTCCTTGCCCAATCACTTAAGTATATTGCTAGCTAGCTCTTACATCCAGAATTAACCCCTTTCCATTATTTTATGTTTTACCATGAGGCTCATGGCCTACCAGTAAGGTTTCAGCTGATAGCTTGCATCTTTCCTCTCTGGTGGCTACATGGTATCTCTTTGACTCTGCCTACTCCCTCTCTTTATATCTATCTCTTTTAGTCTGGCTATATTTTATAAAGCCATTGGCTGAAAGCAGCTTTTTAAATTAATAAAAGTAAGACATATACAGAAGGTGATGTGGGATTTCCCTCTGTATTCTGTGATTATGATTACCATTAATGAATAAAGAAACTACTTTGGGCCTATAGCAGGGAAGAACAGAGCTAGACAGAAAAAAAAAACTAAACTAAATGCTGGAAAAAAGAAGGCAAAGTCAGGAGATGCCACGTAGCCGCTGCCAAAAACAGATGAGCCGAAACCTTGCCAGTAAGTCACAGCCATGTGACAATACATGATCAATAAAAATGGGTTAAATTAAGATGTAAGAGAAAGCCAATAAAAAGATAGAGCTAATAATTCTGGTGCTTTAATTAATACAGTTTCTGTGTGGTTATTTCAGGTCTGAGCGGCCAGTCAAAAACAAGTAGCCTCCTACATCAGGCAATACTATGTTCCACCTAGATGCTACAACTACATGATTTCTACACTTTTTACAGACTCACACTGGAGATCAAGATTACATTTATATTTATATCTATAGATTTGTGCTTCTCTCAAGCTTTGTCAGAGAAGCTTCTTATGCAGAGGGCAATGGTTAACATGGAGATTAATAACTGATAAAGTTACTGAGAACAAGGAACTGTTAGTGTCCAGGAGTAGATGGGATATACACATCAGTCCTCCTTTCCAAGTCCCTGACTTCATCTCAGAAGATGAGACAGAAATATACAAGAGTCAGAGATGGGAAGGAGTGCTGTGAATTACTGTCCTCTGGATATGACATGGTTTTTACACATTGAAGTCACAGCAACTGTGGTTACCTATATAAGACTTGTACAAAATTCAGCTAATTAAAATCTTTAGGATGGTGTGGGGTGGGCTCCTTAGCACCATCTCTTTAAGGAGCTTGGCAGTTTATTGCTGCTTAGGAAGGGGGTGACAGTTTTCATTAGGAGTGTTGCCACTAGTATGTTGTCCATTTTCCCAGGGATGACAACATGCCCATGAGCATATGGGCAACACTAAACTGGACTCAAGAAATTAAAAAATAAAAAAATAGGACATGAAGTTGGGAGGCAGATCTGTTGGCATTTTGTGGGGATCCTGAAAAAAGTTAGAAGTAAAATGTAAAATACAGGGGTAGATATGATCAAGATATGCTGTATGCATGCATTAAATTTTTAAAAAATGAAAATAATGCCTACAGACTCTTGTGGTGGTGGCTAATCTGGTCACCTTGACCACATCTAGAGTCAACTAACACTCAAACAGCTCAACACTTCTAAAAAATAATTTTCTCTTAATTGGATTATTTGATTGGTGAAGACACACTCTATCTGAACCAAACTTGTTGGCAGCCCCCATGATAGGATATGGATAAATTTGCTTTGTTTTTTGCCTTTCACTCTTATGGGAAAGTTCATCTTTCCTGTTACTATTATGAATGCTAAATCCAATATCTTCAAGACACCAACATAAACTGAAAACTATTAGCTCTTCAAGAATCCTCCTGAACTCTAGGTCTGGGACTGCTGAGCTATATCCAGCCAGATTCTTGTTCTTTCTAAACTGAGACAGGCATTCTTGGACTACCTATCTTACAATAAAATGACATAAACAAAACAAAAATTTTCACTAAAGAATTTTAACTTTCTTTCCAGTAGCCTATTGGGTAGTTCCAATTATATTACTCTAAAAGAAAGAATGGCTTCCCATCCAAATAAGACAGATTTACGGTCTGATTAAAGGCAGAATTAAGCCTTCTTCTTTCAGGGCAAAAGGAGAGACTATGGAGCAAAAAGGAGGAATTGACCTTTCCAATCAAGACAGGCTAATGTACCACCCGGGTCAAGTGGTTTGCTGTAGTTCAACAATAATATTTTATATTTCAGCAACATAGAAAACGAAGGGGAAGCCAGTGAGATGGTTGAATTGGTGAAGTGTTTCTGTGCAAGCATGAGTTTCTGAGTTGGAATCCCCAGAACTCATGTAAAGAGCTGAACATGGTGGTGCATGCTTATAATCCTAGCATTGAGGAGGAAGAGCTAGGAGAATTGCTTGGGTTTGCTGAAAAGTTAATTGGTATCTCTAGGTTCAGTGAGAGATGCTTTGCCAAAAATATGCTTCCTATATAATTCCAAGTCTAGACATCTATCAGTTTGAAAAATAAATGTAGAATTATCTGTATCAATTAACCCTTCTAGAGGTGATTGGCAGATAGACTGAGTAAGCCAGAGCTGGAGAGGGATGTCTAAAGGAAAACTTGAAAATTGGAGAGAGATTAGAGTTTTGAGTGTGGTGGTTTTAATGAGAATTCAACCCATAGGTTCATAATGTTTGAATGCTTGGTTTCCAATTAGTAGAACTATTTTGAAAGAATTAAGAGGTATGACCTTATTGGAGTAGATATGGCCTTGGAGTTGTGCCACTGGAAGTAGGCTTTGAATTTTTAAAAACACGTGCTAAGACCCATTTCTCTCTATTTCTCTCTCTCCCTCTCCCACCTCCCATCTCTAGTTGATACCTATAGATCAGAATGTAAAGCTCTCAGCTACTGGTCATGCCAAGCCTGTCTAATTGTTTCCTACCATGATGGCTGTGGCCTAACTTTCTAAAACTGTAAGGAAGCCCCCAATTAAATGTTTCTTTATAAGCGTAGCCTTGGTCACGATGTCTCTTGACAACAATATAACAGCAACTAAGATTTACTCTTCAAAAACTAGTAGTAGCTGTCTCTTAAGTAGTCATCAGACTCTACTGAGAAGAAGCAAAGCTGATTTCAGGTAAACTGATAACTATTTAATTCTGTGAAATATCCCTGGATAAACAAAATCTTTGATGAGTTAGAGAAATAATTAAATTCTGCTTCTTAAGTTATCTAATCTATGTTATAAGATCATGAATTTACCAGCTCCATATCAGACATCATGGAACTGTATAATAAAAACAACAGCTTCTTAGTAGGTTTGTTGCCTAACTAAATGCACTTTCATCTATAACACCATTTCACATTTTCATAAGCTAAGAATGTAATCTGGTCATTAGCAGTAGCATACATACTTTATAATTTATTCTTTGTATTCTACTATTATTTAAGAAATTGTAAATTTAAAGTCTTTTAGTTGGATTGATATTATGACAATCATTTTGATTGATACTTGATACTAACTAATATATTTATCTTCCCAGGAAACTAAACTTTGCTTTCACTCTAACCTTTGATATTTTCTTCTTGTGTTGATAAATATCTCTTCTTTCTCAATTTCTTTCATATAATGTATTTGACCAAGAAAAAAAAGCTTTGGTTTCTAAAAGTTCCCCTTGCTTTAATAAAAGTCAATCACATTGGAACATCCTTCCATCCAGTGCAATATTAACAAGGAAACTCATGAACAATACATGTATTCTGAGGAGCAGTTATATTCTATATTCAGCAAGACAGTCAAGTCTCATATTCTTATCACTCTGCAAAGGGGAGATATTGCAGAGATACTTCACTCTTGAAGCAAGTCGTCAAGTACATCTAGGTGTCCTGTTATTAAGATAGTCTATGTGGGCTGCTCCAAGATCTACCCACACTCTGCCATGCCTGATTCAAAATCCTTATAAGCAATCAGTATGGGAAACGATGATGAAGGCTTAGAATAGTACTAAATAGTGGTCAATATGGTTTATGGCTTGGAAACAAACATCTGTGATAAACTTATATAAGAGTACAAGTTAAAGATGCTCATTAACACCCTTTTAAAAAAAGCCTATCTATTGATGGAACGCACTCAGCTCACGTAAACTAGCTCCAAAGACTCAGTGCCACCTAGTGGCTAATCTGAGTGCCAGGTAGCACAGAATGCCATTTGGCCAAGGACTCAGCTAAATCACAAACAAAATGTGCTTTACTGTACAGTAAGTTCTTAAAGAACCCAACACTCACTCTTGCTTGGCTCACATACCGTATTTATAAAATATCTGCATTTCTAGTCACTAATTATAGACTGACATTAATAAAAGCCAGCTTTCTGGTAAACTTGTTTCCTTTGAGTAGGGTGCCATGGTTCATCCCAGATGATCCTATAGAAGGCTAACATGTAGTTAAAATAGGCCCTGGGACCTGTCTTTCCAGTACATAGCTGCCAGCACTTGAGTCAGAAAGACAAATTCTGCAGTGCAGTTGCATTCGAATTCTAGCTCCAATACTGGAAGCTCTAGGAATCTTAATAAGTTATTGAACCTCTTTGAGTCCTATTTCTAAAGATCTCTAAACTATATAGGGACAATAACTCTCAATATCATTGAGCTGTTTTGTATGCTTGATCTGAATTTATCTCTGTAAATTTATAGTTATACAACTAAAAGAAATTGTGAATGTTAGTATTTTAAAATCTTTTTGAAAAGGATAAGATGCAGAGAGTTTAAAACAGTCACAGAGGAAACGGTACACTGATGGGCTGCCTATCTGCTGTAGTTTATTTGCGCTTAAGGCCTCTCATTGCTAGCAGACTTTCTAACATTGGACTGTCTCCTGTCCTTTTCATCATTTCAACATTTTGAGAAGGACTTTCACTAAATTTTTCAGGATGGCCTTGAACTTAAAATCCTCCTGCTTCAGCCTCCTAAAGATCAAAGAATACAAGTCTGTGCTATCCGGCCCCAAAACAGCTTTTCAAAATTTTCATTAATACTTTATAACTTTATAGATATCAAATTATAATTTTTTGTTTGACAATCCAAAGTGCCTGAAAATATAAATAGATATTTAGCAATTGTAGGTGTATTAGTATTGAGAAAATGAAATAAATGTTAGAATTTGGGGATCAGGTGATTCACCTCCCCTCCCATTCTTGCATTAGCCTTTATGACACCAAGTGATACTTTCTTTGGCTTCTTGGTACTCTCAGAACCTGATGTTTCATAACATGTGAGAAGACTGAATTCTAACCACACTTACTAGTACTTGTTCACTGGATCATAAAATTCAGAAGGCAAATTAATCACATTCTTGTTAGGTGAGATCATTCTCTGATCCCCTCCTCACAGGATTCTATCAGGCATTCATCACCTTAAAAGTTTATAATTTTAGTGGTAGCAGAAAATCTTACGCAGTAACAACACTGTGATAAAAAGTAATTGGCTTTACTACTGAGAGCTATTATCCTTAATTACATTCCTGTCTTCTTTTACATCACCACCTTGAATTTAGGCCTTTGAGTTCTCAACAGCATTGAATATAGAAATGGCTGCCCATGGAACATGGCCAGTCAGAATGTACAACTGTCCTGGGGTGTCAACCTGACACGCACTGACTAGGCTAAAAGGATTTATACAAACTGCTGCTGGCTAGTCCTCTGCTTTTGTTTAAATTGGTGAATGTTTAAAAATAGGCAGGAAATCATCTTCAGAAGACACAGGATCACGGTCTTTTCATTCTTTCTGTCACTAATCTTTACAAGAGCAAAGTGCAACTCAGCTATGAGAAATACAGTAATAAGCTAAATTGTCTCAAGACTACAGAAGAATCATCCTATATAGAGATGGATTGTGTCTTTCAATATTAAGTAAAAATGTATTTGCCTGGAAGATCGCAGGCTTTAAGTTTTCTACTGAAGAAAAGAGAGTAAGGAAGATAAATGTTTGGGAATATAAGACTACAGGACAGAAAATAGTGTGCAGATTGATGGTGAGTAGCAACCAAAGGAGGCAGAAAATGTCTCAAATACCCAGATAATAGAGAACAATTCAGTAAGAAAAAAAAAGTACATTAAAGTACCTTTTTTTTTTCCATTTTGGTTTTTGGAGTCAGAGTTTCTCTGAAGTTTTGGAGCCTGTCCTATAACTTGCTCTGTAGACCAGGATGGCCTCGAACTCACAGAGATCTGCCTGTATCTGCCTCTATTTAAAGGAGTTATTAAAACAATGTATAAGCGGTATCTATAAAGACGATAAGATGCATCAAAGATTCTATTCTGAATGATGAAATTTTTCAACAAGAAAACCTTTAAAACCATGGCTCAGCAGATAAGAAAATAGCAGTTGGAGGCTGTGGGAGTTTACGTCACTTACCTACTTACAAGGTACACAGCACAAAACTATTATAAATGGAAAATGTAGGCGTAATGAGAAATTTCAACAGCACCGAGTGTTTCTAAATGTCTTATTAGTTTCAGTAAAAACAATCCAGCTGACACAAAACATTCCTCCCTCTCTCACATCCTTAGAGAGCAGAAGAAGCAATTAAAATGCACGCTGCTCCGGATTGTATCCTGACAGGCAAGGCAGCATTGCAAGCCAGGGTAAGAGAAGATTGAAAAGGTCAATTTGGAATCCAGCTACTGGTATCAGAAATTCTGGAATCATCCTCAGATTAACTAAAACCACATTTCTAAATTCTCAGAGATGGTAAGATTTTGTATCAAAGCTAAACCACACAGCTCTGCTTCTTACCTGTACATGCTGCTCGATTCTATTACATTAATGAGAGAGACAAAGTTTGTGATTTTATTTCTGGTTTGATACCTGAGTTTTCTCCACATTTTTAAAAAATAACACTGTTATAAAACTGTCTCCATTTGAGCAGGTCTGTGGTGGCACACACACTTAATCCAGCACTCAGGAGGCAGAGAGAGTTAGAGCTCTGTGAGTTTGAGGCTAGGCTGGTCTACAGAGTGAGATCTAAGACAGACTCCAAAGCCTCACAGAGAAATCCTACTCAAAAAACAAACAAACAAAAAAGTCTCCATTTGAAACTCTAGGAAGGAATTTTTGTCTGCTTAAATTTCTAAAGTTTGGCTGATTGTTGACTTAATTGTATTGACCTGCCACTTGTCAACAAAAAGCAATCTCTGGCCATTCAAGGCTTGTTAATGTAATTATTTAATCTTTTTCTTTACTCCCAAGGCTAAATATGCTATATACATGGATTGAATATATACATTATATTTTAATGTTTTTAGCCATCTTGTTTAGTTTTCATTTTTCCTAGTTCTTTAAAGACATTCTCAATATAGCCCATGTATTATTCCATACAAATAGGACACTCTCACATGAATATAACAAATGTCTTCTTTTAGCAATGGTCCCTTCATTTAATTTAAACAATGCAGTTATTTTATGAACCAAATTCATAACTTAAAGACAGATTTACCATCAAAGATATTATAGTAGGAAGACACTTCAGTGTTCATTTTCCAATTTGGAAAATATAGATATATACATAAAGAGATGATAATATAATGCTTACTGGTTTTGTTTCTGTTTTTTCTTTTTCTTTTTTTCCTTTCTTTTTCTTTTTCTTTTTTCTTTTTTTTTGGTTTTTAGAGCTTCTCTGTGTAGCTTTGGTGCCTATTCTGGAACTTGCTGTGTAGACCAGACTGGCCTCAAATTCACAGAGATCTGCCTGCCTCCACCTCCCAAGTGCTGTGATTAAAGGCATGTGCCATCATCATCCGGTTTTGTTTCTCTTTTTATTAATGCGCTTGTTCATTATTTTTTGTTTCATATAATTTAGATATTTAAAAACTAATAACACGGCTCAACTATGTTTATAGCAGCTTTATTTATAGTAACCAGAACCAGGCAACAACATAGTTGCCCCTCAACCAAAGAAAGGATAAGGAAAATATGGGACATTTATACAATGGAGTATTACTTAGCTTTTAAAAACAAGGACAACAGGAAATTTGAAGACAAATGGATGGAACTAGGAAAAATATACTGAGTGATGTGGTATTCGCCTCTGTACACTCTGAATACGTTTTATTATCACTGGTTAATAAAATGTCTCTTTGGCCCATGGAAGGGCAGACTATAGCTAGACAGGAAAACTAAACTTTAAGCATTAAACCTGAAAGAAGCCAGAGTCAGACAGATGCCATGTAGCCTCTCAAGAAGCAAGAGGTAACAAACCACAAGCCTCATGGAAAAACATAAAATAATAGAAATGGGTTAATTTAAAATGTAAGAGCTAACTATAAGTATGCTTAAGCCATTCATTGGCCAGTGTTGTAATTACTATAGTTTTTGTGTGATTATTAAGGTCTGGGTGGGCAGGAAACAAACAAAAAAAAGTCTCTGATTACACCTGAGTAAAGTAACCCAGAATGAGAAAGATAAACATGGTATGTACTCACCCATAAGTGAATACTAGCTATAAAATACTGCATAAGTGGATATTAGCTATAAAATACTGCAATCCACAGACCCAGAGAGTCTAGGTAGCAAGGAGAGTTCATGGGGGGATGCCAGAATCTCCTGGAAAGGGGAAATAGAAGATTTTATTATTGTTATTATTATTATTAAAAATTTCCACCTTCTCCCCTCCTCCCATTTCCTTCCCCCTACTCCCCTTCCCCCTCCCTCTCCAGTCCAAAGAGCAGTCAGCATTCCCTGCCCTGTGGGAAGTCCAAAGTCCTCCCCACTCCATCCAGGTCTAGGAAGGTGAGAATCCAAACAGATTAGGCTTCCACGAAGTCAGTACATGCAGTAGGATCAAAACCCAGTGCCATTGCCCTTGGCTTCTCAGTCAGCCCTTTTTGTCCGCCACATTCAGAGAGTCCAGTTTGATCACATGCTCCATCAGTCCCAGTTCAGCTGGCCTTGGTGAGCTCCCATTAGATCAGCACCACCGTCTCAGTGGGTGGGTGCACCTCTCGCTGTCCTGACTTCCTTGCTCATGTTCTCCCTCCTTCTGCTCCTCATTTGGACCTTGGGAGCTCAGTCCGGAGCTCCAATGTGGGTCTCTGTCTCTATCTCCATCCACTGCCAGATGAAGGTTCTATGGTGTTATGCAAGATATTCATCAGTATGGCTATAGGATAGGGCCATTTCAGGCTCCCTCTAGTCAGCTGCCCAAAGAATTAGCTGGGGACATCTCCTTAGACACCTGAGAACCTTTCTAAAGTCAAGTCTCTTGCCAACCCTAAAATGGCTCCCTTAATTAAGAAATATACTTCCCTGCTCCCATATCCACCCTTCCTCCATCCCAACAATCTCATTCCCCCAAGCTCTCCCCATCCTCCCCTTCTCACTTTTCTCTCCCCATCTCCCCTTCCTCCACCCCATCCCCACCCCCAATTTCCCAATTTTTGCCTGGCAATCTTGTTTACTTCCAATATTAAAATCCCAACAAAATTCTTCACAGATCTTGAGAGAACAATAATCAACTTTATATAGAAAAACAAAAAACCCAGGATAGCCCAAACAATCTTATACAATAAAGGAACTTCTGGAGGCATTACCATCCCTGACTTCAAACTATTACAGAGGTACAGTATTGAAAACCATTTGGTATTGGTATAAAAACAGAGAAGTCACCTATGGAATAGAATAGAAGACCGGATATTAACCCACAAACCTATGAACACCTGATTTTCGACAAAGGAGCTACAAGTATACAATGGAAGAAAGAAAGCATCTTCAACAAATGGTGCTGGCATAACTGGATGTCAACATGTAGAAGAATGAAAATAGATCCATATCTATCACCATGCACAAAACTCAAGCCCAAATGGATTAAAGACCCCAATATTAATCTGAACACATTGAACCTATAGAAGAGAAAGTGGGAAGTAGTCTACAACACAGGAGCACAGGAGATAACTTCCTACATATAACCCCAGTAGCACAGACAATAAGGGCAACACTGAATAAATGGGACTTCCTAAAACTGAGAAGCTTCTGTAAAGCAAAGGATACTGTCATTAAGACAAAAAGGCAACCTACTGACTGGGAGAAGATCTTCACCAACCCCGCAACAGACAAAGGTCTGATCTCCAAAATATATAAAGAACTCAAGAAACAAGACTCCAAAATGCTAATTAACCCAATTAAAAAATGGGGCACTGCACTGAACAGAGAATTCTTTTTTTAAAAAATTTATTTATTTATTATGTATGCAACATTCCTTCCATGTATGCTTGTATGCCAGAAGAAGGCACCAGATCTCATCCATGTGGTTGCTGGGAATTGAACTCAGGACCTCTGGAAGGACAGTCAGTGCTCTTAACCTCTGAGCCATCTCTCCAGCCCCTGAACAGAAAATTCTTAACAGAATTTCAAATGGCCAAAAGACACTTAAGGTCATGCTCAATCTCCTTAGCGATCAGGGAAATGCAAATCAAAACAACTCTGAGATACCATCTTACACCTGTCAGAATGGAAATAGAAGATTTTTATAAGTGGACTGATGGCAGATGGCGATAGGAACATGAGCGATCAGGTATGGGGGAGTACTGAAGGAAACTACTGGAAAGTGGGGGAGCATTTCAAGGTCAGGTAAAGCCATGGCACAAGAGAATCTCTCAGGAATCTACAAGAATGATCCCAGCT
The DNA here is from genome assembly GCF_950005125.1 of Chionomys nivalis. NCBI lineage: Eukaryota > Metazoa > Chordata > Mammalia > Rodentia > Cricetidae > Chionomys > Chionomys nivalis. Next base: position 32,151,606 of record NC_080111.1, on the reverse strand, counting down.
AAGGCTCCTAACAATAGTGGATATGTAGCCTAAACTGGCCATCGCCTGTAACCAGGCTACACTTCAAGTAGGAAACCAGCCAAGCCACATAATCTTTAACCTACATTCTATCCTGCCCATGGAATGTGCTGGAGTAAGGGTGCGTTAGAGATTTGGGAAATGGCCTACCAATGATCAGTCTAGCCTAAAACCCATGCCAGGAGAGTAAGCCCACCTGATACTGCCTAGGACCCACAGGCTGGTATGATAGAGAGAAAAGATTGTAGGAGTCAGAGGGGTCAAAAACACCACAAGAAAACTCAAAGAATCATCTAAGCTGAACTCTCAGGGTCTCACAAAGGCAACAACCAGGAAGCCTGCATGGGACTGACTTAGGCCCTCTGCATTTAGGTGACAGTTATATAGCTTGTTCCTCTTGGGGAACTCCTAACAATAGGAATAGGGCCTGTCTCCACCTTTTTCCTGGATTTGGGGATCCTATTCCTCATACTAGGTCACTTTGTCCAGTTTTAGTATACAGGGAGGTGCTTAGTATTACTGCAACTTGATATGCCATGTTTTCTTACTATTCATAGATCTGTCGTTTTCGAAACAGAAATGGATGAGGAGTGGATGGGGAGTGGTTGCAGAGGGGTGGGGAAGAGACTGGAAGGAGAGAATGGAGAAAAAACTGTAGCTGGAATGTGAAATAAAGAGACAATTAATAATTTATTTAATTATTAAAATTCTTTTTAAAACTAGTAACATGGAAGAAACTAAACTTAAAACAGGCATGAATGGGGATTTGCCCTTCCACCCACAGCTGTCACTTGACACAGAACACTTTCCACTTAGCAGGTCAGCTAAAATTCCTCTCTTCTTGGTGGAGGCTGGCTGACATCTCAAGTGCTCTGCTTGGACTTGATGCTGGATCGAAGATTAGGCTCCATTATGCTTTGTACCTCTCTAGAGCTGCAGTTTGTGTGAGAACTGATATAAAACAACAAGTAATCCAAGCTATTTATGCATTTTGAAGCCTTTGACTCACATTATCTATCCACGTTTCTTTAACAGAAAGAAGTTGTGTGATTAATTCCAAAGAGAGAATAGACTGGGAATTATTCTCCAGCTCCAGGGGGAAGAAATGTTTACTGAACAACACTGGAATCTGTCACAGGAATGTTACATATTTGGGAGTATTTATTTTCTTACTGGATTTTTTTCTCAAAGGACACAAAAGATACTTTTAACCAAGTGACTTTGTATGTATGTAGCATGAAAATAATCCTGCATAAATTTCTTTATTTGTGATCGGTTCTAAAGAATAAAACAAACCAAAAATTATAGAGGCTAAATTTAGTATAGTACAAAACAGTTGTATACTAAAATTTTACAGAGAAACGAGGTCTATTTTTGGTAGGAGAGGATTGGTAGAATAGCTAGTTTGACTTCACAAAGCATATATGTGTTAAAATATGGTACACCCCATAAATATTTATGATATAAAAAGAATAATAGGTAACTAGAAGTCTTAAGTACGTAAGGACTAAAGATCTCTATTCACATTATAATCTTTAGATACTTCAATTGATATTATTCATGCTAAGTAACAAAAGTGGACTTAAAAGTAAATCCATGCTTATAAAATGAAATAGATGTGATATGAGAGCAATGGGGATATCTTTTTAGGAGGAGGAAGGGAACCAGATATGGGGGAATGAAACAAGAGGGAGCACTGTGAGGGTGGGATAAAAATATTCTAACGACTTATATTAATATGCTATAATAAAATTCAATTCTTTGTGTGGTCATTTACAATACATAAAAATGGACAAGTGAAAAGTTGATGCCCCTATAAATATCTCTAACATTTTATTAAGAGATATCAACACAGACTTTAGTAAGTAGAAACTATGCAATGTGTATGTTAGTAGGAATTGGTCACTGAAAATACAACAAATAATCTTAGAGTGTATAGAAATTAATTGCAGGTGACCCGAAGAGCTTAAATTTAACAGCAAAACTAAAAACCTTTCAAAGGAAAGTTAGAAAGCCATTGCTATTAACCTGTAGGTGTTAGAGATACTTTGGAACAATGCAAGAAATGTTTATCTTTTAAATCAAAATAAAGAAAAAAGTAAAAAAAAAAAACCCACATAAGTCATATTTGGCTTGAAAAACTTCCAGAACTCCCCATTCTCTTGCTTTCCACCACTCACCTCTAAGCTGATTTCATGGCTCCACATAGTTGTCATCCTGCTGGCACAATGGCTGTGAAGTTCAAATGCCATGTGGAAAAAAATTAAACTTTACTTCCTTTTGTCAACACTTCATTTTGGGTCCCATTCTCTGAGAAATAAATTTATAATTTATTCTCTTTTCTTTTTTTTAAAAGGTGATTTTAGACATTTCAATGGCTTCTTATTCGTTGTTCTACAATTTGATACCAGTTCCCACACAATGGCCAATTCTAGAATAGCATCTGAAAAGAAAAGTAATTTACCTTTGAACATGGACCTACCCTAGCTGGCTGTACAAGTTGGAATCTTTATGACTGGGTCTAAGTAAAGTTCTGCTAGGATGACCTGCAGAAATGGATCTGGGAACCCCAACTGTTCCTTCAATTAGGGTGTCCTTTGATCCCAAGAGTTCCCTTCTCTCCCTTCTTCCATGAAAACAGGACTCACAGCACAGCCATGGACAAAGGTGGTCTCTCAATTCCAGTTCTACTTGCTTATGACTAAGGAGATTATCTAGGATTCTGGACCACAGTTTTCCTCAGAAACCCAATAAAAGGAAACAGGGCCCCAACTGACTCCCTGCATTAGCCTTAGCTTAGCAGGTAACTCTAGTCTCCTGCCTATTTCTTTTTCCCCAGTTGGGGGATCTTTTCATTTTTTAACGGAGAGTAAACAAGGCTAAAAAGATGATTCAGAGTTTAAGAGCACTGGCCTCTATTTCAGAGGACTCAAGTTTGATCCCCAGCACTCACATAGAAAATTAGAAATGGAAATTTAAAAACACAAAATTCTCTTTTTATTACATTTCTCTGTTTTTCTACTTATATATAAAGCCAAATGAACTGGCTTCTCTGTAAGGTCTTATCACTGACACTACCAAGTACAAAAACACTCCTTCCAAGCTTTGTAGAATGTTATGTAACACACTAAAAAATACCTTGTAGAAAATGAGTTTGATGACTTGAAACTTTTTATCCTATTGACTAGTACAGGAAAAAAATTTAAAACATGGAGTTGTTCAATGCCATATTTATTTAGATATGTTTATTCTATTTTATTTGTTTCAATAACTAAAAGTTTTAGGAACAAAAAGTGAGCAGGCAAAATCCAATACTTTTTAGAAGGGATGAGGCCACTGAATATAGATTGGAGTAGTTCCTGATGCCTAAAGTCCTCAAAATCCTAAAGCAATGTTAGGATGATGGTTGGAGGAAACCAAGCCACTGACAGCCACACAATGGTTAAAGAGCATGATTCTAGGAGTCATACTCTCTGAATCAACTGATAAACTCATCTCTGCAAACCAGTCTGCACAACACAGGTAAATCAGATCAAAAAGTGTGGAGCACAGAGTGTGATATTAACATTTCTCGACTGTGACCAGGTGACCAAGACTGGCAAGCACCTTGTCCTCAGAAATGAATCTCTCATATACAACTTTTGAAGAATACTTTAATTATGCTTCATATGAAAAATGTGCAGTGATAAATATCCCCAGGTATCTCAAATGATACTAAGAAAGGAGAAAATTCGTTTATCCACACAGTATACATCAGAATGTTTATAACAGCCTCACTGTAGATAAACATTATTATTGTTATATATTTTTTCTGCACTGAATGCTATGAAAGACACTAGTAAGCTTTAATATTGAGGATGTTACTTCAAAACTTTCTTTTAAAAAGCTTTAATTTTTCTCAGTTTAAGTATGAGTGTCTGCTTCTGTGTGTGCATGTGCACCATGTGTGTGCCTGGTGCTTTTGGGGGCCAGAACTGTAGTGGTAGATGGTGAGAATGGAGTAGAGAAACTCTTCGTTTAGTTTCAAAATAATTCATAATTCAAAGGCCAACTGAAACTTGGCTATTCTCTCACAATTCCTGAAACAAAACAAAACCAAACAAAATGATACAACTCCTCAGTCACTAGCCTGTCAACAGCATAATTCACTGTAAGCTACTTTGCTACCCATTTGATATTCCTTCTCACAAACAATGGCAAAACATAATGAGCCACTGCTCAGCAGGAGTGGTCATATTAGCAGAATTGCTGAACAATAATCAAAGAGAATGGATCATGGTCTTCAAGCTCCAGCAGGGGCTACTCTTTTGTGGGACTATTAATAAAACCAGATGGTTGGGTCCATATGAAATTTTAATGAAGTCAAGAGTGCACAGATAGAAAGTGCCAAGGAAATGTTTTCTGGGCCCTTGCTCATGGAGAGTACTTGGAGTCAAATTGTACAAATTACCGGCGTTACCACTTTGGGAAAAAATACTAACCAATAAATCACACACACACACACACACACACACACACACACACTCACAGAGCTATCTATGACTATCACATATTGCCATTCTTGTCTTGGTTTGGTTTACTTTAAATAAAAATGAACAAAGGTGCACCCCTCGCGGTCCTGAGTTCCTTGCTCGTGACGGGGAAGAGGCAGAAATCTTTAATAATTAAATAAATTAATTAGTAAAAAAAATGAACAAAGGTTGAAGGGGATGGGAGAAGCAGGGAAGGGAGCAGAGAAAAATGTAGCACTCAAAAATCAATTTAAAAATGAACAACTTCATTACACAAAGATGGAAAGTAAAGTTGTATTTCCAAGGGATGAAATGGGTATAACCTCAACATTTCCTATATAAATTGATTTTCTTCATGTTATATGCATATGTGTATGGTGTACACATGTGTACAAGTGTTCCCATTTGTGTGCGAACTCATGTGTTAGCAGGTACATATGTGTGTATGGGTATGGAAGCCTAAGACTGAAACTGGGAATCTTCCTTGGTGTCTCTTCCACTTTATTGTTTGAGCAAGGCTTCTTAACCAAATGTAGACAGAGTTCATTGATACAGGTGAGTTTACACAACAGCTTGGACATGAAGATTCCCTGTCTCTGCTAGGGTTATAGGTAACTGTGGCACAAATAATAAAATGCCAGGTATTGAGGTTCAACCTGAAGATCAGAAAAGTAAAGGAGCTAGTCACTGGCTCTTAATTCTACCTCATATCAAAATGGCTATCCTGCCTCCACGAATCCTCAGAATGAGACTGAGCTGAGAGCTGTCTCCTCCCATCTTATATTCCTCTTTAGTGTTGGAATTAAAGGTGTGCACTACTATTATCTGGCTTCTATGGCTAACAAGTGTGGCAACTGGGATTAAAATTGTGTGCAGCCATTGCCTGATTTGTATGGCTGACCAGTGTGGCTGTTTTACTCTCTGATCTTCAGGAAAGTTTTATTTATTAAAATACAAATGAAATATCACTGCAGGTGGTCTGTTTCTCCAGCTGGTATTTGCATGGGCTCTGAGGATCTGAACTTTAGGCCATTTACTTTTACAGCAAGAGCTTTAACTTCTGGACCATCTTTCCAGGCCTCCTATATGATTTAAAAAATAAAAAAGAAAAAACGGTGCCAATCTTTCTTTCAGTGTCTTTATTATTTTATATAAAAATGGGCTGGATCTACTAAAGGCATGAATATATTCTTAGTCATCCCACATTTTCTAAGCTGTTATAAAATGAAGATAAGTAAATTTATGTATCTATTGTTTTTTCTTTTCATGTTTTGCTAGCCTTTTAACAAGACTTCCTGAGAAGCATGCACTAATTATCTTTTGCACTGAACAGGAACAGGATCAACTTAGAGGCCTAGCAAAGTACTTTCTGGTTCTATCAAGAATATTTATTTGAAACTTGCAAGTACTGGCAACTCTTGGGATGATGTTATAAGAATCTACTTCCATCATACACACACAACTAAAATAGTATATGAATAGAAATATTAGCAATACAAAACAACATGAATTGACTAAAAAGGGTCCAAGTTTTCCTCTGACTGCCGTTTTATTGTTAGTTTGGTTTTTTTAAGTTGTTATTTCAGTATGAGTATAAAATACCAAACAGGCTAAGATGAATTCAGTATGAGAAACTGCTTGCCTGTCATTCAAATTGGGATATTCTCCAAGACCTATATTTAAAGATAACACATTCTCATAAAACTATTCCCAAAAGATACATAAAACCCTTTTAAGTATTAGTAAACAAATTTAAATATTTTAAAAATATTAAATATTATATTTAAATAGTAATAGGCATATTAAAAATTTCTTAACAAATTCCTATTTATAAGCAATTTCTAATTTTGAATGCATTTTTTTAATTCAAATGAACTTCCCCCCTTGGTTCACCTGACAATATCAGGGGTGAAAAGATTTCTGTTCACATTCTGAGCCAACTTTTTAACTACGACATGGAGAAAAAAGCTTAAAAAAATTACAGAATCATTTACTATAAATTCCACACAACCTTAATGCCTTCAGAAATTATGAATCAGAGGAAAGTGAAATGTATACTTTTATGTCAAGTTTGAAGACAAATAGATGGTTATAGACAGATGAAAATGTAGGGCAAAAGTGAATTATTTGATGGCAATGAACTGGCTGTCAGCTCCCAGGTACAACGCTGTGTTCCTCCGCATTGTTAGAGATACAGATATCCTGTATTACACTGATGCGATGTTGTTCATACTGTATTGCCATTGTTTAAACTGCTTCATACTGACTTACATCCTTCATCTAGGGATGGTCACTGACTTGGTGCTTTCAGTGCTTATTTCACAACAGTCCTTTTTGCCTGTGTATATCATGATTTCATTCACTCCCATCCCTTCACATCTGTCCTTCATCTCTAACTTCCCAATAAAACAAAATTCAAGAGAAAAAAGGGAAAAAATAAAATGAGGAAAATAACAAAAAAGGGAAAGAATTAAAAATCTCACCATGGAAGCTACAGTGCAGTCCAACAAGTCATGCCATATACCTTTGTCCATACATCTCTACCTACAAGTGTTCATTCATTTCAGCCATTGGTTTGGTTCGAGGTCAGAACTGCCACTTGCCCTGGTCTCCACACACATTTGATGTTAGGCCCTCACTAGGTTTCTTCCTGGATATCCCACTGCGGCCCTGTGTTGTGGAGATCCTGTAGCTTTGGGTCTGTGGGTCAGCTAACTTTTCCAGTGCTCCAGCAGATCAAAGATGGGGTAGACATTGGAACAAGCCAAATTATAACCCTGGGTCTGGACTTCGGCAGTTGTGGGATTGGTCTACTAGATGGGAACTGGAGCCAGCTCTCCCATGGTCACAATTTCAGGGCTGGTTCACCTACACCAGTGCTAACGATGCTGGTTCTATTGTGCTGCCCTAGTGAGGTGCAGAGCCTGCTCTCCTGTGTGTTGCAGTTGGTGGGGGTCAGGTATGATTCTCCCACATTTATAACTACAGGGTCAGAACTGCTACTTGCCTCAGACATTTATGGGCAAAGTGGGGGCAACTCTTCTTTGCCCATGCCACCACAAGGCAAATGGGTAATAGAGACAACTCTCCTATGCTCACAACTTTGGGAGTGGTTCACTCATATCCTCTGCTCTGTTGTGCTGCCCTAGAAGGGTGCAGGGCCTGGTGTCCCAAGTATTGCAATTGATGGGCATCAGGGGTAGATCTCCTACTATTATGACCACAAGGTCAGCTCTCCTATCTGCCCCAGGCACTGATAGGCAGGCAGGCATCTTTCACCTGCCCATGACGCCATAAGACAGATGAGAAATGTGGGACACTCTCCAATGTTCACAACTCACCACAGGCCTCTTAAATGCTTCCATAACAAATCAACTCTAGTGGCATAGGCAACTCAAATTTCTTTTTTTTTAAAAAAAAGTTTGAAAGGGATATCATTGGATATATTAGGAATCCCCAGAGAGAAAGAATAAATTATACATGTGAGAGGAAGTATGTGTGTGGGGCATATGTACACATGCATGCTGTCAGACAGAGTATGTGTGTGGTATATGTACAGTGAGGCCAGATGATAACATTGAACACCCTGACTCTTGAGCTAGAGTTATAGACAGTTGTGAGCCATCACACAGGGACTTTGAGACAAGAATTCCAATCCTTCTGAGGAGCAAGCACTCTACTTTACTGCTGAGTCATCTCTCCAGCACACACGTAACAAATTCTAAATAATTAATTTTGATTGCCAGTAAATTTAGAAGCAAGATTCAAAATACTTACAGTTACCACCATTTTGCACATCATATTGGAGGAATTATCAGATTCAATTGAAAAAGCTCCAGAGGAGGGATAAAGACATTCCTATTTACAAATGGTTTGATTCATTGAAGGAAGTCACTGAAGGATCAGTTACAAATCATAATTAAATATTTATATAGCTGTGTTCTGAAATGTGTTAGGGCAAATAACAAAATACTAATAAAAAGTTTCCCATCTTTCAAAAAATGTTTTTAAGAAGAGGCAAACTCAATTTACCCAGAGAATTCCATTTGGTTGAATGACACATTCATGGCTTAAGTCTTTGTCATTTGCATGACACACAACTTTGGTTCAGAAATATTACCATCTGGGGTTGATATGTTTAAAACTTGAATGATATTTTTTAATTTAAATTGAGGTTTTTAAATATTTGCATGCTTCACTGAAGTTAGTTCTAGATGAGATACAATGTAGTTTAAAATTATATAAAGTATACAAAATTTTAGGGATCAGAAGAAAAATGTTTTGTTTTAGATTAATGATTAGAAATATTTTTGTATTGGTCCCACTATACTTCCTTTTTCCCTTATTCTCTTCTAAATCTCTAATACCCTCTCGTTTACTTTCACCTTCCCTGCGCAAACAAGTTTCCACATTTGGGAGAATTCTTGTGGAATTTCTTAGAAAGACTTAATTATTTCACTTAATATGACAATCTCCAGTTTCCCTTACTTTCATGCAAACCACATTATTTTCAATTGTCTTTGTCTCTATGGCTGATTAAAATGTGTGTGTGTGTGTGTGTGTGGGTGTGGGTGTTTGGGCACACTTGGGTGCAATTGATATAGATACTTAGACTAGTTCCAGAACTTTGCTACTATGCATAGCACTGAGACAAACCTAACAATGCAGGTATTTCTATAGTAAACTGACTTTTATTCTTTCCAGATCAATAAATTCATAAGATCCAGGTTGGATCCTATATCCTTTGGCAGCGTCCTGTACACTATTTGAGAGACCCTTGTCAATTTGTCAATTTTTTGTTTTTTAATTTATTTTTATATTATTTAATTAAAAATTTCCACCTCCTCCCCTCCTCCCATTTCCCTCCTGCTCCCCCATCCCCATTCCCCTCCCTTTCCAGTCCAAAGAGCAGTCAGGGTTCCCTGCCCTGTGGGAAGTCCAAGGTCCTCCCCCATCCATCCAGTACTAGAAAAGTGAGCATCCAAACAGACTAGGCTCCCACAAAGTCAGTACATGCCGTAGGATCAAAACCCAGTGCCATTGTCCTTGGATTCTCAGTCAGCCCTCCTTGTCAGCCACATTCATGGAGTCCATTTGATCACATCCAGCTGGCCTTGGTGAGCTCCCATTATATCTGCCCCACCGTCTCAGTGGGTGGGTGCACCCCTCGCGGTCCTAATTTCCTTGCTCATGTTCTCTCTCTCTGCTCCTCATTTGGACCTTAGGAGCTCAGTCCAGTATTCCAATGTGGGTCTCTGTCTCTAGCTTCATCCATAGCCAGATGGAGTTTCTATGGTGATATGCAAGATATTCATCAGTGTGGCTATAGGATAGGGCCATATCAGGCTCCCTCTCCTCAGCTGCCCAAAGATCTAGCTGGGGACATCTCCATGGACAACTGGGACACCTCTAAAGTCAAGTCTCTCACCAACCCTAAAATGACTCCCTTAATTAAGATATATACTTCCCTACTCCCATATCCACCCTGCCTCCATCCCAACCGTCCCATTCCCCCAAGCTCTCCCCATCCTCCTCTTCTCACTTTTTTCTCTCCATTTCCCCTTACTCCCACCCCATCCCCACCCCCAAGTTTCCAATTTTTGTCTGGCAATCTTGTCTCATTCCAATATCCAGGAGGATAACTATATGTTTCTCTTTGGGTTCACCTTCTTATTTAGATTCTCTAGGATCTCTTATTATAGGCTCGATGTCTTTTATTTATGGCTAGAATCCACTTATGAGTGAGTACATACCATATTCATCTTTTGGGGTCTGGGTTACCAAATTTTTGTCTTTTAGTCATACTAAAGTGCTAAGTGAATTTCTTCTCAGAAGCAAATATAATGAGAAGTGCATCTGTGATGCTTATTTTTACATATTTTTTTCTAAATTTCAAACAATTAAGAGAAAGTGTAGCAAGACAAAATATTTTGAACATAGTGAATTACTCTCTGTCTCTGTCTCTCCGTCGTGTGTGTACGTGTGTGTGTGTGTGTGTGTGTATTAGTGCAGTGGGTTCATGTGTCCCAAGGCGAATGGGGGGGAGGGGTCAGAGGACAATTACAGTATCAGTTCTAGCCTTCCACCTTGACTGCAACAGTCTTCTGTGGTTTGTTAATACAAACATACAGGTGAACTGGCCTGTGAACTCCGAGACTTTCCTGTCTGCACTCCCCATCTCTCCTTAGGAGTCCAGGGACTGTAGATGCGCACTGTTGCTCCCAGCTCTAGGGATTTGAACTCTGTTCCTTGTGCTTTTCCAGAAAATACTTTATGCATAGAGCTATCTCCCGTCCCCTTGTGAATTATTTCAAATTTTCCTTCTAACAAACTATGTAGACTCTAGACCAGATATTAAAATAAAAAAAATTAGCGTCACTTTGAACAACTGCCATACAAACAAGACAATTCAAATATCAGGAATTGTCTCTTTGCTGGCTCCCTAGCATGTACACATCACTTCTTCAGTCTCTGGATTTAGGGAAGGTGACAGGAAAATTATGCCAGTGCATTTATTTAATCACTTGAATTGTTAATGTTTAATGGTCAGTAATTTTATTTATTCAGCTTATTTATAATTGCATGTGATTTTGAGCATCAAAAGTATTCAAGTACCAAAAGAGAAAAATGGAAATACAAAAATCACCACTTCTTCTGTATTGGACTATGGGCTGCTTAAAGTATGCAAAGCTATCTTTACAGCTTTATTTTTGTTTTGTGTTTTATTTGCCTGTATTTCTGTGGGATACATGCATGCCTAGTGCTTGCTGAGGCCAAATGAGGGTATCAGATCCCCTGTAACTGGAATTATAGATGGTTGTTAGCCACCATCTGGATGTTGGGAACCTAAGTAGGGTTCTCAGTAAGATCAGCATATGTTCTTAGCTACTGAGTCATCTCTACAGCCTCTATAGTCAAAGTTTTTCACAACAGAAATTTAATAACTCTACATCTTATGTTAATCTTTCCAATATATACCTAACTTTATTGTCACTTAATATAAATTTGACTATTTTATTACTACAGCTTTAAATTAAAATTTTAAATGTTTGATAGAGTATATTAACAAGTTAAATTATAAATATTGTCTTCACATTACAGGTAAATTTGAAATATATTAGTGTCTTCCACTTTAAGAATTGATCTCTCATTTTTTATTTTAGTTATTATTTAATTGCATATTAAGAATAATGTAGAAGCAACACAAAAATATCTTCCTCCACTGCTTGCTAGTTTTTGGTTATTCCACAGTTGCTTAGATAGTTCTTAGAAACTGCAATGTAGTTTGATATGGGAAGCAAAAAGGTTAATTTTCTCAGTTGTTAGAACCTTCATTAGAACACATCAGTTGTTTATAATGTTTGCTATTTTATGTAAGTTCTTCCAACTAGAAAACTGTTTGGGGATTCATATGAAAGAGGATGGATCTACTAAAAATCATCATTAGTGATAGATATTTTTCTCCTTAAATGAGCTAAAATATCCTAAATATTTGGAAAATTTTAATCATAATTTAATAGGTAAAATGCAACTTGGTCCAGTTTCGCCTCAAATGCTTTCTGATTTTGCTATGACTATTTAATTTCCCTTGTTTTTGTGAAGGAAGGAATATTTGCTTTGTACTTGTGTTGAGTAGAAATACTCAGATTTAAATATGAGAACTCATTAAAAGTATTCTCTGAGAAAGGACTCATAATTTCTCAGACAAGAATTCATTGTTTGTGTTCGGAAAGAGAAGATGCCATGAATATCCAAGTTATATAACTTAACCACATTTTATCTGTTTTTAACAAAGAGTTTGTTAGAATGTAAATTAGTATAACTATTATGGAAAATGACATGGAAGCTTCTCAAAGAAAAATAAAACAGAAAATGTAAGTACCATGAGATCTAGAACTCCTGCTTCAGAGTACACACATAAAGAGACTATAACAGAATGCAAAATGGGTGTCACTACTACTGGTTCTATTGATGTATCACCCACAATAGCCAAAATAGGAAAGCAACGGATGTTTCTGAGAGACGTGGGGGCAAGGGACAAACCAGGCTCTCCTAATAGCCTGACAGAAATCTAAGCCTTAGTTTCAGTTCACTAAAATGGGACAGAGCTAAACAGAAAGTCCTCAGAAAAACCACAGCCTTCTACTGGCTCAACAGACCGCCAAATCCCCTTTTCTAGCTCAGCAGGTACCCCTCCACAGTCTCTAAAGACAGCTTTCCCTACCCTGCTGTTGGAAGGTCCCTAACCAGTAGGACCTTTCACCAGTCAGTCCCCATAGTAAACTTTCCTCCACCAATCAGCCTCGGATTAATCCCTCCTCTCTGGAATTCCCCTAACTCTGCTTAAAAGGAGCTTGTGGCCGTCTTTGGAGGTCACCAAGTGCTACCCCAATGTTGGAATTAATAAAGTGCTTTTGTTATTGCATACGTGGCTATTGGTCCTTCTTTGGGCGCTTCTCTTGGGACCTAATAGTATCCATCAGTAGGTGTATGGATGAAAAAAATGTGACATATCCAAACAATGGATTTCCATTCAGTCTTAAAAAGAATGACTTTGTCATTTGCTCCAATGTAACTGAATCTAGAGGACACAAAGATCAATTAAATAAGTAAGACACAAAGTGATAGACATGCAATGATTTCACTAACATGCAAGAGACAACAGATATACTCTTAGAAGTAGAGTGCTGGTGAGATGTTGGTTAAAGGGTACAAGCTTGTAGTTGAGAAAGAGGCAAATTCTAGTGACCACAGTCAATCACATATATCTCTTATTTCAGAACAGCTTTCCAAAAAGTACTTTTAACATATTCTCAACACAACAAGAACTGAATGAATGGAGGAAAACAATCTCCATTTTGAATGGCTCTTTGATTAACTGTGTCAAAGTTCACTGAGTTATGTAGTCTTTTGGTCTGGTTTAGTTTCAGTGTGCACTATTCCTTGTTTGCAACTTTGTTATATATTAATGTTTAATATTTTAAAAATTAGTGAGATAATATGCTAAGTGTTTTTAAATTATGACACACAACTATATATTACATTTAATCCCACACACATATGCAATTATTATTTTTTAATTAAAATAACATTCAAAACCTCTGTATATAAGCATCAAACTAAAATAAAAATTTATGCAAGATACCTATACAGAAGGATGGACACAGGTTTAAGAAAGTCTGAAACCACCTTCCTAATTCAAGAGACTAGACCTAGGATTCTCTTGACATGCTGACAGCCTCAAAATGAGTCCCAATGTGTTCAACCAAGTCCAGTCATACAGCTAAAATGTAAAATGTAGCTGTATAATTTATCCATGGTATTTGATTCATTGAATATTTTAAACAAAACTTTCCAACTTTACAAGCAAATGAACAGATGGCTTCTTCTGGACAGAACTGCAGGGACCAGTCCAACACATTCATTATTTGCTAAAGGACACTCTGTCAGTCATGTTCCCAAGTTATTCATATATTTTACTGATGTACAAATGCTACTATCTACTAGTTATTAAAAGATTGACCTTGATTACAAAAAGGAAATATTCACTGTAGGTAGAATTAGCACAGTGTCAAACAATTGCTGCGTAGTATTCTCAAAACACTTATAAGGAGTGGGTGTACATTGGTAGCCTATAGACACTACAGATTCTGAAATAATCAGTACCAATATTCTCCTAGCAATTAAGTATCTCTAATATGCACCAAGGGAGTAGACTAGCTTGCTTCAGTAAACAACATGAATACATAATGTTAAGACAAAAACAAAAATAGATTACAGTCCAACTTTCAATCTGCATTATACAAAACATATATGGGCTTCCTTGTGGACAATAACCCTAATATTCTAAACCATTCCAAATCCCCAAGAATGAAAAACAGGCATTCTATATGTTTTATATACAAAAGATTACATAAAACATATGGCAACACTGAATATACATTTTTATTTTTCCTAATTTTTAATTATGTTTGTATATATGTCTCTCTGAGAATATAGGCACATGAGTGCAGAACCTGCATAAGCCAGAAACATAAATTAATGATACATGACATAAAAGGGGACTGAAACAATTGACAGGGGTGCATGGCAAGGTGGTGATGCAGACTTCTCTTCTGATGATTGTTCTCACCTGTGACACAGTAATGGCCTTTCTTAAAGTCAACTTTTCATGCTTGTGGCCAGTGTTCAGTAACTTTAGATGAGCCAGGTTGATAGAAGATCTGATACACTGGGTTCTCTGATGTTATACAGAAGAAAGACAAAAACAAAGAACAGAATTAGTAAAGACATTCATGTTGAAGGTTGTTGGGGGGGGAGTCCATTAAATACACATAAAAACAATGGAGCTAAGGGCCATTTTAGATGGTTCATGGGCTACTAAAATTACCCTGACACTGCCTGAAAGATCAGAAATCAGAAGTTGGATGGCACAGAGACCCATCCTAGGTCTGGCAAAAATACATCTGACAAAAAAAGGAAGGAAAGAAAAAAGAAAAAAAAAAGATATTCTATTTTACTTGTAGACTAGAACCTGTCATAATCACCATCAGAGAGGTTCTAACCAGAAATTGAGGGAAACCACAACCAAACATTAGGCAGAGCTGGGGGAATAATCTATATCAATCTATCTATCTATCTATCTATCTATCTATCTATCTATCTATCTATCTATCCTTTCAAGTAGGAGCTGGGACCATGGATCAGTCACTAAAGTGAAGACACGAATGCAATTCCCAGCAGCTACAGAAAAACTGAGTACTGTTGTACATACATGCAATCATACTTTGGGAACAAAGAGACAGGAGGATTTCCATACTTATTGTCTAGACAGTTCCTGATTCAAAAACTACTATAGAGAACAACTGAAGAAGACACTTTTCACTGCTCTTTACACAAATACAGAGTCACACAGATGAACATAAACACATACCACACAAATACTTTAAATATAATCATTTTCATCTATCACAAATTACCATAGCCAATTTTAGCTCCTGTTCCTGCTTATGTCTTGCTTCTACATTGAATAAGATACATGTTTGGTATCATCTATTATTGATTTATGAAACTGTTCAATTTCAGCATATATGTGATATGGGGTTCCCTTCTGTATGCTGTGAATAGGCTGTGAGCATGGCTGGCACTAAGCAGACCTCCACCCCACCATGTTGGACTGGGTGGAGCCAAAAGGTTAAAAAGCAGCCTTACAAGCACTTAGCATTTGAAAAAGTACTCTTGGACAGAAGATTATTTCAGATACAAAAGAGGACAGATTCAGACATAAAAGACTTCTAAACAAGACACAGTATGTTTAAAACATGTACATAGGTGGGCCTGGGCCAGAACCAGCCTAAAGCAGTAAACTCTACAGGAGCAGGACTGAGCCAGGAATGTGGGTCTGAGTGGGCCTGGGACAGCTGAATTCCACAGAAGCAGGACTGAGCCAATAACCAGGGCCATAGTAGGCATAAGCCAGATATGAGGGTGTAGACAGGATTGAGAAACCTCTGCAGGTCTGGGCATAAGTCTGGGACCTTCAAAGTAGTAGACATGAGACAGGACCCTTGCAGGTCTAGGCATGAGTCTGGAACCTTTGAGGAACTAAGCCTGAGCCAGGACCAATGTGGGTTCCAGAGTGAGTCTGGAACCTCTGAGGGAATAGGCAGAAACCAGAAACTCTGCAGATCTGGGCATGAGTTCGGAACCTCTGAGTGAGTAGGCCTGAGCCAGGAACTCTGTAGGTCTGGGCACATCCCAAATTTGGGACCTCTGAGGGAGTAGATCACAGCCAGAACCCCTTGTGGGACCAACCCTAAGCCAGGGAGCTCTTAAGGAGCAGATCCAAACCAGGGATATTTACAGAAACAGGTCTGAGTTGGCAACCTAGGCCAGAGCAGGCCTGAGACAGGGAACTCCACAGGAGCAGAGAAAACCAGGGAGTGTTGAGCAACCTCCAGAAACACGGAGTGAATAACGGAGTAGCTGGAATCCTGGCCCTGACTGCACCAAGAAGAAAAACCATCTGAGTCTTGGATCCACTGGCACCTGGAAGATTAATCACCAGAGTCACAGACAGCCCCAACTACACCAATTAGAAAAGACACAACACCACAAGGAGCAACATGACACCAGTAAAATCTAGTGACCTTCCAACAGCAAGACTTGAGCAACAAAACTGGAATTCAAGAGCAACATTAATTCTAGAAAACCCACCAACACACGGAAATTAAACAATGCTCACCTGAATCAACAGTGGATCAAGGAAGAAATAAAGGGAGAAATTAAAGATTTCCTAAAAATTCAATGAAAATGACTATACAACATACCCAAATTTATGGGACACAATGAAAGCAGTGTTAAGAGGAAAGTTCATAGCACTAAATGCCTACATAAAGAAGCTAGAAAAATCCCACACTAGTGAATAAACAGAACCATTTGAAAACTTTAGAACAAATAGAAACAAAATCATCCAAGAGAACTAGATGGCAGGAAAAAGTCCAAATTCAGAGCTGAAATCAACAAAATAGAAACAAGGTAAACAATACAAAGATCATTGAGACAAAGAGTTGGTTCTTTGCGAAAATCAACAAAATACAAAAACCTTTATCTGATCTAAAAAAGGGCAGAGAGAGAATATTCAAAATATCAAAATTAGTAATGAAAATAAAGACATAACAATAGACATGGAAGAAATACAGAGAATCACCAGGTCATATTTCAAAAGCCTGTATTCCACTAAATTGGAAAACTTAAAGGAAATGGACAACTTTCTTGCTAAATATCACTTACCAAAATTAAATCAAGACCAGATAAGCAAATTAAATTGTAACATGAGGGCTTGCTTAGGGGTGTCTATCCTTCCCAGTACCCCACAGATGGCAAGGTCCCAAAGAAAATCACACAGAGATCTCCATAAGATTATAAACTGATTGGCCTCTTAGCTCAGGCTTTTTGTTAACTCTTGTAGTTTATATTAACCCATTATTTTTATCTATGTTAGTCACATGGCTTGATACCTTTCTCATAGGGGAAGCTCACATCTTGCTTCTTAGGTGGTCTGGGCCGAACTGTGGAGGGAGCTTCCTGCTTTCCAGAATACTTCTGTTCTTATCACCCCACCTCTACTTCCTGTCTGGTTGACCCACCTATACTTCTTCTTGGACAATAAGCATTTATTTAAAACATGGCTGACAGAATACAGACAATTCTCCCATACCACTTCCCCCTCTTTTTTTTTTTTTTTTTAAAGAAAGGAAAATATCCATAGTCCATTTTGGGGAAATGTGGCCATAGTTCTTTAGGTTACTCTTGGCTGGTTGGGGGCCTAAATAAAATTTAGAATTATGATCAAGTCCTGACTGGAGTATCCTGTGAGTCTTGATCATCTCAGGCAGTGGTCTTGAATCTGTTCTGTATGTAGATTTCAGACATGGAGGCCATCTGTTTTTACCAGAGATTTTTTAGGTGGTCTTTCTTGATCAAATTTGATTTTTCTTAACTCAGAATGAATCCACAGTCTCTCATTTTTTGTAGAAATAAAAGCAAAACCTTTTCTCCAAAGTAACATACCTTTTGGCTTCAATTTTGAAGTCAAGGTATTTTTAAAATACCTATCTTGTGTTAATTTAGCAGCATTTATAAACAAATATCTTTTAGCAGCTGTTGTTCTTTCCTCAGCATTCAAATAATTAAAAGAGAGCATAATAGAATACTGTATCAAGATTTTTTGTGCATTTTTCATATTTATGTGGCTTTATTTTAACCTCTATTTCTTTTATTTTTACTTTTACTTTTTGAGACAGGTTCTCTGTATATCTTTTTCCTGGAATAACTCTATAGACCAGGCTGTTCATGAACTCACAGAGATCCATCTGTCTCTATTTTTACTGTATAACTTTCTCTTTTTTTGACCACATGAACCTTTAATTTACCAAGCAATATGGGTAGAATTAAAGCTGTGGCTTTGATGTCTAAATCCATCCCAGTTTTTAGATTTTTGAGATTTCAGCCTCATGGCTGAGGTACCGGCTGTAGCCACATTTATTGCCACAACTGTATGGCATTTCAAGGTCCCTGCCAGCAAGCAAGCTGCAGCATTGTGCTCACCACATTCAAATGATCCATAGTCAGACTACCTGTCTGAAAAAGTCAGAGTTTGCCTTGGAAGGACAGCCCAGAAAGCCAGGATTTTAAATAGACTTATGACTGCAAAAAAAAATAAAATGTCATCAAAAGTCTCCCAACCAAAAAAAGCTCAGGATCAGACGGTTTCAGCTCAGAATTCTACAAGATTTTCAAAGAAGAACTAATACCAATACCACTCAAATTGTTCCACATAATAGAAAAAAAAAGAACATTGTCAAACTCTTTTTATGAGGCTACAATTATCCTGATACCCAAAACACATAAGGATATTATTAAGATAGAGAATTATAGACCAATATCAGTCATGAATATTGATGAAACAATACTAAATAAAATACTGGCAAATCAAACACATCAGAACAATCATCCACCATGATCAAGTAGGCTTCGTTCCAGAGATTCAGGGATGGTTCAACATACAAAACTCTGTCAACATAATCCACCATATAAACAAACAAAAAATAAAAACCACATGATCATCTCATTAGATGCTAAAAGAGCTTTCAACAAAATACAACATCTGTTCATGATAAAGGTCTTGCAGAGAGCAGGGATACAAGAAACATACCTGAAAATAATAAAGGCATTATACAGCAAGTCAACATCAAACTAAATGAAGAGAAACTCACAGTGGAACCACTGAAATCAGAAGCAAGATGAGTTGATCCACTATCTCCATATCTATTCAATATAGGTCTTGAGGTCCTAGCTAAAGCTATAAGAAAACAAAAAGAGACCAAGGGGATACAAATAGGAAAAGAAGAAGTCAAACTCTCACTATTTGCTGATGATATGATACTTTACATAGACAACACCAAAAATTCTACCAAGGAGCTTTTACAACTCATAAACACTTTCTGTAATGTAGGAGGATACAAGATTAACTAAAAAAATCAGTAGCCCTCCTTTTCATAGTTGATAATTTGGCTGAGAAAGAAATCAGAGATATATCCCCATTCACGATAGCCACAAATATTATAGAATATCTTAGAGTAACTCTAACCAAACAAGTCGAAGACTTGTATGACAAGAACTTTAAATCTTTGAAGAAAGAAATTGAAGAAGGACACACAAAAAAATGGAAAGATCTTACATGCTCTTGGGTATGTAGAATTAACATAGTAAAAATGGCAATCTTACCAAAATCAATCTACAGATTCAATGCAATGTCCATCAAAATCCCAGCAAAATTCTTCACAGATCTAAAAGAATAGTATTCAACTTCACATAGAAAAGCAAAAAAACCCAGGATAGGCAAAACAATTCTGTACAATAAAAGAAATTCTGGAGGCATCACAAACCCTAACTTCAAATTCTACTACAGAGGTACAGTACTGAAAACAGCCTGGCATTGGCATAAAAACAGATAGGAGGACCAATGGAACCAAATCAAAGACTGGGATATTAATCCACACACCTTCAAACAACTGATTTTTGACTAAGATTTAAAAAAATATCAAATGAAAAACAAAGTATATTTAACAAATGTTGCTGACATAAATGTATATCAACATCTAGAAAAATGAAAATAGATCCATATCTATCACCATGCACAAAACTCAACTCCAAATGGATCACAGACCTCAACATAAAGCCAGCCACACTGAACCTCATAGAAGAGAATGTGTGAAGTACACTTGAACACATTGGTACAGGAGACCACTTCTTAAATATAGCCCCAGTAGAACAGACACTGAGAAAAACAGTTAATAAATGGGACTGCCTGAAACTGAAAAGCTTCTGTAAAGCAAAGGATATGGTCAACAAGGCAAAATGACAGCTTACAAAATGGGAAAATATCTTCACCAACCCCATATCAGACAGAGGTCTGATCTCAAAATATACAAAGAATTCAAGAAATTGGCCATCAAAAGAACAAGTAATCCAATAAAAAATGGAGTAAAGATCTAAACAGAGAACTCTCAACAAAAGAATCTAAAATAACCGAAAGGCATTTAAAGAAATGCTCAACATCCTTAGTCATCAGAGAAATGCAAATCAAAACAACTCTGAGATTTCATCTTACACCTGAAAGAATGGCCAAGATCAAGAACAAGGATACTACTTATGTGGGAGAGGTTGTAGAGTAAAGAAAACACTCCAGCATTGCTGGTGGTAGTGCAAGCTAGTATAGACCCTTTGAATATAAGGATGGAGATTTCTCAGAAAATTAGGAAACAACCTTCCTCAAGACCCAGCACCACCACTTTTGTATATATCTGTATCTATATCTATCTACCTATCTATCTATATCTATCTATCCCTATCTATCTATCTATCTATCTATCTATCTATCTATCTATCTATCTATCTAGATATAGATATATCTCCAAAGCATGCTCAATCGTGCCACCAAGACATGTGCTCAACTTTGCTCATAGCAGCATTGTTTGTCATAGCCAGAACCTGGAAACAACCTAAATGCCCCTCAACTAAAAAATGTATAAGGAAAATGTGGTGCATTTACACAATGGAGTACTACACAACAGGAAAAAAAATAATGACATCTTAAATTTTTCAGGCAAATGGATGGAGCTAGAAAACATCATATTGAGTGAGGTAACCCAGATCCAGAAAGACAGTCATCATATTTACTCACTTATAAGTGGTTTTAAAGCATAAAGCAAAGAAAAACAGCTTACAAATCACAATCCCAGAGAACCTAGACAACAATGAGGGCCCTAAGAGAGACATACATGGATCCAATACACATGGGAAGTAGAAAGAGACAAGATATCCTGGGTAAACTGAGAACATGGGGACCATGGGAGAGGGTTGAATGGGAGGGGAGAGGTAAAGAGGGAAGCATAGAAAAGTGTAGAGTTCAAAGAAGTCAATAAAAAATAAACATAGGTTTGGGAGAGAGAAGATAAAGAGTATAGAGGGAAGTAAATGGTTTAGAAGAATTATAAAACATAGTCTTTAAAGAGATAGAGTCATAGATTAAAGGAGTAAAGTTAATAAAGTAAATATTAAAAATTAATAGAGTAAAAAAATAATAAGTCACATAAAGACTCAGAGAGTCTGGATTATGAATGTTACTGTGTTTTCCTTGAATTTTTGACTGTGAATGAGTTAAGTACAGAGAGATATTTTATTGTATTGGCTGCTAAGTTAAACCATATTGATTCCAAAATTTGAGTTTAAGGATACTTTGCTTTTGAAAAAAAGTTCTTCTTTTGTTTCCACAGAAGATGAGAACCTGTGAATTGCTTCCAGACTAATGTGGTTTGATGGACCAAGACCCCTTGAAAGATCACCATAAATCCCCCCAAAAGGTACTTCTTCCAACAAAGAGCAGAAAGCGGTTTGGGGAGAACTATGCCTAAATTCCCAAATATTGTTTATAAATGTTTGTTTACAATTAAAGGGGGTTATACTATAAAGATTTGCATTGGTATGGATGTTGCTTTATTGATACAAATTTAAGGTCAATTTTGTTATATGTATATTTCTGCTCTTTAGGTATTGTGTTTGTGCAGCTCATTTAGAAATGTAATGTATAATTAAGACATATAGGTTAATAGATAATCATTTATAATAGTCAAGCTTGTAGTCAGTTAGGTTTTTTAGATATATAGAGATATATTTCAATAAGGTATTCTTCAAATGTTTCAGGGACCTTCAGAATATGGCATTTAATATGTTTTAAGAATTTAGGACTTTTCATGACAGTGAGACACCTGGAAACTCCTGGAAGCACCAATCTTCTTCAAAAGGATGATGGTGGTTGAAGAGCCTTTTTATGGAATTTGCTAGCTATTGGGCAAGAAACTGCTCTTGCCTGTGATACTTAACTGGACATGCAGGACCCACAGAGGAATGACTGCTAAACTTACCCAAAGGTGAGATGGTTCTTCAGGGTTCCTGCTTTCTGAAAAAGTCTGATAGACATTCTGCAGGACACAGAAAAAAGTGACTGACAAACTACCAATATAGATGGAACTCTCTTTCAAATTTCCTGCTTCATGGAAAATTCTGCTGGATACTATGGGCCTGTGGGCTGAAATTTGGATGCCCCAATGGTACAAAATAATTTTAGGTGACTGTCCAGGTAGCAAGAAGTCTCTGTCAATTCTAGAATTTTGAGAGTTGCTTACAATGCCCTTCCTGTTTACTTGGGTAATATTATATCTTTCTGGAGGTTGAAGAGTAGATAGTAATACTATAGCTTTCCTTAGTTATGATAAAAGATATAATAAATATTGTAACTGGAATTCTTGCTTGATATGTTTTATGTAATTTTACTATGTTAAAGTTAAAACCTTCTTTTTTATTTAAACAGAAAATGGAGGTGGTGTGGGATTCCCCTCTGTATGCTGTGAATACCATTGGTTAATAAAAAAAAACAAACTGCTTTTAGCCTACAACCCAGCAGGGAAGAACAGAGCAGGGTGAAGAAAACTAAACTGAACACTGGGAGAAAGGAGGCAGCATCAAAAAGAAGCCATGGAGCTGTCCCAGGGACAGACATGCTAAAACATTGCTGGTAGGCCACAACCTCATGGTGATGCACAGATTAATGAAGATGGGTTAAAATAAGATGTAAGAATTAGCCAGTAAGAATTTAGAGCTAATGGACCAAGCATTGATTTAAATAATATGGTTTCCGTGTGATTATTTCGGGAGTCTGGGTGGCAAGAAAACAAACAAGTTGCCTTCTTACAGCATATGTTAGTGAACATATATGTCATACTTTTTTCTCTATATTAGAAACATATTTGATAATTTTTATGTGATGTTTACTTACAGGCTTCTTCCTTTAATATTAAGGAGTTCTTTAAATTCTAGTGTTACTTAGGCTGTCATCTTTTCCTCCCATCTCACTTAGTGAGATCATTTTATACATTTGTAAGTCATTGTGATGTATTAATTTTTTCAATGGATCCTTTTTCTAAGTATTAGATTAAGGCTTATTCTATGCACTACTCCAAGCTGCTTTTTTTTTACAAAGCATGGTATGACTTATTAACCATGATACCATTAGCTAAAAATCATATGACCCATGTGCTTTGTCCACAGAACTCCATCCAATGAGTTCTTGTCAACTATTGATCTGTTAACCTTTTGTGGTTCACTCATGAACGTCGAAGCAAAAATTCTCAATAAAATACTGGCAAACCGAATCCAAGAACACATTAGAAAAATTATCCATTATGATCAAGTAGGCTTCATCCCAGAGATGCAGGGCTGGTTCAACATACGAAAATCTATCAATGTAATCCATCATATAAATAACCTGAAAGAAAAAAACCATATGATCATTTCATTAGATGCTGAAAAAGCATTTGACAAAATTCAACATCCCTTTATGATAAAGGTCTTAGAGAGATTAGGAATACAAGGGTCGTTCCTAACTATAATAAAAGCTATTTATAGCAAGCCGTCAGCTAACATCAAATTAAATGGAGAGAAACTCAAAGCTATTCCACTAAAATCAGGAACACGACAAGGTTGTCCACTTTCTCCATACCTCTTTAATATAGTGCTTGAAATTCTAGCAATAGCAATAAGACAACATAAGGGGATCAAAGGGATTCAAATCGGAAAGGAAGAAGTTAAACTTTCATTATTTGCAGACGATATGATAGTGTACATAAGCGACCCCAAAAACTCCAGCAAAGAACTCCTTCAACTGATAAACACCTTTAGTAGCGTTGCAGGATACAAGATCAATTCCAAAAAATCAGTTGCCCTCCTATACACAAAGGATAAGGAAGCAGAGATGGAAATCAGAGAAGCATCACCCTTCACGATAGCCACAAACAGCATAAAATATCTTGGGGTAACCCTAACCAAGGAAGTAAAGGATCTATTTGACAAGAACTTTAAGTCAATGAAGAAAGAAATTGAGGAGGATACCAGAAAATGGAAGGATCTCCCTTGCTCTTGGATAGGGAGGATCAACATAGTAAAAATGGCAATTCTACCAAGGGCAATTTATAGATTCAATGCAATCCCCATTAAAATCCCATCAAAATTCTTCACAGATCTTGAGAGGACAATAATCAACTTTATATGGAGAAACAAAAAACCCAGGATAGCCAAAACAATCTTATATAATAAAGGATCGTCTGGAGGCATTACCATCCCTGACCTCAAACTCTATTACAGAGCCTCAGTATTGAAAACAGCTTGGTATTGGCATAAAAACAGAGAAGTCGATCAATGGAACCGAGTAGAAGACCCTGATTTTAACCCACAAACTTATGAACACCTAATTTTTGATAAAGGAGCTAAAAGTATTCAATGGAAGAAAGAGAGCATCTTCAACAAATGGTGCTGGCAGAACTGGTTGTCAACGTGTAGAAGAATGAAAATAGATCCATATCTATCACCATGCACAAAACTCAAGTCCAAATGGATTAAAGACCTCAATATTAGTCTGAACACACTGAACCTGATAGAAGAAAAAGTTGGAAGTACTCTACAACATATGGGTACAGGAGATCACTTCCTACGTTTATCCCCAGCAGCACAGACATTAAGGACAACATTGAATAAATGGGACCTCCTGAAACTGAGTAGCTTCTGTAAAGCAAAGGACACTGTCACTAAGACAAAAAGGCAACCCACTGACTGGGAGAATATCTTCACCAACCCTGCTACAGACAAAGGTCTGATCACCAAAATATATAAAGAACTCAAGAAACTAAACTTTAAAATGCTAATGAATCCAATAAAAAAATGGGGCACTGATCTGAACAGAGAATTCTCAACAGAAGAAATTCAAATGGCCAAAAGACACCTAAGGTCATGCTCAACCTCCTTAGCGATAAGGGAAATGCAAATTAAAACAACTTTGAGATACCATCTTACACCTGTCAGAATGGCTAAAATCAAAAACACCAATGATAGCCTTTGCTGGAGAGGTTGTGGAGAAAGAGGCACACTCATTCATTGCTGGTGGGAATGCAAACTTGTGCAACCACTTTGGAAATCAGTGTGGCGATTTCTCAGGAAATTTGGGATCAACCTACCCCAAGATCCAGTAATACCACTATTGGGAATATACCCAAGAGATGCCACATCAAATGACAAAAGTATCTGTTCAACTATGTTCATAGCAGCATTGTTTGTAATAGCCAAAACCTGGAAACAACCTAGATGCCCTTCAATGGAGGAATGGATGAAGAAAGTGTGGAATATATATATATTAGAGTACTACTCAGCAGTAAAAAACAATGACTTCTCGAATTTTGCCTGCAAATGGATGGAAATAGAAAACACTATCCTGAGTGAGGTATCCCAGACCCAAAAAGAGGAACATGGGATGTACTCACTCATAATCGGTTTCTAGCCATAAATAAAAGTCATTAAGCATATAATGTGTGATCCTATAGAAGTTAAATAAGAAAGTGAACCCAAAGAAAATCATATAGTCATCCGCATGGAGAGGGGGAAGTAGACAAGATTGCAGGGCAAAAACTGGGAACTTGCGGGTGAGGTGGCATGGGGCAAAGGGGAAATGGGATGAGAAACATGAGAAGGGGAGGATGGGAGGAGCTCGGGGGATTGGGATGGTTGGGATATAGGAAGGATGGATACGGGAGCAGCGAAGTATATATCCTATCTAAGGGAGCCATCTTAGGGTTGGCAAGAGACTTGACTCTTGAGGGGTTCGCAGGTGTCCAGGAATATGTCCCCAGCTGGTACCTTGGGCAACTAAGGAGAGGGAACCTGAAATGACCCTATCCTATACTGATGAATATCTTGCATATCACCTTAGAACCTTCATCTGGCGATGGATCGAGGTAGAGACAGAGTCTCAATTTGGAGCAACGGTCTGAGCTCTTAAGGTCCAAATGAGGAGCAGAAGGAGGGAGAACATGAGCAAAAAATCAGGACCACGAGGGATGCACCCACCCACTGTGACAGTGGAACTGATTTATTGGGAGCCCACCAAGGCCAGCTGGTCTGGGACTAAATAAGCATGGGTTGATTCCGGACTCTCTGAGCATGGCGGTCAATGAAGACTGATGAGAAGCCAAGGACAATGGCACTAGGTTTCGATCCTAATACATGAACTGGCTTTGTGGGAGCTTAGCCTGTTTGGACGCTCACCTTTCTGGACGTAGATAGAAGGACCTTGGTCTTCCCGCAGGGCAGGGAATTTGGATTGCTCTTCAGTATCGAGAGGGAGGGGGAATGGAGTGGGGGGAGGAGAAGAGGAGTGGGGATAGGGGGAGGGAAGTGGGGCGAGCGGGCAATATGTGGGGGGAGGGGAGGGAAATGGGAAACGGGGAGCAGGTGGAAATTTTAATTAAAAAAGAATAAAAAAAAATTAAAAAAAAAAAGCATGGTATGACTTATTAACCATGATACCATTAGCTAAAAATCATATGACCCATGTGCTTTGTCCACAGAACTCCATCCAATGAGTTCTTGTCAACTATTGATCTGTTAACCTTTTGTGGTTTTTTGTTTATTTTTCTTTGTAGCCTGGCCTGGAACTAGCTCTTGTAGAGCAGGCTAGCCTCAAACTCAGAGACCCGCCTGCCTCCTTTCGAAGACTGGAATTAAAAGCATGCAGTACCACCACCCAGCTCTCTTTGCCATTTTTATAATTTTGCATATTCCAGAATACTAAATATCTTGAATAATATGGAATGATTAGAAAATGCCACCTTTTTCAAATTGACTCTTCTTACTCAGCAATATACATTTTAGATTTATCCATGTCATTTTAATGCTTGGATTAATCTTTTTGTATTTGAAGAATGTTTCATTACATGATTTTGCTCTAATTTATTTAATTTATTTATCTACTATTCTACTGCTTCCTGGTTTTAGCAATAATAAATAAAATATTACAATCACCCATGTATAGGCTTTTGTGCCAATATGCATTTCAGATCATTCCATAAATAACTCCCAGAACATTTGTTTCAATTATGAAATGTTTGGAGTACTCTAGGGGTGCTATTCAACATTTTTTATAATTTTTCATCAGATGTGTTTTCTAGTATTTTCTTTCAAACCATACTTTCTTTATTCATTCTTTCAGTTGTGGCCAGTGAAGCACAGACCTTTGATAATCCATCAGGCATTTCTTCCATCTGTTTTAATTTTGAAACTGCATCTAAATATTTCAAATTTAGTCATACAGACTTTATTTTATGTTAATATTTACAAGTTTTTATTTTATATTATGTTAATATTTACAAGTTTTATACTTTATTTTATGTTTCTATTTACAAATTTTATTTCTTCCTTAATTTCTGGTAATTACTGTGAAAATTTTGGGTGTACTATTAGTGTAATATTTTTGCCTAGAATTGGTTTTGATGTCCAATTATCCTGACACTGCTGATGAAAAGGTAATTTCTATATTTAATTTCCTATATATCTTTATCAAAGATTGCTAATACTTGTTAATTTATATTTAATTACATTTATTTATAAAATCTAATTTGGGTATTTATTTGTGTCTCATTAATATTGTCTCAATTACCATAGCATTATCTTAAATGCTCTCAATCCTTTCTGTGTTTTGTTAGTTACTATGGGTCTTTTTCAATATCAACTTTAAAATTTATTTTATTACTATACACAAAAAAGTTTCCTGAGATTTTGGTAGAGAGTTAATCAGACTGAGAAGAATTCATACCTTAATAACACTGAATCATTCAACCACTGAGCAAGTAATGGTTCTCAGTTTATTCAGGTCTTTGAACTCTCACATAAGTGTCTTAAAAAGTTCTGCGTATAGACCAAAAGTATTTTGCTCGGACTTGCTCTTTAATATTTTGTTCAGCTTGGTGTCATAGCAATTTTTGTAGGCTTTATTAAGACAGTTTCTTGCTATATAATCCAGGCTGGCCTCACAGTTGCAATTCTGCCACACTCCTAAGTGCTAGGATTATATGCTTGCACCACCACAATCAATAGGATATGTTGCTGTCTTATTTTAACTTCAAAATTTCAAGTGATCAATAGTAATTTATACAAAAGCAATTAGCTTTTAAGTAGCAAACATACCCTCCAATTGTACTTGCTTTTAGCATTTTTAATTTAATCTGTAGAATTTTCAAAATATGGCAATATACCAGTTTTTAAAAAGATACAACTCTTTGTTCATTTTTTTTTTAACTTTAAATTTGTTTAACTTTTCTATTTTTTTTTTTGAGATAAACTCTGACGGTATATCCTAGGCAACTCTTAAATTTGCCATGTATACCAGCCCAGGTTTGAAATCAATTCTTTTGCTTACAGTATCAAATGTTGATATTATAGGTATGTACCACTACACACAGAACAACATTTCCTTATCTTATTGAAACATAATATCTTGGTGTTATTTTGAATATGACTGATGAATAGGAGTATTCTTGGCTTGAAATGGGTCTTTGATGTTAGATGTTTAATATAACCATTAAATATAATCTTGCTGTTATTTTTGCACAAGATATTTAATAAATTGAAGTTTTCTAGTTCTTGTTCATTGAGAAATTTTGTTGGGGATGGTGGATTTTAAAAATGTGTTTGAATGTTAATAAGTAAGATAATATTATTTTCTTAGCCTCTCATGTGAAAGACTTTCTGACTGATTTTTAAGTATTGAACCAGCCTTGCATTTCTGGAATAAATCCCATCAGTTGTGATGATAAATTTTTTAATTAATTTATTATATTATTACCTAAAAACTACCAATTCAATTCCCACTCCTTCCCTCCTTCCCACTCCCAGCCCTCTCCTTCCACAGACCTTCCCACTCCACCCCACCCCAATCCTAAGAGAGGGCCCTGCACCCTGCCCTGTGGAAAGCCCAGAGCCCTCCCTACTACATCTAGGTTGAGCAAGGTTTACATCCAAAGGGAATAGGATCCCAAGAATTCAGTACATGCAGTAAAGATTAATTCCGGTGCTACTATCAGTGGTCCCTCAGTCTGCCCCAACGGTTAACCCTTTTCAAAAGGGCTTGATTGTTCCCATGCTAGTTCACTCCCAGTCCAGTTGGAGTTGGTGAGCTACCATTAGCTCTAACACACTGTCTCAGTGGAGGAATCCCTCATGGTCTTGAATTCCTTGCTCATATTCTCACTCCTTCCACTCTTCAACTGGATCTTGGGAGCTCAGTCCAATGCCCCGAAGTGGGTGATTACATCTGTTCCCATCTGTTGTTGGACCAAGGTTCTATGGTAATATTTAAGATAATAATCAGTCTGACTACAGTGTAAGGCTAGTTCAGACACCTTCTCCTCTATTGCTTAGGAACTTAGCTGGGGTCATCTCTGTGGGATGGCCTCGAACTCATGATCCTCCTGTCTCTGCCTCCTTCAGCAAATCTTACCAGCATGCACCACCACAACCAGTGATAAATTTTTTAATAGATGAACCCAATTTGCAACATTTATTTCAAAATATAATCAATAATATGAATTTTATCATATTACACTATCCATAAAATTATAATAAATACTAATTTTCATATTAATTTATTTAAAATATGCTTAAACTTTTTTTTTTAAATATTTATTTCTTTATTATGTATACAATATTTTGTCTACATGTATTCCTGCAGGCCAGAAGAGGGCACCAGACCTTATTACAGATGGTTGTGAGCCACCATGTGGTTGCTGGGAATTGAACTCAGGACCTTTGGAAGAGCAGGCAATGCTCTTAACCACTGAACCATCTCTCCAGCCCCTTAAACTTTTCTTAATACCCATTTTTGACCCATGTAAAATTAGAAAATCAGAAATTCATGCTTTAATTGCTCAATCTGTGAAGATGCTTGAACTATTCTCTACCAAAAATAATCTTTTTGTAACTTCTATTCTTTATATTAGTAAAATTATGCATTTATGATTTGGAATTTCTTCTATCTGGGTAAATGTTATATGTTAGATTGAATTGCAAATGTATTTTTGCTGTTATTCTAGTATTCTGTAAATATACATTAGTTTACTAATTGGTGGTATTGTTCAGTTCAACCATATCCTACTGTTTTTCTGTCTTTTTGAATTACCAATCTCTGACAAGAGCTGCTAAAGTCTTAAATATAGTAGCTCACTATTCTCTTTTCAGATTATGTTTTCTTAAATTTTATTTTTACTGAAAATAAAGATATTTCCATACTATATATTCTGGTCACAGTTTCTCTTTCCTCATCTCTTCCACATCTTCCATTTCTCCCCACCTGTCCAACTCAATGCCTCCTTTCTCTGACTACATGTTCCCAACATAATTTTTGGATAATTTTGATTAGCTAGCTATTTTTCTCCTTTGATGAGAACAGAAGGATTTTCTGAAGGAGGGAGGACCTTCTTCCAGGTTGGAGAAGTGTCTGGAAATATCTTTTCCCTCAAAAGTAAAACTTTTTGAAAGATTCTTGGTATATATTATAATGATCATGGTGTGGGATAATTTCTTGGATCTGTCATGATGAGTACCTAGTTCTAAAGAGAAAAGACAAATGTTCTGGTGTACCACAAAGACAATCATACTTTCAGGAGTTCTTACGATAGTCTTTATGTAGCTCTCAGCAGTTTGTCAAGATCACCATTTAATTATTTCTGGCAGCAGAGGATGTTAATATCATTTGGTCCAAGTTAACATTTATCCACTCTGGCCCCAAACTTGTCTCTCTCCAGATCTTCAGGTGGAAGTTTAAAACATCAGTGATGTCATGTGTTCAATAGAAACTGCTGTTTGGCACTCTGTCCAGATTTTCTTTCTTTTTTTTTTTTTCCGAGACAGGGTTTCTCTGTAGCTTTGGGGCCTGTCTTGTAGACCAGGCTGGCCTCGAACTCCCAGAGATCCGCCTGCCTCTGCCTCCCGAGTGCTGGGATTAAAGGCGTATGCCACTATTGCCCAGCTCTATGTCCAGATTTTCCTCTTGTCTCTGCAGATGGAAGGACAATTTCCAAACTAGTCACATGCTGAAGTGGAATTTAGCCATTTAAATTTGTCCTTTATTCCTTTTTAAATTTCTTTTCTCAATGTCCATTTCATATCTCTTAGAAAATTAAGAATATTTACCTATTCCTTCAAAGGCCAATAATTAAGTGATGAAGGAGAAACCTGTTGACATTACAAAGTGTTTAATATCCTTATTTTGTGATTTTGAATTTGTGTAGAATATGAAATTTTGCAATAACTAATATTTGTTAAATATACTTCTGATTTTAGTTACCCTCTGATTATTTAATCAAAAATGTAAAAATAAAAGCCCTTCAGGCTCCCTTGGTGGTATATGTGAAATGAAATTGTTTGATGATTTAGAGGTGAGATTTATTGTATCACCAGTGGCACTTTAAGATGACTCCAGCTTTCTGTTTGCTTTCCAGACTATTCTGTCTAGGAGCTGTTGCAAAGGCTTTCTGATTATTTGTGATCTTCATGGCATACTTTGATTGCAATTCTTCATGCTGTCAATTTCTTACCAATAGGTCAAAAGTTTACTATTCTTTTTATAAAATGCACTCTTCTCTGTAGTAGGAGTGCAGGGCCCCTTGGTTCTATCCTGCCTGGCTAGCTTAACCCCTGAAATAATCACACAGAAATTGTATTAATTAAATTACTGCCTGACCCATTATCTCTAACTTCTTATTAGCTAACTCTCACATCTTGATTTAACCCATTTTCTAATCATCTATATCGCCACTTGACTGTGGCTTACTAGCATGAGTCTAACCAGCGTCTGTCTCGGGCAGGAGAAAATGGTGTCTGCCACACTGCCCTTCTTCCCAGCATTCTGTTCTGTCTACTCCACCTAAGTCCGCCCTATTAAAAGGCCAAGGCAGTTTCTTTATTCAACCAATGAAAGCATCACATAGACAGAAGAACCCCCTACATCACTTCTCCATATTTTCTCAAAAGCCATTCCATTAGCAAATTTAGTAGACTCAATTATATATATTTTATATGTATATATGTATGTTATATTATTAAGAAATTCTATTTGTTTATTTTAATTTCCTCAGGGTTTTTTTCTGAATAAGTAAGAAATTCAGGAAGAAAACTTCTGGATAAATGAGGTATTACTATATTATTTATCAGTGTGGGCTGACTAGAGACTAACAGAATTGCTCTAAAGATAGAAAAGTCACTTATAGTCACTACTCAAAGTCTGTTGATTAGCTCTGAACAATTTGCCTCATTGAATATGTAAGAATTAAATGTTTATGCTCTATACTTTCAGTTTAGTGCTATAGATTTAATTGAAGAAAAATATGGAAATGCCAGCTTTTTAACTAAAATATAGTTTTCTCTTTAAATTAATGACGTAAACAAGGTAAATTCCATGGAGCATATTTTTAAACATACTGGGTTCCTAGTGGCTCCTTAAGATTGCTTTGATAAATTATTATTATTTTTTTATTTATTTTTGTTTGTTTGTTTGTTTTTCGAGACAGGGTTTCTCTGTGGTTTTGGAGCCTGTCCTGGAACTAGCTCTTGTAGACCAGGCTGGTCTCGAACTCACAGAGATCCGCCTGCCTCTGCCTCCCAAGTGCTGGGATTAAAGACGTGCGCCACCACCGCCCAGCTATGCTTTGATAAATTAGAAGACAGGTGTGAATCTCAACTTCTCTAAAAGAAAACTTAAAAGACACTCCAAATCATTACTTTCCAATATATTTTATTTGATATGAGTGATTAATTTTTATATTTTCCATTTCTCTCTTATGACAATGTTTTACTAAAAGCATTGCTGAAGCCCACTTACAGGTAAGACTTGACAAAAATAGAGGGATCCATATTAAATTGGTGAACAGCCAGGATGCAGACCCTGGATGTCAATTGTTCCTATGAAACTTCCATGGGGTGGGGTAGGGCTGCATTCTAGCAAATACTTGGCTTTAATTCAAAAAGCTCACTGATGAAGTTATCGAGCTTTAAGACTGATTTAAAAATGCCCTGATAAACACCTTTATTTTAGAATCATAGTAGTTATTTCATCTGAAAGTAAGCTGAAATGCTATGGCAGTTAAGGTTTTCAGGACCACTGGTAATGATCTCTATCTACATCACTACCTGCTGTGACATTCAATAAGGAAAATGCATTCTGCCAGGAACCTTTACATTCCTGGGTACATAATGCTATAACATTTCTAAATCCAGTAATAAAGGCACAGGTGTGATTTGAGGTTAGTGAGCAGTAGGAGACTGAGTCATCAGCATTAGATTCTATGAGTCATACTTTGAAAGAACTTCATTTAGTTGAATTGCCTAATTTCATCAGATTCCATAATTTTTATAACATTAATCTGGTCCTTTGAAATACTTTAAGGCCTATAAATTGTATTTTGTTTCCTTTGGACTATAAATTTCTTAAAAATGTTTTTCCTTCTTATTGGTTTATTTCTTGGCAGCAGCTGAGGTCATATTTATGGGCTACTACTTCTTTTTTACTTTAAGAAATTGGCCACACTTGATTTGTTAAATAAACAGAATGAAAATGTAAGATTAACGTAAAGCATATATATTATATAAATATCATCCTGTTATCATTGACTTGCTTCATAATATTTTTGTAGTAAGATAATTTTATTTGAAGTTTATATAGTGGTTAGTGGTGTAGGAGTTCCTCCTGTTTATCTGTTGCTTTCATTGGTTAATGAATAAAGAAACTGCCTTGGCCTAGTTGATAGGGTGGAGCTTAGATAGGCAGGGACAACAGAACTGAATACTGGGAGGAAGAAGGGCAGAGTCAGAGAAGCCATGGATCTTCTGCCTGAGATGGACACCAGTTAAAATCCCCAGTAAGCCATTGCCATGTGGCGATACACAGATTAATGGAGATGGGTTAAACTAGTATGTGAGAGTTAGCCAATAAGAAGTTAGAGCTAATGGCCAAGCAGGGTTTTAATTAATGCAGTTTCTGTGTGGTTATTTTGGGTGTAAGCTAGCTGGGCGGCCAGGACAAACAAGTGGCCCTCTTCCTTGCAACAGTTGATGCTCAACCAACAGGTTAGAAATAAATAATAGATTTTAAAATACCATTATTGTAATCCAAAATGTAACATTTAAAATGTTTTGAAATGATGACACCTAAAACAAAGAAAAATTTAAGTTTTTTGATACTTTCCTCAATGTCTCTTACTAATGAAACCTTCCTAGTAGCTGTGTCAGTTCTCAGTGGAACCAACAGCCAGTACAGTACATCAAATGATGGAGAACCAGTTGAGGAAACTGAGTACTGTCTTTGAGTGATCTACCACAAGCATTCTAAGTTGTACCATGTGTCTCCAGTTAAAATAAACATGGAAAAGAAGACATTTCTGTTGTTGGTTGTTATAACTTTTGGCTCATTAGGGAGCCCTTCATCCAGCTCACAAATAAATCACACAGAGTCTTATTACTACTTATAAAGGTCTGGACTTAGCTTGGATTATTTTTAGTCAGCTTTTCTTAAGTTATTCTGTCTACCTTTTGCCTCTGGAGTTTTACCTTTCTCTTCCTTCTGTGTGTCTTACTTTCACCCTTACTCCATAGTGTTGCTGGGTGGCTGACTGCTACCATTCTCCTCCTCCTCTGGCTTCTTTTATGATCTCAGATTTCTAGTCCCATTTATTTCCTCTGCCTGACAGCCCTGACTATACTTTCTTTCAGCCCAGCTTCTGGCCATTCAGATATTTATTAGACCAATCAGGTATTTTAAATAGGCAAAGTATCACAGCTTCACAGAGTTAAACAAGTACAGCATAAAATGATGTAACATCTTTGTAGCATTAAAACTTAAAAAATGTAACACATCTTAAAATAATATTCCACAATATATTTCAGCATCTGTCATCTATGGTTGGCTTGTGCTCTACACACACACGTCCAGGGTGCTTATGTGAAAATCACAACAAGAAAAAGCCCACATTCTCCTGCTATATAGATACAGTACCTTTTACCTCTAACCCTGAGTCCTCCTCAGTGTGAATTATTTACCATTCAGCTATGACCCTTTTCTTCTCTGTCCCTTTCTGTATATATTTCTTTCTGTGTGTGTCTGCAAAACACGTAAGAATAAAATTACTTTTTTCTAATTAAATATAGATTAAAGTATAGTGAACTTTATAACTCATTTAAACAAGAAAAGACAAAATTTACAAAGAATACCAACTATAATAATAGTGTTATTCTTCTGGGTTCTTCTGTTCACATACCTCAGGATAAACTTTTAATTTTTTCTTTATTCTTAAGACTTTCATATATGTATTCATTGAAATATGATTAAACCTACCTCCTCCCCTTCAATTCTTCACATATAAAATATTTATGAGGTATTAATTACCTTAGAGAATAAGCAGAGTAATCCACTATGTGATTAGTGCACCAGAAATTGACCGAAGAGATAATGAGTGAGAGCTCTATGATAGACAGCTAAATCTTGACTTTTTTGGGTAAAGCATCCTAGCAAAGATTTTGAAAATTAAATAGAAAAATAAATTGAAATATAGTATTGGAAATACAGTTTGTTTAGCAAACACTATTAACTAACCCAATTTGCTCATACATTACTGGCAACTGAACAACTGATCCTTATTCTCAATATTTTGGAAATTACTCAGTAGGTGACTTGCACAGCAGATTCTTTGAAAATATGGGCATTTGAAATCTACAACAGTAAATACATTCAGCATATTCAAATGTTATGCTATATTTGATCCTTTGTGAATTGGGGAAATTGTAAAGCCATAGTATCTAAAATACTAATGGAAATAACATTAATAAGTTATTTCCTATGAAGCCAGCTACACAAGGTCATATAAAAGGCAGTTCACATGCTCAACTTCATAAATAATATAGAAATGTCTCTGTACAGTCAAATTAGTTGAAATTTGTAATAAAGAAGAGAATGAATGGTGTGTGTGTGTGTATGTATGTATGTATGTATGTATGCCTTTCTGTCTGTATGTGTATGCCTGCGTTTACAAAATCTCCTGGGTCTGACTTATTGTTAAAATTAAAGTGTACAGTAGCTAATTATTTTAAGTAGAAAATGAGAGGATTAAGTATATGCTATAAAAAATGTAAGTTTTCAGAGTTTTGTTTTAAGGCTGAACATTAACTATTATTCCTTTAACTATGTTTAAGTAGCATTTTGTTTAGAAAGTGTAAAATTTCAGAAGAACATTAAACTGTTGCAAATCATATCCACAATAAGATTCCTTCTTTCCTCCCTTAGTATTACAACTAATGATGAGGACTTGAAAAGAGAAACTAGAACTTCATATTTTGCTAGTGTGAATTTAAACTGTTATGACCACTTAGCATTTTGGCAGTTCTTCAATATGTTAAGCCTACAGTTACTGTATAAACTTAAATTTCCAAGAGAAATAAAAACATATTTATACATAAAATTTATAAACTGACGTTCACCACAGCAATTTAAGTCAGAAGAGACAAACAACAAAAATTAATGTCCATCAGCAGATAATGGATAAGCAAAATCAAAGTGTTCATACAATGAGATACTACATAATAATAAAAAAAGAATTGTTTCCTGACAGGTGTTACAATATGTATTTAACATGAAAACATTATACTTGGTAAATATATTAACTTCCTGAAATTACACATTATCTTATTTCATTGTCAAGGATTTTATAGAACAGTTTACAGAGACAGTAGTTAGACTAGCAGCTACCAGAGTCTTAATATGGGTAAATGAATACTGTCTAAGAATTAAAGTATAATACTAGTTGGGTAATAGTGTGTATATCCTTTAAAATATTATTTACTTTAAGTTGTGACATTTATTGCATGTGAATTATGTATTTACAAAGATGATACAAAGAATTCTGTACTTTAAAAAATAAGAGAATTTCAGACACATTGATGCAATAGTTGAGCCTTATGAAACTGCCATCCAAAATAGATTTAACTAAGAATTTTTTATCTTAGACAAATGAACTAGTATCCAATGCTGACTTCTTTCAAAAGAAATAATGAATATCCTACTGCTTAGTATTAACGATTAGAACTCATTTAATTACATTTAGCTGACCTTATACCTACTGTATTCAAATGTCTGTAGAACAATAGTTGTAATATTAACTGTTTGGAAGATTAAATGTCTTGCCTGAGAAAAATGCAAGTGAACACAAATTACACAATAGTACATGTAGTTTCAGACTCCATACTAAACCTGATAATTTCTTAGTAAAGGTTGATTCATCATAATAACAAATAATAAGAATCTGTAAAATATATGGATCATAAAAAGAATAAACATGCCCATAATCTCAGAATTTATCTACATTTTAAATTAGAATTGGGCAAATAAAAGATGTCTAGGCTTTCAATAAAAATCCCTCAAAAACAAATGATTTCCACATCAAACTCCTCAAGTGCTGAAATCTTCCATTTACTTGTGTTTCTCAAAATTACAGCTCTTCATATAGCATGATGTACATAAAATTGAAAAGGTTGTTTGATGAACAAAGGGATGATGTGTCTGTGGATTAATTGGGATCTCTCATAGGTTTTAAAAACAAACAAAAGATGAAAGAGTTTCAATTGTATTTCATGTTGTCATCTAGATATATGTGGTATCCATTTATAAGTACTTTGGTTTAATATAGAAAGTAAAGTTTAAATTAATAAGGATAATGTTGGACAAGAGCAAAAATTCTGCCCTCCACATTTTTATTTATAGAGTTACTAAATATTCTCTTTACATAATCCTAGCCATAAGTGAATTTTTTTCTCTACTGGTTAGTAGATATGAAGAAATCACCATTGGGATAGTATATCATAGAAACAAATAATACTAATATAATTTAACTCTTCTGGTGATCAGAGTGACTTTTTTACTGATTTTTACATTTTATTTATTTATTTTATTGAGCTTTACATTTTTCTGCTCCCCTCCCTGTCTCTCCCCTGCCCTTCAACCCTCTCCCAAGGTTCCCATGCTCCCAATTTACTCAGGAGATCTGGCCTTTTTCTACATCCCATGTTGATTAGATCTATGGATGTCACTTTTAGTGTCCTCATTGTTGTCTAGGTTCTCTGGGATTGTGGTTTATGGGCTGTTTTTTTTTCTTTATGTTTAAAAACCACTTATTAGTACCTCACTCAAAATCATGTTTTTTAGCTCCATCCATTTGCCTGCAAAATTCAAGATATCGTTGGTTTTTGTTTGTTTGTTTTTTGTTTTTCTGCTGTTTAGTACTCAATTGTGTAAATGTACCACATTTACCTTATCCATTCTTCTGTCAAGGGGCATTTAGTGTGTTTCCAGGTTCTGACTATGACAAACAATGCTGCTATGCTTTCTGCCTCAGCTTCTATTCCTGCCACTTGCTGCTATGCTTCACTGCCATGATGAGCCCTTATCCCTTTGGAATTATAACCCAAAATAAAGTTTCTTCTTTAAGTTGCCTTGATAATATTATTTTATCACAGCAACAGAAAAGTAACTAATACCCACTCCAGTTATGGGCAGCATTTCCCTATGACCTAAGAGACCACAAAGGAAAGTTTTTACTTTGTGTCTACTTGCCTCCGCATTTTATCTGAGGTTCTATAAGAACCCTCCAGGCCTCCAACAATAGACTAGGACTCAGCATCCCCAGTGTGAAGAGAGCATTTTTTAACTATTCAAACTTTAATAGGTAAGTCAGTTTAATGAATCTCCCCTCAATACATACTCATTCCATCTATTCTCTTCCTCTAATACAGTGAATGACCAATAGAGTGACCTAATGATTAAAAATATAGCATCATGTGCTGTTGAGGAAGATTTGTTCATGTTGACATTTCAAGACTGCAAAAAAAGTTAAACCTAGAATCAGAGGAGTCAATGTTGAGCTTATCAGAATTATCCACAGAGATGTTTGAGGATGCAGAGAGACATTTAAAGAGAAGTACATGTAGTAGTATGGAAGGACTGAAAGTTTTACAGGCTTTTTGATGTATGAAATGTGGAGAGAAGGGTCTGTCAGTCACTTAGATAAAAGCATCATTTGGCATCCAACACATGGCATAATTAGATCACACTAAGGAAGCAAAGCTACCACCTTTCTGCCACCACTGTGGCAGGCTTTCTCTCCTTCCCCCCAGATCCTCCACATGAGTCATGGCTTTTCCCATTGTAGTCTCTCTACCAGCAGCCTTTGGTTGCTACCTGCCTAGGCCCCAAACACTGCAGGAGGCTAGACCCTAAGCCATGTCAGATGGGTATCCTTGCACAGTAATTGTCCGCTGATCTGGTGAAACATCTGGAAATACTTAAAGGATGAATTAGGGATTCTTGTGTGTTGTTTGCTTTCTAAGTCTTTCCCATATTAAAAATGGGGGACAATATTAAGATAAATGCAGTCAGGATTCTGTTTGGCTCGATGATGAATATTTGAAACTAAATAAAAAATAACTAACTTAGCTCTGGCTTCTGGCTCTGCTTCCGGTGTCTAGGTTCCCTTCCTGATTGCACAGAGGGCTGTGTTTCTGGGACAGTGATCTTTTAGTTCAGGAGCTACCAGGCCAGCAAGAAGACCTGATATCACTACCAGAAGCTACATCAGTGGGGTGAGTGAGTTCCCGACCCACGGCAGCAGCCTGGGGAAGGAGCTCAGACATTCCTCATCTCCCTATACTTCCTAGTCATCTTGCAGGGGCTATTATCCCTGGATCCTGCCTCTTTCTTCCTACCCCACCCAGCTTGCATCCAGAAATCCCCTACGTTCTGCCTTCCCTCTTCGGGCCCATAATATCTCCCAACTCAGCCTGTTTGGGCTCTGGGACCGAGTTGTGAGTGCAACCGGTGGGAGGGAGTCCCTTTGTTTAAATAGGCTGCCTGCAGTAAGCAAGGTAGGCCTTTTGTTTGTGAGCTACTGGGCCAGCAAGAAGACCTGATATCACTACCAGAAGCTACATCCTGTGGCAGCAGCCCGGAGAAGGAACACAGACATTACTCATCCCCCTATACTTCCTAGTCTTCCTGCAGGGACTATTATCCCCGGCTACTTCCTCTCTCTTCCTACCCCACACAGCTTGCATCTAGAAATTCCCTATCTTCTGCCTCCCCTCTTTGGGCCCATAACATCCCCCATCTCAGCCTGTTTGGGCACTGGGACAGAGTCATGAGTGCAACCGGGCTGATGGGAGTGCCATTGTTTCAATAGCCTGCCTACAGCAAGCAAGGTAGGCCTTTTGTTTGCAAGCTCCCTGGCCAGCAAGGGAACCTGATCCTATAATAAAAGAAGACCCATAGGGGAGCATTTGGAGGAAGAGATGGGCAGACACCAATGCAAGCATTCCTCCTGCAATCTGAAAAACAACATGAAATCACCAGAACCCAGCAAACTTACAACAGGAAGGCTTGAACACCTTAATCAAGAAGAAGTAGAA
This sequence comes from Chionomys nivalis, assembly GCF_950005125.1. NCBI lineage: Eukaryota > Metazoa > Chordata > Mammalia > Rodentia > Cricetidae > Chionomys > Chionomys nivalis. Next base: position 32,110,636 of record NC_080111.1, on the reverse strand, counting down.
AAAATTGACTTTATAAAAGTGATAGAGGCTTTTAAGCAGGAGGTGAAAAACTCCTTTAAAGAAATGGATGAGAAGAATAACAAAGTTTGAAGAATTGAGTAAATCCGTAAATGATATCAGAGGAAACCAAGGAAAAACAATCAAACAGATAATGGAAACAGTTCAAGACTTGAAAACTGCAATGGAGGCAAGGAAGAAAACACAAACCGGGGTCCGCCAGGATGTGGAAAATCTAGGTAAATGAATGGAGACTACAGAAACAAGCATAACCAACAGAATAAAAGAAAGAGAAGAAAGAATCTCAGATTCTGAAGATACCATAGAGAAAATAAACACACTGATCAAAGGAAACAGCAAATCCAAAAAATTCTCATCACAAAACATTCAGGAAATCTGGGACAAAATAAAACGACCAAACCTAAGAATAATAGGGGTAGAAGAAGGAGAAGTACAGCTCAATGGTCCAGAAAATATATTTAATAAAATTATAGAAGAAAACTTTCCCAACCTAAAGAAAGATATTCCTATGAAGGTTCAAGAAGCATACAGAACACCGAATAGACTGAATCAAAAAAAAAATCCCCTCGCCATATAATAATCAAAACACAAAACATACAGAATAAAGAAAGAATTGCCATGGACCAGCTCAGGGGATCCACTCAGACCATGGGAGAAGCAGGGTCCTGGTAACAGGAAGGCACAAGTTCAGTGAATGACAGACAGACACAATACACAAGAGAGTGGTTGAAATCTGCTGCGATTTTACTGAATTCATGTTTTCATTGTATAGTATTCAAACAAAGAACAAATCAGAAGGTCATGTATCATTGGTTGGCACACTGTGAAAGCTTCTTTTAGTCACATAAGCAATATTTAAGAAAAGTATATTATCAGGAACAGGTGTTAGACATAAAGCATCCTTAGAAGAGGAAATCTTGTCCTTGGGAATGTAAACCTCAGGCAAGTGGTTTCATCTTATGAATAGAAAGTTTCTGTCTCATTATCACTATCATGGCCCTTCCTCTTCCCAACCCTTTATTTCATCTAGTGACCAAATATGCCTAATCAGTTCTCTGCACCCGTTGAAATATACTTTTTAGTACCTTCTTATGCAGCAGACATCATGGGGGTTGGGATCTAGCAAGCCTATTTATAAAGTTTAAAGTATAACAGTCTTTGTCCACCAATGTTAACCCATCTATTCCCTTGCTCATCATACATCCCGTGTATCAAGGGTTCTGCTATAGTCTTATACATTCCCATACTGTGATTCCCTATCCCAGAGCTGTTCCTGAAGAGAATGATCCTTTTCTTGTAATATAAAGACTATCATTATTATAAAAGAGATTGTGCAAAGCTCATATCCCATGTAGCCAGCTACTCGAGAAACCTGTTTATGCCTCAGTGGTGGCTAATACCAGACTTTCTGCCATTGACCTCCAGGAAGCCTAGTCCCATAGGACACGTAGCACCCATCTGGCATAATGACATATGTCATGTCACAAAGACAACACTGGAGTTGGTTTGGCAAAGAATATTAAGAGCTGCAAAGGAAAAAGGTTAAGTAACTTATATAGGTAAACCTATCAGACTTACAACTGACTTCTCTATGGAAACCATGAAAGCCAGAAGGTCCTGGATAGATGTACTGCAGAAACTAAGAGACCATGGATACAAGCCCAGACGACTATACCAAGCCAAGCTTTCATTCACTATAAATGGAGAAAACAAAATTTTCCAGGATAAAAACAAATTTAAACAATAAGTAGCCACAAATACAGCCTTACAGAAGATAATAGAAAGAAAATCACAAACCAAGGAGTCCAACAAAGCCCACAATAACTCAGACATCTAGGGACCCTTCACCAGCACAACTCAAAGAAGGGAAACACATGAACTCTACTACCAAAAAAAAAAAAAAAAAAAAAAAAAAAAAAAAAAAAAAACCACCACTGGTCATTAATATCACTTAATATCAATGGACTCAACTTACCTATAAAAAGGTACAGGCTAAGAGATTGGATACAAAAACAGGATCCAACATTCTGCTGTTTACAAGAAACACACCTCAACCACAAAGACAGACATCTACTCAGAGAAAAGGCCTGGGAAAAGGTTTATCAAGCAAATGGACCTAAGAAACAAGCAGGTGTGGCCATACTAATTTCTAACAAAGTTGACTTCAAACTAAAATCAATCAAAAGAGATGGAGAGGGACATTTTATACTCATAATAGGAACAGTTCATCAGGATGAAGTCTCAATCCTGAATATCTATGCCCCTAATATAAAAGCACCCACTTATGTAAAAGAAATATTACTAAAACTCAAGGCAGTCATCAATCCACACACACTAATACTAGGAGACTTCAACACTCCTCTCTCACCAATGGACAGGTCAATCAGACAGAAACTAACAGAGAAATAAGAGAATTAATGGAGGTAATGAATCAAATGGACGTAACAGACATCTATATAACATTCCACCCAAATAGAAAAGAATATACCTTCTTCTCTGCAGCTCATGGAACCTTCTCGAAAATTGACCACATACTCGGTAACAAAACAAACATACACAGTTACAAAGAAATATTAGTAATCACCTGTATCTTATTGGATCACCACGGATTAAAGTTAGAATTCAACAATGAGGCTACCCCCAGAAAGCCAACAAACTCATGGAAACTGAACAGTCAGCTACTGAACCACACCTGGGTCAAAGAAGAAATAAAGAAAGAAATTAAAGTCTTCCTTAAATTCAATGAAAATAAAGACACATCATACTCAAAGCTATGGGACACTATGAAAAGCAATGCTAAGAGGAAAGTTCATAGCACTAAGTGCTCACTTAAAGAAAATGGAGAAAGCACACATTGGAGACTTAACGGCACCCTGTAAGCTCTAGAAAAAAAAGAAGCAGACTTACCTAGGAGGAGTAGAAGGCTGGAATTAATCAAACTGAGGGCTGAAATCAACAAAATAGAAACACAGAAACAATCCAAAGAATCAATGAAACCAAAAGGTGGTTCTTAGAGAAAATCAACAAGATTGATAAACCCCTATCCAAACTAATCAAATGGCAGAGAGAGAACACACAAATTAATAGGATCAGGAATGAAAAGGGGGACATAACCACAGACACAGAGGCAAGCCCGTATGCCACAAAATTGGAAAATGTAAAAGAAATGGACACCTTTTTAGATAAGTACCATATACCAAACAATCTAAATAGACCTGTTAGTTGCGAAGAATTAGAAGCTGTTATCAAAGACCTCCCTACCAAAAAAAGCCCAGGACCAGATGCTTTCAATACAGAATTCTACCAGAACTTCCAAGAAAACCTAATACCTATACTCCTTAAGGTATTTCACAATATAGAAACAGAAGAATCATTGTCAAATTCCTTTTATGAAGCTAAAGTTACCCTGAAACCACACAAAGACTCAACCAAGAAAGAGAATTACAGGCCAATGTCACTCATGAACATCAACGCAAAAATTCTCAATAAAATACTGGCAAACCAAATCTAAGAACACATTAGGAAAATTATCCATTATGATCAAGTAGGATTCATCCCAGAGATGCAGGGCTGGTTCAACATATGAAAATATATCATTGTAATCCATAATATAAATAAACTGAAGGAAAAAAACATATTATCATTTCATTAGATGCTGAAAAAAGATTTGACAAAATTCAACGCCCCTTTATGATAAAGGTCTTGGAGAGATTAGAGATACAAGGGTCATACCTAAATATAAATAAAGCTATTTACAGCAAGCCGACAGCTAACATCAAATTAAATGGAGAGAAACACCCCCAGAAATAGGTTACATAATGTTTTGTTAACCTTGAATTTCCTCAATGCTAATGAGAAGGGAACAACGGCTGCTGAAAGACATTGGATAATAGAAAAGTCTACTGAACTAAATTAACCAGTTTCTTTCAAGGATGTGCTGACCTCACAATGGAAGCCAGGAGATGTGCTGTATTGGGGAAGGGGTTTTGCTCTTGTCTCCACAGGTGAGGAAAAATTGTGGATACCGTCAAAATTAATAAAGGTTTGGTTTGAAGAAGAGAAGCCACTTGGAAAAGATAAATAACAATTCATTCACAAGGATGGTGATCATACTGATGGTAAGAAATACAGATAAGTTGGGGGCAGGGTTCTTTTCTTATCTCCACAGGAAAATACTCATCTTCAAATAATTTAAGGGACCCTGAATATTTAATTACTGATGGATGGAAACTAGTTATGACCCACTAAGGATTGGCAATAAAACTATATATGTTCCGTAAGTATTAATTTTTTATATGTCTTATTAAACATTTCTTTATAAATATATAAAGCTGGTTTTGGAGTTGGACTATGGCTCAGTTCCTCTTCAATTCCATGCCTGTTGATAAGAGATATCTCAGAGTTTCTGTCTCAGGTCAGGAGCCATGAAATGGCACAGAATAAGAATAATTATATACTTGATAAACTTTCTTTGCCTTTCATCATATCTGTGTCTTTCTTTATATGTCAGTATATGTCTTTGTTGTTAATGTTTAAATTTCCCATAACAAACAAAAAAATTTCCTACAGTAATCTTTGAAGTTTCCAGGTTGAAGATGGGGCCCCACGACATCAACTCAATCTGGTTTTTATGATGTCATGAATTTTCTTTTAAGCGCTAAAGTTAGACCTATTTTTTGGTACCAACTGCACGAGACAATTTCGTATGGTGCACATTTTTGACAACACTCAGGCTGAACCTTCTCAAAACACTCAGAGGCTAGTTAAAATTTTTTTAGGTCAAAGGTTAATTTGGGAATTTTACCATCATTTGCTTCCACAGGACCCCCTTAGAAGAACGTTGTTGCCCCCATGTCAGCTAGAACCAATCTTAGAGGACGACATCCCCTCTCCCAACAGAGTTTGCCCTCAGGATTAGGGATATCATTTAGTGGTTGGTTTAAGGTTGAGGGGATGGGGGAGATATTTTATGGAATTAGGGGTATTTTCAAAAAAGGGGGGGATTAACTGGTTTGATGGGATGATTGGTATTTGTTAATTACTGTTTTTAGAAAATTGTATTGGTACTGTTTCTTGTATATTGATATATTGAATATTGAATGTGAGTGTTCCTACCTCTAATTTTGTATGAGTATGCTTATAAATTTGTCTATATTGTATTGATACATCTACCATATTACAATGTACATTTCTACCTCTGATATTATTTACATTGTTTACAGTTGAAGATCATTGTCTTCATATATTGCACAGTTGTTTATTCTCTTAGTCTTCAAGTTAGAAAGGTATTGAGAATTATATGTTTGTCATATTTATTTTTAGGTTAATCAGATATTTTAGATACATAGAGATTATATTTAGTATAGATAGTATAATCTTCAGCCTCTTCGAAGACCTGTAAAAAATGGCCTTTAATCGAACCTAGAATTCTGTGCCAACGAGTCACAATCACTCCTGGCAACACCGCTCCACTCCCGAGAGAACATTGAGCACCAAAGACACTGGGAGCTTGTCTTCTTGGCAGAACTGGCCTTTGGGTTAAGAAAAGTTCATACCTCAACTCTGACAAAGATATGAAATAGGATTGTCGTATCTTGCCAAGACAGGGTAGGATAGTTCTAAGAAAGTTCCTTGCCTTTAATAATTGTATGTCAGTTATGTTAGGCCTTAGCCAAAGTTGGTTGACTCAACATTGCAAACGAGACTTTGGGTGATTGTCCAGGTAGTCAGTTCTCTCTGTCATTTGTTGCACATTTTGGATATCTCTCGTTTGTTAAGTAATATTAATTTCCTTCTCAGATCTTTGACGGAGTTGAAGATTAGATAATTGTAGTTACTCTCTACATTATTTAGACTCTTTGAGATAGAATGTTTAGCAAAACTTTTGTTATATGTTTCTTGCTCAATATTGTTTGTTATATTTATTATTTGTTACTATTGTATATAGTTGTATTTGGTTTAGTTCTGTCTTATTTAGACAAAAGGGGGAGATGTGGGGGACACCCAGCCAAATAGGGGGCCTGTTCACCTCGGGCTAATGCTTACATATAAATCTGGCGGGCGTGAGCCCCGCCGGTCCTTTTGTATTTGCTGCCCATCGCTGGATCCCTGGTGTTGTAAGCTATCCCATCATTAAAATTTGCTGTTTCATATTAAGCTAGTCTGTATATTATGCCATATACAAGTCAAAACAATCTTATACAATAAAGGAACTTTTGGAGGCATTACCATCCCTGACTTCAAACTCCATTACAGAGCTACAGTATTGAAAACAGGTTAGTATTGGCATAAAAACAGAGAAATCAACCAATGGAATCGAAGACCCAGATTTTAACCCACAATCCTATGAACACCTAATTTTCGATAAAGGAGCTAAAAGTATACAATGGAAAAAGAAAGCATCTTCAACAAATGGTGCTGGCATAACTGGATGTCAACATGTAGAAGAATGAAAATAGATCCATATCTATCACCATGCACAAAACTCAAGTCCAAATGGATCAAAGACCTCAATATCAATCTGAACACACTGACCCTGATAGAAGAGAAAGTGGAAAGTACACTACAATACACGGGCACAGGAGATCGCTTCCTATATATAACCCCAGCAGCACAGACATTAAGGGCAACATTGAATAAATGGGACCTCCTGAAACTGAGAAGCTTCTGTAAAGCAAAGGACACTGTCACTAAGACAAAAAGACAACCTACTAACTGGGAGAAGATCTTCACCAACCCCGCAACAGACAAAGGTCTGATCTCCAAAATATATAAAGAACTCAAGAAACTAGACTTTAAAATGCTAATTAACCCAATTTAAAAACTGGGCACTGAACTGAACAGAGAATTCTCAACTGAAGAAGTTCAAATGGCCAAAAAACACTTAAGGTCATGCTCAACCTCCTTAGCAATAAGGGAAATGCAAATCAAAACAACTTTGAAATACCATCTTACACCTGTCAGAATGACTAAAATCAAAAACACCAATGATAACCTCTGCTGGAGAGGTTGTGGAGTAAGGGGTACACTCATCCATTGCTGGTGGGAATGCAAACTTGTGCAACCACTTTGGAAAGCAGTGTGGCGGTTTCTCACGAAATTCTGGATCAACCTAACCCAGGACCCAGCAATACCACTCTTGGGAATATACGCAAGAGATACCCACCATATTACAAAAGCATTTGTTCAACTATGTTCATAGCAGCATTATTTATAATGGAAACAATCTAGATACCCTTCAATGGAAGAATGGATGAAGAAAGTGTGGAATATATACATATTAGAGTACTACTCAGCAGTAAAAAACAATGACATCTTGAATTTTGCATGCAAATGGATGGAAATAGAAAGCACTATCCTGAGTGAGGTATCCCAGACCCAAAAGGATGGGATGTACTCACTCATATTTGGTTTCTAGCCATAAATAAAGGACATTGAGCCTATAATTTGTATTCCTAGAGAAGCTAAATAAGGTGAACCCCCCAAAAAAATAAGTTATCCTCCTTGATATTGGAAGTGGACAAGATTGCCGGGCAAAAATTGGGAACTTAGTGGTGGGGTGGTATGGGGGTGAGGTGAAATGGGGAGAGAAAAGTGAGAAGGGGAGGATGGGGAGAGCGTGTGGGAGTGGGGTGGTTAGGATAGTGGAAGGGTGGATATGGGAGTAGGGAAGTTTATATCTTAATTAAGGGAGCCATCTTAGGGTTGGCAAGAGACATGTCTCTAGAGGGGCTCCCAGGTGTCCAGGGAGATGTCCCCAGCTAGTTCCTTGGGCAGCTGAGGAGAGGGAACCTGAAATAGCCCTATCCTATAGCCATACTGATTAATATCTTGCATATCACCATAGAACCTTCATCTGGCGATGGATGGGGATAGAAAAAGAGAAAGAGATTTGAAGAGATTTAAAGAAGCAGTCATTTTACATGGTATACTTTCACACTATATAAAGTAGATGATAAATACATGGGCAACTCAGAACAGAATTATTCCACAAGACTGGAAAGACTTAGCTACAGCAATATAGAAATCAGGTCCTCAGTTACAATGGAAAACATGATGAAGAGAGGAAGCTATGGTGATAGAATAACAAGATAGGGCTAGATTTTCCAAGATCAGTATGAAGGTCAATCTGAAGGTCAGGTGAAGGTCAGTATGCTGAATTGCAAAGACAGTTTGTATTTGAAGATAATACCTTGGCCCTATGTTCTATAGCAGCTTTAAAAGCTTCAGTCAGTGTTGAAGTATCAGGAAAGAGGACTGAGTAATTTTCTAAAATTATACATGGACCAAAAGAAGCTTTCACTGTTTTTTTTTTTTTTTACAAAGATTGACTTCAGCTGTAAATAGAATTTTATCAGATCCAGAAGTTAGACAAATATTAACTGAACCTTTGGCTTTTGAAAATGTTAATTCAGAATGGAAAAGAATGATTAAGCCTTTTAAAAACAAGATTAGTACCAAAAGATGAATAGATATGAAATATAGCTGATATTGTATCTTACATATATGATTATAGTTGGATAGGATAATTGATTTCTAAAAATTTTAAGAAGAATAAAAAATAGATATTTTAATTGTGACAAACAAGGTCATCTGACAAGGAATTTTAGGCAAGGCATTGCTGGAAACAATGTTTTTTGTAAAGATAATCCAAGAAGAAGGGCCTTCCTTTTGGGAGTATGCCTAAGGTATTGCAAAGGCTAGTATTAGTCTAATGAATGGACATCAATAGCGGAAAGTCAAGGTAACCCTTTGCTATCAGAAAACATCTTAAAGAGCCTCTCTCAGGCCCAATATCAAATTTGGTTCAATCATTTCCTGTCAGTATTGGAGAAACTCATCCACAAGGCTAGTAAAAGACACAATGCCTGTTGTTAAAAAACATACTGCTCTAGATGACAGAACAGCTTCAGTAGATAAAACAAAAAATACAGGAGAGACAAAAAAAACCACGTATTTTGGCAAATTTCTATAAATGATCAAAACTAATGCTAAAATATGAATAAATGGAATTATAATTTGGGTTTACTAGACACAAACACAGATCTAACAATATTTTCACCAAAACCTTGACATCCAGATTGGCCTCTTCAGGAGGTAAATGTTCAGTTTCTAAGGACTGGAACTTTATCTCAGGTAAAACAAAGCACAAGGTAGGTAGGATAAATAGGGCCAGAAATACAGGTAGAAAAATTAAAGCCATATGTGGCTCACATAGCACTTAGAAAAGATGATCTAGCCTCATAGACCACTTCAACCAGGACTTCAGATAAGCTTTGCACTTTCCCATCATACTGAGACTGAACAACAGCCACTCTCCCAGGATATGATCATTATCTAAATTTTCTCAGGGTACCCCAAAGATGCTATCATTCCCAGACAAAGGGAAGTAATTTTAAGAACATGAGGCTCATATAACCAAGAGGCAGGCTGGGCAGTTTTTGTCAGTTGATGGGTTATAGATGTTTATCATCATTTAGAGAATTTTGTTCCAAGTTGTTATTGGTTATGGTCAGGGATGAAGCGAGGCAAAGAAGATTATATTTAGGGACCGCATTCTAAAAAGAAAAAATGGATGATAGAATAAAAGGGTAGATTATTCAGTCTACTTTTAAACTAAACAAGCAACTACTAGTCTCAAATATTTTACGTTAGTATAGATTTTTGTATATTAATACAAATTTAAGGTTATTTTGTTATACTGTATGTTTCTACTCTTGTTTACAATATTGTACTTATGCAGCTCATTTAACACTATAATGTTTATTTCTAGTCTTTGAATGTTATTATGACAAATGTACTGTTGGATACTGCTTTTGTACACTGTAAAGATTTGACATATTATGGATCCCCATAAGATTATCAGTGCTCCCAATCATCAGCAATTAGCTTAAAGTCTATGTCCATAATCGCAAAAAAGAATGGATTATGGATGTTTGCCTTTGTTTAGTGTGTTTGTTGCAAGTTGTTCAAAATAATAGTCAGGAAAAAAGCTAAACAAAGAATTTTATATTCAGGGTCTTGTTTTGAAAAGAAAAAAGATAAAATGATGCAGAACTTATCAAATGGGGGAAATACAAGTCAAAGAATCCCAAACTAACTCTGAATAAAGTATACTAAGATTTTTCTTTATTAAAAAGTGAATATTCAAGGGACAGAAATGCTGTCCAGCATCTTGGTGTGGACCATGGGATGAAGAGGGGTGAGTGGGCAGGACCATGGCTTTATTGGTACCACAACGCTATGCCTCAATCTTGTCCAGTCTCTCAAAGGACATTGGCTGGAGAAGGTTCTCGATCATCTCCCCTTTTTTGTCTCAATAAGAGAGTTCCAAACACAATACAAAACAATATATAATCTATATAATATATAATTAAGATGTCCTTCAGAAATGAGGAGAGAGCACGAGACACAAACAAACCCATGTGTATAAGTTTATTAAGAAGATCTGTGCAGATGAGCTCGGGGAAACGGTGAACAGAAGGGGAGGAAGAGAGCATGGGAATGGCGCCTTTAGCTTTTAAAGTTTTCCCAGCACATGAGCATGATGGGAAAATATGTGCCTATGTCAGACGCTGATGACAGGCGATGCTATGCCTGCGTATGGGGGCTTCTACATCAGATGCTGGTGACACAGATGATGGGAGACTTACGCAGGTTCACCTGGGATACATGCACTGGCCTCAGAACCCGGAAGTGCAGCCTTATGGGCAGCTAAAGGAATTACATTCATACTTTGGTTTATTATAGAAATTTGGGGGGTTAAGGATCTTAATGGGTAGGGAATAGGGGTGCAGCCAGGTCTCTCATAAAAGCTTCCTGATGACTTTGTGGGCATCAAGGGGTTTGGAATGTCCGATGTATCCTGACAGATCACATCCTGTCCTCTGGCATCCTGAGGTGGCTGATTAAGACTGCATTTCTTCAGGCTTTGAGGAACTGGCTCATCTGATGGCTTGGACCTCGTAAGATGCTGGAAAGACAAAAATTATGTTTAGTAGAGGAAAAAAATTAAGATGGGGGTTTAAGGGTTCCCAAGGCCAGGAATGACAGAAAAAGAATTAAATGATGGATGGAAGGGGGATTTAGGGGTTCCCAAGACCAGGAATGATAAAAAATTAAATGATAATATTCTGCTCGAGTCTGGTCTGCTCAGGTGGGTCAAACTCGCTCCCTATAGCTTATAAAAATGTCTTAATAATAAATAAATTTTGGATGTATGTTATCATGTATAATTAGGATAATGGACTGTATTATCGCATTACCTCAACATCCAAGAGACACTGCTGCAGTCAGTGATGAACCTCTTATGTTAAGGAACTTGTTAAGGTTTTGCTTACCACCTGGGCTTTTGACAGTCCTTGTACCTTTGGCTCTATGTCTGATGATAATTTCTGTAACAACAGCTGAGTGGTTATTTAGAAATTTAAGCATGACATTGAAGGTATATGGAGAAGTTGTATATAGGAAAAGGAGGAGAAGGAAGAGTGTATTAGAACAAGAGAGTTGAATAAGGATGGGACCTTTATTTTCCTTGAACTGGAGTAAGGGAGGCTGAACTTGGTGTCCTCCGGAACCTAAGGGAACAGGGTCCTGTCTGAGTTACTGTGTATGAGGGGTCATCTTGAGCTGGAGGCATAAACAGTTTAAGATGTGACAGGTGAATCGAATGAGGAATTCCCTTGAGCTTGGCAGCTGTGGGAGTCAAAAGAATTACTCTGAGTAGAACCTGCCATTTAAGGAAAAAGGGTGAGGGACCTTGAGCTTAGGGAGAAAATAATACCTGATCTCTTATTTTAATCGGCGGTGGGCATGGGTTAGCACATGGTTGAAGTAATGAGTGGTCAGTAAAATCCCACAGTAGAGAGTGTAGGTGAGATAGTAGGGGAGTAAGCAGGTGATCAGGAAGGGGAGAGGTTTTAGGTGAGAGGCCCAGGGTTAAAACTGGCTGCACACATGAGTTCAAAGGGTGAGATGAAAGGGAGGTTTTGGGGAAGGGCCCAAAGCATAAGGAGGGCCAGTGGCAAGAGTTTTACCCAGTCAAGATGAAGTTCCTGTGGCATCTTAACAAGAACATCTTTTAAAGAGCGGTTAGTTCATTCTACCTTCCCTGAAGACTGAGGGTGGTATGGGATATGGAAATGCCAAAGAACATTAAGAGTCTTAGACAAGTTTTGGGAAATCTGGGAAGTGAACTCAGGGCCATTATCTGACTGAAGAGAGGTTGGGATTCCAAACAAGGGGATGATTTCTCAGAGAGAACATCAGAGACTCTCTGGGCCCTCTTATTAGTGGTGGGAAATGCTTCAACCCACCCAGACATTGTATCCACCAAAACCAGGAGATATTTAACTCTTTTGACTGTGGGCATATAAGTAAAAAAAAGGCTGCCAGTCAGTTCCTGGAAGGGAGCCCAAGGCCTGGTGGGTAGGAAAAGGGAAGCTATGGTATTTGGTCTTGGGATCTGTCTTTTGGCAGATCTGACAGGAGGCAATGATAGCCTTTATGAAGTTTATGTCCTCAGGGGTGGGTTGGAGGTAAGCCTTAACAAAATGAAGTAGAGCAGCCGGGCGGTGGTGGTGCATGCCTTTAATCCCAGCACTCGGGAGGCAGAGGCAGGCTGATCTCTGGGAGTTCGAGGCCAGCCTGGTCTACAAGAGCTAGTTCCAGGACAGGAACCAAAGCTACAGAGAAACCCTGTCTTGAAAAACCAAAAAAAAAAATGTTTCAAGTCATACTAATATTCATTAGTGTCAGGATCAGTCCAAGTGAAGGCAAAGATGTTTTGAGATTGAGGGCTGAGAGGAATAGAGAAAAAGGCATCCTTGAGGTCTAGAACTGAGAAGTGGGAGGTTCCTGGAGGTATTAGACAGAAGGGTGAGAGGATTAGGGACAACTGGATGAAGAGGGACCACTGCAGAGTTAATGAGCCAGAGGTCTTGAATCAGATGTTAAGTTCCATTAGATTTTTTTAACAGCACGTATAGGAGTGTTAAAAGGAGAAGAGGTAGGGCAAAGCAGCTTTTTCCTTAAAAGCTCAGAAATAATAGGCTTAAGTCCCTTAAGGCTCTGGAAAGAGAGAGGATACTGAGCTTGGGTAATATATTTGGTAGGATCCTGTAATTGAATAATAACGGGGGAATAGTGTTTAGCGAGAGAGGGGTTTTGGATGTCCCAGACCTGGGGGTCTACCTGGGAGGCTGGTAGAGGAAAAGATGCATTAGTGTCAGGAGGTTGGGGAGCTAGGAGAAGGAGGAGTAGGGCCACCAGCGAGTCTGGGGTAAGGCGAATGGGAGGAGCAAAAGAAATGGAGGCGCCTACCTGTTGTATTACGAGCGGTGGGGCTATGTTCGCCACCCAGCCGCCTGTATGGCTACCTTATGCCCCAAAATAATTACACGGAAACTGTATTCTTTTAATCACTGTCTGGCCCATTAGTTCCAGCCTCTTATTGGCTAGCTCTTACATATTGATCTAACCCATTTCTAATATTCTGTGTAGTACCACGAGCTGGCTTACCAGGAAAGATCTTAACCTGCGCCTGTCTGGAGTGGGAGAATCATGGCAACTCACTGACTAGGCTTCTTTCTCCCAGCATTCTGTTCTGTTTACTCCACCCACCTAAGGGTTGGCCTATCAAATGGACCTAGGCAGTTTCTTTATTATTTAACCAATGACCTTCCTCCATCATGTCCTCTTTTTCTGTTTAAACAAAAAGGAAAGGCACTTACTTTAACATAGCAAAATTACATATAACAAAACAGTTATCAAGCAAGAATTATAGTCATAATATTTATATCTATTTTATCTTTTATCATAACGAAGGAAAACTATAACTATAACTAACCATTCTTCAACTCCATCAAAGACTCCAGAAGGATATAATATTACCTAAGTGAACAAGAACTAAGAAACTTCAAACTCTAGAAATGACAGAGACATCTCGCTGCCTGGACAATCACCCAAAGTTCTTTTGTACCGTTGGGGCAAAAAAAAAAAATACAGATTCACAATAAAACAGATTCAGACATAAAAGGCCACAGTGTTGGATGAGTCTATGTAGGCTTGAGAGAGAGAAAAAAATATGTAAAGAATAAAGTTAATGTCTTAAAAAAAGGGTAAAGTCTTTAAAGAGACAGAGTACAGATAGTTATAGATTAAAAGAAATAAAAAAAATAAGCCACGTAAAAATGGAAAATTCACAGAGAGTCTGGATTCTTTGTATTATTGTGTTTTCTTTAAAATTTTTGACAGTAAAGGAGCTAAGTGCAGAGAGACATTTCATTATATGGGCTGCCAAGCTAAACCAGAATGGATATAAGGGTATTATGATTTCAGAATATGGGTCTAAGGATATGATGCTTTGGAGAGGGTCTTCTTTTGTTTTCACAGAGGATAAGACTCTGTGGATTGCCTCTATCCCAATATGGTATGATAGACCACGCCCTCCTGAAGGGTTGCTGTGAACACCCTTAAAAAATTGCTTCGCTCAACTGCCAGCTGAGATGAACCTAGCAGACAGGTTATCCCATAAAAGACTCGAATAACAGCACCCCCATTCAGCAGGAAGCAGTTTGGAGAGAAAAAACTGCGCCCATGTTCCCATATATTGTTTATAAATGTTCTTTTACATTTAAAGGGGGAGATGATATAGATGTGAATAATTTGCATTGATATGAATCTTGGTTTACTGATATTAATTTAAGGTCAATTTTATTATATGTATATGTATTTCTGATATTGATTAAGGTATTTGTGATTGTGTAGTTCACTTAAAAATGTAATGTATATAGGTTGTTAATGGATAATTATCAATAATAGTCAAGTTTGTAGTCATGTTAGTTAGATTTTCTAGATGTGCATGCATATATTTCAGATAGGCATTCATCATATCTTTCAAAGGCTAGAGAATATGGTATTTTAAATGTTTTAATAACTTAGGGTTTTTCAAGACAATGAGACACTCTGCTCCTGGCAGCACCAATCTACTTCAAGAAGAAGAAGATGGGCATCGAAGAGGATCCTTATGGAGTTTGATAGCCATGTGGGCAAGAAACTGCTCTTGCCTGGACTATTGCATAAACTGGACACAGAGAACCCGCAGAGAGAGGACTACTGAACTTGCCTAAAGGTGAGATGATCTTTCGGGGTTCCTGATTCATGAAGGAGTCTGCGAGACATTCTGCAGGACACAGCAGATAGTGACTGAACTGCCTTTGAAATTTCCTGCTTCATGGAAACGTCTCTGGATACTATGGGCCTGAAGGCTGAAGATTGATGCCCCAATGGTGCAGAGGAACTTTGGGTGACTGTCCAGGCAGTGAGATGTCTCTGTCATTTCTAGAGTTTTGGATTTCTTGTTTACTTAGGTAATATTATATCCTTCTGGAGTTTTTGATGGAGTTGAAGAATGGTTAGTTATAGTTATAGTTTTCCATTGTTATGATAAAAGATAAAATAGATATAAATATTGTAACTGTAATTTTTACTTGATAACTGTTTTGTTATATGTGATTTTGCTATGTTAAAGTTAAAGCCTTCCTTTTTTTGTTTTTTTTTTTGTTTAAACAGAAAAAGGGGAAGTGATGTGGGAGTGTCATATATCAATCTGTTGATTTCATTGGTTAAGTAATAAAGAAGCTGCTTGGCCCTCATAGGTTAAAACATAGGTGGGTGGAGTAAACAGAATAGAATACTGGGAGGAAGAGGAAGTGAGCTCAGACTCGACAGCTCTGCTCTTTGGAGCAGAGGCCATGCTCCCCTCTCCGGGGCAGACGCAATAAAGCTCCTACCCAGGATGGACGTAGGCTAGAATCTTCCCGGTAAGCACACTTGGGGTGCTACACACATGAATAGAAATGGGCCAAGCAGTGTTTAAAAGAATACAATGCGTGTGTTGTTATTTTGGGTATAAAGCTAACCATGCGGGAGCCGGGCTGTGGGAAGAGGCCTGCAGCTCCCTACTACACCTACCTTTGTTTAAAATCCCTTCCCATGAGAGGTACCAGACAGGTTGGCATAACTAAAAATGAATGAGTGAGATAAATGCCTCTAAACACACAACTGAGTGGTGGAGTCTGTTGAAGTAAATAAGGCTGTTTCCCTATCCCGACAATAGGGAAGCTAGAAGGAGAGGTAGGCCCCCAAAATTCCCTCAGTACCGAGTACATAGCTCTGGTATCCAAGAGAAAGGAGATGAGCCATCCCAATAGCATAATAAATACCCATGGCTCCTGATTACAGATGACAGTGGCAATCAGGTTACAGGATCCCGGGCAGCTTCATTCATCCAGGGCCAAGCCCAACAGGTCAACTTGGGAATTTTCCGGGCCCGATGCCTCCATGCCACTATGCGCACGAGGACAATCTACTGACCAGTGACCTTCCCTGCAACACCTTGGGCAAGGTCTCCCAGGACTAAGATGAGGATTAGGGCATACTCACAGTGACCCATTTTACCACATTTGAAATATGGACCTGGCGGTTCTTGTGCCCCTGGAAGCGGGGAGCAGCACAGATGGCACGGATCAGGTGGTCTGTCACCTTGGCCAGTTGGGCGGCCATGGCTACCATGTGACAGTGACTGTGGGCTTTGTCATTCCTTGCATGTTAAACCTTAAAAGCCATCTCTAGGACTCCTGCCTGTGGAGTCAAGGGGCCTTTTCCAAATGCCTAAGCTTGGCTCTAATGTCTGAGTAACACTGATTAAAGAAGTGGGTCATTAATAACTGCCTGCCCTCTGTGGTTTCTGGATCTAGGTTCCTGTACTGTAACAGAGCCTTTGTAAGGCATTCCAAAAATGTGGAAGGATTTTCCTTCATATCCTGAATAATCTCTGAGAGTTTAGCATAATTTACTGGCTTGAGGGCAGCCTTACAAAGGCCTGCTAGGAGACAAGTCAAAAATTGGTCTCTTGCCAAAATCCCACCCGGACTGTTGTAGTTCCAGTGCAGCTCTTGCTCTGGGACTGCCTCTGCCCCAGGAGGGTGGGAGGCAAGAGTCTGGGGAACCTCATCTGCATGTTGTCTGGCCTGCTCCCAAATTCGCCTGCACTCCTCAAAAAGTAGGTTATTAGACAGAATCATAAAGATTTCATGGAAAGTGAGATTATAAGATTGAGTAAGATATTGGAATTGTTTTATGAAAGTGGTAGGATTAGACATATAGGAACCCAGTAACTTTTCTATATGGGAGAGTTCTGATAGAGAAAACAGAATGTGTACCCTGACCAATCCACCTATGCCAGCCACCTCTCGCAATGGCAGGACGGTGGCAAGCTTGGCTTGGTTAGGATTAGATTCCATAGCAGCATGTGAATGTGTGAAAGGATGGGTAAAGGAGGGTGCCAGGGCAGGGCAGCTGCCACCGCCAGGCACCAGAGAGGAAGGGGAACTTGGCAAGGTTTTGGGAGACCGAGCAGGTAGGGAGGGCCAAGAAGGAGCTGCAGAGCCAGGGGTAGAAGCTGAGGGAACAGGGGTAGTTTCCCAAGGCTGGAAAGGTGGAGGTTTATTAGCTGGGTCCATAGCAGAAGTGGGGTGTTCTTCAAGAGCAGATGGCATAGCCAGAAACACGTGCACAGGTGAACAATGAACAAGAACAGAGGGGTCAACCTTAGAGCTTACATAGAAAAAAGCTTGGATATGTGGGATTTCTTTCCATTTGCCTGTGCGCTAGTCAACATTCATTATATGCAGTCTTCTTTCAATTGGTGCTGATATGAACTTTACAAGCCCAAGGATCTTTTTTTTTTTTCATTTTGCATTTTGTGTTGGCATTTTCAAAATCCAGAGATGTTATAAGGGAGAGGCTGCTTGTTTGTCCTGGCCACCTAGCTAGCTTACATCTGTAATAACCATACAAAAATTGTATTAATTAAAACACTGCTTGGTCATTAGCTTTAACTTCTTATTGGCTAACACATATTAGTTTAATCCATCTCCATTAATATGTTTGTTGTCACATTGCAGTGGCTTATCAGAGATTCTAATCAGCATCGATCTCAGGCAGAGGATCCCTGGCTTCTATCTGACTCTGCTTTCTTCCTCTCAGCATTAAGTTCTGTCTTCTCCATCTACCTAAGTTCTGCCCTATCAGGCCCAAAGCAGTTTTTTTATACATTAACTAATAAAAGCAACACATGAACAGAATAATCTCCTACACCATTTCCTCTTTTCTGTTTAAACAAAAAGGAAGGCTTTAAATTTAACATAGTAAAATTACATATAAAAAACAGTTATCAAGCAAAAACTACAGTTACAATATTTATATCTATTTTATCTTTTATCATAACTGAGGAAAACTGTAATAATAATTATCTATTCTTCAACTCCAGAAGGATATAATATTACCTAAGTAAACAGGAAGTACATTTTAAACAACTTTCAAAACTCTAGAATTGACAGACACATCTCGCTGCCTGGACAGTCACCCAAGTTATTCTGTACTGTTGGGGCATCCATCTTCAGCCTACAGGCCCATAGTATCCAGCAGACATTTCCATGAAACAGGAAATTTCAAAGACAGTTCAGTCACTTTATTCTGTATCTTGTAGAATGCCTCACAGACTCTTTCATAAATCAGGAACCCCCAAAAATTATATCACCTTTTGGCAAGTTCAGCAGTCATCTCTCTGTGGGTACTTCATGTCCAGTTTATGCAACAGTCCAGGCAAGAGCAGTTTCTTGCCCAAATGGCTAACCAACTCCATAAGAAGCCTCTTCAATGCCCATCTTCCTTAGAAAATAGTTTGGTACTGCCAGGAACAGACGTGTCACATTGTCATGAAAAGTTATGTTATTAAAACATTTTAAATGCCATATTCTGTAGTCTTTGAAAGATATGAAGAATGCCTATCCATCTGAAACATATCTATGCATATCTATAAAATCTAACTAACATGACTACAAATTTGACTATTATAGATGATTGTCTATTGACCTATATTCCTTAATTATACATTACATTTTTATTTTTATTTATTTATTTATTTATTTTTGTTTTTCGAGACAGGGTTTCTTTGTGGCTTTGGAGCCTGTCCTGGAACTAGCTCTTGTAGACCAGGCTGGTCTCGAACTCATGTGCTGGGATTAAAGGCGTGCGCCACCACCACCTGGCTACATTACATTTTTAAATGAACTACACAATCACAATACCTTAATAAAGAGCAGAAATATACATATAACAATATTGACCTTAAATTTGTAACAATAAACCAAGATCCATACCAATGCAAATGTCCCAGTAGGTGGGTAATCATAAGCAAGTCTTCCTACAGCACAGAGATTCAATAATTGCACATTTAGCTTCTGGGTCTGCTATGCCTACTTGTACAGCCTTACTTAATATTTGTAAAAAGTCACTAAAGCGTTCTCTGACCCTAATTAACCCTGATATATGATTCGATTTTCTTTCTTAATTCTTAAATCCTGTCCTAAGCATTTAAAGCCGCTGTACTACAAAGGGACAAGGTGTGTTTGTCATAAAAAGCCAAGTCCTGAGAATTGGAGTAATGGCCCTCGCCAAGAATTTGATCTTGGGATGTCTCAAATCATTTTGCTCTTCTCTGTTTTCTAAAATTTTTGACTTTTCTCACAAATAGCATTTCCATAGCAGCTAGGGTCCATTTTCTAGGACCACTGACATTAATTGAAGCCAATCATGTGAGGTTGCTTTATTGTTTGAGGCCCATGTTTTCACCATTTCCATGACAAATAGTAAGTGCAGGCCATAAGACACTATTGCTTGCTTAATTTCTTTTAAATCGCTCATACTTATAGGTTGCCATGCATATTCTTTCACTACCATAGGATATTTTGTGCCAGATGACTTCTCAAATAAATTACCTAATAGGCATATAAAATTCTGTGTAAGTCATCCTGGAGTCTGGCACATACTGGTGAGGTTAAATCTTGTCCTGGTACCTTTTGTCCCGGCTCATCAGTTTTGACAATTTCCTCAATCTTTTCAACTATTTTTACCACTGCCTTTTGTAAAGTCTGACTCTCCTGTCTAGTGTTCCATTCTGTTGATTATTTCAAGGTATAAATTCTGTCTAGTAAAGATAACATCTCACCCTTGGACATAACTTTGATGGCATGTACATTACTTTCCTGGAAAGATACATTATCTATTCACCTATTATAACTTTTCAACAGATTTGGATTATTAAATTCAGTAGCACAAATTCTTTGAGATAATGTCTTAGCACCCTTCAACATTGATTAGATTTTGTCTGTCAAATGAATGTTATTCATAATCTTATTTTTTTCAACTATCTCTTCAATATTAGTCTATAAAGACTATATCATTTCTAAAAGTGCCTCATTCTTGGCTCTGTTATCAAACCATTTTCTTAACAATATAATATGAAAAACAAAACTAAGTTTCAAAAATCAAATAAATGGGTGTATAAGGAAAATCACAAAAGCCTTGCAGAATACCATCTATAGGCCGGGCGGTGGTGGCGCACGCCTTTAATCCCAGCACTTGGGAGGCAGAGGCAGGTGGATCTCTGTGAGTTCGAGACCAGCCTGGTCTACAAGAGCTAGTTCCAGGACAGGCTCCAAAGCTACAGAGAAACCTTGTCTCAAAAAACCAAAAAAAGAAAAAAAAAAAAAAAGAATACCATCTATAGCATAAGCAAAATGGTTATTAAATTCCTGAATGGTAATATTATCAGTAATCATGCAATTTTACAATCTTACCTGTTGTAAAGCAATTACAGTGAATTGGAGTTGGTATAATATACTTTATTGGCCAGGAGGTGTTGCAGTTGCAGCTACATTTCAGAGAGATGTGAAGGACAAGCTCCCATCATCTTCTCCAGGATTGTTCTCTCTGGTTCCATTCACTGTTACCTACCTAGATATGTTTTGTTTAGAAAATTAAGAGAAGTTATAAAGGACAATCAAAGCAATTCTGAGAGTTGGTGGTCAGAATAAGAAGGAAGCCCAAAGCTTTTCACCGGTCATGAGTCACGAACTGTGAGCGTTGCACTGGCAGACGAAATGCCACAGGGCTGGAGAAGCAGCCAATTGGGCATATAAGGTACCTTTTGCAGTGGCAGATGGGCTGCATGTAGGTAAGAAAATGTGCCTGGGTTGGTGAACTGGGAGGTTTCTGGTAAATGTGCACTTTTTCTCATGTGGGGCACCATATGATGCAGAACATGTCAAATGGGGGAAACGAGCCAAATAATCTCAAGCTAACTCTGAATACAGTATACTGTTGTTTTTCTTTACTAAAAAGGAAAACTTGCATTTCCCTTATCGCTAAGGAGGTTGAGCATGACCTTAGGTGTCTTTTGGCCATTTGAATTTCTTCTGTTGAGAATTCTCTGTTCAGATCAGTGCCCCATTTTTTTATTGGGTTCATTAGCATTTTAAAGTTTAGTTTCTTGAGTTCTTTATATATTTTGGTGATCAGACCTTTGTCTGTTGCAGGGTTGGTGAAGATCTTCTCCCAGTCAGTGGGTTGCCTTTTTGTCTTAGTGACAGTGTCCTTTGCTTTACAGAAGCTACTCAGTTTCAGGAGGTCCCATTTATTCAATGTTGCCCTTAATGTCTGTGCTGCTGGGGATAAACGTAGGAAGTGATCTCCTGTACCCATATGTTGTAGAGTACTTCCAACTTTTTCTTCTATCAGGTTCAGTGTGTTCAGACTAATATTGAGGTCTTTAATCCATTTGGACTTGAGTTTTGTGCATGGTGATAGATATGGATCTATTTTCATTCTTCTACACGGAAAAAAAAAAAAAAAAAAAAAAAAAAAAAGGAAAACTTATGGGACAGGAACAAGGGTCCTGCATCAATGTGTGGAGCATGGGAAGAAGCAGGCGGGTGGGTGGGACCATGCCTTTTTTGGTTCCCCAAAGCCACGCCTCAACCTGGTCCAGCTTTTCAAAGCCCATTGACTGGGGGAGATTCCCCATTAGGGAAACATTGTGGGATAATTCTCTTGTATACTCTAAGGATTTGTCATTCATGTTGGTTTAACGAAATGCTGATTGGCCAGTATCCAGGCATGTAATATATGCAGGGGGACCAGATTAGAAGAATTCTGGGAAGAGGAAAGGCAGAGACCCAGTCACCAACAAGATGCAGAAAAAGCAAGATGAGAGTGCCTTACTAAAAATAGTACCAAGTCATGTGGTTAAATACAGAAAACAATTATGGGTTAATTTAAGTTGTAAGAACTAGCAAATAATAAGCCTGAACTAATATGCCAAATATTTTATAGTTAATATAAGCCTCCTGTACTTTTTTTTTTGGACTGAATGGCTGCAGGACAAGGCTGAACAGAAATGTCTGCTTACACAAACTGTTTAGGATAATGGAGAAATGCAGATTAGTTGTTTGTCATCTAAAAATTAAATTTGTGGCTGTGTTAGATATGTTTTTATTGTCTGACATATATTTAGATAGATGGTCTTCAAACACTTCAGAGATCTACAAATATGGCATTTGCGATATTTTAATAACATAGACTTTACATTTAAAACATACTCCGTTCATTCCAAGGAAACAGGATTATTGGAACAATAGGCAGATCTGGGAACAAGCAACTGAATTAAGTCAGTGAGGAACAGCAGTCAGGCACTAAAGTGTTAAAAGTACCCAATTTGAAACCCAATGTACTCCACCACCCTGGTGAGTGTGGGTGATACCCACTGACTTTAAAACCCTTGGTCCTTCAAAATCCACTTGGTATGCTTTCCTCATTGCTGCCACTGGGCACACCCTACAGTTTGTTTACTGTCATCACCTTGAGCACATCATGATCTTGTAGTTCAACTGGGTTCACATCCAATTTATAGCCAAGCTGTGAAGCATAAGCTTCAGGTTTTCAGCCAACTTTTGGACCTAACATGGTTTAATCCATGGTGCCAAAAGTTGTGTCCAATCTTTCCCCACCTGCCGTTTCCACTCTCTTCCCATACTTTCTCATCTGAGTCCCACTTCTGAAACAGATGATCCAGTCCTACAAGGGATTTGAGAAACATACAGTCAAACATGTCTTGTCTGTCATTCCTGTGAAAAGTCTTTCATTTCATTTGTAAAAAAAGAAAAAAAAATTCACATAATCTCATGCCATCCAACACAAGGAAACATGACCATCTCCCTTTATCAAGAAAAGATCCAAGCAAAATCATCTTTGCATTTTTTTGGCTCCACTTAAATTTCATGTTTTATTTCTTACAACCCCAGTAACAGCACAGAGGCCCCATCATGTCCATCCCAAACTGGTTTCTAGTAGGCTGAGATAAAAGAGAGGAGCTTCATTAATGTTAGTGACACTAAGAGTTCCCAAATGTTTGGCACATATGTGCCTCCAAAAAGATGGAAGTCAAGAATGCACTGGCCCCAACTGCACTTAGTCTGACTTTCCAACACTCCCTGCACCTTTGAAACAGTCTGGGAGTGGGAAGTGTGAGGTAGTGAAGCTGAAATTGCCTCCTATTAGCTCACCCTTTCAACAGTAAACAGAGACCAAGAAAGAAACAGTTCCAATATTTCACCACATATATTTCTTCTTGTGCAGTCTAAACTGAGAATGCCATGTAAATTGGTCACTGAGAAATGCAGCAATTTAGTTATTCTCTGATCAAAATAATAAGCCAGTATGATCTCCCCTCTACTAACTTTTAAAGGTTTACAGCAGTTAAAGTATTTTTGCTTCTATGTATGAAGGTCAGAAAATCATTTTTTTTTCATAAAATACAAGAGCAACCAATTTTACCATCAAGTAAAAGTAAACACTGGGGTCCTTTAAGTGTAGGGTTGGGTCTGGTTTTGGTTTGCTTTTCTTTTCAGTATTCAGTGCCCATGGATTAAGTTCTGGAAATGTTCCAGTTGTGAGGCAAGGATCTGCTTGCATTCCACCATGGGAATGCTCATTTGATTTGATGCTGGTGGGTGAGGCACATTTTGTTGGACCCCTGTCAACTACCTAGTAGTCATCTAGGTCAAAAAATTCATTTTCTCCTCCTTAGTATTCCATTCCTACTCACTACTGCAAAATATCTCCAATTCCACCAAATATTTTCACAAACTATGATCCTTCTTTTGACTAATTTGTAACAATTTATAATGTGGTTCCAAATTTTTTTTTTATCTTTGTTAGAAACCATTTCAAAAGGAGAATGCTCTCAATTAATTCATGTTACCATCCAGTCTCTTTGTCTGTGAAGTGAGATTTATCCTCCTTTTGTTCTGGAGTTAAATAGAAATTTTCTCCTCTTCTATGCCTTGGCAATGAAGAATGTATCTCATTATATCCAGATTTTCATAGACTATTAGAATCTTTATATTTCCTGTTTCCAAATCCCTCAGTGTATCTTCAACTCCAAAACAGTACTTGTCTATGTCCTGGCTCATTTTATTGAAGTATTGCCCTATTAATTTCTTCTCTTGTATGAACTTCATGTTGGAGAGCACTTCAGTAGATATCAATGGCTTGGTTGAATTTATTCTCACCACCATAGGATATATCAACTAATTTTAAAACGTTTGATTGCAACCTTTGACCAAACCTGTCAGACTGACTTAGTTCCACTTTAAAGTCAGCTGGTCCAGTTAAAACCAGACCACACACTCACTTTGTCTCCAGAAATAAACAACTACACAGCAGTCTCTGCTGCTTTCCCAACATAGTTATGCCACTTTTTCCATTTTTTTTTTTTTTTTTGGTTTTTTGAGACAGGGTTTCTCTGTGGTTTTCGAGTCTGTCCTGGAACTAGCTCTTGTAGACCAGGCTAGTCTCGAACTCACAGAGATCCGCCTGTCTCTGCCTCCCGAGTGCTGGGATTAAAGGCGTGCGCCACCACCGCCCGGCCCACTTTTCCATTCTTAAAGGGGCAAAACGCAAGGCTGATTGACCTCCTCTGCAGTGTTTCTTTGGGAGATCCACAGTGAATTTGTGCAGGACTTCTCTGATGCTTACTTGGAGCATACCAAAAAGAGCACTACTGCCACCTATTACAATTAAACCAAGTTTGCTGTCATCTGAAAGCAATGCTGTGAGAGCCTCTGTATGAAACTTGTTGTCATACAGATACAATGCTGTATTAATTGGTTTGAAAGGTTCAAAGTCAACGTTTACTTTCTTTTCCTATACTTCTTCTGTTACCATTGCTCCACAGTAACAACCCAGACCATTTGGAAAGCTTTGTTATAAAGTTTGAGTTTCTGTTTCACAGATATGATGGCACCCAGGATAAGAAGGAGGTTTGCCCATGAGTTAATGGTAGATGTAGTTCCAAACTCATCTGATGACATTTCGCCACTCATGAAATTTGGTCTTTGGGAGGAATGATCAGTGATACCATACTCGTGCCATTGCTAAGGGCCCAGTTCTGAGCGGTAGTGGCTGCTTCTCCCCAGCAGTGGCGGCTGTGATGTAGGACATCAGCTCCCTCTCTCCAGGCAGCTGCATGTGTTGCAGTCCACTCACATGGGGCCTCTGAGTTAATATAATTCTTGCTTGACAATTGTTCTTATTGTATATAGTTTTACTTTGCTAAAGTTAAAATATTCCCTTTTTATTTAAACAATACCTGATAATTGTTCTTACTCTTTATGGTATTACCGTGTTAAGAGTTGAAACCTCTCATTTTTATTTAGACAAAAATGGGGAAATGTGGGAGATTTGTTGGCACTGATGCTCTGAGACGGACAATAAAGCTAAACCTTGAACCAGAGGATTGAAACTGGTTTGAAAGGTTCGAAATCAATGTTGAACCAGAGGATAGAGTCAGTGTTTAGATGATCAGAATTAGTCATAAATATGTTGGAGGACCCAGGGAGCCAAACGATGAACAGGCAAAAGTAGGGAAGGATTGAGAGATTTGCCAGATTTTTGATTTGCAAAACATGAAAAGTAGGGTCAGCCAGTAATTTTTCTACTGCTCTTTGTATTTATCAGATTTTATCCCAATTTCTGATTCCTGAGGTTTTTATTGTTTTATTTCTTCACTCTCCTTTCCTCCCTGTCCCTTATTCCTCTCTCATAATCACCACTCTCCCAATTTGACTCTTGATTTTTTATCAATAATAGAATAATTTAGATAAATACATCAATGGACCACCAAGATATGTTGGCCATAACATGATCCCATTAATTCTAGTTGCATACCAGAATGATTATCAGTCTATGAATTTTGGCTCATTGAAATTTACTCTGTGTGTTAAGCAAGTACTTGCCTTTAAGTGACTTATGTATCTAAAAAACTTACTACTTCAATTCTTTTTGAACAAATAACATATATCGATAAGATGATTTTTAACTCTGAGGCTTTTTTAATATATAGGAAATATTTTATTACTTGTTACATCATGGAGATACTTCCAAATTCGTATCACTCTAATTAATTAAAAATTCTAACACTGTGGAACACATGTGTTATCACAATTGGATTATGTCCTAATAATATTAATGTTTGCTGAACATTCACAAAACATGTCCATTATGCTTGCTCAATTCTAGTTTACTTAGCTATAAAATACAGTAAATCCAAATTTGTCTCACTCTCAATCCTTTTCAGTCAATTGAAGTGCAATGCTTATATATTCCTTAACCTACAAGTCATTCCACAAATTCTGAGCAAGAACTTCCTGTGTATCAAACTTTTATCCCACCCAGTACTACGGGTACATTGGAAAACAAGAATAACCTGTATCCTCTCCTCATGGAAAACTGGTTAATGAGTTTAGTAAATTTGCTTCTTCTCCCTCCCCAAGGCTTCAGAAATGTTAGAAAAATAATACTCAAAAGTCTTACATATTTAGAATCAGAAAGACGTCTCAGAAATCAAATAGTTAAACCACTTAATAAATATAGCTGTTGAGACTTATGGACATGAATGTGTTGGAAAACATCAGATGAATGATTAGCAAAGGTAAGTAGAAGTAGATCACCAAAATCTTCACTGTTTATGACAGCTGTGTGAAAAACCCATTGTACAATCAAGTTCTTTATGTAACTAAATCATACAAAAGTTCATAGGATTATATGAATTTACTCCTTAGATGACTTCTTTGAAAAATATGAAGAAGATCTGATCATCTTGATGTATGAAACTACACTCCTGTCTTCTCCTTTCAGTCTGGAAGATCCCAGACTCATGCTAATGGCATCTACAGATGATCAAGCTTGATTGAGGTATTAATGGAGATGATCCTACTGTGGATGATACCAGTGCTGCTGTAACTGAAGAAATGCCACTCCTGAAAGGAGATAATGACACATCATGTATGGAAGAAGTAGACTAAGCTTCACCAGAACTATATGTTTGATGCTTACATTTATTCCTTCTGATAATATATTTCCCAGGAATTTTGTTTATTTTTGTTAACAATTAAAACATCTATGTAGCATGAAAACTAAGGGAAAGATAAAATTTCTACTTGTGTGATACTGTGATACTATAGGTTTGATTTAATAAGTAGGTAGAATGTTTGTTGTAAGACATATGTAACCTATTAACTTTGTGGTCTGAAGTGTTTAGCTGTCAAGTTGGATTCCTTATTAGATCAAATATTTTGTCACTTGGAAGTGTTCTGAGATACAGTTTCATGTTTAAAAGGAAAAAAACATTAAGACGGTTTAAGTTTCATCTAAAAATTTTTCAACCCCTATAGTTAATTTCACATGTACTAGTCTTAGAAGTAAGTGCACAAACTATAACAATAGGAATTCCTCATGTAGCTTGTTTTCCAAAGTACCAAGAACAAAATCCTAAGCTTCCTTAGGTCTTGTAAGAGAAAAAAATGTGAGGAAGGCAAACCACCAAAAATTGCTTATTGAAATCTTATTGGCTTCTCATGAGCATACTTCTTCAGTCTGTTTCTCTTGAGTGTTGTTATCAATACTACTTCTGAGAATATTTCCCCCTCAAGCCCTGGGACAGTTGTTTCATAGGCTCTTTCCTTGAGAGCAGCTTTACTGTGAACTGGATACTTTCCTATACTTGAGTCTAGAATTAAAATGAGATTTTTAAAGACCTTTTCCCTTTGAACATATTAAAAAATACAAGTGTGGATTCCCCTTCTTTAGTGTAACTTCTATAGTATTGAAGAGTTTCTACAGCATTCTTATGCCCTGAAAGGCTCAGAGCACATGTTGGAAGATTTGGAAACTATGGTTCTGACCCAGACATGTCTGTGAAGTTTGCAGCTCTCCAGAGAATGACTATCTGTACCAATTTACCTTCAAGTGAAGAACATATACAAATAGTTTTAACACATTTATTACTTTAATACTACACAGTTTTAGTTCAAAACACCTATCCACCAAAATACTACAGAGGTCCATGATGGAGGAAGGTCATTGGTTAATTAATAAAGAAACTGCTTGTCCCTCATAGGTTAGAACGTAGGTGGGTGGGTAAACAGAACAGAATGCTGGGAGGAAGAGGAAGTAAGCTCAGATGCAGGGCAGCTCCTCTCAGAGCCAGACACGATGAAGCAAGCCACCAGGTCAGACATGCTGAATCTTTCCCGGTAAGACTGGTGCTACACAGATTATTAGAGATGGGTTGATCGGGATATGAGAATTAGCCAGTAAGGGCTAGAGCTAATGGGCCAAGCAGTGTTTAAAAGAATACAGTTTGTGTGTTGTTATTTCGGAGCATAAGCTAGCCAGGCTGGGAGCTGGGTGGCAGGAACGCAGCCCGCAGCTCCCTTCAACAGGTCCATTACTCTGGTAAACAGTGATGTGATTCAAGCATATATCTAGTTTTTGAGTATATCTTGATTTGTACTTCTTCAATCCCTCATTCTGTATACTGATATGTGGTTTGTTTGGCCAACAAAATATAACTGAAGTTACTGCAAAACTTAAGACCAGTAACTAGCAGATATAATATTTAACGAACCAAATAAACTCCACAGAATAGAGATACAGTTAATCCATTCATTAAAAGTTAAAATACGTACAAAACTGTATTGTATTTTGGTTCTTGTGGGACTCCTAATCAAAGAAATAGTTGTTGTCTCTGATTTTTTTTTTTTGCCTGCTTTTGGGATCCTTTTCATCCTCCTCAGTTACCTAGTTCATCCTTAATATGAGGTGAATTATGTAGTCTTATTGCAACTTAGTATGCCATGTTTAGTTGATATCCCTAGGAGACCTGCTCTTTTCTGAAGGGAAAGAAGGAGTGGATCTAGGGGAGAGGAGAAGTAGGGTAGAGGGCCTGGGAAAAAGGGAGAAATGGGAAACTGTGTTCTGGATGTAATATATGAGAGAATAATTAAAAATTAAAAATAATAAAATTAAAGAATCAGTAATTTATAAAAACACTAAAGTGGAAGCCATCATACACATACAGAGGACCTGGTATAGACCCATACAAGCACTGTGGATTCTGCCTCAGTCTCTCTGAGTTCTTATGAGTTTTGATCATGTTTCAGGGGGTCTTTTTCTACTGGTATCCTCTAGTACCTCTTGCTTTTATATGCTTTCTGCCTCCTCTTCTACATGATTTACTAAGCTCTTATGGGAAGAATTTGATGAAGACATCTTGCATGTCTACAGTATGTGCATGTTTTCACTGGCCCAGAGACTTCACCAACTCTACCTTCTGCCAGATATGGAATCATTTTGTCTACACTCATGCAAAAAGCTCTGTATCTATAAAGATACTCTAATTTACTCAAGCTTTGTCTCCTTTCATATTTGTTCTCTATTTTAGTTTAAACTCAATATATAAATAATAGGATTGTATATATTATGTGGTGCTATGCAATGATGTTTTATAATGTTTATACATCTGTCTCCTCAAACATTTATATTTATTTATAGGGAACAGTCAAACTCACATGTGTAACTTAAAATTATGATTTCCCTAGTTGTTGTTTATGTGGAGAATCAACCCTCTCCTCATCCTCTTCTTCTTCTTCTTCCTCCTTCCTCGTCTTTCTCCCTCTCTTCTTTCACAATTAGTATTCTTTGCTTTGAAATCATTAATTAAGCCTTTATCTACTTTCCCTTTGTGTTGCCAGTCTTTTCCTCACCGAAGAAGGATTTGGATATAAACCTCTTATCTGTTTCATGAATATTAAATATTTTTTTCTTGCTAAAACCAAAGTTGACTTGTGCCCCGTCTTTATCATATTTCTTCCTCATCTTATGGACAGTGTCATATAATAAACAGTGATTCTTAATTGTAGTTGTTATATTTATAAATGAGTTCTAAGCATTTATATAGAGATTTTTCTATTCGTGGCCTGGAAAACAGCTAAGAAAGCATGTGTGATTTCTTGTAGAGGACATGAGTTCCTGGCACCCACACTGGGCACCTCACAGTCCCCCATAACTCCAGCTCAAGGCAATCTGGACTCTGCAGTCGCCTGTACTTATACAAACGATAGTACACATAATTTAAAAAAATAAATCTAAAACCAGAAAAAAATTCATACATGAGATCACATAGGGTCTTTTACTCTCCTTAAAGCCTTTCATTTTTAGCTTTGATTTTTCACATGCAAACTATCTAAATGCATCTCATGATGAATGAAAATAATAATAGTATATCAAGAACACAAATACATATATTCATGAACCCTCTTTTTTACTATGTTAGTGTCTGTATTTATTAACTATATGGGTCATTTTAATATTTTATAAATTATAACTGTGCTATATTAATAAAAATTTACTAGAGCAAGTATTTTCATCCTATCTTACTTTTTAAAGATTCTTGAATGTTCATTGCTTGGAGCTATTCTATACATTATATCTCTGGCTTGTTTTATTCAGTATGTTGTGTTCTTTCCTTACATACATCAACTGACATACTGAACTACTCTTATGTGTACTTGGTACTTATTTTTTGTTTGCTTCTAGTCTGTGTTTCTACACATTCACCTGAATTTAACATTTTCTTATTGCTTATTTCTTTCCTCCTCCCATTCTTCCCTCCAGTCTTCCCATTCTAGATAAATTCCATCATTCGTCTTTCTTTCCTTTGGCATACATGAGAAATGGAAATGTTAAATGTACTTTAGTACTATAAAATATAGGAAATGCAACATCAAGGGATATGTCTTGTATCCTATCACAGGAGAATAACAAGGTGTAAGGGAACAACAGCAAGGGAAGAGCTCCAGATCTGCTTTGTCATCAGGAATCCATCTCCTTGCTAACTAACCCACATTTGGTAAAAGCAGTAATCCACACATGAGGGACCTAGAGTCCCCAACTTTCCACAGTGCTGAGCTTGTATTAAGTTTCCAACACACAAACTTTGGCCATGTATTCAAACCACAGCAATATGTTTTCACTTTAGAAAACTTACATAATTGGTTTCAAATTTGTATTGAATATTCTCACCCATTGCCCCATATTGTTTCTCTGCCCCTCCTCTTTTTTTCCATATCTGCATTTCTAAACATATTAATCACCATCATATAAAAGGCATATCTGCAAATGTCAATATCTGGATCAATTTTCTTCTTTTCTGTTACTTGTCATATTTACTTTTATCTTCAAATGTCTAGAAAATATTTACAAGATCCTTAATATTTGTGCAAATGAGGCAGAATATTTAAGTGGTGTTTTCTACTCAGAAGGCTCTTCACCTCTTAGGCAGGCAAACTGACTTCAATAGACCTATGAATCCGACAACAGCCTGAGATGGGGTAGAGTCAGATTGTAATGTTAGCTAAGTCTATTCTGTTTTTGACTCTGATTCTCCAGGTGGTCATCCACAATCTGAGGTACAGCCCTGAGGTTCATCATCTCCCTCTGATAAATGCAGAAAACTTAGCTCTAGCCATGAGAACTCTGACTTCCTTATTCTCAAAATCTGACAAACACTCTGGGTTGCAAATGCATGATGCTTTACCTAATCTCAGACCACTGTAGAATTCTCATTTTGTTTTTTGGAAATGATTGATGTTGTTTCTCAATGCCAAGAGAGCACCAGAATTCAGAAAATACCCCAAGGGGAACTGTATTCCTTTGAGTGTCCTACAATTTCTGATTGCCCCAGTAGCCAATCATGTCTCTTGTGAATAGCCTCCACTATAACAAGAGCTGCAAATTTTTATTTAATAATAGTTTTGTTTATCTTTCCAAAGCTGTTAATTTTTGGAAGACAGAAATGATCATGATTTTCTGTGTATTTTCAGAATGCCAGATACAAAGCAGAGATTTTTGTTAATGGTATGAAAAATACATGAACATGCATCATAAAAATGTCTCATTTTTATGTTTTGAATTATGATAAATTGGCACAATAAGAATAGCTTATCAACTACTTTTGTTTTGTGGCCATCATAGAAAATTTTGTATGTGCACATGTTAACTTGTCTCATTATTATTCTCCCCTGTTAAATTAAGCCCAGAAATATATCTCAACATTGAAGTATATGCATATTTTGGTAATAACGATATTGAAAATGACTTCTTTAATCATAAATGCAGTATCATTAGGTATTTTTATCAGATTTTATTACTTATTTATTAAAAATATAGTTTCTTCCCTCAAAAACTCTATTTCCAGTTCTTTTTAAGCTATTAAAATTACTAAAAACTTTTCATCTCTTTGAAGCAGGCAGTCATTTTAAACTTTTTTCCAAGACATTTATGCAGGTCAAAACTGAAGACTTGTGTGTGTCCCTACAAAGATCTGGATAGGCTACAATACTAACATCCTCTAATTGCTTGCCCTTTAAAGCACTGGCTACTTTAAGTTATAATGTTATTTCTTCCTGTTAAGAAGAAACATGCAGTGGACCTCACTTAAAAGGTTAATGAAAAAATGATTCTTTCTAATTTGTATAAATGCCAGGCAAGGCCCACGACTGAGCCACAGCATTGAGAGGACCTGTCTTATACAGCACCTCTCAGAGCTCCCCCTTTGCAAGCATTCACTGCATTAGTTGTCCATTTCAACACCTTGCAAGGCTTTACTAAAATATAGACACTGATCAAGTTTGAAAGCATCTCCTGTGAACATTGTCTTCTTTGGATACTTCCAAGGCTGGGGGCCTTTTTTAGTCTAATGTGACACAATAATTCAGTTGAGTTGTCCAGTTAGCTAGTTACTTGCCTAGTGGAATTATTTACTTTTGGATGAACTTAAATAATTAAAATGTTTATTCTATTGTAATTTTTAACTATTGGTTAGCCAGATGCAGTACCAATCGTATTAAACTGATACCATATGCAACATTTCTATTGTTATGGATCCTTTTGAATATACTAACCTAGAATTTTCAGTACACTGGGGGTAGAGTCTGCTTTTTGGTGAACGGTCTGAGTAAAATTCATGATGTCTTCTTGAGGTATTTCTGATTTATCTCGGAATACATTTTGAACCAAATTTGAGTTGTGCATCCACTTAGAGATTATTTGACCAAACCCTTTATATTCTCCTCCCCAAAGATAGAATATCTCAAGAAATATTTTCTTGGTGAGAAGCACGTTATTGGTTGGAAACTCAGAGGCAAAGCTAAAATTTAATGAAAGTCCACTGACCTCTTGCCCCCGACTCCATACTACTGTTCCATGCCATCTCATTTAACAATATTTCAGTGCTGGTTCTTTCCCAACAGCAGAGAAAGATGCTAATAAATGAGCAAATGAGCAAGCTGCTAATACCTGAGTGTTGAGTCATTGTTTATTGGTCAAATTATGTTACCAATTAGGGGTTTGCATTGTGACAAGGAAGTGGTACATATTTCAGACAGAAACTAAAAAATGTATTTCCAATGGCTGTCACTTTTTCATATAATACTTTTATTCTCTGTTATAAACAAGCATACATGCATGCTTCTACCATTTTACAGACCCACATCAATATCTTTATTAAAGAGAATGCCCTTATCCATCCCATATGATCTCTAATCACTACATATGTGAATATGATCCATTTAGCTATCTCCCATTGAAGTTAAAATTCTTTCAAAAGCCATTGTGTCATCATAAACTTGTGTGTTTGACATTAGATATGTGTTTATAATGAATATAATTATAAAAACAGTGAGGGGCCCAAAAACAATACATAACAATATTTAACTTCTGTGTTATCTGACATTTCCATATCCCTTGATCATGCTGGGTTTTAAACTTACAAAGCAGAAAATGTCTAAGTTAATGACTGCTATAAGGAGAGTCAGCATCTTCTGGATGTGGTCCTTGAGAGAATATATCCATGATGCAGCAGGCACACCCATGCTCATACCAGCAGCACTAATTCGACTTGTTGAGTTTAATAAAAGAAAACAAATAATTTTATAAGGAATAGAGGTGGTGGGAAAAGGAGGAGAGAGGAAAAGAAGCAGATAACACACTTGAATAATTCATTATATACATGAATGAAATTCTCAAGTAATAGAAAAATATGTTTAATGACTGTTTAGAGACCATCTGAAGCAGTGTCTTAACTTCATATATCTCAATTAGTTGTTAATTCAAATAGACATTTTTATATAACCCTTACTATAGCAGACATTTTTATGACAGCTAAGCTTGGGTGGCAATCCTGCTTACAAAGTAGCATCATAAGATATCCTGATAACTTTATTATAATTGTACTCACAAAACTCCTTAGGAAGAAAGCAACATGGCTAATCTTGTAAGGGCAGAAAAAGTGAGAAGACTAACATATTTACAGCACACCAATATAATAAGACACATTCATTTTTCACAAAATTCATGAACTTAATAATAAATTTAAAGGTACTGGAAAAATAAGTATATGCAGAAAGAATTAGAAATAAGATGCTTAATTTTCAAATATTAGTCAACCTGAAGAATGAACAAAATATATTTCTCAATAGTGAAAAAGTAAGTGCACATATGGAGAGAACTTACTATGTCTTGTGTCCCAATATTTTACTCTTGATTAAATAATATCTGTAGCATGTATTCAAATAATGTTTTAGACAAAGACTATGGAATAATTAAAGTTCAAAGATAGAGTTCTTATTAAAATAGATCATGGAATTCATAAGGTAGACATGAGACTCAGACATTAGAGATGTAATGGAGAAAACATCACAGCAACCCATGCACAAGATGACAAGTATTAGGTACTATTGGTGTAAGTAGTGTAAAATAAGAAAAGTGGGGAACAGTCTATGTTTACTTCTGGTAATTTTAACTATCAATTTTGTACAGTCTAGAATTACCCGGGACACAAGTCTTAATACAGAATGTTTAGATTTTATTATCTGTAGGTATGTCTGTGAAGGTCTTAAATGTGATGGTAGAAGTGTGATGACCAAGCCCACTGAGTTAGACACCATCCCCTATACAGGAGATCTAGAAATACTTAAGTGGAAAGAGAGCGCTGAGCACAAATGAGAATGAATATATGTTTTTATTTCTCTTTGCTATTGAAAGCAGTGAATATGATGATGCAACTAGCTACATTTAAAGTTCCAATCTTGACTTTCCTGCAATGATAGACTGTAATTTGAAATTGAAAGCCAAATAACTACATTACCCTTCAAAACTGTTGTATAAGGGCATTTTATCACAGCAAGAGAAATGAACCTAAAACAGCATGTGATAATATAGGATTTTCTGTTGTGTTGGAAATACAATATTAGTATAGGAGAGTCATCATTGACTAAATTTAGCCTGAGTATTTGCTTCTGGGTTTAAGAGCAAAGAGGAAGAACAGATGATTGGGAATATTTAGAGCTTGTTGGAAGCATAAAAATTTCAGTGCAACTAACCTGTCATCTAGGAAGTAATGCTGGTGTATACAGTGACACATATAATAGTAAACTTTTACATTAAACCCTTTCTTCCTCTAATTTCATTATTTTTAGACACAATAAAATCCCCTGAGCTAATCATGCTTTGATGGAGGAGTTAATTTCATTGGTTAAATAAAGAAACTGCCTTAGCCCTTTAATAGGACAGAAAATTAGGTAGGCAGAGTAGACAGAACAGAATGCTGGGAGAAAAAAGCTGAGTCAGTGAGTCGCCATGATTCTCCCACTCCAGACAGACGCAGGTTAAGATCTTTCCTGGTAAGCTAGCTCATGGTGCTACACAAAATATCAGAAATGGGTTAGATCAAAATGTAAGAGCTAGCCAATAAGAGGCTGGAACTAATGGGCCAGACAGTGTTTAAAAGAATACAGTTTCCGTGTAATTATTTTGGGCCATAAGCCATGCGGGCGGCTGGGTGCTAG
Source organism: Chionomys nivalis (assembly GCF_950005125.1). Classification (NCBI taxonomy): domain Eukaryota; kingdom Metazoa; phylum Chordata; class Mammalia; order Rodentia; family Cricetidae; genus Chionomys; species Chionomys nivalis. The sequence goes on along the minus strand of NC_080111.1, from coordinate 32,074,469 downwards.
GAACTTAGTCCGCTGCTCTTATTACAACAGAGGCTTGAACCCACGACCCAAAAACTGCGCCCATGTTCCCAAATATTGTTTATAAATGTTCTTTTACATTTAAAGGGGGAAATTATATAGATATGAATAATTTGCATTGGTATGGATTTTAAGGTCAATTTTGTTATGTGTATATGTATTTCTGCTCTTAAGATATTGTGAATATGTAGTTCATTTAAAAATGTAATGTATAATTAGGAAATATGGTTGTTAATGGATAATCATAAATAATAGTTAAGCTTGTAGTCATGTTAGTTAGATTTTCTGGATATATAGAGATATATTTCAGTTAGATAGACATTCTTCATATCTTTCAAAGACTACAGAATATGGCATTTTAAATATTTTAATAACTTAGGGTTTTTCATGACAATGAGACATGTCTTCTTATGGCAACACCAAGCTATTTCAAGAGGAAGATGAGTATCAAAGAGGCTCCTTAAGGAATTTGATAGCCATTTGGGCAAGAAATTGCTCTTGCCTGAACTGTTGCATAAACTGGACACAGAGAACCCGCAGAAAGAGGACTGCTGAACTTGCCTAAAGGTGAGATGGTTTTTCGGGGTTTCTGACTCATAAAAGAGTCTGCGAGACATTCTGCAGGACACAGCAAAAAGTGACTAAACTGTCTTTGAAATTTTCTGCTTGATGAAAATGTCTGCTGGATACTATGGGCCTAAAGGTTGAAGATGGATGCCCCAACGGTACAGAGGAACTTTGGGTGACTGTCCAGGCAATGAGATGAGATGTCTCAGTCATTTCTAGAGTTTTGGATCTCTTGTTTGCTTAGGTAATATTATATCCTTCTGGAGTCTTTGATGGAGTTAAAGAATGGTTAGTTATAGTTATAGTTTTCCTTAGTTATGATAAAAGATAAAATAGATATAAATATTGTAACTATAATTCTTACTTGATAACTGTTTTGCTATATGTAATCTTACTATGTTAAAATAAAAGCCTTTCTTTTTTGTTTAAACAGAAAAAGGGGAAATGATGGAGGTGGGTCTTGTATTAATCTGTTGCTTTCATTGGTTAATTAATAAAGAAACTGCCTAGGCCCATTTAATAGGCCAACCCTTAGATGGGTGTAGTAAACAGAACAGAATGCTGGGAGAAAGAAGCCAAGTCAATGAGTCGCCATGATTCTCCCACTCCAGACAGACGCAGGTTAAGATCTTTCCTGATAAGCCAGCTCGTGGTACTACACAGAATATTAGAAATGGGTTAGATCAATATGTAAGAGCTACCCAATAAGAGGCTGGAACTAATGGGCCAGGCAGTGATTAAAAGAATACAGTTTCCGTGTAATTATTTCAGGGCATAAGCTAGCCATGCAGGCGGCTGGGTGCCGGGGACACAGCCCTGCCGCTCTTATCACAACAATGCTTATTGGCATAGTTCATTAAATTAATATTTCCTACTTTTATTTCACATTCAGTGATCATGATTTTTTTTCTCTGAAATTGAACTGCAATTAAGCGAATGCCCCTTTCATCATAGTGTGTGTGAATTGCAATACGTTTTACTATACAGGTTTTCCCCTGTCCATGCTGAAAAGTGCACTCATGCTGGTGCTATCCCCTGAAGCTCTTCTAGTGACAACTATCCTCAGGGGAGCACCCCATCTTCCCTAACATGTCTGAAGAACCTGCATAGCATTAAATCTTTCCAGACTTTGATCAACAGAGTTTTATTATAGATTGTTTTTGGAAATAAATTAATCTTTTATCTTCCTTGTCTTTCTATAGTATTGTTAAGCTCATGGTCATTTTCAAGCTACACAGTTTTTCAGTCTCTGCTCTATAGCATTCAAAACAAAGTATTATAATTGCATTTGACTTTTCTCTTCTTCCTGATTTCCATTAAATAATTCCAGGGAGGCCACCAAGCCCTTTAAAGAATATTATTCCTGTGCTGACAGGGTGGTGAAGGATTTTTTTTAAATGATAAATATTACTATGGTTGCCTAGAAACAAAAAATATTCAAAATAATAGGACAACTAGGGGAAACAAATGAAAATACCATCTATGATGGCATTTGATTTAAATGAGAAAATAGCTGAATGATTTTGTGCAGCTTTGACTTGATGTTACAATCTTCCTACTCTTTAAATAGTCTGCAAGTGTCAAGTTACTTGAATATTAATCAGTGAATTACCCTGGTAGTTGCATATATTTGTCAGGACTGGAGTGTATCTCATAAACCCATCTTACTGAACCTTATCTTGATTTAACAAAAGGTCATAGTTTACCTGAATTATATCTTTGATAGCTATTTGTTTGATTTAATATTCACAAGACTGAATTTTTAGTAGCAAATATTAAATGGTATACAAAATCAACAGTTCCTTGGTATGTAAGAGAGAAAGGATTTGAAATATAATAGTAACAACAGTGGTATATACTTTTCCTTGCATCTCTTACTTAGTATTTTGAATTCCAGTGAGTTTGCAATTAGGGCTGGAAGTGAGCAATGAAATAAATGGATAATGAGTCTAGAATAAAAAAGTCTATCACATTGTCTACCATTTAAAGCTGCATTTTGCCTGCTGCATCACTGTGGCTACCATTTGAGTTTTAAATTCTTACTAAAAACCAAAGTTAAGTTTAAAATTTAAATGTCAAAGATGAAACATAGCTGTTAACATCTTCAATCTTAGCTTCTTGCATTTTCAAAAGACCACTCTATACATTTTTCTTCTTTTCACCTTTTTGTGTGTCTCTTATCACTTATCCTCGGTATTTCCAAACCTGTTGCCTCATCCACTGGTTCACTATTTTGTTCTGCAGCCTATTAAAAACTTTTGCAGCTGAAATATCTTCATTATGTATTTCAAAATGGAAAAGGTCACTATGTGAAAAATCAAAAATCCCTGAAGCCTTTGATATAAAAAATTGGGTAGAGCAAATAAAATTTCTGCCAGAGTGTTTTTAAGGCAATGAAAGAGCAAGCCAAGCCAAGAGAATGGGTTTTATTCAAGCACAGAGCAAAAGAATCATATAGCATAATGAGGGACTGTAAAAAATTCTGAATAAAATTTAAATTGGTGACTTGAAGAAAAAATAGATAGCCCATTCATCCACTGCCTCCTTCTAGTGGACTGCCATTCCAAAGCTTAAATGCCATTAACTTGGGTAAATGCTATGATTCTCTGCTACAGCTGTGGACAGGAGTGAAAATGTGAAATGTGCTATATAAGATAGCCTATGGATTAAATTCAGAAATTGTGAAAGAAATTAGCTGAGAATACCTGAATCTCTTCTGTGGAACCATCTACATAAGGCTGATAAGAGATTACATTAGACACTTTATAATAGGTAATGCGAGACGAGACTGTAGCCCCATGCAAAACTTTCACTGAGTTTTCTGGCAAGTCTACCCTAGTGGATATACTTTACAGGTATTCAATTACTATTTTCTGTTCTTACTCAAGATCTATTTTTGGGCTCTATGACTTTCCTCTCCTTTATAACTAAATGTTAGCTGAGTCTCTTCATGACGCAGAGTTGTCATGAATCAGGTCTTTGCTTTCTTCCAAAGTCTCATTTCTCTGGTACACTTTCATTTACAGACCTTTGGACACTGTGCTTGTTGTCCATGTAAATTCCATTAAGTTGGAGTGAAGGTTTCACTAACAATATGGAAAAGACCTATGATGCTTCACAGTTGATAGCAAAGACCTTGCTCTTTAATCACAATGTATCCCCACAAAATATCTTTGCTAACTGGAAGTATAAAATTCTCCTACTCAGTCAGGTATGTTTTTATTCATTAGTGATAGCACTTTGATCATGCAAATAAATGTCTTTGTCTTTTATTGGCCTTTCTTTACTTTCTGACCTTAGTGTCTGGCTTCAGTAGCAAGAAGCATCCAAAGCTGGGCATGAGGTAAGACAGAATATGTTAAATTTTTTCTTTATAAATCTCTATCTCCCTTATCTTATTCATTTTTCTTAACTATAGTTACTGCTTCTCCATTTCCAACCTGTCTTTTATTTAGGTTCTCTTTTCAATATTTAATTACTTCACACAAGTACTTAGATGAATGGGAATCAAATTAAGCATTTCTTACTTATAAAATATTTATGTCATGTTAGATACCACACAGTTCATACCTCAGATACTGCTTAGATTTATTCTACTAAACACTGTTCCTTGTCCTGAAAAAATAAACTAACTATAATATTATGTGATTGACCTGACTTTCAAGGCATTTTTGGGCTCTTTTATTCCATTGTTTATGATCCTGAAACTGTAGACTGTACATAAAGACAAGGACAAAATCTGGCTCATTTCATGCAATATTGAAATTCTCAGGACAGAAAAGGGCTCATACTAAGAACTCAACAAATATTCAATCAAAGAATGAAACATCATAGATTATATGGATAGTAGTGATAGTAGTGGAGGTAAAAAATGTCAGCATTAATGAGTGATATCAAAAGGGGACAGAAGTATGAAAGGAACGCTCTGTAACAAACCTGTCAATCAATTTTTCATAGTGCTCTCTCTAACTGATGTGTGCAAAGACAGGAATGTACAAACCAAAGAAGGACCAACTGTAGAAATTATCTGACCAACATAGCTTAACATAATCATTTGCAGATCTGTTTTCTCATCTAATAAAACAGGACAATTGAACCTATCACACAAAGTTTCTAACTTATTGGTTGAGCATCTCCACTTATGACTCTAGATCTTTGTAGTTATAAAATGGACTTTGATTTTTATTACTTGTTATCTAAAGATTTATTGCCTATAACAATATAAACATTCACATATAAACAGGGCTATAAGCAACTATGAAAAACACACATTGTATAGTTGTCAAAGCCTGGGTTTGAATGATAGAAGAACCACACAAAGAAAGCAAAAGTAATTGTCTTCATAAAAGTGGAAATTAGATTAGTATCATTAATATTATGTATTTGATTGTACAGGTGTTTTATAAAGGATGATAACTAAATGTCAGAATTTGGTACAGGTTGTGGTTGTTCACTTTATGTACAAATATTTTAGGCTTGTTACTTACAGAAATTATCTAATCCATCATGTCACATGGGATTTTTGAAGCTTCAAACTACTAAAAAAAGACCAGAAATTTCATGACCACATTCCAAAAACAATTTTCGTCTATTTAAAAAAGTGAATAAAATATTGATTTTGTCTAGTATGATGAGAGTTTTGAATTACATAACTATTATACAAAGATGACACTGACATCTCCATTCATTATTAATAGAAGTGCTTTTAACAAGAGAAGAATTTAGTTGATAGATGTTCAAGTTCTGACCCGCCCAGCAGGTCCTAAGTTATTCCAGGGTCTTGAAGAGACACTATCTGAAAGATATGGGGGGAGAGAGAAACGGACGCCAAGCAGTATTCCTTGTCAAGGCATCCCGTTTATTGAAGCAAGTTTTATGTCTTATATACTCCTCAGTGAGGAGCTCGGGCAGGGGGGAACTGAGGAAGGGGGAAAGTGGGGGAAGGAAAGGAGGGGCTCAGTGGCTAGACAGCTAAGCGGGGCAGTTGCAAGGTCAGTAGCTAGAGCACCTGCTGTTAGTGATAAGCAGGAAGCCATGAAGACACTCTGTGGTGCTTTCCAGAGCTTGAGTCTCCACGGTCAGCACATAATGTTTTGGCTAACTTTAAATTTTCTTGTCTCAAGATTTTTCCTTCAAGGCCCTGTGAGATGTGAGAAAGGAGAATCCTGAAATGCCTCCTGACAAAATTCTCTGAAAATTTTTACAATCGAATATGGTGGTCTAGTACCTGAACATGTTACAGAAAACTAAAAAAAATGACTAGATACTAGATTTTTAAAAAAGAGTTCAAAATATTTTCTTTTCCTATAAAATTAAAACAAAATCTAAAGATAATAAAGAGAAAGACAGTAGCATAAGTTTCCAAGGTTATAGGGGTAAGACTGTGACCAGATGGGGGGCCAAATGGCCAGTAAAAAATGTGAGACATAAATCTGTTGTTAGCAGACTGGCAAGAGAAGAATTGACATGCTTTCCTTAGAGTGTTTTGTGAAGCAACCTGGTTAGACTTCTGCAACTTTGACCTTGTACATAGCTGTAAAGTTAAAATTTATGATTAATTTACAAAAAGAATTTAGTCTAGTTTGAACTTTTTCTAAGGCTTTTAATTGTATACATTCCTCATGGGACAAATAGATGTAATTATGAAGCATGTATTGATTATATCAAAATTATACAGCTAAATGAAAATTCATCTTCCTGACCATACATGGATATATGTGACTGAGATATAATAAGACTGAGATGTAATCAAAGGATTACTTATGTGATGTGGGAGGTCCTTTTGTATATATGTTGCTTTTATTGATTAATGAATAAAGAAACTGTTTGGGTCTATGAAAGGACAGAGCAAAGCTAGGTGGGAAAAATAAACTGAATGCTGGGAGAAAAGAAGGCAGAGTCAGAGAGACCATGTAGCTGCCAAAGGAGACAGATACCAGAACTTTACCAGGTAAGCTACAGCTTTGTGACAAAAGACAGAATAATACAAATTGGTTAATTTAGAATGTAAGAGTTAATAAGAAGCCTAAGACTTGGCTAATAAGCCAATCAGTGTTCTAAATAATACAGTTTCTGTGTGATTATTTCAGGCCTGGGCATCTGGGAATGAACAAACAGTCTCTGGCTACACATGCACATCATACATTACAATTCAGGTACTGGGGAGACACAAAACTGCTTTACCAAAAGCAAGCAACAGTTTCCAGAGTTGACGGTCATGCAGACCTTGCCTAGACAGGATTAACATCCATCAGAGTCACCCTCTGGTAGGTTGACATCTAAATTATCAACTGTCACATGCTGTATGTTTCCAAAGCCTCAGACACAATAATCCCTCTGTCATTTCAAATACTCATAGAAAACCAGAAAGTAAAATATTTACTATATGACATCTTATATCTTGGGTAAACATATGAACATGACAACTGTCTTTCTATCCCTTGAAAAATTATTCCAAATCCATCTCTCCTTTTGTCTCCCCTATCTTCCTTCCCCTATTGTCCTCTTTCTCTCTTTCCAGTTAATAATCATCTGCCACCTGTAAACTCTGCACCCAGGAAAACTGGAAACTTTACATTTGAAGACCTAAAATCCAGAAGCCCTAAGTCCCAGACTCAAGACAATAGAACAATTGTCCCAACTCAAGTTGTCAGAAAGACAGGCTTTGACAATTTAATTCCCAGTTGTGGTCTAAACTTACATTATCTGCTGTTTAATAGCTCACAGCATGTATATTCTAATATGTGTCATATTTTATTTTGAAATATTATTTGATTGGAATGTATTAGTTTGTGGTAGCACAAAGACTTATACTATTAATCATAAGAATTTTTTTAAAGTTATATTTTTTGAAGGAATGCATGTCTCTAGATAGATATTTATGTGTATAGGTGTTTTGTCTGCATGTATGCATGTGTACCATGTGTGACTTGTTCTTGTAGATATCAGAGGAGGGCATTAGATCCCTTAGAGCTGGAATTCCTGATGGTTGTTGGCTATCATGTGGATGCTAGGAACTAAATTATGACATTCAGAAAAACACCAAGCAACTTTAACTGCTTAGTCATGTCTGCAGCCCCACTGTTTACATTTTTAAATAGCATCACAAATCTTTCACCCATCATAGAAAATTATATTAATCACGAATAACCATAGCCTAACCCTAACCAGGTACACACACCAGACACCAGAACTTTGTCAGCTTTCAAACAATTCCCAAGTGTCATTTTATTTGCTTCCCAATTTTGAATATTACATGTATTGTCTCTAAAAGATAAAGAAAATAATAAAGAGATTTGTCAAAAATATGGCAACCATCTGTAGCAGAGCAGAGTATTGCAGATGTGGGGGACTGGTATAATGGACACTGGAGACGTCTGTGCAAAATCTTATAGACAGCTGAGCCTATCCACAAGAAGACCCTCCCTTCTACCAATGGCCATGATCCTTAAATGCAATGAAAGTAAAGAATATTAGTCATTTTCTTAAGCTTTGTGAAAGAAAATTTTTGAAAGAAAATCACCAGGACCACTTAATTTCATATGATAAATGCTTTTAAATTTTCTTGAGAATGTCTAAATAACAAGACTGTAATGGTTTGGTTTGGAATTTATGATTTTAAGAGGTACTAAAATCTAATAATGTACTAGATATTGCAACAATCAACATTTTATGCTTAAAAATGTTAATTTTTAACAAAGGAAGAGAGAAAAAAAGAGCAAAATTGGCTTTTAGGGAAGAAAAAAATGAACAAAGGAGTGAGCCTGTAAGAGTATTTGAAGGTAGTAATTAATTTATTTAAAAATCAAAAGGATTCAGAATCCCTGTGCTGGTACTGAAGTAGAATCATCAAAATATGAAGATTCTTCATGCCCAAATTTAATCTTCTAAATAAATTGTGCATGTTGTTATTTAATTTTCTCCTAGCATTGGCAGTGAAAGAGCTTATTGCTGCCCAAAGCTTTTCCAGCTTGTTTTTAAAAAACTCTTGGTGCTGTCCACAAGTGGGTTCATTCATACAGGCCCAGCTCTCTGTATTGACTCAATAATCACGTTCCATAGAAGAAACTGGTAAAACTAAACCAGTCTTTCCATAGCTGATATAAAGATTAAATTAAGGTTTTTCATCAGAGGGCTGTAAGGGGTTCTCTAGTGTCCCACAAGGGCACTGCAATTTTTGTGAATAATGGTTAATGCAGATACTCATGACACCAAAACTGCAAATCCACCTAGAAACTTAAGAAAAAAATACAAACCAAAATAATTACTATATCTTTCTTGGTAGTAGCTAGACATAAACACACAGAATTCAGCCCCCAACTTAATCTGTGGGGAATAGAAAAAAGTTAGTTTTTAAGGCTTTCTGATAGGGAAGGAAATTTCACAACAGGAAACAGCTTCTAAACTTTTTACTGACAAATATAACAAAATCATTAGAGAAAATAAAACACAATCTCCCATAAAAACTTCAAATATAAAGATGTTTCTTTAACATGACTAGTGTTTTTCTTAAGCCCTGGATTAATGCTAAAAATTTATGAATATATATATATATTATACATAATAGTTACACACTATATATATATGCCTAGGGCTTTGAGATTAATGCTTAAACCACACATTTATTTTATCTAGACAAAACATGTTCGGCCAAAGGAAATGCATTTCTGATAACTTTTCCTAACTAGATAAGACAGTATATATATAAACACACACATGTATAAATACTGTATTAGATAATTTGTTTGATTACTCAAGAGAGTAAATTCTTAGTTGATAATCATCACCATAAAGATGAAAGCTCTGACATGTTTCACATTAATTTCTGAAGATACGGAGACTACACATTGGGTTAATATTAGTGTTAAGAAATCCAGGTACAAAGTAAAATGGTGCTCACTTTTCTTTCAGTATTCTGTAAGTCCACCTGAGTTCACCTTTCTGAACAAAGTGTAATGATTAATTCAGAGCCTAGCATCCTGACCACAGTATCAACTTTCAGTTTTACTTTAAGAGTAATTTTTAATTAAGTGTATTTGTGTGTGCCTGCATGTGGATATGTGCACATGTGGGTGAGTACCTAGGTTAGATTAGGGTTGGGGGCTAGCGTTATGATCTATGGCAGCAAGAAAAAAAGCCAGATTCCCTGGAGCTGAAGTGACAAAACTTCACTTGGAATGAGTGCTGGTAACTGTACTCAGGATCTCTATAAGGGCACTGCCCACTTTTAATTGCTGAACCACTTTTCTGACCTCTTTTTCAACAACTTCTGCATGGAAGTCTTATAATTCATTAAGCATATACCTATAATGCTGCTTTAATTTTTAGTAAAAATTAATTAATAATAGACATATAAAGACATAATAGTCTGACTTTATTTTCTTAGCAAAAATAAAGAAATTAATATTCAAATAACTGTTGGGGAAATATAAATATTAATAATATTTAATATTATTTAGATTATTTCAATGTTTTATAGTTCATATTTTAAGTACTCAAAGTTTTAGGGTTTTTTGTTTGTTTGTTTGTTTCCCAGGGTTTCTCTGTGTAACTCCCATGGCGGTCCTGGCTCTATAGACCAGGTTATTTCTGAACACATGGAGATCTGCTTCCTCTGCCTTCCAAGATCTGGGCTTAAGTCATGCTCCACCACTGCCTGGTTTTGTTTTGTTTTATTTTTTACAAAAGGTTATTAACAAAAGGAAAACTTTCCAATAGTTTTTCAAAGACAATTTAGATGTGTAGCAGGCACTTAAGCATGCTATATGACCTGGTCTCCATGACAACTCTATAATAAGGAAATTTTTTTTTTTTTTTTGGTTTTTTTTGGTTTTTCGAGACAGGGTTTCTCTGTAGCTTTTGGTGCCTGTCCCGGAACTAGCTCTTGTAGACCAGGCTGGCCTCGAACTCCTAGAGATCCGCCTGCCTCTGCCTCTGAAAATAATACAGTAATATTTATAGGTGAGAGAAAAGAGGCTCAAGTCATTAGAATGTTTCTGTTCACTAATATAATGCAAGCCTAATTAGAATTATTAAATAAAAATAGGAAAACAGCCGGGCGGTGGTGGCGCACGCCTTTAATCCCAGCACTCGGGAGGCAGAGGCAGGCGGATCTCTGTGAGTTCGAGACCAGCCTGGTCTACAAGAGCTAGTTCCAGGACAGGCTCCAAAACCACAGAGAAACCCTGTCTCGAAAAACCAAAAAAAAAAAAAAAAAAAAAAAAAAATAGGAAAACAAAGTAAGCAAGCCAGGGGGAGAAGGCTATTAAACAGCATTATTCCATGGCCACTGCATCAGTGCCTGCCTCCAGGTTCTTGCCTTGCTTGAAGTTCCTACCTTGACTTCCTTCAATGGTAACTGTTACTTGAAAGTGTCAAACAAAATAAATCCTTTCCTCCCTCAATTGCAAATGCCCATAGAATACATTTAGCTCCTCAGGGACTGGTTGTTGCCTACTCCAACATCTCTAGGAAATAGGCCACTTATAAGCTGGATGCTTGTGGAACATCTGAAAAAGTTGGAATGATAGGTGTTTGCTTATCAGAAAGAAGCTAAAATCTGAGTTTAAATGCATATTCATTCTGTGCTGAACTCAAGGGGTAATCCTTTTGGGAAATCCTTGAGTACATATTATTCAAAACCATACCATGTTACCTGATCCCTTAGTGAATATTAGAATCCTGCCAGAGAGTTGAGGTATTATTGAAGAGGCTGTGAGCTGGGAAAGATTTCCCAATTGAGGTGGCCCTTGCAGGTGCCATACAGGGAAGTGAACTCCTGCAGAGATAAGAATAAAAACCCTTTGCAGATTGACTTATCAACTTGAATCAAACTTCAGGAAGTCTAATAACAGAGGCAGTATTTTTTATCAATGTAACCAAGACCAATATAACTTGAGAAAAAAAGTTTCCTGGCATAATACAATCCTTATTGTACAAGAAGTCATAATTGCATTGAAACTCAATTCAGAATAGATGTCATTTTTTTTTCAAGAGATGAGTTGTAGAGATAGGCTACCAATGTAGTTTAAGGGTCTAAGAGTCTGAACTGGTCTCAGTCATACAGGTAGCATAGAGGTGATCTGGCTTATTAGTCACCTCTAGTCCTGGTTGTGGGAAATTTGGAAAGACCCTGCCTTTAAGGTTCATTTAGATTACTAGCCACCATTACAAGGGTCTTGGTTATAAGACATTAAGGGGCTGTACCAGCTTGCATTCCCACCAGCAATGCAGAAGTGTTCTCTTCACCCTACAACTTCTACAGCATAAGTTGTCATAAGTGTTTTTGATCTTGACCATTCTTACAGGTGTAAGATGAAATCTCAGAGTTGTTTTGATTTGCATTTCTCTGATGACAAAGGATGTTGAGCATTTCCTTAAGTGTCTTTCAGACATTTTATATTCCTCTGTTGAGAGTTCTCTGTTTAGGTCTGTACTCCATTTGTTCTTTTGATGATCAATTTCTTGAGTTCTTTGTATATTTTGGAGATCAGACCTCTGTCTGATGTGGGCTTAATGAAGATCTTTTCCCATTGTGTAGGCTGTTGTTTTGTCTGGTTGACCATGTCCTTTGCTTTACAGAAGTCTTTCAGTTTCAGGAGATCCCATTTATTAATTGTTTCAGTGTCTGTGCTGCTGGGGTTATATTTAGGAAGTGATCTCTTGTGCCATTACATTCAAGTGTACTTCCCACTTTCTCTTCTGAGAGGTTCAGTGTGGCTGGCTTTATGTTGAGGTCTTTGATTCATTTGGACTTGAGTTTTGTGCTTGGTGATAGATATGAATCTATTTTCATTCTTCTTAGATGTCAGTGTGATGATTTATCAGAATATTAAGAAACAACCTTCCTCAAAACCCAGTAATACCCAAAAGGGTATATTTCTAAAGGATGTTCAATTGTGCCATAAGGACATGTGCTGAAATATGTTCATAGCAGCTTTGTTTGTCATAGCCAGAACCTGGAAAGAACCTAAATGCCTCTTAACTGAAGGATGAATAAGGAAAATGTGGTACATTTACACAATGGAATTCTACACAGCAGAAAAAAATAACAATACCTTAAATATTGCAGGCAAATGGATGGAGCTAGAAAACATCATTTTGAGTGAGGTAACCCAGACACAGAAAGACAATTATCACATGTACTCACTCATAAGTGGTTTTAAACATAAGGCAAAGAAAGCCAGCCTACAAATCACAATCCCAGAGAACTTAGACAACAATGAGGACACAAAAAGAGACATACATAGATCTAATCTACATGAGAATTAGAAAAAGACAAGATTTCCTGAATAAATTGGGAGCATGGGAACTTTGGGGGAAGGTTAAAGAGAGGGGAGATGCAGAGAGGGGAGCAGAGAAAAATGTACAGCTCAATAAAAATCAATTAAAAAAAGAGTTTGTTACGGACTGGCCCAACAGATAACACAGATCATCAAGCTTCCAATCATTTCCAATTCTCAGCTTTCTGGATGAAAGAACAGGTTTTCATCTTTCCCATTGGAAAGACAATGCTGTGTGCTTAAAATTCCTGGTTTCTCTGGAGATCCATGGATGCAAAAACCTTCGTGCTATGCTTCCAACACCCAATTTCACAGTACTTTGCTGAGTAAGGAGCTCACAGCAAGAGCATATCTCTGTACTTTCTCTCAACATTAATAATCATATTTTCAGATTTATTTGATATGTTAGAGCCTCACAACTAGTACCTAAGTTCCTTACAGGGAGTTAATCACATACTGCTGTTTTATTAGTGTATTCATAGAAGGAGAGAGATTCAGAGTGTTCCATTTTATCATTCTGGGACCAAAAAATATTTACCCCAATTTTAAACTAAGTAAGTGCTATATGTGCTTAATTTCTTAAGTTCTTTATCAAAACTTTATCTAAGTTTTAGCATCTTTTTGGTATATTTTCTAGTTTAAATCAAATTAGCTGATCCTATTATATAAACTTATTACTATGACACTCTTCCTATGAATAATCTAAAAGTCTTTCATTTTTCCCTTGCAACAAATCATATATCAATTTTTAGGATGCCACAACCTTTAATCAATTCTAAGTTAATTTTATTAAAACTCCGTTTTCATGTAATATAGTTCCTGAGTTTATTTTACTTTCCTCATATTATGTTTTGCTGTCTACATGAGCTTGCAACTTGTGAGCTGTTCTAACAAAATGTAGATTGTGAGGGAAATGGGAAAAGAAATGGTTCTATGTATACAGCATTCTACAAAAGTGTGTACAGAAATTATTTTTATATAGTAAGATGTGCCCTAAGGTAAATTCTGCTTTTATAACTATATTATCTCTCAATTTCTTCAAGATTTGCTATGGTAAAATAGTGCAGCTATTTGTTGCTAACTGAAAAATGATTCCACTTCTACTGACATAAGCACTTTATAAAAGTGGGATGCAGGTATAACAGGTTGCTTCAAGTTCTATTGGATTTAATTATGTTATTAGGTTACTTGCCTTTATTACACTACTGCATGTGAGAAAGTTTCTTAGCCACACTTTTTGATTATATAATGATTTTGGAAATTTTATGATTTTCAAGAAATTAGGGACAAAAAAATATTGTGCATTATAAATACTAACCAATGAATCTAACTTATTTATAAGCTCATTTTAATTTTAGATTTAACTCAGAAAAATAGCTTACCATCTTAATATTACAAATATATAAATCTCTTTTTGTGGTCCATTTGTTTTATTTTGTTCCTGTGTTTTATTGGTTTTTTTTTTTTGTTGTTGTTGTTGTTTGTTTTGATTTTCCTTTTTGCAATTTAAGGGGTCTTTTGTTTTTGTTTTCTAGGGTTTGTTTTTCTTTGAAAGAAAGAGAAGTTGGTATGTAGAAAGTAGAATCTGAGAGGAGTTGAAGAACAGGGAAAACATGATCAAAATATAATGTATGCAAAAATGAATTTAAAAGCAATAAATAAATATCCAAACCTGGAATAGAGATCATGTCTTTATCTTAATATCAATTTTTTAATTTAAATATTTAGTAATTGTGTGACAGGTGTTCAAAGACTGGATATATTTCCTTTTTTAAGGATAATTTATGAGCACACAGTTTATGATTTAGGGAAGTTGATTTGAGGTACTGGAAAACATTGTTGTGTATAGCAGTGATAAGAATCTCTTCCTTAGGGGAAGCAGAAAAGATCTGGTTAACTGGTGGCAGGAGCTGGGGGATGGAAGGAAAGGCTAGAGGGAGAGGGTTGGGCAGGATGGGTGCAGGAGGGATTTGGAGGCAGGAGGGAGAAGGAGAGTAACAAAAGAGACTGCTTGATTGGGGTGCATTTCAGGATTAGGGAGAAACCTGGTGCCAGGGAAACTCCCAGGAACCCACAAGGACGACCCCAATTAAGACTCCTAGCAATGGTGGAGAGGGTACCTGAACTGGCCATCTACTATAAGCAGATTGGTGACTACCCTAACTTCCATCAGAGATACTCTATTCAGTAACTGATGGAAACAGAGGCAGAGATCCACAGACAAACACTGCACTCAGCCTCAAGAGGGATTGTACCAGCAGGGGTGATGAGGGGTAAATACACAGAGGCAGCTGACCTGAGCTCCTGAGAGCCCAGAGACACTGGGCCAACAGTCAGGGAACCTTGTACCTTGGTCTCCTAGTAAGGCTTCTAACAGTGAGAAGAGGAACTCTCCATGGTGTTTAGATGGCTTTTAGTAACTTTTTTTTTTTTTCCGAGACAGGGTTTCTCTGTAGCTTTTTGGTTCCTGTCCTGGAAGTAGCTCTTGTAGTCCAGGCTGGCCTCGAACTCAGAGAGATCCGTCTGCCTCTGCCTCCCGAGTGCTGGGATTAAAGGCGTGTGCCACCACCGCCCGGCTGGCTTTTAGTAACTTGTTCCCCATGCTGGATTACCTGGTCCCACCTTGATTTAAGGGAAGGAGCTTGGTCCTGCCTCAACTTGATGAGTCCATTGGGAGGCCTGTCCTTTTCTTTTTTTTTTTTTTTTCTCTGTGGCTTTGGAGCCTGTCCTGGAACTAGCTCTTGTAGACCAGGCTGGTCTCGAACTCACAGAGATCCGCCTGCCTCTGCCTCCCAAGTGCTGGGATTAAAGGCGTGCGCCACCACCGCCCGGCAGGCCTGTCCTTTTCTGACTGGAGATGGAGGAAGTGTGGTTAGGGAGCAGGGTATATGGGAAAGTAGATGGGTCAGGAGGAGGGGAAGGTGTGGAACCTGGTTGGTACATAAAATAAATGAAAAAAGGGTTATTATTTTTAAAAATTCTCCTCCTTGATGAACAAATACTGATTTTAAAACAAGCTTAGTTTCTATTGGTTTGGTATTGCTGACTTGTGAAACTAGATTTTCATCTTTGTGATCTTCTGATAGATTTTCTGAAGTTGTTTGTGCTTTTTTTTGTCATTTTTACACGTTTTAGATGTTCAGAAATAACTTTCATATTTTAGTCCATGTAACATACCATTGAATTACACGTGACAAAATATTTTCTTCCTTCCTTTCTTCATTTCTTCCTTCCTTCCTTCCTTCCTTCCTTCCTTCCTTCCTTCCTTCCTTCCTTCCTTCCTTCCTTCCTTCCTTCTTTTCTTCCTTTTAGGTCAGAAACTTATGACTAAGCAGTACAATCAATTCTTCTTAAAAGAGAAAAATCAAAACAAAACTATTTTAGAATCACTCCAATATCAAAGGCTAACAAAGCTACTAATGTATAACTTTTACCATTTGTTGATGTTCCATTCAATTGTTTTCATTTTAAAAATAAACATAAGTAACTCTTAAAAGTTGTGAATGTGTGATATAAAATATCATGTATGCAGCTTCACAGAGAAAAATTTAGTGAATTGTACCACACAATAGAACATCAATAAAATGATAGTGTACATTTTCATACTTGAAAGAATAGTAAATAAGCCAAAATAGTTCATATTACAAATTTACAAATTGCTGATCAATAAGTCACATTTTTAAAATTGTTGAATAATTGCTAGCTGAACCTTTAAGCAATAGCATTCTTATTTACTTATTAAGACATTAGAACAATAATTTCTGTTATAGGCTTGTATATGTGAAATATAATAAATTGCATGTGCAATTTAGACTTATTTTCTTAATGCACAATTACAATTCTGTTGTTGGGGCTAAAATACATGTATACTTTTGATAAAAAAATATAGAAGTGTTGTAAAAACCAAATGTGGACAATCTCAAACGAATTGCAAGTGTAGTATTTTGGATGAGCAGATTCCTAACTTTAAGGAAAAAAAATATTTTTTAAAGGCAAGGGTATTATAATGCTTTGTAATTATCAGTTGGATTTAAATTTGTTTTATAAGAAAGAAAATATAGCTTTAAAATGTATTCAAAACACTTTCAAGAAATTGAGCCAGTGCAGATTGGTACTGTGAACACAGGAACAAATAAGGATTACCTAGAATCATAGCTGAAGTCAGCCTGAATGGAATAGAAGATACTTGGATCTCATCCTGAACAAACACCTATATTGTCATTTTGTTGGTTTGCAGAAGTCAATGCAGTCTACAATAAAAATGAAGGACCATTCAGGGGCTACATGTTGATGGCCACTGTGATTATTAGTTTTTCTCTCAGGAACCTTACCTGATTCTCACACTAGGGAGCTAAGGCAAAAATTATCATGTTACTTACAAAGGAGAGAGAACCAGAACTAAGAAGT
Source organism: Chionomys nivalis (assembly GCF_950005125.1). Taxonomy (NCBI): domain Eukaryota; kingdom Metazoa; phylum Chordata; class Mammalia; order Rodentia; family Cricetidae; genus Chionomys; species Chionomys nivalis. The sequence goes on along the minus strand of NC_080111.1, from coordinate 32,057,196 downwards.
AAGTCCAGAGAATTATCCGTACTGAAGTGCGTTCTTCAGGGGAAAAGAAGAGAAATGGAGCAATGTGTGACTTTAGCTTGTCTAGCTTTTCTCTCTCTCCCAAGAAAAGCAGAGCTAAGATGAGAAGGACAGTAAAGATGATAGCCTAGGAGCTATAATATTGAGGTTTAATCTTGAAATTCTGGAAAGTTTAATTTTCTCACAGTGCCTTCCCTTCAGTAAAATGTGCTATGGAAGAATACTCTTGTACACTGTAAAGATTTGTCATTCATATTGCTTTCATAAAATGTTGCCAGTATCCAGGAAGCAAATATAAGTGGGGCAACCAGACTAGGAGAATGATGGGAATAAAAAAGGCAGAGATAATTCACTACCCAGATGTAGAGAAAGGAAGATGAGATTGCTGTACTGAGAAAAGGTACCAAGCAATGTGGCTAAACATAGACAAGAAATATGGGTTAATTTAAGTTGTAAGAGCTAGTTAATAATAAGCCTGAGCTAATAGGTTAAACATTTTATAATTAATATAAGCATCTGCGTGTTTCTTTGGGATTGAATGGGTGATGAACCAGGTGGGACAGAAAACTTTCTTCTACAGAAATACAACAAAAAATATAAGCACCAGCTTTGAAAAGAAGTCCTTAGAAGAGCCCAAAGACAACAGAGGAGAAAGAATGAAGAGTAATGAACAAATGAAAATCTATATTACCTATATTACAGCAATCTGAACACAAAGCAACTTAGGGGAAGCAAATTTTTCCTTCAAACGTGAAGGCAACCATTTATATGCATATATGTAATATCTTATATGGGAAAGAATATAGAAAGGGGTACACTCATTCATTGCTGGTGGGAATGCAAACTTGTGCAACCACTTTGGAAAGTAGTATGGCGGTTTCTCAGGAAATTCGGGATCAACGTACCCCTGGACCCAGCAATACCACTCTTGGGAATATACCCAAGAGATGCCCTATCATACAACAAAAGTATATGCTCAACTATGTTCATAGCAGCATTGTTTGTAATAGCCAGAACCTGGAAACAACCTGTATGACCTTCAACGGAAGAATGGATGAAGAAAGTATGGAATATATACATATTAGAGTATTACTCAGCAGTAAAAAACAATGACTTCTTGAATTTTGCATACAAATGGATGGAAATAGAAAACACTATCCTGAGTGAGGTAAGCCAGACCCAAAAAGAGGAACATGGGATGTACTCACTCATATTTGGTTTCTAGCCATAAATAAAGGACTTTGAGTCTATAATTCGTGATCCTAGAGATGCTAAATAAGAAGGGGAGCCCAAAGAAAAACATATAAGCATCCTCCTGAATATTAACCTTCATCAGGCGATGAAAGGAGACAGAGACAGAGACCCACATTGGAGCACCGGACTGAAATCTCAAGGTCCAAATCAGGAGCAGAAGGAGAGAGAGAGCACAAGCAAGGAACTCAGGACCGCGAGGTGTGCACCCACACACTGAGACAATGGGGATGTTCTATTGGGAACTCACCAAGGCCAGCTGGCCCGGGTCTGAAAAACATGGGATAAAACCAGACTCCCTGAACATAGTGGACAATGAGGACTCCTGAGAACTCAAGAACAATGGCAATGGGTTTTTTATCCTACTGCACGTACTGGCTTTGTGGAAGCCTAGGCAGTTTGGATGCTCACCTTACTAGACCTGGGTGGAGGCGGGGGGTCCTTGGACTTCCCACAGGGCAGGGAACCCTGATTGCTCTTCGGGCTGATGATGGAGGGGGACTTGATTGGGGGAGGGGGAGGGAAATGGGAGGCGGTGGCGGGGAGGAGGCAGAAATCTTTAATAAATAAATATAAAATAAAAGAATTCTTAAAACTCAAGAATAACAAAAAGTGGTGAAAATACCTAACAGAACATCTTCAATTAGAAAGTGTATAGGGTGCCAATAACCACAAGGAAAGAAGCTTGGTGTCATAATCTAGAGAAATCAAGAATTGAACATCATTGAGTATCACTACAGATCTACTAGGATGGGAATTCAAAGGCTGACGGACACAGATGCAGGTGTGGACATGGGCAACAGGACCTCATGTTAATAGGAGTGAAAACGACCAATTTTCTTACAAAATAAAAATACTATTACAAATAACCCCCAAAATCTTCTTAGTATTTATCTAAATGATCTGAAACCATTTTGACGGAACAAAACCTGTGCCTGATACTTAGAATACTTCAGAAATAATTGCTAAATTTTAGAAGTGGTCAAGATGTCCTTCAAGTGGGAAATTAATATAACTCTGTTACATTAATACAACAGACTCCATTCATAACTCAGATAAAGGCTATTCAAATAAAGACAGTCAGAAACATGGATATTTATAAATAGGCAATCAGAAACTGCATATTTAGTGCAGGCTGCTCTTTGCAAAAGTCAATATAAATATACTGTGAGGTTCTAGCTACAAAGCATTCTGGGATAGAACAAACTATGAGTAAAATAAGGTATCAGTTCTGGGTTAGAAGGGTGAGAATCTGAATATAGATATTTTAAAGAAAGTGATCCTATAATGGTGTGAAATAAAAGCCAAACATAATGTTTTAATTTTAAATTCTTAAATAAACAAATAGAGAAAGGTTTGTTTAAAACACATACAGTGACATAGCAGACAAATGGCATTTACAAAGTGGCAAAGTGAGTGACAGCTACATTATACAGGGTGTGAGGGAAGATGTGGGACTGGTACAAATTTTCTGATCTTTTCAAGGTATTCTTATATATAGTTTTATTGCAAGGTAATCTTATACTATATATGAATGTATATTATAGATTTGAGAGCATCTGATTTTTAAAAGAGGTGCAAAAATAAAATGTGAGTATAATCCAATATAAGCATGGCTTCTCCATATATAAGTTGCCTCTTTAAATATGAACATTATAAAATATGTCACTTGTGTTCCACCTGAAGTTGAAGGTTGTTATGTAATCTGCATGAACAGAGCCCCACTCATCTCTTCTTGTATCCCATCTTTCTTCTGTAGGCTCTTGTAATTATGACATCTTAAATGCACATAGAAAAGAATCATCCTGCTATTGCCATTGTAATAGTCTTCTATGTTTTAATAAAATAATTTATAATTTAATTTCAAAAATATAAATGCTCTATACTAACACTTATATTTAATATTTTTTAAATTTATTTAAAATAATATTTTAAATGAGTAAAAAAGCAGAAAATAATGCATTAATAATGCATTTCTTTTTCCCTTTTTTTCAACATATTTTTATTGATTATTTGGGAATTTCACACTTATCACACTTACTTCCCAGTCTTCCCAGGTCCACCCTCCCACCCTTATGCCCCCTAATTAAAATAAATACTAAGTACAATTTTAATGCCATATATACATTGAAGCATGATCAGTCTCCCAGTGGTCATCCTCTCAAAGATAAGTAAATAGTCATTTTCCATCCCCACACCAAAACCTGAGTTTTTGCTTGTTTATTTTAGAACTGTTATCATTTTAATTTGAAATAAATTTTTTCATATAATAGATTCTATTTATAGTTGGTTGCCCCTACACTAAATCCTCCCAAATCCTTCCTATGGGATTCCCCTCTGTATGCTGTGAATACCATTGATGTACAAAGAATCTTCTCTGGCCTGTTAACAGGGCAGAAATTAGGTAGGCAGAAATAACTAACTGAATGCTGGAAGAAAGGAGATGGAGTAAGGGAGAAGCCATGGAACTGCCACTAGAGTCAGATATTTTGAAACATTACTGATAGACCACGACCTTGTGGTGATACACAGATTAATGGAAATGAGTTAAATTAAGATGTAAGAGTTACCAAATAAAAAGCTAGAGCTAATGGGCCAAGCAGTGATTTAAATAATCCTGTTTCTGTGTGATTACTTTGGGGCTGAGCAGCTGGGAACCAACAAACGGCCTTCTTCAACACCTTCCCAATTCCCTATCCATCCAAATTCATATCTATTTTTTATTTCTTTCTCATTAAAATATAAACAGGATAATACAAACTAATAAATACATTTCTATAAGAACAGTAAAATAGTTATGTGGAATAGAAATGTGGACATGGAGATTTGAAAAGGATTCATTATCAGAGAACAGAGATACCAAACAAGAATAACATGCCAGAGAGTCCAGTTTCAACCCATGCTTATTCAGTCCCAGTCCAGCTGGCCTTGGAGAGCTCCCAATAGATCAGTTCCACTGTCACAGTGGGTGGGTGCACGCCTCGTGGTCCTGATTTCCTTGCTCATGTTCTCCCTCCTTCTGCTCCTCATTTGGACCTTAAGAGCTCAGACGGTTGATCCAAATTGGGTCTCTGTCTCTCTCTCGATCCATCGCCAGATGAAAGTTCCTGTGCCATTCTCCTTGGCCTCTCGTCAGCTCTCATTGCCCACCACATTAAGAGAGTCCGGTTTTATCCCATGTTTTTTTCAGTAGCAGTCCAGCTGGCCTTGGTGAGCTCCCAATAGATCGGCCCCCCTGTCTCAGTGGTTGGGTGCACCCCTCATGGTCCTGACTTCCTTGTTCATGTTCTCTCTCCTTCTGCTCCTCATTATAACCTTGGGAGCTCAGTCCGGTGCTCCAGTGTGGGTCTCTGTCTCTATCTCCATCCATCGCTAGATGAAGGTTCTATGGCGATATGCAAGATATTCATCAGTATGATTATAGGATAGGTTCATTTCAGGTTCCCTATCCTCAGGTGCCCCAATGAGCTAACTGGGGACATTGCCCTGGGCTTCTGGTAGCCATTCCAGGTTCAAGTCTCTTGCCAACCCTTAGGTGGCTCCCTTAACTAAGGTATGAGTTTCCCTGCTCCCCCATCCAACCTTCCTTTACCCCCAATCACCCCGATTCCCCCAGTTCCCCTCATCCTCTCCTTCACACTTTTCTCTCCCCATCTCCCCTCATCCCCATCCCACCCCACCCCCCAAGATTCCCATTTTTTGCCCATCAATCTTGTCTATTTCCCATAGCTGGGAGGATATCTATATGTTTTTCCTTAGGTTTACCCTCTTGTTTAGCTTCTTTAGGATCACAAATTATAGACTCAGTGGCCCCTATCCATGGCTAGAAACCAATTATGAGTGAGTAAATCCCATGATCTTCTTTTTGGGTCTGGGTTACCTCACTCAGGATCGTATTTTCTATTTCCATCCATTTGCATGCAAAATTCGAGAAGTCATTGTTTTTTACCGCAGAGTAGTACTCTAATGTATATATATTCCACACTTTCTTCATCCATTCTTCTATTGAAGGGCATCTAGGTTGCTTCCAGGTTCTGGCTATTACAAATAATGCTGCTATGAACATAGTTGGACAAATGCTTTTGTCATATGCTAGGGCATCTCAAGGCGGACAATGAAGGCTGATGAGAAGCCAAGGACAATGGCACTAGGTTTCGATCCTAATACATGAACTGGCTTTGTGGGAGCGTAGCCTGTTTGGATGCTCACCTTCCTGGACCTAGATAGAAGTGGGAGGACCTTGGTCTTCATGTAAAGCAGGGAATTTGGACTGCTCTTCAGTATCGAGAGGGAGGGGGAGTGGACTAGGGGGAGGAGAAGTGGAGTGGGGATAGGGGGAGGGGAACAGGGGGAGGGGGCAATATGTGGGAGGAGGGGGAGGGAAATGGGAAACGGGGAGCAGTTGGAAATTTTAAGTAAAAAAGAATAAAAAAAAAGTTCAAATAAAAAAAAAACAAAATTTAGAATAAAATAATTAAACTGGAAAAAAACACAGTATTATTCAAGATCAGACATCAAAATAAAAATAAATCGTGAATAAGCTAAAAAAAAAAGAATAACATGCCAATCAAGTATGCACATGAGAAGAATTTGATGTGAAAACATGAGGCAAAAACTAGAAAAATAAGTCTGCCATTAGTTATAAAAATCTTCACCTCTATCTGGAAGCTTCAACACTCTCTTTCAATAATTAAAGTATTAAATATCCTAGAAGAGAGTAAGCATAGAGAAGACTCAAATAGCATTATAAATGTCATTCAACTGACATTTACAAAATACATAATTATACTTTATTCCCATCAGTAAAATACATACATTCTTTAAGTTTTGAAAAAATAGTCATCATAGATGTTATTCAGAGCAACAAATGTACGTGAACAAACTTTAAAATGCACAAATAAAAAATGTACAACCAAGAGTCTGAAGATAGGGCTCAGTGTATATTGTGAAAGCAAGAAGACTTAAGTTCAAATCCTTAGGACCCCACTAAAAACCAGTAATTGCTGCATGTGTATTGGAAGGCAGAGACTGGTAGATCACTAAAGTTAGCTGACTAGCCTGCTTAGGAAAAATAATAAAGTTCAGGGTCAATGAGATATTATGTGTCTGAAAATAAGGTATAAATAGCAAGATGGTTCAGTATGTAAAGGCTTACCTCCAAACTGCATGATGTCAGTTCTATCCCCAGGATCCATGTACTGGAAGGAGAGACTAGAGTCCTACAAGTTGTCCTCTAGCCTCTTCCAGTAGAGTATGACACATATATAAGAGTATATGTATACATACATACACACACCAAATAAATAAGAAAAATATAATTAAATAAAAAATAAAATAAGGTAATGAATAATAGAAGACACCGGATGGACAACTTCCTTTGCTCTCCATATGAGTATATATGGGCCATACATGCATGTGGTTGTACATATACAATACACACAATCATATACATAGCCTCACACACTGTATGATCATAGACTATAGTGATTAAATTGGCAATAGAAATATAGCTACAAAATCCCTAAATACTTGCAAACTGGGAACACATTAACACATGACACTAACAGCACATATGTTAAAGATTATAAGAGCCAGGTCAGGTAGTTTTCTGTGAGATTGTATCTACTATGAATATTAGAAGCTGTACATACAAAATCTCACCAGTACAACTGCTTAAACATTAACTGAACATAGACAGCATCAATAAACATGCCAAAGTGAATGGAGCAGTGGTAGTGGTAGGAGGAAGATCATGAGACTTAGTCCTACACAAAGCACAGGCAACTAAGGAATGTTGAGAGTGGGAAAAATAGTCTTCCCCAGAAAAAAACATAACTGGTTACCCAATACCAAATGATCAGCCCTGAAAACATACATACTTACATATGTAAATATATACATGTACACATAACATTATATAAACTTAGCAGTTTAGATTTAGGAGTGCATATAACAACATTTAATAAAAAAATGTCCATTAATTTTTTTAAAAAGCAATATAAAATGGTTTTAAGAGAGGTAAGATAAGGGATAATGATGAAATTATATCATAATACCAAATATAAAAGAAAGATATTAAAGTGTTCAAGAAAAGTTAAAGATATTGTGAATAAGTATGTGTAAAATTCCAGTTGTTATAATTGGTTTGGATGTATTATCTAGAAAAGTAAGATCAAAATGATTATTTGAATTCTACATTATGAAAGTAGAGAAATAAGTGGAATGAAATATGAAGTCAGGTAAATGGCTAAAAGAATGAGCACTACAGCAGAAATCAATGCCTGCTGTTTCCACATCATATATAGATGTGAAACAAGTGACTACATTGTACACCTCCAATCTACACATTGTTTATCTGTCAATTATAACTCAAAGACAGAAAGGTGAAAGTAAAATTTTAAAAATCTAATGAGAAGTGATGCTGAAGGCACATATTTTATATATACAAATCTCTTCACATCCAGTACTATATGCTTCTATTATATATATATAATTATTTATATATATATAATTTATATATATAATATATAAATATATATTATAGTTTTAAACTAGCTTGCAAATTTTTGAACTATCATAACATAACTGAAGAGGAAGTCTATGAAAGCTTCACTGTTATTCCACATATCTGTATTTTTATATTTCCTTCTCTACTCACTCTTAAGCTGAAGATCTTCGAGGGCTCCTAGGCACTCACTCTAACACACACAGTCAGCATCAATACTCATTATACAGCAATCATTAAAATATAAACTATTACCAGATTATTTGTTGTTAACAGCTATCAGGGCCTCTCATGCAAATTAAAGGGCCAAATAGTGCTGTGGGAAAATGTTCTTATACATTGTAAATATTTGTTACTCATACTGGATTAATAAAATGCTGATGGTCAGTAGTCAGCCAGGAAGTATAGATGGACAATCAGACTAGATTTCTCGAAGAAGAGAGTATCAGTCTCCTGTAAGACCCAGAGGAAGCAAGATGAGAATGCCTTACTGATAAAAGGTACCAAGCCATATGTCCAGGCATAGACAAGAATTATGGGTTAATTTAAGTAGTAAGAGCTAGTTAACAATAAGCCTGAGCTAATAGGCCAAACAGTTTATAATTAATATTATAGAACACACTCTGTGTGTGTTTCTTTGGGACTGAACAGCTGCAAGAAAAGGTTGGAAAAAACTTCTAGCTACAAAGTAGAAATACCCAGATGGGCAGTTATTTCAAGGAAGTAAATAAATAAAACCATGGTCTTAATAAGCAATGTTTCAGCTAATGGAGTTTGGGAGCTGAAAAAACTTTTTGGCAAATATTAGATTGTGCTTCTTGCTAAAGTCAAAACCTGAGACCTGGCTGAAATATAAGTTACTGTTATGTAACTCAGAGTCCTGTGAAAGCATAGTCTTTGCTCCACAACACACAGAAGGGAAAAAATGAGAATGTGAAAACATGAGTCAGGAAAATGATATCATAAGTGTACACATAAAATCAAACACGTTTAAGAGAGAAAGACAAGAGATTAATAAAAAAATTAAAGAGAAAATTGTTCAAAATTTCACTGTGAAGGACAGCTGTATTTGTCAAATGAAACAGTATTGTTAATTTTAACAAATATTTAGAAAAAATGCACAGGTAGTCTGTGTGTTTGAGGAATATTCTGAATTTTCTCCAAAACTACACAGATTATTGTTGTTGTTGTTGTTGTTTATATGGAGTCTTGCTATGTATCCGAGGTTGTCAAACTCATGGTGATTCTCCTGTTTCAGCCTCTTAAAAGCTTGAAATGGCAATGGGATTCCAGGGTACACTAGGAGGCTGTGTGTCAACTCAGTTGTGGTTAGGAAGTTGACCACATGTTTTCTTCACATTCTCATTTCTTCCCTCTCTATATTGTGGAGTAAAGACTAGGCTTTTATAGGTCTCTCAAGTCAGGAAGCATAGTGTAAAGGTGCCACCCTTGTAGTTTAAGTGATGTCTTAGCTAGGGTTAATATTGTTAAAGCAAGTTTGGAAGGAAAGACTCACATTTCCACATTACTGCTCATCATTGAAGGGAGTTAGGACAGGAATTCAAATCAGGGCAGGAAGCTGGAGGCAGGAACTTATGAAGAGGCTTTGGTTACTGGTTTGTTCTCTGTGGTTTGCTCAGCCTGTTTCCTTATAGAACCCAGGACCACCAGCCCTGCAGAAACCCCACTCACAATTGCCTAAGCTCTCCCTATGAATCATTCATTAAGAAAATGCCCTACAAAGCATCATGATGTTTTCTTAATCAAGGTACTTCTGTAATAATATTTAATTTGTATTTTAATAAATAAAGCTTGCCTGAAGATCAGAGAGCAAAACAGCTCCACTGGTCAGCCTTACAGATCAGGCAGTGGTAACACAGCACTCTGTAGGCAGAGGCAAACAGACCTCTATGAGTTCAAGGCTGGGCAGTGGTAGTATACACTTTTAACCTCAGCATGTGGGAGGCAGAGGGATGTGGATCTCTGTAAGTTCAAGGCCAGCCTAATCTACAGCATGAGAACAAGGAAAGTTCTCCTGTCTCAAAAAATCACAAATTAAAAATAAAAATCAAAGAAATAAAGTAATAAAAAGTCACATAAAAATAGAAAATGTGCAAGAATCTGAATACTGTATATTATTGTGTTGTCTTTGAATTGTTTGACAACTAAGGAAAGAACAACATCTGCTAAAAATAAATGCTGCTGGAGTAATCCAACCTATATATTTTGAAAATGCCTTGACTTCAAAATTTAAGTCCAAAGATATGTTACTTTGGAGAAGAGGTTTTGCTTTTGTTTTCACAGGAAATTAGAAACTGTGGATTCATTCTGAGTTAAGAAAAATAAGGTCTGATCAATAAAGACCCCTTGAAAAATCTTGAATTGGAACAGAAGCCCAAATGATCTGTTTCAGAGAACCTCTGTTGTAATTTCTTCTGGGTTCTGCATCCAGAACACCTTCAAGGCTGCTGACTGAGATGATCAAGCCAAACAGAATACTCCAGTTAGGACTTGACCATAAGCCTAATTTTCTTTGGATACCCATAAGATTACCAGTGCCCCCAATCAACAGGAAGTATCTTAGAAAACTATGCCCACATTCCCCAAAATGGATAATTTATGTTTGTATTTTGTCTAGTGTGTTAGTTACAAGTTGTTGTAGATAATGGTCAGGAAAAAACTTAACAAAAGAATTAGATTAAGGGTTTTGAAAAACAGGGGGATATAGATAGGAGAAAAGGGTAGATTATTGAATCTTCTCTGAAAAGAAAAAAGGGAGGCTATAAATATGAAAGTATAAAAAGGTAGATTATTGAATCTACATTTTAAAAAGCAGCTACTAGTTTTAAATGTTTTACATTGGATTGGGCTTTTGTAAACAAATTTTGCATATTGATACAAATTTGAAATTAATTTTCTTATAACATACTGTACATACATTTCTAATATTGTTCAAGATATTGTACCTGTTAACAGTGTAATGCAAATTTCTAGTCTTTAAAAGTTATTACCAACTCTTTAGGATAATAAGAAAATGCAGGTTAGTAATTAGTCATCAATTATAATTAAACTTGTAGTCAATTTGGTATGTTTTCAAGGTCAAAGAAAGATTTATTTTAGATAGACAGGGTATCTTCAAACACTTCAGAAATCTACAGATATTGCATTTAAGATGTTTTAATAACATAGGCTCTTTTATGACAATGAGACATGACTGCTTCTGGCAGCACCAATCTATTTCAGAGAAGAAAATGGCCATCAAAGAAACTCCACGTGGAGTTTGCATTCTGACAAAAATAAACCACTGGGCAAGAAAATGCCCTTGCCTCTATTGCTAACAGTATTCCACTCTAATTGGACAAGCAGGACACAAAAGAAAGTGACTGCCAAACATTGACATTTTCAATACAAGGAGAGGCAGTCCTTCAAAATATCTTCCTTTATAGTAAAGTCTATTGAATATGCTAGGCTTATAGGTCAAATATAGATGTACCGACATTGCAGAGGAACTCTGAATGACTGTAGGGCTGGAGAGATGACTCAGTGGTAAAGAGAACCGGCTGCTCTTCCAGAGGTCCTGATTTCAATTTCCAGCAACTGTAGTGACTCATAGCCATCTATAGTTGGATCTAATGCATTCTTCTGGTGCAGGAGTACATGCAGATAGAGCACTCACATACATTAAATAAGTAAATAAATAAATCTTTTTTAAAAGAATAAGTTCAAAGGACTTTGTCTTTGGGTTTCTGTAAAAATGAAAACTAAGTTAAATACTTTCTTTAAGAGTGAGTTCTCTCCAAAACTTCACAAACTAGGCCTCTATTTTCTGCATTGGCTTCAACAACATTCTTATCTTCCAACCTCCTATAGAACAGTTCACTATGCACTAAACACTCAATGGCTTTTCTTGCACCAAGTTCCAAAGTCCTTCCACAATCCTTCCCCAAATAGCATGGTCAAGTTTGTCAGAGCAATACCCAAAAGCCTGGTACCAACTTGTTTTAGAATTACTATTGCTTGATGAAATATCATGACCAAATGAAAGTTGGAAAAGAAAGGGTTCATATGACTTTTGCTTCCACCTCACTGTTCATCACGGAAGGAAATCAAGACCCAAGCTCAAAACAGGTCAGGAACAAACCTGGAGGCAGGAGCTGATGCAGAGGCAGTGGAGATGCTCTGCTTACTGGCTTGCTCCTCATGGTTTGCTCCGCCTGCTTTTTTACAAAACTCAGGACCACCAGCCCTGGTAAGATCCCAGACACAATGAACTTGGCCCTTTCCATCAATCACTAATTAAGAAAATGCCCTATAAACTATCCAGGCATAAGCCGGGCAGTGGTGGCACACACCTTTTATCCCAGCACTCGGGAGGCAGAGGCAGGAGAATCTTTGTGAGCTCGAGGCCAACCTGGTCTACAAGAGCTAGTTCCAGGACAGGCACCAAAAACTACAGAGAAACCCTGTCTCAAAAATTCAAAACAAAACAAAACAAAACAAAAAAACCAAAAACAACAAACAAAACTATCCAGGCATTATTTCAGTTGATGTTTTCCCCTCTTCGATGACTTTAACTTGTGTAAAGTTGATATAAAACTACCCAGTACACATGGAGTATCCTAAATGCTTTTACATAACAATAATTAATAAAATTCCTATTTTATTCCATTAAATAGGAGTGACTTAAATATCTGTGTTGGCTCTCTCAACTGCAAATTTGAAAATCCAAAAAAAAAAAAAAAAATTAAATAACACTCATCTTAATGAAAACCAAATAGAGCCAAACAAAAATTCTGTGTATTTTTGGAGAGAATTCAAAATATGCTGATATTGGGACATTTGCAGGCAGAATTCTTGTTTAGACAGGGTCTCACTATGTAATTGAGGCTATCTTCAAATTTATGACAATACTCCTGAGATCCTGAAGTATAAGTGTGTGCCATCTTTCATAGAAGTGCTTTAACCACTAGGAAAGGAAGAAACAATACAATGAGGTCTTGCATTAACTTTGGATTATTCAATAACAGAGGCAAAAGAAAGGTGGTAATGAATTCTGAAGAGGGATCTCCTTGGAGAAAGATCTCCCTCCCTGGGCAGGGAGCCTGAGTCTGCTGCCAGGCTCTGAGGCATTCATGCATTGACTGGAAAAGGTCCATATGCAGCAGACTTTTGATAAAGTAGAATTGTGATGCAGAGCATGGAAATAGAAAGGGAGCCCCAAGACTTTCAAAGGCAGGTTTTGAAGAATGTATTCTGTTTCGTTTATTAATTTATTAATTGTTTCTCACAGTGTCTGTGCTGTTAGGGTTATATTGAGGAAGAGGTTCCCTGTGCCAATGCGTTCAAGTGTACTTCCCACTTTCTCTTCTATAAAGAAGAGTATGGCTGGCTTTATGTCGAGGTCTTTGATCCATTTGGACTTGAGTTTTGTGCATGGTGATAGATATGGATCAATTTTCATTTTTCTACATGTTGATATCCAGTTATGCCAGCGCCACTTGTTAAATATGCTTTCTTTTTTTTTCCATTTGATATCTTTTGCTTCTTTCTCAAATATCAGGTGTTCGAAGATATGTGGATTGATATCCAGGTCTTCTATTCAGTTCCATTGGTCCTGCTGTCTGTTCTTATGCCGATACCAGGCTGTTTTTAGTACTGTAGCTCTGTAGTAGAGTTTGAAGAGGGATTGTGATGCCTCCAGAAGTTCTTTTATTGTCCAGGATTGTTTTGGCTATCCTGGGTTTTATGCTTTTTCAAATGAAGTTGAGTCCGTTCTTTCGAGGTCTTTGAAAAATTTTGCTGGGATTTTGATGGGCATTGCGTTGAATCTGTAGATTGCTTTCAGTAGGATTGCCATTTTTACTATATTAATTCTGTCTACCCAATAAATGTGGTACATTTATACAATGGAGTACTACACAGCAGAAAAAAATAACAACAGCCTGAATTTTTCAGGAAAGTGGATGTAACTAGAAAACATTATTTTGAAAGAGTTAACCCAGACAACAGAAAGAAAATTATCAGATGTACTCACTCATAGGTGGTTTTTAAACACAAAGCAAAGAAAGCCAGTGTACAAACCACAATCCCAGAGAACTTAGACAACAATGCAGACACTAAGAGAGACTTACATGCATATAATCTACATGAGAAGTAGAAAGTATAAAAAGACAAGATCTCCTGAGTAAATTGGGAGTATGGGGACCTTGGGGGAGGATTAAATGGAGGAGGGGAGAGGCAGGGCTGAGAACAGAGAAAAATGTAGAGCTCAATAAATATCAATTAAAAATAAATAAAATAATAAAAGTCAAAATAAATACATAAATCTTAAAAAAAAGAACGTATTCTGTTTTTACCCATCCCATCATCTCTCTCCCCTCTTTTCCCTGTCCAGCTCCCATGCCTTCCCACTGCCATTTCCTGCTCTTGTCTCTTGCTCAGCCATGCCTTTTTGTTTTGTTAGTGTCCCTCTGGGTTTGGCCAAAGCTGTTTTTGTGATCTTGACATTGGATTTTTCCACAGGGGTAGAGACTTGTGGCCTCCCAAGATGCTGAGAAGAAATGATAGACGAGGGTTCAGACCTAAACAATCCATTTACAAAAAGCTATTGATTATATCAACCAACCAAAGTAAAGATCCATGTTGGCTATTTGAACATTCATCACTGGTGATGTCTTATTCAAATGTAGATAATGAAAACTAGTCTATACATGGCCTTTCAAATCCTAAAAGAGCTCATTGAAATTTGGAATTAATCTGTGAGTACAGTGGCTCCCTAAAAGCCTTACTACTCTTTAAGAAACACAACCAAATATGGCCACTCATCATCTTAAAGGCCCAGTGGCTCTCATCAAACAACAAACCAGCAGAAGTCTAAAGTAGCAAGGTAATGTGATATGTAACAGATTTTGTAAAATGAAGTTTATAGAAAGAGGCTCAAAAATGACAGATGCATTAGGATGAGTAGTTTCGAATAAACGATTATAGGCCATGTCCTGCCTATTTCCTTATTGTTTCTTAAATTTTTTAACCTTTTTTCCCCTGCATATTTGCTTCATCTCCACTCAGCAGCACAATTATGGAGAACATTTCTTCCTGAAATTTGTCTTTTCTCCTGCTCTTCTAGTCTATTTTTAAATTCATACACAATGTTCTTTATCTTTAGGAATTCTGTATTATGATTCTTTTTCTTTTGTTTCATTTGTCATTATACACAGGTTTTCCTGTAAAGGGTATAATCACTGAAATGAAAGCATAGCCAAATGTCTATGTTCAAATAAAAATAACAAGACATTGAAAAGATCAAGGATATGTGATCTATGATAGGTAAAATATTAAAAATGAGGCAAAATGAAAATATTTTTAAAAACCTCAAAATTTCAGTTACCTGAGGCATAAATTTAGACAACAGGTATCCGGTAATATGAGGAAAGATACATCAATTCAAAGGAAAAAGCAAGACTAAGGCAGGCAGATCCCTGAGTTTGAGACCAGTCTGGTCTATAGAGCAAGTACTTGGACAGCCAGGCCTACACAGAGGAGAAAAAAAGAAAAGAAAGAAAAGCCTTGAAATATTTCTGTGCAAAGTTGGATTAACTGACATGTGACAGATGTACTAAGGGAATCTAATCTAGTCAAGAAACATTTGGGTATTTAAACAAAATTAACTTTAAATCTATCTTACTGTTGAGAGTCTCAGAAGACCAAGCCACACAGCTGTCACACATATTTAGAGGGCCTGGGTCAGTCACATGCAGGCTTCCTGATTGTCGGTTTAGACTCTGTGAGCTCCTAAGAGCCCAAGCTGGTTGGTTCTGTGGGTTTTCTTGTTATGCCATTGACCCTTCTGTCCTGTACAATCTTTCTGCCCTTTCTTCAGCAGGATTCCCCCAGCTCCGCCTAATGTTTGGCAGTGGTTCTCTGCATCTGTTTCCATCAATTACTGGAAGAAGGCTCTCTAACGACAACTGGGATAGGCACTGCTCTATGTGTATAGCAGAATATCCTTAGACATATCTACATTGACTTTTTTTTCTCTAGTCGTGTTTGGTTCTATCCTAGGTCTCCGGGCCATCCAGTCACTGGGTCCTGGCACTCCAAGCAGTGTAATGGCTGGTGTCACTCTTGTGGCATGGATCTCAGGCTGGCCACTCACACAGTCTCTGTGCCATCCTTACTCCAGCAGGAAAGACCATAAGTCAAAGGTTGTGTGGCTGGGTTGGTGTGCCAATTCCTCCACTGGAAGTCTTGCCCTAGTCACAGGAGGTGGGCAGTTCGGGCTATGTGTTTACTATTGCTAGGAGTCTCAGCTAGGACCATCCTTGTAGATTCCTGAGAGTTTCCCTTGGTTTCCACAAGACCCCAAATTGTCCACCTCTTCTCAGTTATCGCCTTCAGTGCTCTTTCTCTTGGGGCTAACCCTAATGCGTTGGCTAGCTTTGGGGAAGTTCTTCCTGAGTTGCCTTCCCAGATTTAATACAAGGCAAGATATTTAATTCTACCAAAACTTGAGATATGCCATGCTTTGTTGACACTGATGGGAGGCCTACCCCCTTTATTAACAAAAACAAAAGAGGATTGAGTTGGGGGTGGGGATTGGGAGAGAAAATGGGAGGGGAAGAAGGAGGAAAAACTACACTCACAATAAAAAATGAAAAAATTAAATCTATCTCAAATACATGCACAAATTATGATAGGATACTATGGTCATAGATCTAAATCTAAAAGTGGAAATTATAAATCTCTGAGCTGCGGAGATGGGTGAGCTGTTAAGAACATTTGCTGCTTTTCCAGAGGACCTGAATAATAAGCTCCCATGCAACAACTAAAAAACATTTATAACTTCAGATTCATTGATGCCCTTTTCTGGCCTCAGAGAGCATCAGGCAAGCAGGTGATGCACACACACACATGCAGGCAAAACAGTCACACACGTGAAATAAAAATAAATAAATCTTTATAGAAAACTATAAACTTCTAGAAATAACACACTAGAATGACTTCCAGGTAGGAAACATTAAAAAAGAATAAATACAAAAGTGCTAAATTGTAACTTATCAATATTCAAATATTTTCTTCTTTAGTATTTTTAAGTAAATGTGAAGGTAAGTCAGAGACTGGAAACAACATTGAGAGAAAATTGTATCTACATTATATCAATACTCTTACTGGCCAGAGAGATGGTTGACCAGGTAAAAGTCCTTGTTGTCCACGTTGATAACATGGCAATTCCTGGAAGTTGTCTTCTGACCCCGCATGCATGCAGCAGCACAGGTAGGTGGGCATATGTTTGTGCATGTGCTGCACACACACACACACACACACACACACACACACACAGAAAATGAAATCTAATACTTCTACAAGCCAATAATAAGGAAAGAAGAAAACAAACACATTAAAAATGGACAAAAATCACTTCATCAGAGATGCTAAGGGCTGAAATAAACAAAGAGAAATTAGTGTTTAGTCATCAAGGAAACTCAAATTTCATAATGAGAAACCAACTCACAAAGACGAGAATATAAAAACAGGATGCATATATCTATCCACATAATCCCTTTTGTGTGAGGGTGCAGAACAACCAAAAAGCTTAAAATCATGAGGTTGACCAAAAGAAGCAACACAGAAAACAGCGCATGGAATGGACTTCTTATTGGAAAGTGTACATTGAGTGAAGGTAATTTATCTTTAAGAAACCAAAAGGTTGGCTGCCTGAACAGCCAAAAGGATGAATGAGCTTTGCATGTAACATACACCAACATTATTTTAGCAATCCTTTTTCCAGTGGATAAAACCTTCCTTCAAAACAACAATAGCAGCTGCACTGATTGCTCTTGGCGTTAGGTATTCCTTTACTGCTAGCTGGGTAGAGATGAGAATTGTGTTTCCACAATGGCCCTTCCTCACATGGCTTCAGATGGGAGAAAGTTGAGGCAGCAGTGATCTCTGCAAAAGTCAGAAGCTGTGGCGTGTTCTTCCTTCTTCTGCTTTTTGTCACACTCACCTCATTTCTACCACCACTCACGTGACTTAGGAGCCACAGCTTCTTCTAGATTTAGTGGCCAAGGTCCCTTCACTGCTGACTAGGGTGACTGGACTTGAGTCTTCAGTGTGCACAGCTATAGTTTTTCTCTTGTTATGAATTTTATTAC
This sequence comes from Chionomys nivalis, assembly GCF_950005125.1. Lineage (NCBI taxonomy): Eukaryota > Metazoa > Chordata > Mammalia > Rodentia > Cricetidae > Chionomys > Chionomys nivalis. The sequence goes on along the minus strand of NC_080111.1, from coordinate 32,039,268 downwards.
ATATTTTCCTAATTCCCTTAACAACTGTGCGGTCAACTCCTATTGTGAATATTTTATATTATGCTAGTTCTGCTGCTCTCTTACCTTGACAATTTGTCCTTCCTCCTTCTTATATACCATATTTATACACAAATGACACAGACATTTTTACAGCTAAGTCCCACATTCTCAAGGATATATACATTCTCCTACTATTCTTGTTTTCACTGTTTGGGAGGAGTCTTTAAAAATATACTCTTCTATTTATGATTATTTGACTTGCAGCTTTTCAACCTTATAAGACACAAATATACTACGAAGTCAGTAGAATATGGAGCTCAGATTTTGAATTTTGATATTCTCCTGGGCTAGATATGTATAACAAAATCATTTTTCATAATACATACAACACTGAAAGTAGATCTCAGTCCCAAATGGTCATGTAACCATGATGGGACTCAGGTACTCTGCTAAGCACTGTGCTAGCACTGGTGTTTAGGAGATTGAGCTTATTAAATGCATCTATAACTTAAAATATTTTTAGCTGAGCATGGCGGTCAATGAAGACTGATGAGAAGCCAAGGACAATGGCACTAGGTTTCGATCCTAATACATGAACTGGCTTTGTGGGAGCTTAGCCTGTTTGGACGCTCACCTTTCTGGACGTAGATAGAAGGACCTTGGTCTTCCCGCAGGGCAGGGAATTTGGACTGCTCTTCAGTAACGAGAGGGAGGGGGAATGGAGTGGGGGGAGGGCAATATTTGGGAGGAGGGGAGGGAAATGGGAAATGGGGAGCAGGTGGAAATTTTAATTAAAAAAGAATAAAAAAAAATAAAAAAAATATTTTTAGCTAAAATAAGTTTATCTGTGTATCACCCATCATGGGATATTAAGAGAAGATTTATATGGTGAAACTTAGGTGCATTAGATAGTAATATCTTGTTCCTAATCCTGCTTCATTAATTCCTTTAACTCATGTGAAATATGTCTCTAGATCTTGTCAGAACCAATTGCTACTTGGACAATCTCACATTTCTCATTTTACTGTTAACATTCAACTACTGCATTTGACAGGCATTTATTAAACACATATTATATTCCATACATTTCCAAAACATGCAGTTGAAAATTTTACCACAGAGAGCACTCACACACTATAAAACTAGCTGAGAAAGAATCATGCGCAAGGAACTGTGTACAAACTGAGTAAGAAGGAAAGGCCCGAATAGCAAGCGAGGTTTCCAAGGCAGTCTTGGTGGAGAGTTCTGAGGAAATCTCTGTGCATGTCTCCCATTCCTTTGTTTACTCCTTAGTTTATCTTCATATATCTTTATTCACCCTCATTGAGACTGTCCTTTGTGCAAGGTGGGCACACTTCTTTATAGAGTGGTCTGTAAAATTTTTGTTTGAGGTTTTTTTTTTTTTTTTTAAATAACATGAGTGTTAAATTTCCTTTGATGTAAGTAAAGTTATTTGGAGGGTCTCTTCAAGACATACAGCCAACACAGAGTTGGACAAATGGTATAGTGTTTAAGATTGTTTGCTGTATAAGAATGAGAACCTAATCCTAGAACCCATGCTACAAAAACCTGGGCCTGTCTCTGCATATTTGTAAAGGTGACAGAGATCTGAGCAATGGCTTCTAGCCTTGGTCCTGGTCCAGTGCCAGTTCCTACCTCAGATAAATAAGTTAGAGAGTGATAGAAAATTGGATGTCCTCCTCTGGCTTCCATGTGCACATAGATGCATGTATCTGCACACGCATATGCATATACACACATATAACACACTCACTCAAATACATGTACATATACAAATCAAAACTGAAAAGAAATATAGTAACTCACATAAAATTATAAGTACATCTGCCACCATTGCTTTATTTCTTAGCTATCTGAGACATACTCTGCTTTTTTGTTATTTACTGAGGTAGTAATATCTAATTTCCATCAGTTTTTAAAGCACTCTATCCTGTAGGCACCGGTAAAATCACGATAAACTCTCTCTCTCTCTCTCTCATGTTGCATTTCTCCAAGGCATTCTTGCTCTTTGGTTGTGATGCTTCCATTGGGATCACAGCAGAAGGCAGATGGCTCACCCACAGAGCTCATTTCAAGGAGTTTAATGAATTTCCAAATCTAAGGGACCAAAGAGCAGATAATGAAACACCCAACTATTATCAACGCAGGGAGCTACACCTGGGGGAGCACAAAAAGGGAGGGAGCCTATTGGAGTCAAGCAAGAGCCAGGGCCTCGAAGAGAATTATTTCTGGTGCCCTGCTGGTATCCTTCTTCGCCAACATAACTCAAGAGTCTAGAAGGCAGCTCAAGACCAGCACTGTCATCCCAGAGGTCAGTCTCTAGAAGCTAAAATCAAGGCATAAGGGTGAAGTCTGAACCCCATAGCAGTCTTTGATCTATAGATATTTCTATTTTTCAATCAGCCAGAACTAGTACTCTTTTTCTTCCAACTCACTTCCAGTTTCATATCTTTGCTTTAGCTTTTGCTTTTGATTGCTTCCTTGCTTACTTTGATTTGTTTTCTCAAGTGAGGGGTATTTCAGAAATGAAGGGAAGACATGGGGGAAGTGGGAGGTTTGCAGAATTGGGGTGTACATGACATGAAATTCCCAAAGAGTCAAAATAGAAGTTATAAAAAAATCCTTCATAAAGGAATTATGTAGTTTTTTCTTGTGTTTTTATTTTTGTTTAAATTTTTATTTGATTGAAACTTTTAGGTTCTCTGACTTTCTGACTTTGTTTTTTAACCTCAAGGATATTTTATCAGTGTTTAAGAGAAAACAGCACAGGTGAAGTGAAAATGGAGACAAAAACAAACATTCTTTTACAGTTAGTCATGGAAGAGAAACAGGCTGCTTAGTAAGAAATGAAAAAGCATTCCAAAGAAAATAAGTAAACTAGCAAGTGGAGGAAAGAGTTCAAAGGCTTATTGTAAGGCCTCCATGCTGATTATTACTATGATTGTATTGTTATTATTATTATTATGCCATGCCCTAGTGATACACTTAGCAAATGAACTCTAGATCTGACAAGTCAGAAATATTAACTTTAGAAATGAGCATATTTTCTTCCTAGAAAGTCAAAGATAATTGAGTCTTAATGCCAGACGCTCACTTTTTACTGACCAAAGGAACCAACCAGAGAATGTTTTCAAAAGAGCTTACTAAAAATATGTTCTAGGGATGTTGGGAGAGGACTCATTAGTTGATAACACTGGCTGTTCTTGCAAGGGACCTGGTTTCAGTTCACAACACCCACATAAAGGCTTGTAACTCCAGTTCCATGAGATCTGATATCTTCTTCTAGTCTCCATATACATACTTTGTACAAATGGTACATATTTATACATATGGGCAAAACACTCATACCTATAAAATCAAAGTATAAAAACTATATCATAAAATATATACAAATGTTGAAATGTGTATTATAGAATGTAAGCATTATTTAAAACTGAGAACTACAAAAATTAGGGCAGCTCATGTAGTCAACACAAAGAGTAGACAGAAGCTAAATTTCCTATGAAGAGCAAAGGATGATTTTACCATGTTCCATAAATCCAAGGTGCCAATGCAAGGGCACATGCTTTATGCATTCGTTACAATTCTGTCCTCAGAGACTTTTAAAACAACCCATTGATTTCACACCTTTGGTAACCTTTGGTAATGTTATAGCACAAAATCCCTTACATGTCACGTTCACATGCAGTTACACATGTTCACATGCCTGTGGATCTAAGTGTGAAAGAAGACTGACGAATTGCTCTATTCTCGTGGTAACTTCAAATATTTTAGTCATAATGAGGGCAGGACAGTTTCATACTGGAAATTTCCAGACATTGCCATAGAAAGAATTTAACAATTTTGTGAGTTCCATATGTTGGAAATGAATATATCTGAGCCGAGGTAGACTGACTGCTATCCTGAGGGTGGTGCACATTTGTCGGAGTTTATTTTCTACCCTGTGACAGAACTGCAGTGGTGGCCCAACTGACTCAGACTTTCTGGTTAATTTCTGACATCAGAATATGATTTCTACCTTGGTAATCCAACAGATGGTTTATCTTTTCCTGCCTTGGATATAATGAGAAAGGGGATCAAATTCAGTCTGGTATGTCCAGTGTTGAAATTCTAACACAAATCATTGACACTTTCACACCTGTGCAGAGAAGTGACGTATCTAGCTGTCCATGCCAGCTTGTCAACTTAAGTACCATGGTTTCATATCCCTGGTTTGGCATCCTATGGAGAGAGCCCATTTGGGGACACAGTCAGTTGTTTGACTTATACTGCTTCGCATCTTTTTGTCACTAATTTTTCTAGTTCTCCTTGAAAGAATTTTACTATTTTGTTCTGAAGTAAGGTCAGGATGATACCCCTCTCCCTTTCTCTCTCTCACCAACTATCTCTACCCACTATGCTGGCCAAAACTCTCAAGGAAGAAGGGTTCAGGGTAAAGCATTGCAGTGTTAAAAACAGATGTACTTTGAGTATTTTGGAGGGGATTTTTATTGAGTGACAAATTCATATTTTAGCTAGAGAGATTACATGACTTTTACTTGTTTCGAAGCCTTATCTAGAAAATTGCATTCTAACTAACTATGACAATTCACTCAAAAAAAGCATGTTAATTTTGGTACTCATTCCTGATGTGAGGAAAAGAATGGCCACCCTACTTCCCATTGTTCCATGTACCTCATTGTCTCTCTACTCAGCAAGGTCTTAAGGGTACATGAAGAAGCTCACATTTTCCAACAATTATTGGAAATATTTAAGCAACTAAAAAACATCAAAACACACAAAACATGTTCTTTTAGATCCTGAATATCCTGCATTCACAGAATTTTTTTTATGAAGAATAACAATGTTTCCTTTTTATAATCTTATTTCTAAATATTTTAAGAGCACAGCATCTCTAATTTGTAAAGGGAAAGGGAAACCAATGTGAAAATAGGTTTGCAATTATCAGACATAATACCCAAGCAGCTTATTAGATAGTATTAAGTTTGGAATATGTGAAGGAAGAGAATACATAATAAATATTTGCATTTAAGGGAACAGACTTACAGGGTTTATAATGGCAAAATATGAATTTTAAAATAACATTATAGTTTCCTATTATTAGGATTAAAAATACTGAGTAGAAGATTAAATGCTGCCTAAAAGCATAGAAAAACTTAAATATCTTTATTTTCAAAACAGTGTAGACATCTAGTCAGAGTCCTAAAGAATTTCAAAGAGAGTCTGCTTCCCCATAACGTGTCTTCACTAGAGGGTGGTCAGGGTTCACGATGGATGCCCTGCATTTTAATTTTGAATTCTCTTAAATATATTGCATTATATGTAAAATGCATAGCAGAGTGCCTGATGCATATGGATATTCAACATCATTCCTCGTGTCCTTGAAAATGTTAATGTCTTAAGGCCAAAGTCCCTTCCAAATGTTTACACAATCCCAAATCAGTTCAATTACAGCTGTCAACCCACAAAACTGAAAGGTTCATTTTCCAAAGATGACCCAATCCATCCTTCCAGGAGTAATAGCTCCAATCATGGCTGGCAAAATAAGTACAAATTATCCAGCTCTGTTTACAACTTGGTTCTAGAGGTTTTCCTTGTCTCTCAATATAGGATGCCACACAGGGTGCAGTCCCTTTCTTATGCTTCTGAATTTTTAGTTCCCTAGCTCCAGCACCATGTTTGATTCTGTCTTTCATAGATATTATTCTAAACATGTTAACCTATATAAATGCTGTTAATCACAACTAATAACTCTCGGGAGGCAGAGGCAGGTGGATCTCTGTGAGTTCGAGGCCAGCCTGGTCTACAAGTTCCAGGACAGGAACCAAAAGCTACAGAGAAACCCTGTCTCGAAAAATCCAAAAAAAAAAAAAAAACCTCTACATTTTAAAAATTCATACATGCTGCACTGTGCGCATCAGAATGAAAAGACACAATGTGAAAAAGATGTTTCAGTGCTTCATTTTAATAGTATAGGTTCCTCTAAATAATATTTATTATAATATTTATAAATATTTATAAACTAAATTTTCATGAAAGAAAAATTTTAAGACTATGAGAAATTTTAACTCTGGAATATCAGAATTCTTAATAAAGAAAAAGGTAACAGATGATCTAAGCATTGAAATGAAGAAAATGGCTCTCCAATGGGCAGGGAAAAGGCACTATAAATAATGACTTTCTGTGGGGCTGGGAAATGCATAGCCAAAGACTGTCAAAAATGTTGGTCGTGACTGAGAGTGAGCAAGCCCATCCCTTCCTCTTCTATTTCCAGAGCCTTGTGCTCAGTCATCAGTCATGGGACTTGATTACATCAGATGGTTACTCTTTACACTTCACACTCTCCCAAAAACTAGACTGAATTGAAATGATCAACTGTGCCTCTATTGTGCATCTTCCAGACTGGGAAACTTAGAAGGCTGCCATCAGCAGGAGTTTGTAAGAACAAAGGTTGTGGACCTATAATCATAGAAAGGGGAAGCATACGTAACCCCCCATCTCCCCCTACTCTATTTATGCCAGGGTAACTGTCAAGAAATCTGCAAAAGTCATTACAAGGATGGGTTAGTTCTATAGAGAAAAAATAGATTAGGAAAAAGCTATTATTAGAAGCTACTACACTTCTTTTAGATAGAATATTATATCCTTGACATCATTTTGTACTATTTTCTCTTGTCTACTTAAATTACACTATATTCCAGTGTTGATAATAATAATGAGGTCAATGACGATATGTGTTTACTAAGCCCTTTCTATAGGCCTTTTAACAACCTAAAACTTCCCAAGTCCTGACACATGCAGAGAGAGTAAAGTAAGGAGATGAGTAACTTATCCAACCTTTAGTTTAGAGCATTGTTTTTATTTTTTATTTTTAGTTTTGTTTTGTTTTTTAGTTTTTTGAGACAGGGTTTCTCTATAGGTTTGGAGCCTGTCTTGGAACTAGCTCTGTAGACCAGGCTGGCTTCGAACTCACAGAGATCTGCCTGCCTCTACCTCCCAAGTGCTGGGAGGTGTGCCCTACCACCACTGTTGATTTTGAAGTTGACTTTGAACCTCAACATTCTGTTTGGAGTCAGTCCCTTTGATCATTATCGTCTCCTGTCTTGTATATTGTTTAAAATGGACTGATACTTTGGCTCACATTTGCCCTTGTTTCAAGTAACTCATTTGGTAAGCATCAGAAGTGAGGAGGTTGTCAACTGTAAGTGGAATTATGAAAGATGCTGGACTGACTGACATCACTCCTCACTTAATCCTGCAACCTTGGCAGATGATGATTATTCAAGATACCAATCCCATATTCAAATATCCTAGTGATTACATGCTAAGGCTCTCTCTCTGGTTTTCTCTCTCTGTCTTTGTATCCCTCCCATTTGTCTCCAATTCACATTGATCCTCCCACCTCAGCCATTCCTGTGCTGGGACTTCAGGTATGCAGCATCATGCCTAGCTTCAATATTTAGTCATTGCTTGTACCATGATGTACTTGAACTTTGTCTGTAGCTAGATAAATTCATATTAATATGCAAACCAAAAATACCAAATAAGTTTGGGTAACTAATTCTGTTTATTTTAGAAAGTACAGACAGTTAACAGAGAGATATTATATATGGACATGTGTCTATATACAGGGACACACATAGTCCTCTTACTAACTTGTTATACAAAAACATGAAAATCATTATTGCATTCATAGTCTTACAAACTAGAGAATTATGTACACCTGAACTATTTTGTCCTCATTCACAGTTCCTGATAGAGATTACACTTTGGTAATCTAAACAACTAAATACTTCCAGTCTCCCAAATCCCCAACTGAGCCACAGTCAAGGTAGAAAAAGGAAAGCTGTTTCCTAAGTTTTCCAAATTCATAACTCCCTCACCAAAAGTTTGTAAGAAAAATAAAACGCCTGCTTTTAAATTGTTAAATTTCCAGTTACTTGTTACATGAAATTAACCAAGATATAAGAATAAATATTAAATGTTAGTAACTACATAAAATGAATAGCGATTATTGACATTTTCAGAAAAATGGACATTGATATTACTCACATATTAATATAGTATAAATCTTTATGAAATTTTGTTATCAAAAAGACAATCATAAAGTTTTTTTTAATTGCTAAAGTAGGAGAAAATTCACTCCTGTATTCTAGGCAGATCTTTTGTTCACTTGAATTTAAATCAATTTCTGTAATAACTGGCATGCTTAAATTTTAAAATAGTCTCCCCAAAATAATTCCTTGCATTTCATTTCCATTTATAAAAATTTAATACTATCTCTTCACATGCAGATCACAATATTTCCTTTTGAAAATCAGAGAAATACAAAAATATCCCACCATTATATATCTATTAAAATTTACATACGCTAACGTAGTTGGAGAGTTCAAAGTTTCTTTTATATCTGCATACTTGTTCCAAGTGCCGGACACTGTGTCTCACCCACATATTCTTCCAGGATCACATGGTAAATCCTCTCAGGTAGAATTACCTTTAAGCAGAAATAACTTTAAATAGTGAAAGTTAATCATGTTCATTACATATTTATCCTGAATGTGTTTATTGTCACTTTCCTTTTATATATATATGCACATGTAATAAAACATAGCTAAGTCTCATAACTTTACACTTTTGCATGTCCAACCACAATAATTTAGTCATTGAGCCTTCCATGGGTGCATTAATAACTTTACTTAAAATAACCTTCCTTTATTTCAAGCACGTTGGTTCCAGTGTACATAAAATATGAAAGTTTGTTCTCTCTCTCTCTCTCTCTTTCACCTTCTCTCTCTCTTTCACTCTCTGTTTTCTCTCTCTGTCTCTCTCTTCCCCCCACTTCCTCCCACTTCCTCTCTTTTCTCTGCTTCTCAAACCCTCCTTTCTTAAAAACGCTCTTAGAGCATCCTTGGAAGGAGGCCAGAGATTGGGCCAATAAGAGGGGACACACACAAGGCTTGCTTGACCTTTCCTTTGTTTTTCCAGCAGAAGACATGCTGGAAAAACATCTACCTGGTGATAGCCAAGGTGTTGAGCAAGCAAGAGCCTGATGTTTCTGCAGAGGTGAACCTGGGCTCTGGCACACCAAGGTGAATGAATGTGAATGTCATATTCTGATTAAAAACTCTTTGCATTTCCCCTCAGGAGTTTGGAGAACTTTTCATACATATGCTTGCCAAACATAAAGTTCACACATTTGGCAAGAAAACAGAGTCACAGAACGTGTAATATTATTCACGCCAAGGGATGGTGCATACTATCAAATGTCACAACAGAACTCAAATGTTATATAACTAATAAATGCAATAAAACATTTTAAATTACCAAATACACACACACACACACACACACACACACACACACATTATCCAGAAGATAGTCTCTTGGAAACCCCATCTTTTTCTTGTCATTCTTTCTTTTTTTTTTCTTTAAAATTGAGTATAGCTTTCTTGAGCATAATTGCTGAAGCGCACTCTACCACAGATATTATTCTGGGCACTTTTACACTTTCTTACCCATTTGAGTTTCCTGTTTAATTTCTGTGACAGGATATGTCATCTTCTTTTTGAGAACGATTCGTTGAAGCCCAGACAAGCTACTTATCTCACCAATGTCTCATGCTGAAGGAGATTTTACTTAAAGATAATCTAAAGAATGGATGTCTTTCAAATGTACTTCAAAATCATCCTTCATATTTGATAAGCTAATGAGTTAAAATGAAAACTGCCCTTGTTACTCCCACACTTAAAAAGGTATAGTTAAACACTATAGTGAAATTTAAAGTTTGCATGAAATCCAAGACCTGCCTAAAACCCCTCCTACATCTCCAATCTAATTTTCCAATACCATCCTATAGCATCAGTGTTTCTCACGTGTACTTTTCCAAATGCTCCGGGCATCTGCATACAATCATGCAATTCATTCTTTACCCTGGTGTGTGAAACTGTCCACCTTTAGCCTTCATCACTTGCAAATATCTCCTCATTACTGAAAATTCAATTAGCTGTTATCTCTTCTAAAATGAATCCTTGGACTAAATAACTGTTCTGCTACCCAGTACTTCAGTATAGTCATACTTCCACTATTTCTTCGTTTTGGTATCAGTGAAAATATTGTGTTATCCATGAATTAGAATCATGTATTCATACATTTTATTCAAAATGTGGAAGGACTGTCTTTCCAAGGTTTTCATTACATAACTTTTACATTTAACATTGTATCAGACAAAAAAATATACGGAAATTTGACTTTCAACCTGTAGCAGTGAACTATAGACATTCTATCAGGTTTGATAAATTAAGGGAAACTTTAGTAAATGATATCACCAGTACAAGTCAGTGACTCCTTTTACTCAGCAGGTGTCAAATAGGAGATATCATTTTCAAGAATGATTGCAGGGTCACTGCTGTTTCCTCCCAAATGGATGCAGCTGTATCTAACTTCTCTTTCTCATGTCACATACGGGAGGCGATGTGCTCTCACATTTTCCTTTGTCCACTCTCAAAGGACCAGAAGAACAAATTGTATTCGTTCCTCATGACTGGAAGGAGAAACACTTTTAACAACTAACATAGAATGTTAGTATAATGTTTACTATGTAGCAGGTCCTATACTCAAAGTCAATTTAAGTGATAGCTACTTTTCTTATTTCCATTTTACCAGTGAGTTATGGGACATATAAAGAATTTAAGTGAACTGTGTGCCATGAACCAAGCTGAAAGCTGACTTGTGAAGTATGAATGGATAAAGACATCTGAGAAATGGCACAAGAAGGCACTTGAAACCTGGGGTGTTTTAAAGGCATAGGGAACATACATGCTGTGTTGTGTCACTTTGAGGTGCTAAACTCCACCTTTAAAAGCAAAAGGCTCCTTCCTTCTTGCAGTCAATCTTCATCTTTCCCCTTCATTCATATCCCCAAATTCCCATCTCTGAGAAGTGCAATGTCTTTCCATGCGTACCCTATCCAGGGCTTCTGGACTGAGTGAGTTAGACCTCACTGAAGATACACAAGAGTATTTACTTGCTTTGTCTTTTGTACTTATTTAGGCAATATGTATTTATTGCAGTATAGAAAGCCAAATCACAAAAGGAGAAATACAATGTATAATGTAAATCCAGCTACTGCTAAAATATTGATGAATATGAGAAAGAACGAGGAGGGAAGCTTGAGAAGACAGGAAGAGAAAAGGAGACGTTTTAAAAAGGAAATGGAGGCAATCTTATGCACATCCTCCCAAACCTTGGCTTTTCATTTACTATGTGAATATTTTTTTCATTATATAAAATAAATTTCTGATTGCTTCAGTATAATACTGAGCAGATATTCCTCAAGGTCTCCTCTTCTCAGCAGCTGTTTTACAGTAGTGCCCTTACATAGCAGGCCTTCTACACTTCTAGACTTGCACCATGGCTCTGAAAGGTTGAAGGCAAGATGTACCAGGCTTTATTTCATCACCCTGATTTGCACTATAACTTTTATTTCACCTGAAACAGTTTTTGATAGCAGGGCACTCTAGTTAATCCCTAATTGTCTTAGATTTCATTTAAACAATCTTCCATTTGTATGCTTTGGACTATTTTAAATCTTATTTTAAGAAATAACTCAGTAATGAACATCCCTGTTTTTGAAACCTATACTTCTCAGAATATTTCTTAATTCCTCCAAATTTAAATTATTAGGTCACATGTTATGTATATTGTTGATATCTTCATATATTCATGCCCATTTAAAAAAATCTTCCAAAACCCTTGGACCAATAACCCTCATGATAATAGAGTAAGTATTCAGTTCTTGGCACTATTGACAGAAAATGATCATTTGTAAAAACATTATAATGCACAATAAAAAATATGTCAAGTTAGTATTCAACTGTGTAGCTTAAGTAATACTGACTTTAATATTTTAAATATACATTTCTAAAGCCATCTTTATTTATTTATTTTATATATTCTGTCATACCTTTTTTACTAGACTAACATCTGACTTAAGAAAGTCATCATAAATTATTATTATTAGTGATTTGACTCCATTTAATATATTGAAATACCAAACTACTTTAATCCTTGTTTGAATACTGGCAACCAGTACTGAATACTGGCTCAAACTTTGTTCACACATATACCTCCATGCTTCTGTTTCCTATATAGTTCTATAGAATGCAATCAAATATAGAGGATGAGAATCTCATAAAAACTATTACTAATAAAGTATATCACTTACTTGGTGATAAATAAGCTTCTATTTCTTTATTAGAAGCCAGCCACTATCAGCCAATCATTTTTAATTGAAGCAGACTTTAGGATAATTTATGTTGTTTGTTAAAGGGAACTTTCCTTTGCATTCAGCCAGTTTTGCTTCATTAAGCTCAAAATGAAGCTCAGAAATAGGTTTTGTAATAAGCTGTCTGCAAATTCTTGTGAGTAAGCTCACTAATATCATCCTGAAGAGTAATGTAGACTAGAAAATAGAATTAAAGTAGGCAGCTAGAATATGAGAGGATCAGTATCATAATGGTACACAGAATTATGTGATTAGGAACATACAGGAAAAATATCCAACCTGGTCTATGGTGGTAAATGGTGTAGAAGTTTCTTTTGTTCATGTGTTGCTTTCTTTGGCTAATGAATAAAGAAACTGCTTTGGACCTGATAGGGCAGAACTTAGGTAGGTGGAGAAGACAGAACTGAATGCTAGGAAGAAGTGGGGAGTGAGAGACGCCATGGATCTTTTGCCTGAGACAGAAGCTGGTTAGAATCTTGCCAGTCGTGTGGCGATACACAGATTAATAAAAAATGGGCTAAACTATATGTAAGAGTTAGCCAATAAGAAGTTAGAGCTAATGGTCAAGCAGTGTTTAAATTAATACAGTTTCTGTTTGGTTATTTTGGGTGTAAGCTAGCTGGGCAGCCGGGACAAACAAAGGGACCCTCTCCTTGTAACAGGTAAAAGGGGGGTTCTTGGCTTAGAACTAATGCAGAGGTTCGGTACTAAGGAATTACTGTAATCACAGTGCAAAGACTGAACACAAATCAGCATGATGTATGTGTTGCCCCTAAGGTATGACAGATGATGTGGAACATGGAGAATTTACTGAGCAGTGTAAGAATTCTAGATTTCACCCTAAAAACCATGGGGGCCTTACAAGTATTATATAAATTTTTAATCTAGAAAGATCACTTTGGCTCATATACTGTCAATGGGAAACTAAAAGATCTGTCAGACAACCACTTAAGAGCACTTTGGGTTAATGTAAGTAAGAGAAAGAGGAAACTTGACTATGACAGTGTGGGTGGTAATATAGAAGCACAGAGACTTGGTATTAGGAGTTGAATGCCAACTATTGACTTGTCCAAGGGAAGAGAGGAAGAAAGCAATAAACAAAACTACTATTTATTGGTTAGTAGAAGTAAATGAATATTCTTCCCATGTTTCAAAAACTGATAATATAAAGAAGCTCAGTCATGTCAGACACAAGGGATAGATGTGATTTGCAGGTCTTCTTTAGCCATTTGTGCTCACAGACACATTGGTGTATCCCATCTGGCTTCAGGCAGGTGGCCAATACATAGACCTTTTTTATTTTTATTTTTTTTACTGAATGTATTCTCACTAGTGTGCCTGAAAGAGAATATGGAGAGAAGAAACACAATTTAAGAACTAATGACCCTGTTAACCCACATAGATACATACCAGGGTAATGAGAGTGCCAGGGTGCCAACTGACCTCCCACACTTCAATGTTTCTCCGCAGAACTGGGAGTCACACTAAGGGAAAAAGTCAAGAGCAAATTTGAGAACCTTCTTTGTCATGACAGTTCCAAAGCTCAGTGTCACTGACTCAGTTGAAAGAACTGGAGAGTTGTCTTTTGACACCCTTGTCCCTGTGTGATTGCTGTGTGCACATCCTCTGCCCTAGAGGTGTGTGACTGATACCCATCTGTCACCTCTCTGGCAGAGAAGAGACTAATCCCATTTCAGGGACTGAAGATTTCCCATCTAGTAAGTGTTAAACTATGTCCTTTTCAATAATTCACTCAACTAATAAGGGATGTGAAGACAACCTTGAGTGTGGAGTTGCTGTGAAATTATAATATGCATTAGACTGAGGTTTAAACCACAGTACAGAAAGTTACTTGTCTGTGCGACTTGAGGAAGAGCATGAAAATGGCACAGATGAGACACTTTGCTTACCAAGTTGATTTTTTAAAAAAAGTAATACTGAGATATTAGCATGATTACACATGGAAAATTACTGTTTAATATCAAATGCATACTTTAATTTTATATTTTATGATAATTCAATTCTTCCAGCTGCTCAACTTATTCCTGTTAAATTAATTCTAAAATATAAGTTTTATTGTAAAAAGAACTAATGGCTGGTGAAGAATATTGAAATCACAGAAAGATGAAAATTAAAGAAAAATGATCAAAGCTGAAGGGATCGCTCAGGTGTTTAAGAGTTACATAACACAGCTGAGCAGGGCAGCTGGCTTTTCAATCCCTGACCTGGAAATGCAAAGACAACAGGCTTCCTAGCCTGCCAGTCTAGTCTACTTGGCAAGTTCCAGGCCAGTGAGAAATCAACCCTGTCTCAAAAAAAGTGGATGAAGATGGGGAGGATGGATGTCTCCTGAAATTCTTCTCTGTCCTTCACACTCATCACTCACTCACACACATGTGCACCTGCACATAGAACACATATGTATGCACACATGAAGGGGAAGCCCAGCCAATCACCTTGTTGGTAGGGCGTGTTCCCCTTGGGCTAATATTTACTTATAAATCTTGCGGGTGTGCTTCCCACTTCCTCTTTGTTTTCCTGTGCTTTGCGGGAACTCTGGCTTTGTAAGTTCCACTTTTCTTACCCTTTTTAATGCTGAATATTTTATATTAAAGCTAGTCTGATTAATTCTATAGACCACCCACCAACACATACATATAAATATGTTTCAAATCATTCTTAATCTCAATTTAGTCCTTTTTGCCTTATTAATATTTTCTCTGCATTGTTTATATCATGCACTGTGCATGAATATATGCTTTGGCATTTTTTACTAAAATTTTCAACCCTTTTATGATTTATTATTTTGGACAAACAGATTTGTCACCTTCAAATGCATCTGGATTGCAAGCAACCCACCTGCATTGTTGTTGCCTGGAATAATTGTGAGCTGTCCCCAAGCTTTGCTCTTTTGTTTACTTCAGGTTTTTACTACAGGCCCACTTTCTCAATGCTGCCTCTACCCTGAGATTTTATCTCTATAATTTAAGTAAAGCATTATTTACTGTAGATATTTATTTTCTTTATATATTTTGCCTCTAGATTAAAATTAGATGATTCATTTTAATACCTGGTTTGTACATAGACTAGTGTTTAGCACATAATACAAATATGACAAATATTCTAAAGAAATGGATATGTAATCAATATACATCATGGCTATCTATTAGATGTTAGTCTACCCTCTATTTTAATTATTATATTAATTCATATTTTAATATAACATTTGTTAAAAATACTTATTCTGAACTGTGAGCAGAAAGTAGTGTTTTTTTCCCCCAGTAGAAGTATCAATAGGAAAAGGCCATTAAAAGATTCATAACCTTTGGACTTTCTGTCTCTGCTGTCAACTCATAGAGGTGCTCCCTGGATGCATGCTGACTATACCTGCCAGGGAAGCAGGTAGGTGATCTTCACTTCCTTCCTGTCCAATTCCAATTCCACAGCTTTATAGTAGACCACCTTATGTGGCCCTTTCTCTCTGTCCCCATTCCAAGGGGTTAAGAAGACATCCTATACCACCATCCCCTTGTCTCAGCACCCAAACCCAGATGAACTCCCTAGAAACCCCCTAGCCACAATGTTCAGGGAATCAGATAGGCTATAAGAGATATACACTTTCCCTCCTGCCCTCCAATGCCAATCCCCCAGTCTTATCCGTAGCTTGTAGCAGTCTACCTGCTGCGGCCTGTCCCCCTTCCCAGGGGTCTACATTAATTCTGGTGGTCTACCCAGACTGACTACTTTCTGTGTACCCTCTTACCTTACCCCCTTCTTGACCATCTACATTCCTTAGTGTAAGTACCAAATACATCAGAATACTGTCTACACAGGACCCCCAGTGGATATACTGGGCAGATCTCAGAAGATCCCATACCAGGCAACCCATAGCATCACATTCTTCTAAGAATAGGTAAGGGCAATAGAAACCAAGGAATAGGATATTGTAACAACCCAACAAAGACAAGACTATATATCAGTGCCTAAAATGACAAGCATCTCCAACCCAGATGCCAAGATACATAAAGCACAAAAACAGAATCAGTGACAACCAGGACAATTTGTCTCCACTAGGGCACAACAATCCTACTATAGTAGGTCCTGAGAAATACGATATAACTGAAATACAAGCAATGACCTTATAATGGGTATTAATAATATTAATATTAATGAAATTTAGGAAAATATGAATAGTAGAATAAAATGGAAAAAAGGGTACTTTAAAATGTGAATGTAGAAATAAAATCGCTAAACAACCCAAAAAATGAGGTATAAATGGAAATGAAAAAAAAATAGGAACTTGAATAGGAACTTTGGAGAAACTTTTCACCAACAGAATACAAGAAATGAAAGAGGAAACCTAAGGCATTGGAGAAAAGATAGAAGAAGCAGATACATCAAAAAAATTATTATAAATCTAAAAAACATTCAGACACTAAAGATCCAGGAAATCTGGAAAAGAATGAAAAAACCAAATCTACAAATAATAGGAGTAGAGGAAGTTGAAGAAACCTGGGCTAAGAATATTGAAAATATTTTAACAAAGTCATAGAAAAACAATCTCTTAATCTAAAGAGGAAAGTACCTATCAAGGGGTACAAGAAGCATACAGAACTCCAAATAAATTGAATCAGAAAATAAATTCCCCAGGTAATATAATAATTGAAACACTAATTGTACAAAAAAGAATTAAAATGAAAACAAAATAACTTAGAAAGATTTGTCTATTAGAATAACAATATTTAATAACAGCTATTCAACAAATACTCTAAAGCCAGAAATACCTGGACAAATTCTTTACAACATTTAAGAGACCACAGATAAAAGCCCAGACCACTATATCCAGAAAAACTTTGGATCACAATGATAGATATAGAAAGAACAGGGTTTAATGATGAAATAAAATTTAGAAAGTGGATCTTTACAAATTCAGCTTGAGAGAAGGCACTAGAAGGAAAATGTCAACCTGAAAATGTTAACCATACCCAAGAAAAAAACAAGAAATAAATTATTTCAGACCAAAAAATCAAAAGAAGGTGAAAAACACACCACCACAGCTAAAACCTAGAATTGACAAACACTGCTCATTGATAACTCTCAAAATCAATGGTCTCAGTTTCCCAAAAGAAAACAGAGACTAATGGAAGGGATGTGAAAACATGATTCATCCTTATTTTACATTCAAAAAACACATGCTAATATTAAGGATAGACATCATGGCATGGTACAAGAATGTACAAAGATATTCTAAGCAAATGGACCCAAGAAGAAGCTGATATAGTATAGCCACTTTACTATCTGACAAAATAGATTTCAAACCAAAACTAATCAGAAGAGATAAGAAAAAATACTAAATACTTAAGAAAGGGAAAATCCTCAAAGAAGATATTGCAATTCTAAATATCTGTGCACCAAATCCAAGGGCAACCAAGTTCATAAGAGAAATACTACTACAGCATAAATAACATCATCATTTCATTTATGCCCCAGCAATGCTTAAGTATGCATGGGCAGCCCATTTACGGCGGTTCTCCAGGTGTTCCTATCCTGGGCAGTCCTAGATGCTTGTGTTATTGTCATACTCAAGCCTCCACAGTCTTCCTTTATGCTGTCTATCCAGTGGTTTGGGGGCCTTCCTCTTTGCCTTATCCCATGCACTCTTCCAAGCAGTGCTATCTTCAGGTATCTGCCATCATTCATTCTCATAACATGGCCAAAGTATCTCAAGCACTATGCTGTATCCTGTAGTTTACTTCCTTATGTAGATGGAGATGTTTCTTAATGTTATTGTTGCACAGTATATCTCTTTGTGTGACTTTTATAATCTTCTTGAGACATGCCATCTCAAACATATTCAGCCGCTGTTCTGAGGAGAGTTTAATTGTCCAGGTTTCAGAGTTATAAAGGAGGAAGTTCAAGACTAGTGTCTCATATACTTGTAATTTTGTTATTCTCGTTATGTCTCTTGCTGACCAAACCTTGTCTAGTAGTTGGAATGCAACCCTCATTATCCCTATCCACCTCTTGACATCTGAAATTGCTCCCTCCTTTGAACTAAGGTTTTCTCGCAGATAAACAAAGTTGACTGTTTGCTTGAGGTTCTGATTCTTTACTTTATTACAATGTTAAAATCCTTGTGTGTTCTTCCCATGTATTCTCTTCTCTCAATCTTTACTTTCATACCAAGATTTTCACTGACTTCCACCACTCTATTTACCATGGCCTGGAGTTCATTTGGACTTTCAGCAACTAGAGCTGTATCATCCGCGAAACACAAGTTATTGATTCACCCACCAACTATCTTCATGCCTATCTCCTCATCTGCCAGGGCTGGTGCTGTACAATAGGCTCAGGGTCTTAAGCACTTCTCAGACTCTTCAGAGAGATATGGAAACCCGAAGTAATTTTCACGGAATGAAAGTACACAGTCATAATTCCCATACACAAGAAGAAGGAGGAGGAGGAGGAGGAGGAGGAGGAGGAGGAGGAGGAGGAGGAGAAGGAAGAGGAGGAAGAGGAAGAAAGAAGAAGAAGAAGAAGAAGAAGAAGAAGAAGAAGAAGAAGAAGAAGAAGAAGAAGAAGAAGAAGAAGAAGAAGAAGAAGAAGAAGAAGGACTGTTTGGATTACAGGGGCATTAGTTAGTTGTGCCATAGCAGCAAGATCTTCTCCTCCATTATCCTGCAAAGGATCAAGGACAGAAGAGAGGAAATCACAGCAGAGGCCTAGTGTGGATTCAGAGGTAACAGGAGCAAAATTGATCAGATCTTCACATTGAGGCAACTGGCAGAAAAATAAAAAGAATTTGGAAAAGACTTATATGTCTGTTTCATAAACTTCAGGAAGGCATTTGATAGCATTTGGAGGAAAGGACTTTGGGAAACAATGAGGTTCTACCCATTGGCTCAGATACCCAGAGAAAATCATAATACTTGATAATGTCTATAAAGACACCTGTGCATCAGTAAAAGTCTGAGGAGAACTGTGCTCAGTTAAAGTAGGAGTCAAGTAGGACTGTCGCAGGGATGTGTCCTCTACCACTACTCTTCAATATATTCCTGGAATTAGTAATAACAACAGCCCCTTATTTCACTCACTTACTAATAATTCTTGTTATGTGGAAATGAAGTTATTACTATTTTGGTGGACAACAATCTGATGACAAATGTGCAATACTTGTAGTTCATTTTTCAAAGCCTTTCATTAGTCCAGCAGTGTCATCTAACTCATTGTCTAAGTCTGGACCCTTGGCACTTGGTTGTGAGCCTAGCCTTTAACAGCTGAGCCATCTCTCCAGCCCAGAGGTATATTTTCTTAAAAGGGATGAAACAAACAACCTTTACCCACCTTAAACATTTCACTGGAAGGAGGAAACCTTGGCCTGCAGTGTGGAGCAATGCCGCAGGCAGGTTCGCCATACAAGCACAGGCTGTGGGGCAACACGCTTGTATGGATGTGTTTGACAGGTCGCCAAACTGTATGAGGCAAAGTGTGAGGAAGGCAAAAGTAATAGACCATATCACTCTTTTAGTTGGAGACTTTCACACTTCTTTTTCAGTAATTGATAGACTGAGCCGGTGGAAAATCAGTATGATTTCGATGATTTGCACAGCAATTCAAACCTATTGGCTTACTTAACAGTGCACAATAGTCCACTGACAACAGAGGAAAGTACTTTGTTCTCAAACACACATGGACATTCACTAAGACATTTTGGTCACATTTTGGACTGTGAGTCATAATTTAGCCAAACAAGATAAATGAAATTCATATAAAGTGCATCCTAGACCACAATGGCTTTGTGAATCGATGAATTCACACAATATAATGATATTCACTTACAAAATATGCTGTTTCTATGTTGTAATAAGAGCAGCGGGGCTGCGTCCCCGGCACCCGGCCGCCCGCATGGCTTATGCCCAAAATAATTACACAGAAACTGTATTCTTTTAAACACTGTCTGGCCCATTAGTTCCGGCCTCTTATTGGCTAGCTCTTACATATTGATCTAACCCATTTTTAATATTTTGTGTAGTACCACGAGCTGGCTTGCCAGAAAAGATCTTAACCTGCGTCTGTCTGGAGTGGGAAAATCATGGCGACTCACTCACTCGGCTTCTTTCTCCCAGCATTTTGTCTGTTTACTCCACCCACCTAAGAACTGGCCTATAAATGGGCCAAGGCAGTTTCTTTATTAAATAAAAGTAACTCCTCCATCATTTCTATATCCAAATATTACTAAATATAGCATGATATTGAAAAATAATTTCTATTAATTTGAAGACTAAGTCACATTAATTCATAATGATAGAACCGAATTACAAAAAGCCAGGGTTTAAGGGATACCAGCTCTCCCAGGTGGCCCTTAGGAAAAACGCGGAGAAGGGAAAGGAGAACTGGGAAGCCCAGGTGTTCATTCTCTGGAGGACAGTTTAAATAGCCTGGGTATTGGTCTTGACCCTGTCTGGGGAGGGGTCACCATTTGTCTCAGAGGTGGAGTCTGGACTCTGACAACCCTCAGGGGAGGGTCCTTGGAGAGGAACTTTCAACCAAACATTCCAGACTCCTTGGATATATGGATGCCAGGGGACTGGGGTGATGCCTGGACCAAAGATTCCAGACTCTTTGGATATAGGGGTTCCAGGGGCCTGGGATGATGCTTCCAACCAAACATCCCAGACTCCTGGGATATAAAGGTGTTGGGGGCTGGGATGATGCTTGTGTTATGGTTTTTGTCTCTTTAAGAGACAAGCCACACCCACTCCTGGAGACCCCTGCCCTCCTCTCGCCATCTTAGATTCTCACTGTCTTCTCTTGGCACATGCACTCTTTCTCTCGGGCCCTTCTCTGTCTCTCTCCTCTTCTTCTCTTTCTTCCTCTCTCCTCTAAGTAATAAATACCAAATACTATTCTGTACAATGTGTCTGCCCATGTGCCTTCTACCCACCACCTGCTCACACCTGCCCGCCTCACTGGGACCAGCACACCCGCCATGCACCAGCCCGCCCAGGACCAGTCACCACTCCAGGGTCCGTAGCCATCTCTGCCTGGGACTAACTTCTCCGATCTTGCAGCATTTTTAAAAGCCTGGACCCAAACACCCATAAATACAGCTGGTCTAAGCAGCCAATTTTACTTAAAATACATGTTCAAATTTTAAACAGTGCATAGGCAAAATAAAATCCCTTTAAGACTCCTAATGCACAAGAATTTGAGGCAGAAGCATAAGAGCCGGAGATTAGCACTGTAGTACAATGTGTTCCAGGCCTGGGTTATATTATGACTCACTGTCTCTGAAAAATATATAAAAAAAAAAACTTAGAACCATGTCAATGAGGGAAAACAATCATTGTGAAGAGTTGAGACACAAAGTTACCCTGTTAGAGGGCACAGATGGCTTTTCTAGTAACCGGAAGAGTAAAGTAATGATAGAATTCAGTAATCTCCAGGGAAGAGGCTTTCAGCTCATGAAGGAAATTAGCTTTGTTCATTACTGTGGTTTTTGTTAGATTTTATTTTGACTCATTTGCTCCTATGCTTTCCACTCTGTTTTTTTTTTCTCTCTCTCTTTTAGAAAGTTCCTGAATTCAGCTTAACCAGTGCTGTCTTGAGTTGTTACAGTCAATTACAACTGTCAAGATTGCTCCTCAGTAATCTAGCAGGCTTGCATAGTTACCAGCAAACTACTAGTTGAATAGTCCAATCATAATCTTTCCCACGTTCAGAACATGCCTTTAAAATTAGTATTCTGTGGCATGGTTTAGATGTCATGAGACAGAGAGAACACCTCCTAGAACACCAACAGTTATGCTACCACAGGTTGACATCTCCCAGTGTGTAGAAAAGCAGTTTTCTCAATTGTTTTTGCTGTTTAACTGGCATCAGTCACAGCCCAGATAGTGTTTCATCCCTTTAAGAAGCAAAGTTTTCTCAAGTATTTTATGTAAAGTCTATGACCTGCACTACATCACAGAGCTTTTTGATTAATATTTATCTCACTGGTTGCCATTGCAATATCCATATCTTCAATTTAGCAAAATAAGCACATGCATCAAGAACAATGTGCACGTTGACCTCTGAGAGACCTCAGCACATCAAATGAAGACCACTGTAGCTGGCCCGACACACCAATCATATTCTTTGTTGTATTATTTATATGACTCATAGCACTAAATATGCCACATAAAAGGCAGGATAAATTTTCATTCTTTGTCATTTCTTGTGTTCCTATATGCTTGGCACATAAAGCACAATGATTTTTTTTAAATTAAAATTAACATGTATTAAGTATTCAATAACTGCTTAATGGCTAGCTCTATCAGTAAAGCAGACTTATGCTCTTTCTCAATACTCTACATTATTCACAAGGTTCCCCACAGCTTTCTACAAATCTGAATTCTATAGATCTATATACTACTGTCAAGAAATACTCATGTGATTAGATATGAGCACATGAACACTAGGAACAATGGAGATGAAGTTAAAGTTGCTTAATCTACTATGACCATATCTGAGTACTATTATTAGCATGACTATGCGATAACCAATAGCATTCTGTAAGATTTTAAGCTTTTCCTGTATCTCATAATCTTCTTAAAGAAAAACTTAAGATTACAACTTAAAATTAATTTTAATTTATATCTATATTTTAGAATGCATCATAAGGGCTGGAGAGATGGCTCAGTGGATAAGAACTTTGCCTGCTCTTCCAGAGGTCCTGAGTTCAATTCCCAGCAACCACATGGTGGCTCACAACCATCTGCAGTGAGATTTGGTGTCCTCTTCTGGCCTGCAGCGATACATGCAGGCAGAATATTGTATACATAATAAATAAATAAAACTTTAAAAAAAACATAGAATGCATCATAAATTAGTTAAAGGAACTAAAAAAAAATCCCTTTTGGGTTGTTATGGTAATCTCACTGTATTAAAACAATGCTTTATACTACCTCTGATATTATCTTATTATTTACCTATAAATAGATCAACTAATTGACTTTAAATTGAGTTTCTAATATAGTAAGCATATTAAACAAATTTTATTAAATGAATTTATTTTTAACAAAATATGATTTAAAAATTTCTTAACAGATATATGTATCTGAAAAATATAAAACTTGTTAATATACTGTGCAATTCTTTTTTTTGAACCACTTCTACATTTTTAACTATATACATTAATTCATTTTAATGTTTTATTAATTCATAGAGGATTTCATACAGGTTTATTTTGATCACATCCAGTTCCCTTCTACTTCATCCTCTATCAGCTCCTAGATCTCCTTCCTCACGTTCCTCAACTTTATATCTTCTTGTTCCCTTTATTTATTTTTATTTTTTTTATCAAAAATTTCCACCTTCTCCCCTCTTCCCAATTCCCTCCTCTCCCCTTCCCCATCCCCTTCCCTCTCCAGTCCAAAGAGCAGTCAGGGTTCCCTACCCTATGGGAAGTCCCACTCCCTCCAGATCCAGGAAGGTGAGCATCCAAACAAACTAGGCTCCCACAAAGCCCGTCCATGCAGTAGAATCAAAACCCAGTGCCATTATCCTTGGCTTCTCAGTCAGCCTCCACCATCAGCCACATTCAGAGAGTCTGGTTTGATCACATGCTCCATCAGTCCCAGTTCAACTGGCCTTGGTGAGCTCCAATTAGATCAGTCCCACCGTCTCAGTGGGTGGATGCACTCCTTGTGGTCATGACTTCCTTGCTCATGTTCTCCCTCCTTCTGCTCCTCATTTGGACCTTGGGAGCTCAGTCCAGTGCTCCATTGTGGGTCTCTGTCTCTATCTCCATCCATCGTCAGATGAAGGTTCTATGGTGATATGCAAGATATTCATCAGTGTGGCTATAGAAGAAGGCCAGTTCAGGCACCCTCTCCTCTGCTGCCCAAGGAACAAGCTGGGGACATCTCCTTGGACACCTGGGAACCCCTCTAGAGTCAAGTCTCTTGCCAACCCTAAAATGGCTCCCTTAATTAAGATATCTACTTCCCTGCTCCCACCTCCACCCCTCCTCCATCCCAACCATCCCATTCCCCCAAGCTCTCCCCAACCTCCCCTTCTCCCTTCTCCCTTTTCCCTTCTATCTATGCATCTCCCCTTACCCCCACCCTAGCCCCACCACCATGCTCCCAACCCCTACCCGGCAATCTTATCTACTTCCAATATCCAGGAGGATAACTATGATTCTTCTAAAGATATTTTAAAAGATATCTACAAATCTTCATGACAGATACTTCAACAAATGCTTTTTGTATATCTATCTTCTTCTGAATTATTTACATAAGTCATATTTTCTTAATGTTATGCCCAGTCAATGGGGACCCCGAAAGACCACCAGGGAGACTGACTCACTGAAATGCAAAAGCAAGGCTTATTCTGTGCACAATACAAGCCAGCAGGAACCTAGTCAGTGCAGCAGCAACAAGAGGAGGTACCCTGCCCTGCTAGAGGGCATTATTTAAGGGCAGAAGCCAGAAAAGTTACATTAGCAGTGTGTGTATGGACAGGTGATCCTCTCTACAATGGTTGGAAATTCAGGAATTTCCTTTGCATGGTCTGCTCCTGGGTGGTATCTGGGTAGTCTCAGTTTATGGTCCTTGTCAGAACCAGGTATTGCCTCAGGGTAAACTACTGAGACTCAGGCCTCTTTTAAGCTTGTCATACTGGGGCCTACATCTACAAATCATATTATTAGCTTACTCAACACTTTTATTTTCTTTCATTTCTACCTCACGGGCCATATTCTAAAGACCTTTTTTTCCTTTTGCAGCAAGTTTATTTATTTGTATTTTTATTTATTTATTTTATATCCCGACTGCAATTTTTCTTCCCTCCTCAAGAATCTCTCCCTCAACTTCCCTCCATGCCCCCATCCACTCCTCTTTTCCTGTTCAGAAAGCAGCAGGCCTCCCATGGGTATCAACAAAGCATTGCATATCAAGTTGCAGTAAGACTAAAAAACCCACCACACCTTGTATTAAGTCTGAGAAGGGCAATTTAATGTGAGGTATAGTTTACAAGAGCCAGTCAAAAAATTAGGGACAGCTCCTGCTCCCTTTGTTAGGATTCCTACAAGTAGACTAAGATACACAACTGTCACATACATGTAAAGCGCCCAGCTGATCCCATGCAGACTCCCTGATTTTTGGTTTAGACTCTACCAGTTCCTATGAGCCAGTTTAGTTGTTTCTGTTGGTTTTCTTGTCGTGTCCTTAAACCCTCTGGCTCCTACAATCCTTCCTCCCTCTCTTCAGTAAGATTCCTGGAGCTCTGCCTAATATTTGGCTGTAGGTCTTTGAAACTGTTTCCATCAGTTACTGGATGAAGGCTCTCTGATGACAATTAGGGTTGTCACCAATCTGATCACAGGAGAAGACAAGGTTATGTGCAACAGATTTATTTTTGACTTAAAGAAATTTATTCAATTTTTATAGCATTCTAGTAAAATATTAAATGAAATTTTATATCTATTTTTTAAATTGTAGCTTATAAAATCTGATCATTAGCATTCTTTGTTATTATTTACTTCTAAATGTGCTTTTGGCTAGGTATTTTAGGAGTTTTTGATTTTATTTTAAGGCCTTTCCCACAAAACTGAACCCATATCCCATAGAGATTTAGAGAATGAATATGCTGTAATCATTCAGCCACAAATAAGGCTGCACTTCCGGGTTCTAAAGCCATACCATGCAGACAAGCCCTTAGGCAGAAGTGCCTGAATGTTAAAGGGCCCCATAAGACCCATATGCATGCATGCGTGGTTACATCATCCATGTATGACTTAGTGAAGCCCTTACATGCATACGTGAGTTTGTCATCTGCCTATGACTTAGTCATGTCAACCCCCTGTGCACATGAGCTAGGCAGATTTTAAAAGCTGGACGTGGCATCTTCCTCTCTCTCTCTCTCTCTCTCTCTGCACACTGACTTCCCAGGCCTGTGCACGCCTCCTCTAATAAACTCCTAAGCAGGTTTGTTGTGTGTTCTGTGTTTCCTTCTCACTCGCACCAGGTAATTTCATATACCATGTTGACAATGTTAGAAGATTTGCTGTCAGATGAAAGTTTAACTCATTTTATGATGGTTCTGCTTATTATCACATTGGCAAAATGAGTCAGAGACCAATAGACATATCAATATACTTCTTCATGCCCTTTTGTAAAGTACACTAGCCCCATTCATTGGGGCAGATCACCCATGATTTAAATCTCTTCCAAAATGACCAACTCTTAATATTATTTGAAGTGATGCTTTAGCCTCAGTTCTGCAAGGATTGAAACACTGGAACCACAATAATGTATAAATAATAAAGACAATGTAACAAATAAAATTAACAATTTTTTATACTTATTTTTATTTATTTATTTATTTTTATTCTTTTTTAATTAAAATTTCCACCTGCTCCACGTTTCCCATTTCCCTCCCCCTCCTCCTACATGCAAAGTAATCTGAATATTTCCACTTTAGTTTGAGTTTTGTATCTTTCCAAATATAAAATAGTGTGATTCTTGTATGAAGCTCAAAATAAGTAAATAATCTGCTGCCTCTTCGGTGCAAAGGGAGCGAGTGGTCAAATTCACCTTCTGGATATTGATGCTTGTAATGTTATCTTGGTCCAGGTTGTAAGTACCATTCTGATCACTGACAGAACAGGATATTTACAATATGCATGATTTGCTATATAGGTATAAAAATTCATAAAACGTGACAAAGATTTAGCTCCAACGTCTTCCTTCAGCCAATCACCATCCAGAAAGGAACATCTAAATACTACATGCTCTAAACAAGGTGCTCAGTTTTCCTGTTCATGGCATCTATATTTTCTTTTTGCCTCCCTTATTTATCTAGGATTTTATCTCATAGGTGCTGTCAAATATTTATCACCATAGAAACAGTGAGAAGTTCCCTTAAGGATGTCTTACAAACACTTTTAGTGGCCGTCACTGTGCCAAATTGCTCTGCAAAGTCTCTCTTCCATGATCTAGGCATCGATTCTATGGATTCAATGTACCATTACTAGCTTTTAATTACAGCATAACACACTTTGAATTATATGCCTCTTAAGTAATATTTCCTTTTTGTATTAATCTGTATTCACTATAATGCTAGATGATGCCTGGTATGTGTCTATTGCTTGCAGCTCCTTTTCAATCATTGGCTCCTCATGTTCACATGTTTTCATATGTATTTATTAGCAGATTGATAGTATTCTCACAATTGTGATGAAACATTTCATACCCTTTACTCCTTTTGCTTCTTCCTACTGATACTTGGGAAAAATATAAACATTTTGAAATGTTGTGAATGCATATGTAAGATTACATAAGCCAGACCTCCTGTCTGTCAGGAATCAGGAGGTGAGGAAAGTGAAATGTCATTCCCTGAAATCACATATGCCTCCACATCTGCAGACATTACATAGGGCTTACCCAGTTCTAAAACAACTTAGTTTTTGTTGTTGTTAACAGTGATTTCTTATACAAGGAATTTAAAACATTGTGAGTTTCTACTTTTTATTCAGGTTAAGTACTTAAAGCAAAGCTACTGCTTCAGTCAGGCATAACAGATGCCATCAGGAACAGAGAACTCTCTGTGATCAAACTTCAATCTGCTATTTACACATGCTCCTGAGAACCCAAATGCACCTCATTTCAAAAGAAAGAAGACAGTTGATTTCACCTGAAAGTACATTCTGCCTTTAAATTGCTTGAGAAACATATGAGTAGATGTTTCTCTGTTGCTGTACAAGGGAATCTAAAGAGAATCATTTTCACATGAAAATCACAGCTTCCAATGTTTCCTAATATGATATGATGCTTAAACGCCTTTTAAAAGCACAAACAACAATGAATTCATAAATATAAAGGATTCATTTATATTCTAATATATAGCACATACTGTGTTAATTTTATTGAGCCATTTCTTTAGATTACAGAGGCAGAATTTCATAAAAAGGACTTACTAGTTGACAGTGGCTTCAAGAAAAATATTATAAATAAAATCTGGCAGTTTTGTTCCACACTGTGGGAATACTGTAGCCCAAGATTTCACCTCTGTAAAGAACCCTGAATTACTGGGTAGTAAGAAAGAACTTAATAATTAATATTCATACTAGATTTAACATATTTTGTCAGAATTTTTATAGTTCTTAGCATTTCCCAATACCTCAGGGAGAAATGACTCACTTTATCCAGGACCTAGCCTGGTGAGTTTGCCTGCTCTTCCTTTCCAGGCATCCTCCACAACCTGCCAGATCTGCTCCATATACCACATCCAGTGTCCAAGCCTAATCTCCACACATATGACTACATGACAACCAACCTGTAGGCTTACATCATGAGCTTCCAAGGCTACCTCTGATATGCAGGCCCCTCCCACACCACCTCCAAACTCTCCTCCTGACCACATCTACTCCACCATTCAGGTTTGGACCACGGTACACACCTTGCACACAAGCCCAGTCCCTTCTGCTCACCTAAGCCATTTCCTACCTTAAGGCCCAAACACAAACCTTTCATTCTACCCTAATGTACACTACTGAAAACTCAAGAACAATGGCAATGGGTTTTTGATCCTACTGCACGTACTGGCTTTGTGGGAGCCTAGGCAGTTTGGATGCTCACCTTACTAGACCTGGATGGAGGTGGGTGGTCCTTGGACTTCCCACAGGGCAGGGAACCTGGATTACTCTTAGGGATGATGAGGGAGGGGGACTTGATGGGGGAGGGGGAGGGAAACGGGAGGTGGTGGCGGGGAGAAGGCAGAAATTTTTAATAAATAAATAAACAAAAAAAGACATAAAACTGACAAAAGAATGCTTAGATCTCATTCCCAAAACACAAACCATAAGTATGAAAGATAAGTCAGTATCTCCCCTCCAAAACCTACTAGTACTGTAGAAATGTTTCCCAGTGAGAATAGCCTAGATGAATCATGAACACAGAATTCATTAAAAAAGAAGAGAAAAACAAAGAGGAAAGGGAAGAGATAGAAGAAGAAGAAGAAGAAGAAGAAGAAGAAGAAGAAGAAGAAGAAGAAGAAGAAGAAGAAGAAGAAGAAGAAGAAGAAGAAGAAGAAGAAAAGAAAGAAACTCCATTAAAGAATTTGAAGTGATACTCAAGAAAACATGGACATAAGAATAATGAAATGGCAAATGCAATCCTGGATTTAAAAATAAAAATAAAGAAATATAAATATTGAGTAGGATTCAAGCTGAAATGAAGATGAAATTGAAAAACCTAGTAACTCAATGAGAAAAATGAAAGGAAATCCTTGTAAGTAAAATGAATCCAGCGAAGACAGTGTCAGGATTTGAAGATACAGTAGAGGCTCAATAATAATACAATAATAACAATAACTAAAAGCCACAGGGAAGGAACATTCCAGAAACATAGGATCTTAAGAAAAAAAACTTCAACATAGGCATAGAAGAGGAAGAAAAATCCCAAGTCAATGGCATGGACCAGATATTCAACAATATTATAGAAAAAAACTTCAGGAAATTGAGGAAAGACATCCACACAGATATGAGAAGCACATATAATGCCACACAGACAAGACCAGAAAAGAAATTGCTTAGCATGTCATAGTTAAAACAGAGAACCCAAACTGAATCTGACCTAATGCCTTCTCCATGAAAATTTTCATAGTACCAGAAGGTACCACACAACTTTCAAAGGAGGCAAGCAGCCAGCAGCCCTATCCAGGTATGACACCAATGAACAATATTGGCCTGCATGGCACAATGCCCCAAAAGGTGCCAAAGTGGTGTGCATACCTTGACAGTAGCCAAAAACACTCGAATTCAACTTAGACCCACTCAGTAAGTAGGAAATTATGCCTGGTACAAGAAACTTAGCCAAGTACTCAGGGCTAGTAAAGTCATGGATCTTGGAAGAAAACCTACAACTGCCACTATACTAAATGAGCATTATCCTAACTAATTTCTAATTATTCATTCTTTTATGTGGAGGTAAGTGTCATTCTTACCCCATTGCAAGGAAACATCTCTTGGTAACAGATGGAGACCATTTCACAAAACCACAAATGAAGAAAATGCAGAGTTGATAATCCCTGTCCCAAGTCCCTAAAGATACATCTACAATTTTCCCACATCTAAGGTCCAGGGACCAATGTGGAAAAGGAGGCAGAAAGATTGTAAGAGCCAGAGGATCATGGGTTGGTTTGTGAGACTGGATTTTCTAGTAATGTCAGAAGATACACAAGTATGATTTCACCAATGAGACTGCCTAACCGTGAGCTGAACAAGTACAACAAAAGACATGCTAATGTGGATATGGAAAATCCAAGAGGCCTAAACCCTACACAAAGAGTTCAGGCAACTCAGAAATAGTAAGAGTAAAAGAAATAGTCTTCACCAGGGAAAAGTGTACCAGTTGGTTATCTAATATCAAATTATCAGCCCTGAAAATATATACACAAGTAGTATTATACAGACAAAGAAGGTTATATTTATGTATTTAGGAATATAAACATACATACAAAAATATGAGCATATAGTTGATAGCAATTAATGAAGACAGAGGCCATGAGAAGGGTACATATGGG
Source organism: Chionomys nivalis (assembly GCF_950005125.1). Classification (NCBI taxonomy): domain Eukaryota; kingdom Metazoa; phylum Chordata; class Mammalia; order Rodentia; family Cricetidae; genus Chionomys; species Chionomys nivalis. The sequence continues at coordinate 32,008,397 of NC_080111.1, read as the reverse complement.
AGGGTTTAAAAAAAGAAAGAGAAGAGGGAATGACTTAATTATAATTGTGTTATTCCTTCAAATATAAAAGAAGGAAATAAAAACATACCAAGTTTGACTGTAGGGAATCATGGCATTGGCCTGTTTTAACTGCCTTGAGATGCATGTATGATAGGTTTTTCAGAATTGTCTCTGAATCCTGGGGCAACAAGTACCCTTCGCTTCTTGAGAAACTGAGGTATTTCCTCAGAGAGTGGAGCATTCAGATTGTCTATGTTTCTCTGCATTCCTTAGAAGTGATCAAACTAAATAAAAGTTTGGCAGAAAAATTAGTCTTAGACATTTATCTTCCATATCCTGTATAGCTTGCAAACGTCATTGTATCCTGGCAACTACTATTGTATTCTTCCTGGAAACCTCCATTATATTTTGTCTCTGGTAAGAGTATAAAAATTCTGAATGCTTGGAATAAACTTGGCCGAGTCTCAATCTTGTTGAGACTTCCTCTTACTCCAGGCCTGGTTAGGATTCCAATCAACCATATCTAAACTATTCAACACTGAGGATGGAAAGTAAAGTTCAGTCTCTAGACTGTTTAAGGTCCATTGAGAGGAAATGCATACACACAAACCATACTGAGCCCTAGAGCAATGAGGTACATAGTGCTACAAAGTACATTGCAGAGAGACTCTGGTGGCTTAAATGAGGTATTCTCTCACCTCAGTCCCCAGTCGATGCTGTTGTTTAGGTGGATTCTGAGAATAGATCTCTTTGCATGTTTTTGAGATTTCAAAACCTCCCAACATACCTAATGTACTCCACTTTCTTCCTGATGTTCAAGATGGGAGGCCTCAGGTTTCTGCTCTCAACATCCATTTCCTGCTGTTTACTGTCTCATCAAGGACTCCAGCCTTCTGGAACTGAAGCCCAAAGAAATTGTTTATCTCATTTATGTACACCTCTTAAGTTTATAAAACTTTGTCACCTTCTTTTTCCTGTAAAACTACCATAACTATCAGGTCTACCCATTAAGGTCTCTAATATTATATATAGATATATTGGCTCTCTCAGACATGCTTTCTCTGTGTAACAGAACTAGCACTTGTAGACCAGGCTGGCCTCAAGCTCATGGTGGTCCACCTGCCTCTGCCTCCTGAGTGCTATATTTTTTAAAAGATACATTTAACTATACTTTGTGAACTTTTTTGTTCATATATTCAACAGGAACATAATTTCATGTATAGCTTTACCTGGACTTTTTATCCTTTGTTAGTTTCCAATAAAATTTTGAGTTTATTTTGCAATTTTGTTAGTACTTTAAGTTCTCAGATTTTAATCTTTTTTTTTTTTTTTTTTTTTGGTTTTTCGAGACAGGGTTTCTCTGTGGCTTTGGAGCCTGTCCTGGAACTAGCTCTTGTAGACCAGGCTGGTCTCGAACTCACAGAGATTCACCTGCCTCTGCCTCCCAAGTGCTGGGATTAAAGGCGTGCGCCACCACCGCCCGGCTTCAGATTTTAATCTTGATGATATCTGAAACGTTTCACGTATGGATATCTCTTCACCTTAGCTTCAGTTTCTTCTTAGTGGATTTTTTTTTATAGATTCCTTCTTGTCTTATGATGGATGAGGCACATCTGGTGGCTTGTGTGTAGTTTTAGAAGCCCCTTAGCCATAAGCAAATCAGAAATAATTTTCTGTATTTTTATATGAATGCTTTTACTCTGCTAAAAGTTGTAATTCATATTCATCTGTCATGCAAGACTGGTGTTTCTTCTTTCCTCGGAGCTTTGTATTTCCTATGTACAGTCCTCAGAGACATGGGCTAGCAATAAATCAACATCACCCTGTGAAGAGAGATTGTTTTCTATTGAATGCTTTTGTCAAGGTGGGGGCCCTCTGAGTCTGACTTTAGTGAAGGGAGCTGGATGCTAATCTCTATGTCATGTCAGACTCATGATCTGTTCCTGAAGAGTCATACTACCCAAGATAAAGGAGTCCACTGGCTCATTATGATAGTTCATGCTTCATTTCTTCTTAAATTCTGTCATCTATATATTTCTCTCCCTTTCATGAAAAATTAAACAAACATTAATTTTCATGATTTCTACTAATTCTTAACTAGAATGTAGTATGTGTGGGGGGTTGCATGCATTTAGAATTCTTCATGTATATATACAGTGTCATATGCATGTCTTTTCTTGATATTTCCCTCATTATTATTTTTTGGGGTGAGAATTTCTCCCTGAACCCAAAGCTCACTGTTTGGCTAGACTGGCTAGCCAACAAACTCATTCGGTGCCTTTGCTCCAGTCCCCCCCTGTAGTTAAAGGCATGTTCTGCTACCGGACCTGGCTTTTACATGGAATCTGGGATTCGAACTTGGGGACTTGTACAGGCATTTTATCAAGTGAATTCTCCTCTAGCCCCTAGGGTTTATTTAAAGTTATCATTCCCTGAAATTCTGAAGAGCTAGAGTTTATAAATGTTACTTGCTTGACTTTTGTTTTGAATCTAAATTATTTCCCTGGTATCTCTTTCACTGCATCGGATGTGTAGCTCTGTCTCACTCTCCTTGAGTTTGAGCCTAGGTTAGCTCATTAGGGGTGAAGAGCTTAGGTTAACTCATTAGGGGTGAGGAGCCTAGTTTAGCTCATTAGGGGTGAGGAGCCTAGTTTAGCTCATTAGGGGTAAGGAGCCTAGGTTAGCTCATTAGGGGTGAAGAGCCTAGGTTAGCTCATTAGGGGTGAGGAGCCTAGGGAGGGTCACCCTAAGCAGGCAAAGGCTCCTAACTTTCTGCTACTTACATCTCTTTGATTCTGGATCACTCTGTAGGAAGCAAACAATGTGGGATAAAATCACAGCACACTTTACGTACTGTTAATTAAAGTCTTCTTACATTTGCCTTTATAATGGACAATGAAATTATTTGGCATTATAACTTTATTTTTTCTTATGGTTAGTCAATAAAATTTTAATTCTTAGCCTTAAAAGTATAAGGCTTTTTGACTCTTGGTTTAAAAGAATTATGAGAAAATTTAAAGCTATAGGAGCTGAAAGGAAGTAGATGTCACTTCTTTATGCGCACAAAGTAAAAGTTAAACATTGATCCTTATAAAAACTACAGTCTTCTGATGTCATCACTGTGTCTTGCTAAAACTACAATTATGAGATGCTTAGAGTCACAATTTCTTTGCTTAACTAATAGTCTGGAATAATATTTAAGTGGATACCCTTATTTGCTCAAAGCCATAAATAATGAGAATTTTCTTTGATAGCTAAAATTACTTTGCTGACCTTACCCTGATGTGGAATGTCCTTCTGTATATGTGTTGTGTTTACTGATTGATGAATAAAGCTGTTTCTGCCAATGTCTTAGCAGAGTAAAGCCAGGCAGGAAATCTAAACAGAGATATAGAAAAAGAGTAGGTGGAGTAAAAGAGATGCCATGTAGCTATGCTGAAGGAGACAGATGCCTTGATACCTTTACTGGTAGGCCACAGCCTCGTGGTGATACACAGATTAATAGAAATGGGTTAATTTAAGCCATAAGACTTAGTTAATAAGAAGCCTGAGCTAATAGGCCAAACAGTGTTGTAACTAATACAATTTCCGTGAGATTATTTGTGTCTGAGAGTACAGCAAATGAACTGTCTCTGCCTTCATTGCCCCCTCATATGTACATAAGAGGAGGAATAAACAAAATAACACATTATATATTTTATGTAGCCATCCTTGGCTAAACAAAAATTCTCAGCAAGTGTCACTTCAGAAAACAGTGGTTCCTCCACAGGAAACTTGAATGCTAAAATGCGGAATGGACAGGACACACAGGCGTTGCTTGGTCTACACAGAGGCAAGGCCTACGCTTTATCTTTCCTATGTGTGCTGATCTCCCACCCTGGTTTCCAGATCCTTCCTTTTCACTGTTTTATATTTTATAGCTTTATTTTTGTAATAATGCCCTTTTTATCCTTTCTTTCAAATAATTTTAATGATTTTGGAAAAATTCTTACTTTTAAATGTCTCCCCACAAAAGTCAGGTCATCCAAAGCTGCAGTATAAAACTGCTAAGAAAAGTAAATTAAAACAAAACAAAACCATTAAAAAAAACACAGATACTGGCTGTCTTAGCTTTTCTATTGCTACTCTATGACCATGGCAACTCTTATAAAGAAAAACATTTAATTGAAGCTGGTCAATTTCAGAGGTTTAGTCCATTATTATTTTTTTCTACGCTTTTTCTTAGGGGCCACCAAACAGCTTCTAAATCATGACACAGTGCCTTATTACTAGTTTTGAATGCTTGGCCTAAGCATGTTTCTAGCTAGCTCTTTTAATTTAAATTAACTTGTTTCTGTTTATCTACCTTTTGCCTTGAGCTTACTGCCTTTCTTACATCTGTTTATCTTACTTTCACTGCTTTTCCATGTCTGGATGACTGGGTGCCTGCCAGCTTCTTGCCCTGGACATGTCTCTCATTCTTCCCTCCTTCTTATCTTGTTTTCTTCTAGATTTCTCCTCCCATTTACTCTTTCTGCCACCAGCCCCACCTAGCCTTTCTCCTGTCTAGTTACTGGCTAGACAGTCAGACAGACCGGTCAGCCTTTTATTAGACCAATCAGGTGCCGTAAGCAAGGTGAAACACATCTTTGCATAATTAAACACACATCCTTACATTGTTAAATAAATGCAGCATAAACAAATGTAATACACCATCACATAGTTAAAGTAATATTCCGCCACATAAAAAATGTAACAGATCTTTGCATAATTAAACTGATATTCCACAATAATTATGACAGGAAGCATCACAGTGTGCAGGAAGATATGGTGCTGGAGAAGGAGCTAAGAGTTCTACATCCAGTTTGGCAGCAGGAAGAGAACTGGCTTGAGCTTCTGAGACCTCAAAGCCCAACCACTAGTGACACACCTCTTCCAACAAGGCCACACCTCCAAATAGTAACACACCCTATGGAATTCAAACATGTGAGTTTATGGGAGTCTATTCAAACAATCACATTCCATTCCCTGATCCCCAAGGCATTTCATAATGGAAAAACTGCATTCAGTTCAACTTCAAAAGTCCACATAGTCTATCACAGTCTCAAACTTGTTTCAAAGTCCCAGATCTCTTCTGAGACTCACGCAATCTTTTAACTGTAATCACCTGAATATTGGAAGTAGACAAGATTGCCGGGCAAAAATTGAGAACTTGAAGGTGGGGGTAGGATGGGGATAAGGGGAGATGGAGAGAAAAGTGAGAAGGGGAGGATAGGGAGAGCTTGGGGGAATGGGATGGTTGGGATAAAGGAAGGCTGGATATGGGAGCAGGGAAGTATATATCTTAATTTAGGGAGCCATTTTAGGGTTGGCGAGAGACTTGACTCTAGAGGGGTTCCCAGGTGTCCATGGAGATGTCCCCATCTAGTTCCTTGGGCAGCTGAGGAGAGGGAGCCTGAAATGGCCCAATCCTACAGCCATACTGATGAATTTCTTGGATATCACCATAGAACCTTCATCTGGCGATGGATGGAGATATAGACAGAGACCCACATTGGAGCCCTGGACTGAGCTCCCAAAGTCCAAATGAGGAGCAGAAGGAGGGAGAACATGAGCAAGGAAGTCAGGACTGCGAGGGGTGCGCCCACCCACTGAGACGGTGGGACTGATCTAATGGGAGGTCACCAAGGCCAGCTGGACTGGAACTGAAAAGCGTGGGATCAAAGCGGACTCTCTGAACGTGGCGGTCAATGAGGACTGACTGAGAAGCCAAGGACAATGGCACTGGGTTTTGATCCTACTGCATGTACTAGTCTGTTTGGATGCTCACCTTCCTAGACCTGGATGGAGGGGGAAGGACCTTGGACTTCCCGCAGGGCAGGGAACCCTGACTGCTCTTTGGACTGGAGGAGGAGGAGAGGAGTGGGGGGAGGAGGAGGAAAATGGGAGGCGGGGAGGAGGTGGAAATTTTTAATAAAAAAAATAAATAAAAAATCTAAATGAAAAAGCAGGTCACATATTTTCAACAGGATATCCATTATCATTCCAAAAGAGACAAAGAGGAACATGGTAAGGAAATACTGGACCAAAGTGAAACCAAAAACCAGGTGGGAAAACTCCGAACTGTATGTCAAACTCTTTCTGATGTCAAAACTCTCTTTAGATCTATAACTCTTTTCAACATTGTGGACTGCGACACACTTCTTTCACTTGGGATGGTTCCACTCCATTAGCAGTTTTTCTTGACAGGTACACCATGACTCTGATACACAGGCTTCACTTTCACGGCTGTTATGAAGGCCTCTCTTAGGCCTCCATGCAGGAGCACCCCAGAAACATTCTTGACCACAGCTGTTTTCTTTAGCCATGGATGTGGATTCCATGACCCTTTTTGTTGTATTCTAGACTCTAAAACCAGAAACATATGGCTGAAGCTGCCCTGTTCTGCTGCTTGCTGGGGCTGGAATGTGGCTCCCTTGTTCAACTACATCTTCATGAGTTTACTATTTTTAATGGTTTCCTTTACTGCAGAAGCTTGACTGTCCTAGAACTTTCTCTGTCAACTAGACTGGTCTTATACTCAGACATCCATTTGCCTCTGTCTCCTGAATGCTGGTATTATATTGTGCACCACCATGCCTAAGCTGTTCTTTAATTTCTTTGCAGAATTTGGAAGCTTAGCCCAATGGGACCTCATCCTGAGATCACCATTCCATTTAATTATTCTAATAGCATATCAGATTTTTAAAAATATCTGTTCATCTCCTAGAATAAATGACTACAATCTCCATTCCACTTTCTTGTATCCCTTTTATCCTTGAACTGTACATTTATATTTTTCCTCGCTCAGCTTGCTTTCTTTTATTATAGATTTTCATAAGAAAGAACACTAATAACCACATGACAGAGTTAATAATATTCTCTTTTGAGATTTCCTCTACCAACAGATTAAATTTAAACTCTTCACTTTAGCCTCAAGCAGATTTTTTGACCAAGGGCAAAAATCAGTCACATTCTTCACTAAAATATCACAAGAATTATCTCTAGGGCCACATATTAATAATCTTATCTTCTGAAACCTTTTGAGCCAGGCCCCTACAGTTCAAAACACCCTCAGCACCATTGTCTTCCATGATCCTACTAGTGTGGTCCATTAATCCCACTTAAAGTGTTTAACTGATTTTTCAAATCCAAAGTTCACATTCCTCCAAATGAAAGCAAGGCCAGGTCTATCATAGCAATACCCCAGTCTTTGGTTTCAACTTCTGTCTTAGTTAGTACTTCTATTGCTGTGAACAGACACCATGACCATGGCAACTCTTATAAAGGGAAACATTTAATTGAGGCTTGATTATCAAAGATTTATTCAATTATTTTCATAACAAAAAGTATTGTAACTTGAAGGTAGACGTGGTGCTGGAAAAGGAACTGAGAGTTCTACATCTGGTTTTTCAGGCTGCAGGAAGAAAACCAGCTTGAGTTTTTGATATTTTAAAGCCCATCCCCTAGTGATATACCTTCTTCCAACAAGGCCACAGCTATATTTTTTTAGGCCACATCTCCTAATAATACCACTTCCTATGGGCCAAGCATTCAAACACGTGAGGCTATGGATGCCATCCTATTCAAATGACCACGCTGGCTTTTATCACTTAAATCTGTTTGTACTGGTACACTAAAAACATATTTATGGGGTGATGCCCAAACAAATGTTCCAACAACAACAACAAAATAACTCACAGAAATAAACAAGGGCTCAGATACACCTTCAGTGAATCAAGGAGTCCTCGGTTTGGGATTTGTTTCTCACTTGTTTTGGCCATTTAATTCACACACACACACACACACAAAAAGTCAAGTATGTGCAAATGGGAGGAGATTCTGTGTTTTCTAGTTGTGGTTTTGCTGAGGTACAGTCTTTGTCACCTTCTCTAGTTTTATGATTAAAAATTCCCCTGGTTTGAATTTGAACGAGTGCTTGTAGGATTTTTGACAATTCTTGGATTTATACAATTTAACCCACTGTGGATGGGCTAGAGGGTTATACTTGGGCTTTTGCTTCATTAATAATTAATTCTAAATGGTTAATAGGAAGTTAAGACACTTTCATTTGTTTGACTTCTTTGCAACTGAGAATATGAGCTACTCTTTTAAGCTTAACTATGTCTACCTTTAGGGTGATCACTGATTTCATTTTTCCATAAAGTCATCAATCACTACTACAAATTATAAACAAGAGGTCACTTAATCAAATCTCTTATTATCAAGATGAAGTAATTGACAAGCAAGTCTCTCATTAATCCTAACGCATGCCTGCTGTTGTGGTGAAATATTCTCAGAAGCAGATTCTATGCATGTCTGGCATGTAGATGAACTAAAGACTAGAATTCAAGTAAAAGAAAACATGATATGCAGACTCTAGAGTTTCTCCTCTTCTTCCTATGAATGTCCCTTTCTGTCTTATAGGACTAAGCCTAGCTAAACTTTGTTCCTAATTCACACAGAAATATAATTTTAAATTCAAGTTATCTAATTTTGCCTAATCTGATGTTGATGGACTTCATCAGCTCTTTAGGATGTTCTATTTACATTGGAAACACTGAGAGAAATGATTTTCTGATATACTTATGGATATCTGCCTTAGTAAACAGTGGGATTTAGCCAAGGGTGTTCAGGAAAAGCTTTTCACAGAGTAATTTTGTATTCACACTTAAAATAGCATACAGTTATGCTTTCACTAGTGCTTATTTTGTGAGAGAGTTTGCATGGAAAGGGCTCAGTGAATATTGGGTTGCCTAACCTTCTTGTGCTTATGTTCTTAAAGGCAACATTAATTCATCTATGTTGGTGGCTAGCACCAGGAATAGAGAACTTGGTAGTCAGGTGTGGTATTGCACACCAATGATCCCAATATTTGGGAAATTGAAGCAGGAAGCTAATGAATTTTAGATCTTACTCAGTCACATAAAGACTTCTAGGATAGCCTAAGACACAAGTGAACCATTTACAAACCAACATTAGTCACAACAACAAAAAATTAGCTCCTAAAATTTCTCCACATTGTAATTGTAGTTTGCAAGAGTTCCTGTAGTTGTAGTTAATGACCCTGGGGTTATATTCTTTAAAAATGCTTCTTTTAATAGAAAAAATAATGAGCATTTTTCTACTACTATGCAACAAGTTTTAAACTGATCCTATTGCGAGAACATTCCCTAAGGAAACAAAATTAAACATCTACTCAAGCCAGGTAAGTTCCTAACAGCATACTAAAGTAGATGCCACCAAAGTTGTCTTTATTGGGCTTATTTACACAACATGGATGAGCGGGTTATGTACAGGAATTTGAATGAACCCAGAACAGTCATAGCATCCAAAAGTCACACCCCAGCAGAAATGACCACTTCCCATAGCTACATAGATGACATCACCTTCTCCTAGTCTCCCACTCTCTATACTCTAACACTTCCTGAGATCATAGAACAGTGTGCAATTAGTCAGAATTAGACATATCTAGAAGAAAGTGAAGGGAAAAGTAGCTGAGACGTCAGGGGAGGTTATGAACCTCCCCATCCCTTCCTAGCATGAAGAAATGTCAATAAGTCCAATTGTGAGAGTCCCTTGTGAGTAAACACAACTGATACTGATTAAAAAAAACAACAATGGTTGTGATGAAAAGAAGACAGCTTTTACAACAGATGCTAAAATCAAAATGTTATAGAAATATGCCTAGGCACGTAGAATTATTTAGAAGTACTACATCTTGAGAATTAAATAGATGATAAAAGTATCACACATAATGTGTATTCGTTTGATAAAAAATATTCCCACCCAATATGGTTTCATGCAATTTACTGACCATGTGAGTATTCATATCTTCATAAGGAAAGGAATATACACTTGACAGAAACCAATTTGATCCAAACTACATTTATCAACAGTACTGCAGTAGCTGACAGCTCTCTGTGGGAAAACCTGGGTGAAGTAGCCATTGTTAGATGACTAAGGAGCATGATGTGGAAGGAGGTACAAAGGGTTCTCCCTCTAGGTTTTGCATTGGCACTATGGAATGAGTTAGGGTGGGCTTTATAGGTATGACTGTTGGGCTTGCTGAATCTAATAACCCGAGTCATTTCCCTGGTGACTGGACCTTAAGGTAGAGGAAACTCCTAACATATAATTTTTGACTGGTCATTTTCTATGAGTCACTATCTGCTGGAAATACCCTTAAATTTGGAGACTACTGGGCACAGGTATTTGTAGCATTGAAGACTGCCATGAGAACTCACTATATTGCTGGCTTTAGTGAGAAGGAAATGAATGAGCTATTCCCTGAGTATTATGTGAACAACATTGTATAGACTTCTTTTAATTGGATTAGAAAATAAAACTCACTTGCTCAACTTAGAACAAGGCAATTTGATTGAATTAAATTGGTCAGGAAAAAGATCAATAAAACTCATCCATTCAAATCAATCAGTACCAATAAACAGACTAGATCTAGTTAAGGAAAAGAACTGAAAAGCAATTAAAACGATGACCAGTTTAACCTCTCTCCTGATTCTCTCAGGGTTTCAATATCTAGTAACATGCATTGAGAAAGAGGCAAGCAGTTGAATCAAGTATGTCTTTGCGGCAATGATGTCTTACTATTTCTAAAGTTATCAAAAGCAGATTGCTGTTTCTCTAATGGCTGTGGCGAATATATGCAGGAAGAGAAATAAACAGAAAAATATCATGGATATTTTTTAATTTTTAATTATACATGGGATGTTTATTAATTTTATAGAAACCTTATAATTAGTCCCAAGAATAAGTAAGTAGCAATCCCACTTATAACAATGAAACTATTAAAGTCGCCTTTATCAATGATATCTAAGTATCAAAAATATCTAATATGGATAGATACATTTGAGGTATACACTGGGTCACTGTATTAATTCTGTAAGTTACACATGTGCTACATTCAGAGGAATACAAAAACACTTCAAGTGTGCATACTGGAGGTGACTATCCCTCCTGCCTATGGCTGGGTTTTCAGTGTTATATCAGAAATTTTGACAGTGTAGTTAATGATATAAACCTCAGATATAAATTGAGCAAATTGAGGCAAGCAATAATATTTAGGTTAAAATCAGTCTCTACCAGTTCATATTATTAGGTTTGAATTCTTGCACAGGGAAGTATTTTTTCTCCTTAAAACTGATGAGATTATTTGTCTAAATTGCCATTTTTCAATTGTTGGCTGCATCGCCAGAGTGAAAATGCTCATTGAGTTGGAAACTGAGAGAATAGGGCATCATGCTAGAACCCCCAGTAGGTACCTGGCAGAGGAGGGAAGCTTAACTGATGACCTTACCATACCCACTATGTGAGGTGGTAGAAGACCCTTTCTTTGCAGAGGCCCATACCAGCACTGCCAGGCTCCCCTTTCCATACGTCTGCTTCCTTCCAGTTTCTACTTGTCCATCCTCCTGGAACACAAGTGGCTTCTTTCCTAAACTCCAAGGAAGCCCACATCTTTTTGACAACAATCATAAAGGCCAATCTAGCTGCTGTTCTAAAGAGCAGGAGCAACATTTGCCCGAGTCTGAGTCTGAGCAAGGCGATAGCTGTGAGAGAGGTAGAACTCCCCGCAGTCTGTACAGCTGTTAGCTTATCCCAGTCTCAGCCTTGGAGATGAGATTCCAACCCATGAGAATCTGTCTTGGGAATAAAGAAAACAAGCATGAATCAAAGCCACATCTTCTAAAGGCAGAAAAATCAAACTAAAATTTCTTATCAAGGAAAAAAAAAGACAACTAGGAAAAGAAGATCAGAGAATTATGAGCATGAAGCAAAGTTTCAAAGAGCATCACCCTGTTCTCCTGCTGTCCATAAGGAATTTTCCACACATGCAGAAAATAATTCACATTTATGAACAAGCTGCTGTATGACTGGCAAGCACTCCCGTTAGGACCTCATTTATCTTCTCCACTACAAAGTTACTTTGGCTGCTGTGAGGTAATTTTACCAGGGACTACATACATTTTTAAAGTAAAAATGGAAGTCTATATTGTCGACCAGATGCTGCACTGGAAACCTGCCTAAAACATGCAGCCCGACCCTCGTAGTTCTTTGTATTTTATGCACAAAATCATAATCTGGGTAACACCTTCAGTTAGTTAGCAAGAACAGTTAGCAAGAAGCAGAACTATATAATCAAGGTTAGTGCATTTGGGGACTTTCCTGGATCATGGAACTATGGACAGCTCTGTGATGGATTAGGTCTTTGTTCACCCTTTTGCAGGTGCTGGAGTCTATGTGCTGGGAGCCAGAGACCCACACTGGAGCACCGGACTGAGCTCCCAAGGTTATAATGAGGAGCAGAAGGAGAGAGAACATGAACAAGGAAGTCAGGACCATGAGGGGTGCACCCAACCACTGAGACAGTGGGGCCGATCTATTGGGAGCTCACCAAGGTCAGCTGGACTCCTACTGAAAAAACATGGGATAAAACCAGACTCTCGGAATGTGGCGGACAATGAGAGCTGACGAGAGGCCAAGGAGAATGGCACAGGAACTTTCAACTGGCGATAGATCGAGAGAGAGACAGAGACCCAAATTGGAGCAATGGTCTGAGCTCTTAAGGTCCAAATGAGGAGCAGAAGGAGGGAGAACATGACCAAGGAAATCAGGACCACGAGGCGTGCACCCACCCACTGTGACAGTGGAACTGATCTATTGGGAGATCTTCAAGGCCAGCTGGACTGGGACTGAATAAGCATGGGTTGAAACTGGACTCTCTGAACATGGCGGACAATGAAGGCTGATGAGAAGCCAAGGACAATGGCACTAGGTTTCGATCCTAATACATGAACTGGCTTTGTGGGAGCTTAGCCTGTTTGGATGCTCACCTTCCTGGGCCTGGATGGAAGTGGGAGGACCTTGGTCTTCCTGTAGGGCAGGGAATTTGGATTGCTCTTCAGTATCGAGAGGGAGGGGGAATGGACTGGGGGGAGGAGAAGAGGAGTGGGGATGGGGGAGGGGAGTGGGGGGAGGGGGCAATGTGTGGGAGGAGGAGAGGGAAATGGGAAACGGGGAGCAGTTGGAAATTTTAATTAAAAAAGAATAAAATAAAAAAAAAAAGTCAGTTGTGCTAAGGTCTGAAGGGCTGTTATACTAAAACACCTCAGGCTTAGAGGTATTTGTTCTATTAAAACACGACTTTCTCCTGCTTTAGAAATAATAATGATGATAATAGTAATTAATAATGATAACAGATCTGCTCATCCTATTAACATTATATAGTGTGCTGGCCTGTTTTATGTCAACTTGGCACAAGTCACCGGGGAGGTGGGAGCCTCGATTGAGAAAGTGTTTCTATAAGTTCTGACTGCATGCAAGTCTAATCAGTGATCGATGTGGGAGTGTCCAACCCATAGTGGGTGGGGTCGTTCCTTGGCTGGTAGTTGTATGCAAGCAGAATGACAAGCTGTGGGGAGCAAACCAGTAAGCAGCACTTCTCCATGACCTCTGCATCAGCCCCTGCCTCCAGGTTCCTACCCTATTTGAGGTCCTGCCCTGACTTCTCTAAATGATTTTTTTTACTTGTAGTGAGTGAGAATTTATCTCCTAATTGTTTACAGTTCACAAATTTTAGCTTTTGATATCACTTCACCCCCCCTCGCCCCAGCTTTTGGAGACAGGGTCTCATGGAAACCTCAGCTAGCCTTGACTTCATACCCTCACTTTCCAAGTGATAGAATTACAGGCATGCGATTACTTGCCTGGTTCAATGTCACTTTTAAATTATTTAGAAAAGATAAGGAGTGAAGAAAAGTCTACCATTTTATTCTCAAGTGCCAGTCACTGAAAGAGCAAGGACTATACCACATTAAGAACAAAGGAATCCCTGCAATCAGGAGGCAGATTTCTGTAGTCCGAAGCCAGCTTGGTCAACAAAGGGCAGTTCCAGGACAGTCAGGGTTGCTACACAGAGAAACCTTGTTTCAAAAAAACAACACAAATAGCAAAGGCCCAAACACACTTGCACTATTACTTGGGTCACCTTTGTATATACCATAATCCCTGATTTCTTTAGGAATTAGATCAGCATCTACTAGTTTATGTTCTTGCCACTACTCACTACTTCTCTTCCCCTGACGTCTAAGCCCGTAATCGTAGCACTGGGAGGCACAGGAGGTTTAAAGCCAGCCTGGTTTACAGCTAGTTTTAGGCCAGCCAAGGTTACATAGTGAGATCTAAATGATTAACAATGATCTGGAAGTGTAATGAATGTATAAACCCTCTCCTCCCCAAGTTGCTCTAGGTCAAGGTGTTCCATCACTGCATTTGCAGCTCTGACTAGGACATATAAGTTAGTGCATATTTTAATAATTTAATGAATATAAACTTCATATTAATATCTGAGAAGATAAATTCAGCACTACTGACTATTCCTCAGCTCTAAATAGTAATTATCACATATGAAATTTATCAAAAAATACTATACTAAACCATGAGATTAAGGTTGTTTACAACTATATCTACTAAGTATGACATCTGCAAATATGGCAAAGATAGAAAATAAAGTAAGAAAATTACCCCTTTTCACTCTCAGTGTGAGTCTGAAGACCAGTGTTCTACCAGAGAGCAGTCTAAAATGACCTAAAGAATCCAAGACCACACATGCCTAACATAATTATATGATTTAGTCTCCAAAATAAGACAGATTTTAAAAAGAAATATAATGCAATAAGAAATAGGAGTAACTTTTATAAACTAAAACTTTGTACCTCTCCAACAAACATATTTCAAAGGCCTACTCTCCAGTGTTTAACTGAAGATGAAACCTGCAGAGTAATTAAGGTAAATGAGTCCTGAATTCATAGGTTTAGTATTCTTACAAGAAGAGCAAAAGAGCCGGGCGGTGGTGGTGCATGCCTTTAATCCCAGCACTTGGGAGGCAGAGGCAGGCGGATCTCTGTGAGTTTGAGACCAGCCTGGTTTACAAGAGCTAGTTCCAGGACAGGCTCCAAAACCACAGAGAAACCCTGTCTCGAAAAACCAAAAAAAAAAAAAAAAAAAAAAAAAAAAAGAGCAAAAGAGAGAATCACTCCATTTTTATATATTTATATCACACACACACACACACACACACACACTTCAGTTTACAGAAAAGGGTTTGGAAAAAAAGATGAGAAATAACAAAGCAATGCCCTTGAGTCTGATCAAGCTGACCTGAAGAGACAGCAGTTCTTTCAGTCCTAAGCATCTCAGCTGTACACTATGAATAAATTCACTAATCTTTGAGTATGATTTCAGGAGGATTTGTTGATTTATTGATGAGGATCTATGTCCCCCTTGTAATGTAGTTCAGAGTATAGAAAATCAATATGTTAACAGTTGTTATTGGACTTATGCTGTGATTTTAAATTTTAAATGAGCTATATCCCCATGACAGTTCATTTCTACAAAAAAATATACATGGAAAATATGAATAGCAAACAAACTAGATCATTGATAAAGAACATCAAATCAGTAGATGTAAATCAAATCACTTAGATTGATAGTTTCCTAATTTATTTCTTCTAAGGGAACTAGTATGTTTTCTAGATACTATCTGAATTGCTTTTCTTAGAATTCTTCGTAACATTCATGCAAACCTCTTACAGCAATATTGGCAGTAAAAATATTTAATGTGTGCAAAATATATGCACACTTATTATCTCTGTATGTGTATGTCTAATACATATGCATAGCAATATTCCAATATTGTATTTATCTTTATATATTTCACAAATATTCAAAATATATAAACATATAAAATTAAATGTACAAATATAGACAAGCAATTTACTTCATAATTTTAAAATACACATTTCCTACATTCATTTGTGAAACTTGCATGAACAATGACAACAGCACTATCATTGATGTGAGGGGTAATCATCTGTATGCTATTTCCTGCACATGTGTAAATTTGGTCATAGCTGTTCATACAAGTAGCAATTCAGTTGAATTATAGACATTGTTTTACTAAGCAAAGCTTTAGTCTTGAGGAGAGAAACTCATAAGCCTGGTACATGATCTCCAATCAACCTGAAGAAGGAATGATTTCCATAAACAACCCAGAGAGTTTCCCAGTGATCTAAGGAATACAAGGAAGGCATGGCTAACCAGTTCTAGCCAGACAACCAGGAGTCTACTTAACATCTTATGGCTATTATTCATGCCCTAGGGTGAGAATTTTATTCAAACCAGTGAAGGATAAACTCAGAAAATTACAGAATTGTGACTCTTACCATACTTACAAACAATAGCAATTCCTTAACATTTCTTTTATCTTTCTTTTTAAATTTCTCTTTATGGTTGTATTAAATTTCATTTTTTACACTTTTTTAATTTATTTTTTCTTACTTTCAGGATATAAGGATAGTTTAAATTCATGAAAAAGGGGTTTGACTACTAATTATTAGATAGAACTGTTTCTTTTCAGAACCTGCAAGATCCTATACTAAATAAGGCAGTAAGGACGGATGGCTTGTAAAAAAAGTCATGGAAACAACAGTAGGTTTGTTTTTGCTTATTTGTAAATTCTTCCTCATAGATGACCTTGATGAAACTGGGAACAGCACCAGTACTAAGGGCTCTGATTAGGAAAGTTATTCAGACTCAGCACACTTGAGTTTATAAAAATGGTAAGTGATATGTTTTTCTTATATGTAGTTTTATATATGTATTAATGTTATGTGATAGAATATTTTATGATCATATCATTATACAAATATTTATAAATAAAAATAAAATTCAAAGTAGTTGTAAATAATAATAGTGTCCTAATTTGAAACATGATCCTCTTTCAGGATGTTTAAGATTAAGTACTTCAAGAGCAGACCTGAGACAGTGAACTCCACAGGAACTGGTACAGGGGAGCAACCCCTGAGGTAGTGAGGCAAAGCCAGAGACTGCTGAGGGTCCTGGTGTGAATCTGGGACCTTCAAGGGAGTAGACCTAAGCCAGGACCCCTGTGGGTCTAGGTGTGAGTCTAGGCCTCTGAGGAACTAGGCCTGAGCCAAGACCTCTGTGGGTCTGGGCATGGATCTGGGACTTCAGAGGGAGTAGGCAAGAATTAGAGATCTCTGTGGGGCCAGGTGTGAGTCTGAGACCTCAGAGGGAGTAGGCCTGAGCCAGGTCCTCTGCTGGTCTCGGCACACCCAATCCTGGGAACTCTGAGGGAGTAGACCAGAGCCAGAGTCTTTACAGGGCCAACTTGAGCCAGGGAATCTGTAGGAAGGGATCTAGACCGGGGACATTTACATGAAGAGGTCTGAGCCAACAACCTAGGATAGAGCAGGTCTGACACAGCAAAATCCAAAGCAGTGGAGCAAAGCCTGGGAGTGCTGAGTGACCTCCAGGAACACAAAGCTACCAAAGGGGTAACTAGAACTGTAGCACTGACTGTACCATGAGGAGCAACCATGTGAGCCTTAGATTCACTGGCACCTAGAAGATTAATCAACAGAATCACAGACAGCCCCAACCACACCTATTAGAGGAAAAGATGATTAGAAAAGGTAAGAGCACACTCAACACCACAAAGAGCAACATGACAACAGTAAACCCTAAAGACCCTACAACACCAAGACTTGAACAACCAAATATAGATGAAGCATAAAAAATTATGTAAAAAATAACGTCAGAAGAATGGTTGAGACTCTTAAAGAGGAAATGAGAAATTCCCTCAAAGAAATGGAGGAAAAGAAAAACAAAAAATTGGAAGACATCAGCAAATCCCTTAAAGAACTATCATCCACCATGATCAAGTCAGCTTCATCCCAGAGGATGCAGGGATGGTTCAACATACAAAAATCTGTCAACATAATCCACCATATAAACAAACTGAAATATAAAAAACACATGATCATCTCATAGATGCCGAAAAAGCTTTCGACAAAATACAACACCCTTCATGATAAAGTTCTTGGAGAGAGCTGGAATACAAGGAACATACCTTAACATAACAAAGGCAATATACGGGAAGCCAACAGCCAACATCAAGCTAAATGGAGAAAAACTCCCAGCGATCCCACTGAAATTAGGAACAAGACAAGGTTGTCCACTTTCTCTATATCTAATCATATATGTCTTGAGATCCTATCTAGAGCAATAAGACACCAAAAGGAGATCAAGAGGAAGCAAATTGGAAAAGAAGAAGTCAAACTCTCACTATTTACTGACAATATGATAGTTTACATAAGCAACCCAAAAAATTCAATCAAGGAACTTCTACAACTCATAAACACTTTCAGTAATGTATCAGGATACAAGATTAACTAAAAAAAAAAATCAGTAGCCCTCCTGTACATCGATGATAAAAAGGCTGAGAAAGAAATCAGAGAAACATCACCCTTCATAATAGCCACAAAGAGCATAAAATATCTCAGAGTAACATTAACCAAACAAGTGGAAGACTTGTTGAACAAGAACTTTAAATCTTTGAAGAAAGAATTTGAAGAAAACACCAGAAAGTGGAAAGATCTCCCATGCTCTTGGGAAGGTAGAATTAACATAGTAAAAATGGCAAACTTACCAAAAGCAATCTACAGATTCAATGCAATACCCATCAAAATCCCAGCAAAATTTTTCACAGACCTCAAAAGAATGATACTCAACTTCACATGGAAAAGCAAAAAACCCAGGATAGCCAAAACAATCCTGTACAATAAAAGAACATCTGGAGGCATCATAATCCCTGACTTCATGCTCCACTATAGAGCTACAGTACTGCAAACAGCCTGGTATTGCCATAAAAACAGAGAGGAGGACCAATGGAGCCGAATCGAAGACACAGATATCAATCCACATACCTTCAAACACCTGATTTTTGACAAAGAAGCAACAAATATCAAATGGAAAAAAGGAAAGCATATTTAACAAAGATCTCCTGAGTAAATTGGGAGCATGGGGACCTTGGGGGAGAGGTGAAGGGAAGGAGAGAGGCAGGGAGGGGAACAGAGAAAAGTGTAGAGCTCAATAAAAATTAGTAAAAAAAAATAAGATAAAATAAGACTAAGCACTTGTCATCAGCTGGGCTTTAGAATCTGTACACTATGGAATATGTGTCCTGATATGCATGCACACGCTGCAACCTTCCCTTTGGGTGTGAGTTCTGGAGATACAATCCTAGGTCCTTATGCTATTATGGCAGGAACTTTACTGACTGAATCACCCCCTATTTAGCCTGAGGCAAAATCTCTAAAGTACCTTAGATCTAGCTCAAGAGATGCAAAATGAAACTTCTACTTCTGTTACTAAAGAAGTCACTAAAACCATGAAAAATGTGTGGGGATGGGAATTGGACCTGACTTCTCAAAGGAAAACTAGCAGGAGATTTTCAAATTATCTTTGATCTACCTCTTCAACTTTAATCACAAATAATATTCACATTCCTCTAAAATGAAAACAAAAAAATATTCATTTTCTTCCAACATCTCCTTAAAATTCTATCCAATAATGCCAACAACTCTAAGTTCAAGATTGTATCATTACAAGAAGGTATTTGCAAAGAAGTACCTTAGGTGAGATTTTTCAAATGAAGAAACTCAAATACAGGTCCTTTGTTAAGGAAAAGTACATAAAATAGTATTACATCCTAAAGCAAAAGTCTACTTAATCTTATCAACAAAAATCAGGAGTCATACACGGAGGTAAAAACCTGAAAGATCGGAGAAACAGTTCCTTCCATTCTTCAGTCCAAAAAGGCACAGATTCTGTCTCAGCCCTACCTTACAGTTCCTGTCCTCTCTCTACAGTCCCCCAAATCTCTATGATCAGCTAGCTACAGGTTCTGCCCTCTGTCTCCAAGCAAGCTTTATTTGCCAGAACACAATCAAAATATCACATAATAATACCACCTGCATTCCTGGATATAGTTAACATACAAAGATGACATACATGGACATACATGGACAGTAAGAATGAACATTCCAGTTAAAAGAATCTGACCAGGAAAAAGTATAGGAGTCACCAACCCAGGCCATATTGAAATTCATCTGAGCATTTGTTACTAGGTGGCAGACATGACTCAGCCTTTGCTGCTGGAAGCCTTTACCCACCCCACCACTGCTCTGGACTGAAGTTTCCACGCTCCTTTACTTTTATATATATATATATTTTCGAAACAGGGTTTCTCCGTAGCTTTTGATTCCTGTCCTGGAACTAGCTCTTGTAGACTAGCCTTGCTTCAGACTCACAGAGATCCGCCTGCCTCTGCCTCCCCAGTGCTGGGATTTAAAGGTGTGTGCCACCACCGCCCGGCTAACTCCTTTACAAAATCTACAGATGGACTTGGAATTTCAGTAATAGTCTCAGATAGATTTGTAAGAAACGTTAAGGGCTCCGTTTGTACAAAAATGTCTTTGCTTATTTTAGTTGTTGGTGTTTTTCCCACCATGATACTCATGAAATACTCTGGGATTTCCTGTAGCTCTTAATGGGTTACCTCCTATTAGAAAACATCATACCACAGATATAATTCACAGAAGTCTGCTCCCAGTTAGTGTTTATACTTAGAGTTTTATGGGTAACACTTCAATATTTTGAGTATTCTAAAATGCCCATAATTCATTCATATTTTTGAAAAATGTTATTTCTATCATATACTTTCTAAGAAGGTCACATTTAATATTCTTTTAAACCCAAATAACCATGATTTATATCTTTCTGAAACCTCACAAACTGTCATTTAGTTAAAACCTTGAGCTCTTTACCCTCATGTCATTTTTTTATAGATAGAAACATAAGCTCTTTCTAAATCTGACATTGTTTTTCAGAACAGATTATGGGAAAGAATTTTATTCTTTTGCATATCTCGTAAACTGTGCTTAAACTTTGGATGGTTGAATAGTTTCTTCTTTAGTGTTTCTGTGTCTACACGTATAACTGATGACAGTTACAGGAAACATTTATCATCTAAAACATTTTTATGTGGAAATATCTTTGACCAGAACAGTGATCCATTCTAATGATCCATTTTGTTGCAGGTGATAATCTGATCAAAATTTATGCTACAAAAAAGTAAGTTTTACCTTCCAGGCAGCCAAAAGTTACAGCATCCCTTTCTTGTATGTCTTTAGCTTATTATAGTTGTTAATGCATTAACATCTTCCCTGAGTTATTAGACAAGGACGTATTTTAGGTGTTTGTTTTGACTGCAACCAACTTCTATCTATTAATACAAAGCAACATTATGATATGCTTGTGTCCTGTGTCCTTTAGTTTTAAAATCTCAATTAGACTAATGAAAATAACTCCCAAAATTCATGTCCAAAAGCTCCTCTCCAGGTGATTCAAGATCTCATCGAGACTAACCTCCAAAACTCCACCACTTATCAATGTGACCCCCAATTACATCACTTTAAATCATAACCTTTAACTTCTTGCCCCCAAAGTCTGTTTATCTCATAATTTAAATATAATCCAACTTCAAAAGTTTCCACAGTCTTTAACAATTATGAGTTTGAAATTCCAAAAGTCAACTCATATTAGACCCAAGAAAATTGATTAATGGTGAGCTCCTTTTAATAAATGAAATAAAAACAAAGACCAAGACACACATTTCTAACATACAGAATACATGTTCCAATTCTCTTATTCTAAAATAAGAAAACATGGCATAGCAAGAATGATTGGAACAAAGAAAGACAAAGTATCTAAATTAGGAAATCACAAAATGCTGAAGAATTATGTCCAGCATGTGGGGGCTATAATACAATTATCTGATCTCCAAAGGGTGTAAGTAACCCCATCCTTCCAGCTTTGCCAGTTGTAACTCACATCTTTCTCTTGCACTGGCTCAATTCCATTCACATAGCTTTCCAAAGTGGGTCAGCCATAATTCTCTTATCAAGTTCCTGGGCACCATTTCAATTTAGGTTTCCCATTCAAAATTTCCCATAATGACCCCTCAAGGAGGTTCCAACTTGGACACACATGCACTTTGGCTCTAACTCCACTCCTTACTTACTTAATCACATAGCCCCAGGTTTCAGGCCTTGGAGGAAGACATAATGCAGTCACTAATAGAAATTCTATCCCCTATTAGTAGCAACATTAAGTCTATAAAAACATTAGAATTTTCACTTTGTCAAGAGATTTGAAATTGTTTTACTTTTAGTTTCTAGCTTTGTAGTATTAATCAAAACTTAGCTAAGAACAGCTATAATTAGTGTAGGAATACAAGAAAAGTCTACTCCTGTGTGTTAATAGAGTCAGAATGTGATGACTTCCACATCATTGAGTATGGTCTAAAATAACGAAGAGAAAGCTTGAATGAAGAAAGCAATCCTCACCCAACTGCAATTTGTTTAGCAATTTGGACAAAACTGTCATTTAACAAGAGGAAGAAGATGATGTTTAAAGAATTTGAACCTTACTGAGAATTTAACAACTCCTGGGAAAATTAAAGTGTTCTCCATTAATATGATAAGATGACATATTACACTGTGTTCCATAGCCACATATGAAAGAGTGTGAAGTGCCATGTTAACTCCTGAAGAAATAGCTTTACTTAAATTCATGAAATAATGTGAAATTTTAAAGGAAAAGAAGATATCATTAAATTCCAGTAAAGATATTTTGCAATAAATGAATGATGAACTTTGGAAAGTTTGGTTAACCTTAGAAAATCCTCTTCCAGCACATAAATGAGCTACAGTCTTGACCACAGCCATGTGACATATCTACCCCTTTATAGAGACCATCAATATTCTCTAAAGCCAATAGTCCCTGATTGGTCAGATCAGCAAATATACCCATCCCATACAATCGATGTTTCTGAGGAAACAGACCTTTCATACTTTATGAATCAAGAAAAAAATGGATGAAATAAGCCATTAAATTGATTTAGTGCAAGTTGAATCATATGTAATCTACTTTGTGGCCAACATGTTTGACAGGCACCTCAGTGAGTTTTGTAATTAGAATATATGTGTGAGTAGAATCTAAGTTCTTCACTAAGTAACTCAAATTAATCTTAAGATAGTTTTAACTTTAATTTTTGTTCAGAATAAGCCTAGGCACACATAAGGAGTACCTGTATATAAGTGTGGCATATAACTATCATTGATGTTGCATTTACAATACGCTTAGAACTAAAACAAGATGATATGTATCTCACTTTTTATCACCCTTATCATGTTAGCTGAAAGAAAACATTTAATTTTTATTTTAATATTTTTGAGACAAAAATATAATAACATTGTTTTCCCCTTCACTTTCCTCTCTTCAGTCCCTCCTGTATATGTCCACTTGCTCTCTCTCAAATTTTGACCTCTTTTTCATTTAATTGTTGAGATATATAAAAGACAGATGATGGACAGACAGACAGATAGGTGTTAGCAGAAGAAATTGACATAGAGATGAAAATATTCACACAAGATTGTGGAGTGAATAATGAGTCACTAAGATTGGAAATCAAGTTTGTCTAAACTCAAAGCTTATGCTCAACATCAGGGAGCTCTTTCCTAGTATGTAAACCTCATCAGCCACCCATGGCTAGAGAATTCATAAACCTCAGAGAAGAAACTACTACTATTATTTCCCAGCTTCTCATGGATTCTCAATACTCTTCTTATACCCAGAGTAGCTTTCAGAACTCATCAAAGGAGTTTCTTTGTCCAGTGGCAGAGGTCACTACAGAGATTCCTAACAGGTCTACATGCAGAGAACAGATGACAATGTGTAGAAAGTGGGAGCCGCTTGTTCGTCCTGGCCACCTGGCTAGCTTAGCCCCCAAATAACCACACAGAAACTCTATTAACTAAAAAATTGCTTGGCACATTAGCTCTAACTTCTTATTGGCTAACTCTTATATCTTAATTTAATCCATTTCTATTCATCCACATATCACCAGCAAAATTCCAGCATGTCTGACTCTGGCAGCAGATCCATAGCATCTCTCTCCACCTTACTTCTCCCAGCATTCAGTCCCATCTTCTACCTACCTAAATTTTGCCCTACCAACAGGCCAAGGCAGTTTCTTTATTCATTAATGATAATCACAGAACACAGAGGGGACTCCCACATCAACAATGGAATACCCAACCTCATAGTTACGTCTTTGACACAATATTTACAGCTATGTTTAAAGAGCCAGAGAGCCAGAGTGGCTGCTGAGACATGACGTCTTCTAGACACATCAGGGATGTTGAACCCATGAAATCTCTACATTACTGCCTACAAGACCTACAGGACCTACCAATACTGATGGGTCAAATTTCACAAAGGTAACCCCTCTAGATGAAGAACTGTAGGTAGTCAATGGCTATAGACAGAAAGACAATCAGTTTTCTCCAGGGAAAAGACCACTGTTAGGTTATCCAGTCCCAAGATGGTCAGTCTTAAATGCATGTGCATCCTAGCAATTGACTCAAGTGTGGTGTGTGTGTGTGTGTGTGTGTGTGAAAAATAGCTATAAAAGAAAAGAAGAGGGGGCTAGAGAAATGTCGCAGTGATTAAGAACACTGGCGGCTCTTCCAGAGGACCTGATTTCAATTCCCAGCACACACATGGCAGCTTGCAACTGCCTGTAACTCTACCTCCATGGCATCTGACAGTCTCGCACAGAAGAATATGAAGACAATATACCAATGAACATAAAGTAAAAATAAATAAATCATTGAAAAAAAAGAAAAGAAGAAAAAAATCAATCTGAGAAGGAGGAGGTATTATGGAAGAAAGAGGAAAGGGTAGAAAAGATATAAATACAGCATAACTATGTATAAAATTCTCAAAAAATTAAAAATTTTAAAATTTTTACTTAATCATCCCAATTACAGATTCTGGCAACAAAACTGAACCATTTGTTGTCAATTCTATTTTCCTATTTCATATGTATTCTATAAATCCGCTTCTATTTGCCTATATAATTGTTAAGTTTAACTTGTATAATACTTTATAAAAAGTAGGTTAAATCCATTTCATAGTAATATATCTTGCACTGAGGGCTGTGAATTACATTATTTTCCATCATGTTTTTCTTTTCTGAAAAAGGAAGAGTAGTATTGGCACTCACCTCTTGGCCTATACTAAAACCAAAATGTCCTTCGGTTTATCAATATGTTTCTGAAGCTGTAGTGAATAACTCTTTGTTAGTGTTCAACATAAATTGCGAAATTAATTACTATTATCCAATGAAATAATTTATATGAGTTTAATATAAGTTGGAAATATTTTACTATCAGAAATAGTAGGCATTATTTCTAAATTTAACTTTAAAATGAAAAATGCAACATATATGCTCTTATTTCTATAATTCAGCTTATTGAAATATTATGGTTTTTTTTATGCTGATCTATAATGTGTACCTTTTCTTTTAGTCTCATGTTATTTCAGTGTGACACCTATCAGTTTTCCTCTTATTCATAAAGGTAGAACTGAACATATACTAAAATTGATATTTTTAAAAATGAGAATAGAATTTTTCCTCTTGACTAAAGGCAGATTCTGAATCTTGGCTTCTAGCTAGCTGTTTATTCTACTAGCCTTCTGAAGATTTATAACTGACAAAGGCCAGGTAAGTCACCAATATCATAAATGGAACAGCCAAATGACTTTTAACAAACCATTACTTTCCCTTGCTAGGTCCCTCCTAAACATTCTCACCAGGTTCCTCAGTGTCAAAGAGCATCTGGAGGAGACTCAAGACAAGTCTCTGGGGACACGTTTGACCTCATTTGCCATTTGCAGTAAAGATTTATCAGCTCCACATTGAAAGGAGTAGGAATTTACTGTGAAGGCAAACTGTGTTTTCACTCCGAAGAAGCACAAACAGACCTAACTCCAAGAGAAAAATTTAACTAAATGTTATAAAGCATAAAAGAATTTTCAATCATTTCTTTGTTAGATTGCTCCTTCCAAATTAGTGATAAGATTGAGAACTGCTTCCCTTTCCTCTTCCAACTCAATTCATATTCGTGGTGACTAAACTAGTCATAAAAATCAAATAACTTTTAAATTTCACTTCTTTTCTGTTTTTTACTATTAAATATTTGGGAAATTGTAGAAATTGTACTAAAATGTCATCTTTTTTGTTGTTTTTGTTTTTTTATACTTATTGAGCTCTGTATTTTTCTCTGC
The DNA here is from genome assembly GCF_950005125.1 of Chionomys nivalis. Classification (NCBI taxonomy): domain Eukaryota; kingdom Metazoa; phylum Chordata; class Mammalia; order Rodentia; family Cricetidae; genus Chionomys; species Chionomys nivalis. The sequence continues at coordinate 31,982,300 of NC_080111.1, read as the reverse complement.
TCCCCTCACTGCCTCTCTCCTCCCCCCTTCAATCAAGGTCCCCATGCTCCCAATTTACTTAGGAGATCTTGTCTTTTTATACTTTCTATTTCCCATGTAGATCATACATATGTAAGTCTCTCTTTGTTGTCTAAGTTCCCTGGGATTGTGGTTTGTAGGCTGACTTTCTTTGCTTTATCTTTAAAAACCACCTGTGAGTGAGTACATGTGATAATTGTCTTTATGTGTCTGGGTTACCTCACTCAAAATGTTGTTTTCTAGTTCCATCCATTTTCTTGCAAAATTCAAGCTGTCGTTACTTTTTTTCTGCTGTGTAGTACTCCATTGTGTCAATGTACCGAACTTTTCTAATCCATTCTTCAATCGAGGGGCATTTAGGTTGTTTCCAGGTTCTGGCTATAACAACAACAAAAAAGCTGCTATGAACATGGCTGAGCACATGCTCTTGTGGCACGATTGAGCATCCTTTGGATATACACCCAAAAGTGGTATTACTGGGTCTTGAGGAAAGTTGTTTCCTAATTTTCTGAGAAATCATCACACTGACATCCAAAGGGGTTGTACTAGCTTGCACTCCTACCAGCAATGCAGAAGTGTTCACTTTTCCCCACAACCTTTCCAGCATAAGTTGTCATCAGTGTTTTTAATCTTGGCCATTCTTACAGGTGTCAGATGGAATCTCAGAGTTGTTTTGATTTGCATTTCTCTGATGACATTTCCTTAAGTGTCTTTCAGCCATTTTAGATTTCTCTATTAAGAGTTCTCTGTTTAGGTCTGTACTCCATTTTTTTATTGGATTATGTGATTTTTGGTGTCCAATTTCTTGAGTTCTTTGTATATTTTGGAGATTTGACTTCTGTCTGATGTGGGGTGACTGAAGATCTTTTCCCATTTTGTAGGCTGTCCTTTTGTCTTGTTGACCATGTCCTTTGCTAGCATGTCATGTTAAGTACCAACTGAGAATGTCTACATAAATTTGGCTTTCCTCTATTGTTCTCAAAACCTTGAAAAAATGAAATGAAAATCAATTGACCCAGGTGAAGATATAACATATAACATATAATTGTCAGGGAATCTTCTGAAGATCAATAATACATAAAATCAGCATCAAACCCTTGCCAGAAAATGATGTGTTCCTTGTCTAGTGAGAAAAGAGTTCTCATGATCCCTGAAAAACAGCAAATGAAAGTAATTGGGGTTGGGTGTGACATAGAATTGTTTGGAAAATTCACATATAAAAGTCTGAGACCTTCATGTTCTCCTATGCCTGGGGGAAGTTGAACAATTGTGACTACCACCACAGAGAAAAGAATAAAATTCTTTGGAAAAAATTTCTATTTTTATATTGACAAATCATGTTTTAGTGAAGAATCAATGTGAGTGATCAGACTGTAAAGCAGAGAAATCACGAATGTGACTACCTTTGATTGAGAGAAATCACAAATGTGACTACCGTTGATTAAGAGGCATGACAACACTATAGCTCCTTGGTTGGCATCCAATGCCTACCAAAGTGCCTTTTCAGGGTATCAAGATCATTCTGAGAAGAAGTGCTTACTCGCAAACCTGAGAGGAATTCATCTCCTCTTTTTTTTCTGAAATCTTTAATAAATAGAACAAAAATAAATCTTGTGTGGTATTTTCAAATACTGGAGTAAATCCATTTAGTGGAATACAACATGCTCTGAGAGCTGTTAAGTTACAGTGTTACTTTACTACATCTTTGTATCCCAAAATTGAAATTAATAATTGACTTTACCTCTCAGACTGTAATAGGGCCAACATATCCTCTGTTCAGTAATACACTTTGAAAACATAATATCACTTGTAGTTCTTTAATAACCTGAGTTCAATCCCCAGAACCTATGATGGGAGGAGAGAAATGACTCTTGAAAGTTGTCCTGACTTTCACTTACGCATTGAGTCTCACTCACACCCACATTCATACACATGCATCTTATGTATCAGTAAGAATAACTACAATAATAAATACAATAAAATACTAATTTCTCACCACAAGATTAATTATTTTCAGAGAATGACAGTTGCTTGCTCCAAAATTACATGGTGCACTCTGAAATTTATCTGCAATTCCGTTCTTCTGTACCCTTTACTCTGACTCCTGTCTTTAGCCATTGCTACTCTTGCCTCTCTGTTAGGAATTTTGTCAAATAGTGTCATTTTCTTATTTTTTCCATGACAATTCCATTCAAAACTAAAACCATGTTTCCCACTTACCAATTTTAGCTGTTTGTATTCCTGTGGCAAGCTTGTACCTTCCACATTTGAGCTTATGACCATTTAGCATTTTACACATTAAATTTAATATATTGTTTATGGTCTCTCTCATGCAATAAAGGGTCCATAAGGAAAGGAAGTTTAATATATGTTGTTTACTGATATATCCTATAACTCTGTACTACTTAGAGTAATTGCTTGAATTTATTAAGATAATTAAACAAAACATTCAAATAAAAGGAATATTTCATGTATTTCATGCTCCACAATAGCCAGGGTCACAGGTTGAGACTTTTTTCAATATTTTATAATTTCATTTTCAACACAGTGGAATAGGAAATGAGTCTTGTCAGTCAAATAGGAAAGACAAAGTCCGTGTCACCTTTTATATCTAGGGTAGGCTTTAAGAGGAAAAGGTCACTTGCAATAACCAAGAAAGTGTGAATTCTCAGTTTTTTCCTTACTACATGCCATAACCAAGAAGTCTGATAATGCTTCAACTTCAGAAAATCACATTTACCATCACTAACACAAATGACATCCTTCTAAAAGTATGGTGTAGGCTTAGCAGCGAGAAATATTTCTGGTAGAAGTCTGGCTTTGAGATGCCAACACTTTTGGAATTTTCTACGGAACCTGACTATTCAAGAGTTGAAGGCTTTGAGACCACCCAGGCCTTGAAGGTTACAGAATGCCACAGATATCCCCAAAAGAACAAATACCCTGAGGACCTGAGCTCTAATGCTGTTCCTCAGTCTGAGAAAGAAACATCTACACCTCAGTTCTGGGTGTGACTCTATTATCACATATTCCCTGGAACACAAGGAGACAGGATGTGATGAAATTGCAACAGAACTTCAGGACATTCTTGGGACACTCCGGAACTATATGAACTTCTAGAAAAGTCTCATGCTGAGAAGGGATTTTTGTAGTCTCAGTCCTTATAGGTAGGGTACTCCCAAACTAGTCCAGATTTGCAAAGAAGTTCTTTTTATAGAAAAATATTTTCTAGATCTGAAATATATAATCTAATCTGAGAACTGTCAGCAATCAAGTTTGCAGTTGAGTCTAAGAGCCGCAGTAAGCAGGAGGACCTGGCCACAGTACTACACCTGCACTATAGTGTGAGCCAAGATGTGTCATAAAATTTATGATCTCAACAACCTCCTGATGGAGGAAGGTCATTGGTTAAATAATAAAGAAACTGCTTGGCCCTCATAGGTTAGAACATAGGTGGGTGGAGTAAACAGAACAGAATGCTGGGAGGAAGAGGAAGTGAGTTAAGATGCCATTTCCTCTCCTCTCTGGGGCAGATGCGATGCTGCTCCTTTCCAGAGCAGACGCAATGAAGCAAGCAGCCAGGTCAAACATGCTGAATCTTTCCTGGTAAGACTGATGCTGCATAGATTATTAGAGATGGGTTGATCAGGATATGAGAATTAGCCAGTAAGGGCTAGAGCTAATGGGACAAGCAGTGTTTAAAAGAATACAGTTTGTGTGTTGTTGTTTCGGGGCATAAGCTAGTGAGGCGACCAGGAGCTGGGGCGGCAGGAACACAGCCTACAGCTTCCCCCAACAGCCTCCACTGTATATTCTCTACACGTAGAATTCTCAAAACCTAGAAAAGCAATCACACAGGACATACAATTAATACTATAAAAATGTATATCATTGTTGAACAACAAACAGTGAAATCATATGGGACTATTTTTACAATATCATGATTTCACTAAGTCTTTAAACTAAGTTTTTAAACACAAAAATTTTAATGATAATTATAAATATTTGAAAAAAATCAATATTACAAACCTTAAAGTATAGTGCAAACAGAACATTACTCTTTGTATAAGGTAGAATGTGGTTTATTATAACTTACTCTATTAAAGCAATTTGTCATTAGAAAGTGATTAGAAAGGAAATTGCTATTAAATAATCTCTTCAGTTATAAAGCTAAATTATTTTACTGTGATAAATTTGTACAGGCAATAATTCTAACAGACTCTGTGGGAATTGAACCGCTGAGTTATATATCAAGATGACTGAATTCTTACAATGCAAAAGCAATAGGAAGCTTGTTTATTACTTTTGATACTGCTAAATTGTAGAACATAAAATTATACTTTCATGCTGCTGCATTTAGTAACCTTAAGCAAAGGAATTCATGCTTTTTTCTTTGCTTCATCTGTACTCTGAGATGTTTAGTAAAAAACCTGCCTCTCCTCTTATTGGAAAATCAAACTGAGATCATCATCAATGGAAAAAAGTTAGCCATTGATAATAAAGAAAGGTAAGAAGGGAAATGGGATTTATTTTTTATTTTAATTTATTTTCTAAATTTAATTTTACACTCCATCTGCTATTCTCCCCCTGTCACTGCCCCTTCCCCCAGCACACACCCACCCACTCCTCAAAGTGAGTAAGGGCTCCAATAGGGAGTCAACAAAGACTGGCACATGAAGTTGGGGCAGAACCAAGCCCCTTCTTCCTGCATTAAGGCTGAACATAGTGTCCCACCATAAGGAATGGGCTCCAATAAGCTAGATCATTCACCAGGGATAGATCCTGGTCCTACTGTCTCACAGAGAGTCCAAGCTAGACTTCTAGCAATAGCGGAGAGGGAGCGGAGCCTGAATTGGCCTTCCCATGTAATCAGATTGGTGATGACCCTAACTGTCATCATAGGACCTTCATTTAGTAACTGATGGAACCAGATGCAAAGATCCACAGCCAAGCACCAGGCAGAGTTCCTGGAATCCAACAGAAGAGGGGGAGAAGGGAATACATGAGCAAGTGAGATCAAGATCATAGGGGACAAATCTACAGAGACAGCTAAACCAAGCTCATGAAAATTGGATTTCTATGAGGGATATTTCATAATGCTGACTGCAGATTAATTTTACTAGTCTTGTATTGCTATAAAATCATATTTTTATGATTTTTTTTCTGGAACTCACGATGGCTAGTCTTGAACTCACAGAGATCTACCTGTTTCTGCTTCCCTAGTAATGGGATTAAAAGGGTACACCATCATGCCTGGCTTGAATTGTTTTTATTTTGATATCATTATTTTGATATTATTATTTTTGATGTTATTTTTAAAGTGTGAAATGAAGATGCAAATATACCCTCACAGAGCCAGAATAAAGAGATGGCACTACTGCAAAGCACTATTTATTAAAAAAAAAATACTGCATAGGTGTAGGGAGCTCATTAGTGTCACAGTTTCTATGGGGAAAAGGTGGAAAGCCATTGTGACTCTTCAAGCCTTTGGATGTGTGAAGGGGAGTAAGCATACCCCCACACTCATAGGCAGGAACCACACTGAAAGAAAGAGGAGGGAGGAAAGGAAAGAGGGAGGGAGGGAGGTAGGAGGAAGGGAGAGAGGTGGAAGGACAGCAGGGAAAGGGGAAAGAGGGAGAGGAATCTGAGGTGCCTGTAGTCTCAGAATTACAAGGGACTAAGGAGATAGCACAGTTGATAAAGCTCTTGCTGCCCAGCATGGAAATCTAAGTTTGTCCCCTAACATACATGCAAAAGCTAGCTGTTGTCCCATTCCTCTGGAAGCATCACATATGGGAAGCAGAGGAAGAGAATCCCAAGGCTTAATTGGCCAATCTCTCTAGGTAATTGTTGGGCTCCTGATCAGTAAGAGGTTCTGTCTCAAAAATTAAGTTGAAGAGAGACTGACATTAACCTCTTGAATCCTCACTCTGGTATATATATGTGCACTTGCATGAATGCTTAAACACAAAGGATAAAGAAAGAAAAATCTTGAAGCAACTCTTCAAACCCCCAAACTCTTGAGAGTTTGTATAATGATAATAATTATATAAAGAAACAGCTACCTATACATGCAACTTTGCTTCCCTCGTTCATTAAATGTGCTTGTAATTAGAGTGTCTTTAAATGCAGATCCAACATATGCAACAGTCCATCTTGTTCTACCTTTATGGATTATTACCATGAAGCCACTTCTAAAGTTAATCCCCAGAAGGAAGAGCTACTCCTAGATGGGAACAAATAATTTGGAGCTATATGGACAGCACAAGACCTTCATTACGGGAACCTCACTGCACATATGAGAACAGCATTTGTTACGCATACTTGATATGCTTGAACAAGTACGTTTCAACTCATGAAGACAAATGATGGCTTGGCTTATCATTGTGTTCCTATATCCTTTCCTTTCTTCATGCAGATTGACAGTTCTTTGGGGACTCTACTTGCACACATCTCAAAGTGTATTATTTAGGGGTCAGTCACTCTGAACACCGACAACCAGAAGACATGGTGCATTACAGTGCAGAAAGTGGCTTTAAAAGACTAAACACTTTGATTAGATAAAAAATTTATCCTCATCATGAGATTTATTTTGCACATTAATATAAAAGCATTTACAGAGATCAAGAAATAAATCCTTTGTTTATTATCTTATGAAGAAAAAGGTAGATACTTTTCTTTAGAAATATTATCCAAAAGCTGGGTGGTTGTAGTACATGCTTTAATCCCAGTACTTGGGAGGCCAAGGGAGGTGGATCTCCAAGTTCAAGGCCAGCCTAGTCTACAGAGCAAGTTCCAGGACAGGCCTCAAAGCTACACAGAGAAACCCTGTCTCAAAAAACCAAAAGAAAACAAAAAAAAAAAGAAGTGAAGAAATACTATACAGAAGCCGGGCGGTGGTGGCGCACGCCTGTAATCCCAGCACTTGGGAGGCAGAGGCAGGCGGATCTCTGTGAGTTCGAGGCCAGCCTGGTCTACAAGAGCTAGTTCCAGGGCAGGAACCAAAAGCTACAGAGAAACCCTGTCTCGAAAAATCCAAAAAAAAAAAAAATACTATACAGAAAACAATTAGCCATTTGATACCGAGTTCTTGTGTAATACTTCAAAATTTGGATCTCAGATTCTTAACCAAAATTCTTTGACTGAGAACTTTTTTCCCAATATCATATGCACAGTAAAACTGGACAAAAACAAAACAGCCATATAATATATATAAATATATATATATATATATATATGTATGTATGTATATATATATATATATCATGGTTTTAGGAACCACTTAAATGAAAAATAAAAATAACTGAAATTGAGACATTAAAACTCTAATTAACCCAATTAAAAAACGGGGCACTGAACTGAAAAGAGAATTCTCAACAGAAGAACTACAAATGGCCAAAAGATACTTAAGGTCATGCTCAACCTCCTTAGCGATCAGGGAAATGCAAATCAAAACAACTTTGAGATACCATCTTACACCTGTCAGAATGGCTAAAATCAAAAACACCAATGATATCCTCTGCTGGAGAGGTTGTGATGTAAGGGGTACACTCATCCATTGCTGGTGGGAATGCCAAGAAAATTTTTAAATGGAACAACAAATGAAAATTTGCAGCATGTAAAGCAAACAGGACCCAGTATTTATAATGAAGAATAAATTAACACATTTCACAAGAAATGTAAGACCTCACATTAGAAAAATAGGCAAATGACATCACTAGTCAGCTCATAGAAGCAGAACACCTACAGGCTAACAAGCTTAGAGTTAAGTACTTGTGCTTATCTGTAATCACATAAAGACAAAGAAAGACACTGAGATAAAGTCTACACATCAGATTGAACACCTGACGTTTTGAAGTATTGATAGCCTAAAGTGTTACAGCTATGTATATGTTCCTGATGATTCGTCTGCTGGACATTCTCACACAAATCAAAGGGAAACAATTGGTTATTGATCATAATAAGGAGTTGGCATTATTCTTAACTACTGTTTACTGAATGAAGAGTTCTAAATTTAGTGGATGCACATGGTGGATTACTGAAGAGGGTTTAGAAAACATACAATGGATTCCAATGTACTTCTGTGCTAACGAGTCAAAACAAAAAGGGTTTCTACAGCAAATCATCTATCTTCATCAAATAAAAATAGACAAAGGATAATGTTCAATGCCTCTTTTAAAACAACATATAAAAGTAACAAAAGAAACACATCACAGTGGTTGACTAAGGAAACTAAAGACCACACATCAGGGATGAACATAAAACAGAATTATAATGTTGACAGTCGTCTACACACTAACATATACATGCATACACACAGTCACATACAAACATGTATATGTTTCTACACACACATAGGGTAGCAGAAAAATCTGCATGAAATAATAAATTCAGTATGCCAGTAAATAAGGAGATGATGAATATACATATTCTATGTCATTATAAAAACTGATTATGTAACTGATCCAAATTAATAAGTAATATAAAAGGAATATTGAAACTTTTAACATTTATTTTCTACACTGTATTTGAATATTCTTTAAATTTAAATATGTTTTATGTATTTCTTCTATCTGATTTTATATGATGAATGCAAAACATGTTGTTCTTCCACTAAATTAAGTAAGCGATAGTTAAGAATGCTTCTTGGGGGCTGAAGAGATGGCTCAGCTGTTAAAAGCATTGTGTGTTCTTCTAACTAAGTATATATGCATATATCACATACAGTCCACGCTTAATTTTGTGATCCTCCTGCCTCTACTTCAGAGTTTCTGTGATTGCAGGTCTGCATAACCACACTAACTGATACAATTTATTTTTTATTTCTGTTTGAAATGATTAATATAAAATATTGACATATGATTTTACTATAAATGATTTGCAAACCATGCTGTAATTTCTTGGCAGCATAGTTAAACCTTATGAATTTCTTTAAGAAAAAGACATTTTTGTAATTTACACAATTAGAAAAATATTTATTCACAACAAAATCTAATCTTGTAGTTTAATATTCAGCATGTCATTCACATACCACCAATTACTAATTATTTGTGCCATAAATTTATACATGACTGCTAACCATGATTAACTGTGATATTAAAAGACATCATCTACATTGGTGATAATACAGCATGAAATGTCAAAATCAACACGCAACAGAAGTGTTTGTAACATTGTGTTAATTTTGAAACCATTTATAATAGTCAAATAATGGAATCAACATAGGTATATATCAACAGATGAATGGATAAAGAAAATATAATACAGAATGCCATCAAAAAAGATTAAAAATATGCCATTTTCAGGTAATTAGACATAATAGAGGTCCTTGTGCAGGCAGACTCTTCTTTTTAAAAAGGCATGGAAACAAAGAGAAGTGTTTCTAATAAGAAAGGAAACTAGGAAGAGGGAAAAGAGAGGATAATGAGTGTGAACATGATCAACGTACATTATGTACAGAAACGTCAAAAGTGAAACAATACTTTGCATATTTAGTATACACGAAAAAGCCCAAAATACTTCTTAAATATATTATTTATTTATGATACATTTTGTTGTCCTATAAAAGACACATTTTCTCTATAGTTACAAGATAGGTAGAACACATGTTGATTGTGTAAATAGAAAGTTTGACCTCTTGTTAAGAATGCAAGTACATACCCTCCTCGGGACCTCTGCTCTTCAGAATAGCTGTTTATCACACAGATCTCAGTCCCAAGCTATAACCTTAGACATTCATTGCCAGACTACAAGGTTCAAGAAAAGCAGCATTGCTGTCATCTCATTTGCATTTTTAATTTATAACAGTCTACATATAATATCTATCAAATACATACATATATATATATACACACACACACACACACACCATACACATGTATGCAAAATCTCCTTCCCTCCCTCCTTTCATTTGTCCCTTCTTCCTTCCCTCTTTGTCCCTCCATCCCTCTAATTCAACATTTATCAACCTGTGGGTGTTGGATCCACTTTGGGAAGCGGGGTCAAACAGTCCTTTCACAGGACTCTCCTAATACCATGGGAAAACACAGATATGTACATCATTATTCATAACAGTAGCAAATTGTGCTTATAAAGTAGCAACAAAAATAAGTTTATAGTTGGAGGTCACCACAAAATCAGGAATTTTATGAAAGGGTCACAGCATTAGAAATGTAAAGAAACACTGCTCTAATTGGACTCACTGGGGAGGATTTGTGAGTTCAAGGTCAGTCAGATCTACATAGAAAATTCCAGATGGATCAGGGCTACATAGAGGCATGAGAGCAGGAGAGGGATATATGGGGGAAGATCCAGGGCAAGAAGGGCACTAAGTGAGCTTGCTCAAGAAACAGTGTACACAACTACGAAACTGCCTGATAATAAGTCATTCTCAAGAAGTCAAGAAACATAATATTTCAGGCTTTATGTGCTTGAATACAGTTTGCTTTATAGTTAATAAGCAAACAGCCAGCCATACCTGAATGCTGTGGTCTAGAATAACAATAAATATGTTAGTTCAATAATTATAAATTGAGATTATTTTATAAATTATTATTTGAAATATAGGACTTTTTCTTTGGCAGAAATTTTAATGTGCCAAATAATCATTTTAAAAAATTCAGTAATCATTTTTATCTCCTTTCAAATAACCCACAACAGGAAGACATTAATTGCCATCACTGAACATTAAAGTAAAGCACGTGTTCTGAAAATATTAAAAATGATCTTCCTATAAGGCTGGTAAGATGGTTTGGTGGGTAAAGAGCTTGCTGCACACGTTTGATGATTTGAATTTAGTTCCTAGAATCCATGGGGGAAGGAAAGAACAGACTCCCTAAAGTTATCCCATGAACTTAATGCACAAGTGTGGGCACTTAGATATACACACACACACACACACACACACACACACCACACCACACACAAAAAATCGTAATTAAATAAAAGATTTCTTCCTATTGAAAAAGTAGAGCAAAACAAAATATTGAAGCAAACATGCAAGTTCACATTGTGAGAGTAGACAATGCAGCCTCATGTTATATGTGATCATTCCACAGAACTGAAACACCACACAATTACACAGATCAGCTTAAATATACAGCAACTAGTAAACCACTAGCTTCTTCTATCCCACTCGAGGTTGCCCATGCTTCTCACTATCTAATGTATTAGGTGAGAGGTCATGTCAGCTCCATTTTGTATGCTTCAAAGTAATCTTTATTCATTGTTAACAAATACTTCCTTTTCAATTTTTGCCTTGCCTTAGATTCTCTTGCTGATTTTTGGCATATTAAGAAGACCAATACAAATATTTTCCTTATTTTATAACTTGTCCTCTGACTTTGTGACATTTTAAACACACAGATTTTTCATTAATTTTTATCAAATTAATCAAACTAATTCTCAGATATTTCATAAGATTATTTTTATTGTTTAAAATATCTATCACAATTTTACAGTGTTTTATAAAATTATAAATATGTACAAATATATAGCAATAAAACATGGACATATTGTTTTTGCATTAGTTCCTGTTTGTTTTTTATTGCGACATGAGAGAGCAGTTTGGGTTGTTTAATATTAGGAATAAAAGGATTTTCTTATATAAATTTATTTCATTTACATCCTGCCTCAGTTTCCCTACTGCTCTATACCCAGGCCCTCTCCCCATCCCCTCTATTCCCATCCTCTCCAACCACTCCTCCTCCACTTCTGTTCAGGAAATGTCAGGCCTCCCATGGATATCAACAAATATGTCATATCAAGTTGTAGTAATGTAGCATGATTAATAAAGACCCAGAGACAGAAATTGAATTTCAACCTGAAGGTCCGAAAAGCAAAACAACTAGTTACTGGCTCTTAACTCTACCTCAGTCTGAAATGGCGATCCTGCCTCCAGGAATTTCAGAATGTGACTGTGTCTGTGAGCTGCCTCCTCCCTTCTTACATTTCTCTCTAGGGCTGAGATTAAAGGCGAGCACCACTAGGATTAAAAACATGCACTGCCCAGTGTCTATAGCAAACTAGTGTGGCTACTGGGATTAAAGGTGTGTATCACCACTGCCTGGTCTGTAAGGCTGACCAGTGGGCATGTTTTACTCTCTGATATTTAGGCAAGCTTTACTTATTAAAATACAAATGAAATATCACTACATAGTAAGACTAAGCCCCTCTGCAAGTATTAAGTCTGGGCAAGGTGACCTAGGATGAGGAGTAGGGTACTAAAAACCAGTAAGAGTCAGAGACAGCCCCTACTCCCACTGTTAGGAGTCCCACAAGAAGACCAAGTTACACGACTGTAACATGCATGCAGAAGGAATTAATGGTAAAATTTTCCTCGTTTTAGTTTTCCTCCATTTTTGTTTTTCTATGTCTTTTAGGCACCGTGTTAACTCAGTCGGAAAAATCACAGGCTCCATTTTTAACAAACATCTTGAAGCTTGTTATTTTTTCCTTGTGTCCAGTTTCCCATCAAGACCAAACTACTTTGTGACTGAAGCTTGACTACCGAAGGAGGGCAGATGCTGATCTTCGGATGCACATGGGCTATTTGTTCATCTGTTTACCACACAGAAAATGAATGTGTATGACAAAATTCAATGCAAATTACATAACACTTCTCGGCTTTATCAGATTCATCTACTTCAGTTAAAGTTCAATATAAAGATGTTCTCTCTCCAATGTCTTTGTATGTTTTACTTCTGCTAGAACAATCTTTCCCTCCTTCTTGCAGGATGTATCTTCACCCCTTCATGTCCCTGCCCACTTCTCTTCTTAGGTAACTCTAGGTAAATCTTCATCCATTCACTTCCAGCATCTGTATTTCATTTCTTTTTTTATTCTTGCTATCATCTATCATCCCTGACAGAGTCAATAGTGATTTGAAGTTTTTGCCCACCTTTTCTGACTACAAAACAAGTACCATGAAAACAAGGTCATTTTCTTTATACATCTGAAGAAATTTAACCAACATCTATGGCTCTTTAATAAATATGTTGATGTGGCATGCCTCAAAACATTAGATTAATACACATAAAGGAATTCTTGAGTAATTTGTTTCTGAGATTTTTGTTATGGAAAGGGGAATATTTTCTTCCTTAATTTTGATTTGATTTTTTTTGTATATGATACAACACATAAGGGCATATATTTATAATACCTGTGTAGCTACTCAAATGGCTCTAATGCAGTTTTGTTAACACTTCATTTCAATCTATAAAGCATTTTGATCTATACTGTCATCTACACTGTCATCTTTTTTCTCTTTTCAGTTTCAATATTGCTACTTTTATAACACAAATTTCTTCTTCTAAACCTTTGCTATAAATAATTTAATTTTATTGATTATATTACTAAATACATATATAACAATTATATTGCAAATAAATAATAGTTTAACATCCTATACCAGTAAATTTATTGAAATAGTTAAACAGGTTGTATTTGTCAAATGTCTTAGACATAAATATAAGTTTATGAACATAAATCTAAGTAAGTTATGTGATAGCAAGGTCCATGACAATTTTATTTTCAATGCTCTTGTTATAAATTCTTCTCACATTGCAGTCACTTGAATGGATGGTGATAAACTAAGTATGTTTTTAGATAATGAAGCTGGAATAGCTGTTTACTTTTTTCTTTCACATCTTGAAGCAGGATACTTCAAACAATTTCTTTATTCTAAGAACAGATTTACAAGAGAGATCATTGCCTCTTGCTACAGAAAACAGTCTGACTTGTTTATAGCTTGGAAATGGCATTAACATCTTTCCTATAAAAGAAAAGTCTTACACCATAAAGAAGATGTAAAGAAAACCCACATGGTTGTTTTCAGAACTATATAACTAGAGACAATGTAAGAAGAAATCTAAAGTTCATGGCCATCCCTCTCTACAGGACAGAAGTGGAAACCGAGGAAATACACTGGTGACTCAACCATGGAGAAACAGAGAAGGGGTCAGAACACAGCTGGTCCATTTTATGAGCAGTTGCACTGCATTCAGAAGCATCAATGGCACACTTTGTTTGTTTTACCTGAGTTTATTATTGGTGTTTTTGTCAAACAGATGTGTGTCACATTCATTCTAGGTCTTATGCAATATGTAACATCTCTAAACTTGGGGTTCACACCCTCCTCAGAATGAGGTTTTCTCTATAACCCACTATTTTTAAATCACATCATCCTCTAGATAATTTATCACATGTCGTCCGATGCTATCAAATTCTTCTTCCTTCTTCTGATAACCCCACATGCAATCAACCCACACACTATATAACTGTTATTACTCTTTCTAAAACTTCATTCTATTTTATTTCTCTGTGTCAATATCACTTTTCTATTATCTATTTTCTAACAGATTTCCAAATTATTTAGCAATCTACTAAAGTTCCTCAAGACAGTCATTCTCAGACTAGCTCCATTAGTGAGAATTTCTGAGTGCTTATTGATGCCTGTAGACAGTTGTATCCTGTCTCCTGTTGTTTCTACTATTTGGGGTGTTATGCCCCTTACCTCCCTGTTGCTCTCTTGTCTTATCTATGAAAAACAATGTAGATTCAACTTGAGGATTGAATAAGAGATTAATCTCCTGTAGCATAAATGTTGCATAATTCTGTTTTTTAAGGTCTTAACACCTGAGACATCTGTTACATATGTGTGCTTTCTAACTAAATAGATTTATCACTTTGAGACACGTGTTACTAAAAAGCCAGGGTTTGCTAGCTTTTAACCAAGTTTAATTAAACAAAAGAAGAGATTAAAATGATCTATTAAGAGAAGAAAATTGTTACCTGGTCATCTATGGATTTATCAGATGAAGTATCGTTACATAAATAACCCATGATAATATTTCTTTGGGTAGTCAAGTATTTGACATTCTAAGACAGGAAACATTGAAAAGAAACATACATGTATACTGACATAAACAAATATATATGTTAAATAAAAAATATAAGAGTAGCTGCTGAGGACTGTACTGAAGCAAGCAGAATCAAAGAAGCAAAATGATGTAGGAAGGTCTTTACCTATCTGTTGTTTCATTGGTTAATTAATAAAGAAACTGTTTGGCCTGATAGAGCAGAAATATAGGTGGGTGGAATAGACAGAACAGAATGCTGGGAAGAAGGGAAGTGAGGCCAGCCATCAGGTCAGACATGCTGAATCTTTCCCGGTAAGATACCACCTCCTGGTGCTACACAGATTATTAGAAATGGGTTAACCAAGATGTGAGAATTAGCCAGTAAGAGGCTAGATATAATGGGCCAGGCAGTGGTTAAAAGAATGCAGTTTATGTGTTTTTATTTCGTGTGTAAAGCTAACCATGCGGGAGCCGGGTAGGACGAAAAACAGGCCTGCCCGCAGCCCACTACAGCAAAATACAGGAGTTTGTTTCTCTGACCTTGCCCAGTGATATCACTACTGTTTGGTACCTAACTTTTTCTAAATTAATTCACAGGATGAATCAGATATGGACTCTGTGTTAAGGCATATCATGATGGCCAAGAGGGAAAATATTTATTATTTACAGTGAATGATAGATTACTCTTTGTTATAGTGAGTCATTAGTAAAGAATGTAAAGGAAGCAAGATAAGTTGAAATGATTCAATTTTACCACTTACAAAACGACTTTTGTATTTGCTACACGCTTTCTAACTTAAAATACATTTTTTGTAACTTTCCTTGAGCCCGATAACTTCATCCTCCTTTTACTTCAAAAGCCTACTAAAATACCTCTCCAGAATTGTGCGTGTACTTTGGCAGGAAATGAGAAGATCAGAAAGCATGGCTAAGACGGATGTTATGAAGATTCTAATGAGATCTGCTTTCGGGCAGCTGTCTGTCTGCTTCAGACTCCCTTCTCTGTTGCCCTGCGTTGTCTCTCCATCTTAATAGGTCTCCTCTCTCTTTTTTTTCTCTCTCAGGATCCCAGCACAATTAAACCGATCTGTTCCCTGGGCAGAAACATATAGAAAAGGGGTGCAGAGAGTCAGCCTTGAATGTCTCTGAGTCTTTTGTCAAATCAGCAACTGTAGACAGAAGCTTTTATACCACCTGGTTCTGCAGCCCTTCAGAAACACACAGAGGCTTACCTGGTTTCTATGGCAACTAGTGTGGCTACTGGGATTAAAAGTGTGTATAACCACTGCCTTGTCTATAAGGCTGACAAGTGGGGCTGTTTTACTCTCTGGTCTTCAGGCAAGTTTTACTTACTAAAATACAAATGAATTGCCACAACAAGTAACAACAAAGGTCAGATCCCTTTGCTATTTTCCTGTTACCCTGAATGTATGTCATATTTATAGAGTTTTGTATTTGAAATGATCCGATTCCAATTTTAAATTACAGTTTTGCTTAAATACAGATATGAGATAGATTACTGATCACTGCTAAGTCTCACATTGTTTGGTATACAACGGTAATATCCAGGGGCATGAAACAATAGGCCAGTGACTAAAGAAAATATTCATCTAGTGTTTGTGTTTTTGTCTGTGTATACCTGAGGGTATGATGAATTACTCAAATGCAGAATATATGAACAATATGAACAGTAGTTGATACTCAATAAGAACCAAAAAAGACAAAGGAATAAAATCATGGACTAAAGTTTTCTGTAGACAGGTGAAGAAGTAAGGTATTTTTCAGGTCAGTGGCAGATCTTGCCTCAGAGAAGGGTAATGGCACCTGAGGAAGAACATACAAGGTTGTTCTCTGCTGTCTATATACATATGCATAGAAGAGATTATACCTCTACATACACACGTGAACGAATATGCAATATACAGAGGAAAACAATCCAAAGCTTGCTTTTAAAGCAATGCATATATTTATTGCTTTAAAAATTTCCTTTTAGCTGGTTTTACGTGTACATACTCAGTTCCAGCTCTCAAATGCTTCAAAGATATATGGGTCTCAATTTTACATCAATAAACACAAATTTATTTAACATGAGAGGGAATCAGACCCTATCTTACTTATTAAAAGTAAACTACGATATGACACATTTCTCAGAACTATATTTATCTGCAAATTTACCTTATTTATTCTTCTTGATAGCTTGATTTCCAGTTTTGTGACATTTTGTGTTTGCTGTTAATAGCTAAAGTTAAATAATTATAGATAGCTCACCATTTTAATTTAGCTAATAGTATTAAGTAAAATAGCAATAATGTTCTACTGTTGCAATGTATTCAGTTATACTTTACATATAAACACTTCGCACATTAGGAGTGGCTTATCCAGGTCCTTGATGCACAAAAATTAAAAAGAAGAAACATAGGTTCATTAATATGCATATTTCTCAGGCAAAGAGAAACTCTCAAAGAGCTGATTTAGACCTTTTTCTTATCTGGCATTGGCAAGGAGTGCTTTTAGAGCAATGACAAAGGAGAAAGAAAGGACTTTAAGTGTCTGGGAGCTGAAAACAGCAAATGCAAATACATAGTATTATACAGAGTTGATGAGGACTCCTCCAGAAGCTTTGTTAAGTGGAATCCTCTGGCGCTGTCTCCCAGCTAAGCATCTAAATGGTCTAAAGCTTTCTTTAGGTAACAGTCCTTACTGGCAGAGCAGAGGACTATAGGAATTCATATGCTGCACTTAGGTACTTAAGGGGGGAAACAGGACTTTTCCTTAGCTTCTTTTCATTTACATCAGCTCGAAAGAATCCTTACAGCACATTTTGTAATAATATATTCTGCTACCCTCCAACGCTTACACAAATAATTCTGGTTCTATCACTTCTATGACACTGACCATGAAGCATCCATGTCCTTTGTCTTCTGCCAGATGACTTTTACATAAAGCTTACTAAGAAAGGTGTTATTTGTCTCTTTCCTGTGGAGAACTAATTATAATAACAGTTCCTTGATCCTTCCCTTACATTTTGTTCTTCCTGGAAAGGTTATATCAAAAGACAGACCTGGCCACCGATTCTTTTCATCACATCCTGGGAATGAATCATGCACCGTGTATGGAAAATTAGGAACTAACAACACTATTTCACAGCTTCACTTTGTTCTCACGATGCCAGTTACACAGTGGAACTAAAATATAAAATTTAGCAAAATATCTTTGGGATTATATTTTTGTAGAAAGGCCAGACATTTTGTTATTGCTTTTGTCTCTTAACGTGAAGAATATCTTGTTATCTGCATTTGAAAATAAACAGAGATGGTGAAAAAGAAAATGAGGGGGGCAGGGACTTCCCAACCCTGATTCGAAGAAGCAGGGGCTTCCCTTGGCATGCACATGCTGTTCATCAGTACAAGTTAAGGATTGCTCTGCTGAGGGGGACTAGCTTTTGTTGTTTGGTTGCTTTTTCTTTTGCTTGTTTTTGCCTAAATATTTATGCTCTCATTCCATTTCTTGTTCTTGCTAGCTTCCCTGCTCTCTTAAACCTTTACTTCTCTTTCTCAACACAGTGAAAGTCATCAAGCATGAGAAATTATAAGACGTTGTTTCAGCCAAGGAGCCCAGGGAGAGGACAAAATGTAAGGCAATCTTGAGAAGTAGATACGCCAGCATGCACACACACACACACAGATACACACACACATTCCAATAGAAGAAGATTGCGGCATCTAGGCTAGCATTACAACACAATGGGCCAGCCTTTAAATTAAAAGCAAACCAAAATAAAACAATTCAGGATCTCTGAATAAACTGGTGACTTAAGCTATTCAACAGTGATTCAATACTGACTCAACTACAACAAATGCTGCCATCTTACTCATGTGTGCTAATCAGCTTCTCATCCCCGTGACAAAACACCTGAGGACAGCACCTAAATAAGGAAAGATGTAGTTTGCTTGACTCATAGGTTCAGACCCATGGTCCTCTGGCCCCACTGCTCCTCCCATGTGATGATGAGGCAGAACATCTCAGCAGGGGAGTTTGTGGAAAACAAAACTGCCTGCCTTGTGGCATAGAAAGGGAGGAGAAAGGGGTAGAAAGAGAAATGAGCTTGGGTTTGAAGAGATCTACCCTTTCAAGTACCACCTCAGTGACTCACTTCCTCCAACCAAGACCATCCATAAAGTGATCGTAAGGTATGAGCTAATTGATTGATGATAAGAGCTTTCAGAATCCAGTTAGCTCTTTCCATCGCTGCCCTGTGGACTAAGCATTCAGTGTGTGAACGCCTGGATATCTTATATCCAATCCATAGCACAATATTAAGAACATCAGAGATAATATGTGGGATGAGTAAGAACTATTCAGTCTTCCCAAGTTTCCTATAGATCTAAAAACTGTAAACGATTATTTTAATATTGTCTTTCCTAAAAGCGCTTATAAAATAATCCCTGAACATTTGTTTTTAATCTGTATGCAAATGTTGTTAGAACTATCTTACATAGGTTTATGAAACTTTGTGTAATTCTTATAGTTCTCTTAATTGTTTTTTCACTACCTCTCTTATTTCTATGTCTATATTAGGATTTTCAAAGGCAATGAACTCTCAGAGGAGTCCTTGCTATCTCATCACCCCACTTGCAGAATAATTTTCACTGGCTTATATTCTACTATAATTAAAAGTATGTAGTCTTTACCTGCATTTTTAGGAAGAACAGGACTTGGAAATGATTCTTCACATGGAAGCATGATGATATGAGCTTGTGTTCCCAGGACCCATATAAAAATTTGTATGTGGTAGCATGCCTGTGTATGGGTAGCTGTGTATGGTAGCCCAGTGATGGGGGGCAGAGGGACACAGATCTCTGGAGTTCTCTTGCAAAACTCCAAGTTCAGTGAAAGTGTCTGTCTCAAAAAGTAAGATGTTGATCGCTTCTCGCCTTTTGACTAAGATCAGGTGTAGTATCTGCTCTTATCAGTTTAATATATGATACGTCCTCTATCTGAGGACAATATATTAAATGGATTTTTGGAAGTAGAAGTTTACTCTGTCCACTCCACTCATCGAACTGGTATTGCAGTACCTACAGGAATGGAGGTACTCCGTTTTAATCCCTTGGGAAATTAAAAAAAAACAATGTTGAGATGTTAATAACAGCAGCAACATTGACTTCTGTCTTCCAAGTGAATGCACACACATTTGTGAAGATACATGAACTTGTCAACAAATATTCAGGTAGAAGAAATAGTTCAAAGATATTATGGAACTAATCTATATAATGAATCTGAAGATGTTAGAAGATCCAAGGAAAGCCCTGAATTTTGAAGCCCTGTTGGTATTATGAATTTTAGAGGTCTCTTGAGGATTTTGTACAGCATTATTCTTGAATTATGGGCCTTCAAGTGTTGGCCATGTTATACCAAAAAAGAAATTATATATATAATCAATATAATAAATATACATATTTATGTGTGTGTACAGGTTTGTGTGTGTATTGAGTGTCTATAAACATACATGTGTATGATTACAGTCATATACATACATACATATTTATATATGTACATACATTTTCATAATGAAGAAACTAATAAGACTGTATTATTTATAAGCCAATGTAATCTGCTTTATTAAAAAACTACGCTCCTACTTTACTCAGGAAATCTTGTCTTTTTCTATTTCCGATGTAGATTAGATCCATGTATATCTCTCTTAGGGTCCTCACTGTTGTCTAGTTTCCCTGGGATTGGGATTTGTGGGCTGGTTTTCTTTGCTCTATGTTTTAAAACCACTTATGAATGAGTACATATGATAATTATCTTTTTGTGTCTGGGTTACCTCACTCAAAATGATGTTTTCTAGCTCCATTCATTTGCCTACAAAATTCAAGATGTTGTTATTTTTTTTCTGCTGTGTAGTACTCCATTGTGTAAATGTACCACATTTTCCTTTTCCATTCTTCGGTCAAAGGGCATTTAGAAGTATGATATATTAACCCACTGCCTTATCATTAATTACTTATATCTTACACAGTAAAAAGAGAGTTTGCTCTCATTTCTATCTATTATTGACCAAAATATAAAATAAATAGAAAAACAAACATGGAGTATATTAAGGGTTTAAATTAAGAAGACTTTCCATCTGTACAATCTCAACCCTTGTTTCAATAATTCCATCTATTTTCAAACATTCAAGATAGTAATATAGAAACAAACATGGTTGTCCACAAAGACACTGACATACATCTCCTTTATTTAAAAAAAGTTCAGATAAAAATTTCAAATATGTTTAAAATTCTGAAAAAGAAAGTATATTGCATCTTAAACCCCAAAGAAGATTTTTAAAGATCTGGATTTAATAAAGCATGTTATATGATTGATAATCAGTCACTAGTCTTAAGTAAATAAATAAACTCAGTACAGTAGCTCCCTTATGTGAGTTTTATCTTAGAATTCTTCACTAGGGAAGAAAGAGGGAGAGTTAGGGGAAGAAAGATAGACACCACACACACACACACACACACACACACACAGAGAGGTGTTATGACAAATTTTCTATAGACAGATGAACTGTTTCAAGTTTCATTAACTTTTGTTGATTCATAAATCAATTATTAATATATAAAAACACTTTGAAGAGATGCACAAATATTTATACAACATAAAATTATTCTCCCATCTATTATCATTTACTGACTGTTCTTGCAAAACAAAGTCTTTGTGTAAACTAGACATAGGACGGACACAGATCTGATAAAAACTACGGCAGGAAAGGTAAAGAGACCCTAACGTTCAGCACTCTGACTTAGAACACATCTCTAACATCCATCTTTCTGTCTCTCATTACTGTTTTGTTTTCACAGAAGCCCAGGAAACAACTCAGAATGAACTCTGTAAAAATGAACATTCAACATTTGACACAGTGTGTGGTTAGGGAAAATAAAAGCAAGTGTGATGTTAAAGAATTAAAAATAACTTGAAAAAAACCATTTTAACACGTAGGATAATTTAGTGAAAACATTTGTTAAAAAGCAGAATTTCAGTTATTTTAAATGCTTTAGATCTTGAGAATCTGTCTGGGATTTGCATTTTCATATTTTACTCACATATTTTTGCTTTATTGCATCTTATATGGTACTTTTACTATATATGGTTAGTTATAACTTTTATAAATTCAAGATGAAAAGGCTTATGTGGAGGATGACTTCAATGATACACACTTTACCACTGAGCTACACTCTCAGCTCATTAAAAGTCAGCTTTTTAATTTTTAAAACATATTTGAGCAGTTCTTTGAGAATTCTAAAAGATGTATTTTAATCATGTTTACTCGAATTGCTCCCCTTAATTCTACCCACATCTGCTCCTACTTCCCAACCCCCAAATTCATCTTATCTTTTTAAAAATTTAATGACCCATTTGTGATATTTATATACTTTTGGGTGTGTGGCCATCCACTGGAGTGTGGCCAACTTATCAAAGCCAACTTTAGAGAAAATTGACTTTTCTCTAAATTGTACATAGTTCCTCCGCTGGGAGTAGGAGGTTACCGATCCCTTTCTACTCCATGCTACAGTGCTGAATGGCTTAATCTCTGGAGGCAACAGTAAATCCTGTTCGTTCATGAATGTAATGCTCTTGCCAGGCCCAGAAGACATTTCTGGGAGATAGTGTTTTTTATATATGACAGGGGCACTGTACCAATTAACTCCTAACAAGAGAGTTGCCTAAGCAAGACTGGCATGATGATAACACCATTTGATATGTTAAGATGGATAGAAGAAATTCCATTTGGTTCCACCACTAGGTGGAGAGCCATAGGTGCTCAATGACTGCTGAGAGAGGGATAATTAGTCTCTTGAGTGGATGAGTCCCATATAGGCTGTGTGATCCTGAGCAGAGAGCTCTTGACACATGTACAGATAAGCAATGTGAAAGGACTCAGGAAGTTGTGTGTGTATGCACATGTGTGTGTGTGTGTGTGTGTAATAATTAAGGAAGGTATCAGGGAAGGGGAGGACAGAGTGATGTAGATACAGTAGATGCATTCTTTTATATGAAGTTCTCAAAATAATAGAATTTGTACTTTAAAAAAAAGAAAAACAAAACTTCCAAGAAAATCTCAAGATAAACCTAGGGTGGTTCAGCACTCTTGTAATTCTAAAGGGATTCTTTTAGAATACTTTTTCTAGTGAAAATAAAGGAAAAATAAAAGGTTAGGACATAAAGAAATGATTACGATTTCATTGTTCAGAGATCTAATAAATCATTTACATTTGCTGTGACTAGTATAGCAAAATTGACGCAACAGAATGACTAATCATTAAAATAACATTAGGTATGCAAATTTAAATACATTAAAATGCAGTTACAGTGTATATCATTTTCTAAATGTAGATGCCTCATACCTGATTCAAGGAGTTGAATGGCATTTTTCTCTCTGTATTTTGCATGCTGTATACTAACCTGTTATATCTTCACTTTGAATCTTACATGTTGAGCAAGTCTGAGTCTTAATGTGGAATGATATGTTTAGTAATATGTGTCTAAAGCTAGAGATTAAAAACAAAACAAAACTAACAAACAAAAAACCGTGCCAAGTATTTCAGCAACTATGAAATCACATAAGAGTTTAGGTGTTAGGGCTTGCAGCCGAGAGATTGCAACAGAAAGCCATATCATGGTGGCACTCGACCTGCAACTATTTTACAAACCATCATCAGTAGCCATAATGCATGCAGGTAAAACAAAGAGTGACAGTGCCATTCAAAACATAAGCAGTCAGTTCCAGCTATTTTGTTAGCCGTTTTGATATACCATGACATCTGAAATTAGATGAGTTTCTTCTTTCAGTAAAAAGTAGGATATTGGCATATGGATAAGCCCCTAAGTTCCCCATAGAACACATCATCTGTACAGAGATATGCCACCATTTTGAAACATTCTCATTAGGCAATTATGAAAACTCTCACAAATTTAAGCATTTTCCTTTAAACACTGGTAGCTGTAAACCCTGTTAATGAATGGAGTGAAGAGGCTTGGGTCACAAAATGCATAGTCAGGTGCAAACAACTCGTCGTAACTCCCTTGGCTCATTGAGAATTGCTAACTTTTTTTTTTTTTTAAGGAAATTTAACTAGTTCCATCTTCTTGCTTGTGCTATTTGCTAGTGATCTTTCCTTCAGCTTTGGGACCTAATATAAATTCAGAATAAGGACTTTATTCTAAGAGGTTCTCACATTTTGGTGGAGCTGTGATTCTTTATTACAGCATAAAGATCCAAGAAAATAAAATGCAAGGCTCTGGCCTTTCGGTATCATTTTTCTCCAGAATGATGGATTTTCCTACTCTAAAGGGTCTCATCGTAGCCACATAATCTTTCAAATGGATAACTGGAGTCAAAGCTAGGAGGCTTTAGTATTTGGAAGCAGAAAATAGAAAAATAATTATAAGCCTAAACAGTGCCAGGGTGTCCACAATTCCTTTGTAGGAGAGGTTAATTTGTAGATTGCTGTCTAGTGAACATGCAAGCAATTTCAGCACCATGGGAAAAAGTTCCAAGATCATAGTTCATTGTTACTGATTTTATATCAAACTCAACCATCGTCTTCTAAATCCATCTTCTTTAATAACCTACTTCAGTGATTTAGGACCTCAAATGTTCTTTCAGTGGGTTTCCCATCCAATTAGCCCAAAAGTTGCTATCTTAACTTCAGAGAAATCTCTGACATATATTCACGTAATGTTTATGTGAAAACCCACCCAGACATGGTATTGGAGGAGAGGAGTAAATGCTATTTAAGGATATTAGAGGGAAAAAAAGAAAGAAAGACAAGGAAATCCAAAATAGATGTGGTTACTCACGAGCCACAGAACTTTTGAGATAAGATTCTGCTGGACTTCTTATATAATAAGGTGAGTTCTAAATTTGTAAAGGTAAAATGTGAGAAAAAGCACAGAAACAGGAATAAGTGTGAGAAATGCTACCTTCTCAGTAAGTGACTGTTTCTGGGGCTGCACACACACTTAATCTTCCTGCCTGGCTTCAAGGTGCCATTCCTTTTATGGGGCAGCAAGTAACTGAACATTGGAAGCTACATATCCAAGAGCCACACAAGGAGGAATTCAACTTTCCATTGCACCAGCTAAGTTTGTACAAGACTGAAAGCGGCCCAAACCAGGTGACTCTAGCCTGAGTCAGGGGCATGAGAAGAAAAGGATGTGATGTCTGGATTTAATGTGGGCTGTTTACAGAGTTGTCTTCAACAATCTGGGGGCACGGAGTCCTTCATTAGTCAAAATTAACTATTTTTGATAGGAAAAAATTGAAATCAGATTGCTAAGATTTAAAGCAATTATATTTATTTTGACTCTCTCCAGGACTGAAACAATAATTTATATGCATGTTCAATGAAGGTCTTCCAGAGGGCTTACCTTAACAGCTTACAAAGCTCATTATCAGCCATTCTTCTCATACACAAACACACTTGGGTGTGGAGTTTCACCATAGGCTGGGGACTTTAAGAACTTCCATGAATTATTACACTGGATACTCACAAAACTAATTTTCAACAGTCAGCACTATTTTAATCCCTGCTGCACTTATGCTACAAAGGATCAAAGAAACTTGCCTAAGATATTACAGACAGATACAATTATTGAGGACACTATTATGATATATACGGTACTTTCTGCTTGTTCCACCCAGCTCAACATGGCAGAGCCACTTGTGCGTCTGAGAGCCACGCACATAGCCCTGTTCTCAGGCACACAGCCAGTCCATGTTGCCATTAAGTAAGCTGCAGCAGTCTACTCACAAACTCCATCAAAAAATTTGATCTCCCAAAAGAATCAGAGCTTGTCTGGTAGCATGGTCCTGAATGCCTGCATTTTAAAATGGCTGTGGCTTTTTTTTTCCTGCTACCTACTGCTGAAGCAGGGAAAACTTCTCTTGAGAAAGCTGTGGCAAGCCACCAACAAACAGCAAGAAGCTGTGTTAAACTCTGTATTTTTGTATCTAGAATTCCTTTTAAAGCCCTCTCAAAAGCCGGCGGTGGTGGCGCACGCCTTTAATCCCAGCACTCGGGAGGCAGAGGCAGGCGGATCTCTGTGAGTTCGAGGCCAGCCTGGTCTACAAGAGCTAGTTCCAGGACAGGCACCAAAGCTACAGAGAAACCCTGTCTCGAAAAACCAAAATAAATAAATAAATTAATTAATTAAAAAAAACCCTAAAGCCCTCCCAAGTTTTATGTGAATTTAGTCCACCGCATTGGTGCCAATTTTTAGTATCAGGCTGCTTGTTTGTCCAGACTGCCCAGTTAGCTCGGACCAGAAATAATCACACAGAAATTGTATTAATTATATCACTGCTTGGCCCATTAGCTCTAGCTTCTTATTGGCTAATTCCTAAACCTAATTTAACCCATCTCCATTAATCTGTATATTACCATGAGGTTGTGGCCTACAGCAAATTTCCAGCATGTCTATCTCCAGTGACTCCATGGCATCTCCCTAACTCGGTCCTTCTTCCTCCCAGCATACAGCCTAACTTTCCCCTGCCTAGTTCTGTTCTTCCCTTCCATAGACTCAAAGCAACTCTTTATTTATTAACCAATAAATGCAACACAGAGACAGAAGGACCTCCCACAGCAGTGTATTCTTTAGGTCATCGCATGCTTAGGATTTCAAACATTAGAGTGACGTTATCTCACTTGAAGAAAATGTTACTACAACACTAATACTTAGAACAACATTCTATGAATAAAACTAGAATTTCAAGTAAAGAGTTCATCAAAATTATGTCCTTGAGATCTTGTTTTGGTGAGATCCCTTGATTCTCATCTTTGAAAGCTTTACTCTAAGAGCAATAGACTTTTAAATGAAACCAAAGCCATAGTGTACCTAATACATAGTGTTTAAGTACTGGTACCAAGAGTGTATAATCCTTTATCCTGATTGGGCCATGTTTTACTCTTCTCTTGTGGGATGATGCGTATCCATAGCAACAGGTACTACACTATTAGAAACTGCTAGGGCTTAGAGATTTTATTCCTCCAGGAAAATACCTTTGTTTTTTTCTTTTTCTCTCACATTGAAACAAACAAATAAAGCTCAGTTTTTAATATTGATACACAAGTACTCAATTTTTAAGATTCAGCTTTGGGTTGTCTTTCATATTTTTAAAAGACATTAAAATCTGTAAAGCAATTTGGAGTATATATTCTTCTTTTATTTTGAAATTTGCCCCCTTCACTCTATCTCAGGTTCTCTTTGTTTCAGATATGCATAATTATCTGTGACTTTTAAAGTACTAATGTGGATTTGGTTTCTGAGAATAACTTTATATTCCTGCATATTAAAACTCTATCACAAAAAGATGGCTAATGGCCATTGTCAATTAGGCTCAGTCCAGTCTTTCAGACCTCAAATTGGAGCAATTTTCAACTTTAATTGTCTTATTCTGAAAAATTCCATTTCCAAACAACACTATTTAGTTACTGAAAAATGGCATGCATCATGATACCAGTAACACACACTTACAGGGTGTTTTCTCCTCCCTGTCTGCAAAATGCCATTCACTTAGGAGCAAATAGGGCCAGCTAAGGACATGGGAGCCCTGGAATAGACTGTTCCTCCCCCAAACCTTGCCAGAAAAGAAAATCTCATCAGTCGTTTTCTCCTTGAGAATCTTATGGTGTCAGGGACAGCTTTCTCACCTCCAGAAATTTTCTGTTAACTGCTTGGCTCATATACCTCTAATGATTATTTTTCCTAAGGGTCTGAGAGAGGGAAGAAGATTGAAGATATTTGGAGAAATAGACATGCATGTCTTCATATCAGTGGAATTGATTTTTCTATGCAAGGGGACAAAAAATACTTTAAAATTTCATTTTATTATTATTATTATTATTTCTTTTTTTTTTATTTTCAAGACAGGGTTTCTCCATAGCTTTTTGGTTCCTGTCCTGGAACTAGCTATTGTAGACCAGGCTGGCCTCGAACTCACAGAGATCCGCCTGCCTCTGCCTCCCGAGTTCATTTTTAAACATTTGGTAAACACTTGGTCCCGGTTTACAAGTTGTTAAAATTGTGTGGTAGAGCAAAACTACATATCACTTTCATTACAGATTTAAAATGAGAATTTCAGAGCTACAATCATCCACTTTAAACACACCTACAGTTACAAAAGAAAGGCAGATAGCTACCCCAGGTCAGTTTTTCTGGCTCATTTGTGGCCAGTGCAGACTGAAGCAACATAGACTACCAGTGTCTGGGTAACTGTTAATCCTCAAATAATGACAACTTCATTCAAGAAAACTAGCACTTGGAAGAAAAGTTTTAATATGGCAATATATTTCCTACAAATTTACTTTTTTTTTCTACCTGTCAATTTTCAAGGATTCCTTTTCCATTTGAAAAAGTCTTTGGGAATTGTGATTTTAAAATATATTAATGGATACCATCACTGTCCAGTGATCAGATATTGATAGAATCTAAGAGAGGGGCCATTCCGATCTTAAGTTCATACCCACAGCTGAACACACCCAGCTGTAACTATAGCTTGAAACATCCTGTCACAAGGAAAGCCTGGGTTAAATTCAGTGTGCCATGAAACTAAACAAAGAGGCAAGAAAAGGAGAGAGAGATTTGTGTATAGGGGCATCCATGAAGGTGGGAGGAAGATGGAATAAGGTGGTAATAATAACTGACTCCTTCTTACGTAAAAATTTTGGCCAAAATTTGAGATTTAAATAAATCAAAAGAGAAGATTATTCACAATATAAAGTTAAAATTATCTGTGGAACCAAAACGCTGTAAGGTATAGAGAGGATGAACAAGGATGCTCCCTGGAAGAATGGTCAACATTGAGAGCCCCATCTTAAGCGGCAGAAAACAGATGAGAGTAGGGTTATAGTTGTCACACAGAATTCTCCCTGGTCAGGCACAAATCCACCACAACACTAAGCTAATCATATCCCAAATATTTCTTAGTTTTCAACATGCTGGGGGATCTTAACAAACTCTTACACACTTAGATCTCTTCTTCTGTGCAAGGTACACCTGACATGAACGTCGAGTGAGAGAAGAAGCTGGAGCTCTATAGAAATGGTAAAGGCCAAAGTTAGCAAAAATCCAAGAGATAAAATTTATTTTCAGTATAAAACTTTTATGCATTCTTACTCAGATCTTTTCACCACCTTCAAAAATAATATGTTTTCAATATAGGGTATCTTGTGAAAATATACATATACTTTATGACAGTCCTATAAAATGTATTTCTTAAAAAGTTGCTCTTACCCTGACTTTGTTGCTATAGCCACATATAGATGAGCACAAATTAAAACCTAAATATTTCTATGAAATGCAAGTTAATGCTACAGACCCAGGAGATATATAAGATGTATGTACTTTAAAAAGCTTTCTTAGCTGGGTGGTAGTGCCATAGACCTTTAATCCCAGCACTCAGGAGGCAAAGGCAGGCGGATCTCTGTGAGATCAAGTACAGTCTGATCTACAAGAGCTAGTTCCAGGACAGGCTCCAAAGCTACAGAGAAACCCCGTCTCAAAAAGCAAAACAACACAACAACAAAAAGCTTTCTTGATATGATAATAATCCTTTTTATAGTGAAAGCTATATATAAATGAAGTTTGATATGTGAAACTGTAAACTGAGACTTGATAATTAAAAGGTCTCACTGACAATTGAGGGAAACTTTACCAAAAGTGAGTGTCTCCATTGTGATGGTATTTAGATGCAGTAAAATGAGGCAGTGATGCAGGCTTAAAAAAAAAAAAAAAAACACTAATAGCTTGAAAATAGGAAGGAGTATACTCAATTATAGATTATAGACTGCTGTTACTGTTCTGATTATTTTTAGCAATATATTATGATCTAAGATTAACCAAAGAAATGCTTTACGTTTTAGTTGAGGTTCATTTATCTCCCTTCTCCTTATCTTCAGGGCAGAAATTGAGATAAAAGACATATAACATACATTTATATATGAAACAATATACATGAACCAATGATTTTAGATTTGTCAATCTAAAATAAGAACAGGTTCTACCAGATCTCCACTAGGTAAGTCTAACTAGTGCTCAAAGACGAGGAATCATTATCAAGTAGAAATGTCACCAGCCAGAGCTATAGTAGTAGATACAGTGTTCTTCTGTATTTGAGGTTTCCATATTTCTGGAGTCAAACAATTATGAAAAGGATCCCTCCCCCCCAAAAAATTTGTCTGTAGTGGACATATGCACACATTTTTCCTTGCACAATACAGTAAGATAATAATATACATAGCCTTTATACTGTATGATCTAGAAATTAAAGTATAAATTATATGCACAGACTTAATAGAAAACAACTTTGTACATAAGAAACTTAAGCATCTTGGATTTCAGTATGCATGAGTCCTGGAATCATGCTCCCTGGGGATACCTACAGTCAAGTATGTAGCCAAGCATATCTAAGAAACATTCAAACCTCTATATCCTCAGTATTAGAGAGTGCAGAATAACTCTACACAAACATACTCATTAATTAATTAGAACAGGAAATTTTGACACCATCAAGTTTCACATGTACCAGTTTGAACTGTATGACTGTACAGAGGAAGAATGGATGGGAGGGCAGTTGGGAGGCGGGGGGGGGGGGGCGGGGACAGAACAGTAGGATGTGTGAACTGTTGATAAAATATAAATTTAATTAATGAAAAAGGAGAGCACAGAGTTGGGTGGTAGGAAGGTAGAAGTATATCTTGGAAGAGTTGGGGTGGGGGTAAATATGGTCAAAATACATTGTATTAAATTCTCAATTAAAAAGGTGTTATTTTAAAAATTTTAACAAAGAAAAAAGATTGCTAGAGGAAGAATTCACTAAGATTATTACAGAGAAACGTGACTCACACTATATTTTTTACCTTTTTAGAAACAAGCCAAAGAAAAAGAACAATTTTGAGTTTTCTATGATTCTCTTTTTTTGTTCTAAAGCTAAACTATAATGACAGGCTCTGGCTCTCTTGGTTTGCTATAACCCCTTCCAAAGTCGGAGCCTTTAACTGAGTGAAATCTTAAAGGTTTCAGGAGTACCTCTCAAACATGAACACTAATCCCCACTCAATGGCTTTAGCCTTCAGCTAAGCCTTTATTTCAGATGGCATGAGATCCTCACAGCCCCAGAAAACAGAGATGCATGCATACAGAAAAATACCACTGAGCCTGCTTCATGGCTTTCTTCCCTCTAGTGTTTTCTCAATACCTAGAAAGTTCTTTTGCTGATGGGAAAGAAAGAATGAACACTAAGTGCCAATACACTGATGGGGAGAACCACACTTTATCTGACTTTCTTTTAACAATTGTTGGACATTTGAACCTGTATCTGTAAGACAATCAAGCACTATCTTTCATATTTAGGAAACTCTAGGAATCTAAAGGGGCTCAAGTATTGCTGCCCTGTGATTATACAGAGTATCCCATTCAGTCAGAATCTTTTTTTTTTTTTAACGTAAGGAGAATATTGGGTTTCCCTCACTCAGGAGTGAAATTTCTTTCAGAAAATATAGGTAGAGTCATGAATATAAGCACAAAAGTGCTGGTCTACAATTTTCAAAACAACGGAAAATCAAGATTTGAAGAGTAGAGTTCCAGTTCTTGTCACCAGTTTGGCAACCTGCTTCTATGACAGTGTGATAATTTAGGGTTAGTCACTGGAGGATTGTTGGAGAGATAAGTAAGGAGAGTTATGCACCTCTATGCTAGAGAAACATTCATCCACCTCATGGAGCTAGCTGTAACAGCTACAGGTCTCATTCAGATTTCCCATCCTCCCACATGTGGTATGAAGCAGAAAAAACAGCAGTGCATTAAAAAATGAGTGTGCTTTGTCATTGTCCTAAGGTCAAGTCTTCAGCTGTATACCTCTGAGGTTTGGAGGATGTAGGCATGAAATGAGTCCCGGATAAGATTATTTAGGAAATACACTCTTGTTATCTGGACCATAGACCAGTAGCATAGTTAAGTCTGTGAATGATGTTTGTGAGACACACAGAACTTAGGAACTCATAATTAGTATTTTGTGTGCATTTGTTTGGGTATATGTATGTGTATACGTGTGTATATGTGTATGTGTGTATGTTGTACTGTGTGTGTTGTGTATACAAAGGCCAGGAGAGAACTCCTACTGTCTGCCTTATTCCTTTGAGATGGGGTCTATCACTAAACACAAAACCGTTTTTTTCCTGGTAAATAGTTGACCAGCAGGCTCCAGAGAACTGCCTGTCTTTCTTGCCTACAACACTGTTAAGCCATAGACATCCATGCACAACTCTTCCATGAGTTCTGGGGATCTAAACTCATGTCCACATGTTAACACAGTGTGTTCTTATCCAATACACCATCTCCAAAGGCCATCATATGCACTTAGAAAACCCCTATTGTCATTGGATTATGTGTACACACTAGACTTGAAGATGAAAAGCACTCAAAAAATATGAGGTGCACATGCACTTAGGAAAATGGCACCTGGGAGAAAGAATCTAACCAGAGAAGTGACTGAAGGTCAACAATAATTCAAAGAGTCAGTCTTACCCAGGAATGTCCAATAGCAGTGGAATTCATACAATGTGAAAGTTCATGGTTTTTGAAATGGAAAGGGGTGTAGAAAAGAAGAATCTAAAAGAACATATTTCAGGGTAAGGTCAGAAGTAGGCAGTCCATGTTTTTGATAGAAGGATTGGGTTCTCAGGAAGGTTAGAGTTCAAGTAAAGGTTCCATTACTAAACAGAACATTAGGATGCTAATTAGAGGAAGTGACCTTTATGCAAAGCTGTCTGTTTGAATATTTAAGCTTCAGAGGATTTTGAACTTGAGACTCTTGGAACTCAGAGTTTCTGCAAACACCTGGAGCACATCTATGTTGTTCATGACCTATTTGCAGCAACCCTTTTTTCCACTGCTCACCAAAGAAAATCTACAAATCTCCTGATGCACATTTTTTTCTATAATTGGGATTGCTTTTCCTATCTTAAGCAGGGTTGCAGATTGCTTCTACAAGAGAGGAGAAGTAAGGAGTACAGAAAATTCTGGATCTACCAAGAAGCTGTTCCATATGTGGCTGTTACCCGTTTACTCAATTATCCAATTTCCAATATTGATTTTTCTATGAGAGATGAAGCATAAAATTAAGAGAACACTTACCAAATGCTTCTAGAAACTCAGAAACCACGGATAAGACTCTTCAGAGACTCCTGTGGATATTAATCCTGAAGTCTCTTTAGGACCTTTACAAAACTCCTGGACAAGACTGGTAGATGGCTCAGTGGGTAAAAGTACTAACTACCAAACTGAGGACCTGGAACCCATATGTTGGGAGGAGAGAACTAACTCATTTAAGATTTCTCTGATTTCCACACATACAATCATATGTATGTATGTGTATATATATAATACATAAAACAAAGTGATAAATTTATTTTTTAATGAGAGAACCTATACCTAATGGCAAGGGGAGTGCAAAGTACAACTGAGACTGACATTGTTGTCTCCTAAGATCCTTTGGCGTGATGAACTGAGTACTTGACCATTATTTAAAATTTATCTTCAAAAAGCAAGTCATTTAATGTTTTTGAGCAGCTAGTCATATTTTACAAGGTTCTTTATCTTTTTTATAATACTACCAACAGATCTATGTTCACTGGGACTTGTAAGATTGGAAAGTAGTGCCTTGATTTCTTCTTCTAAATCAGTGGTAGATACAGGGAGTAGCAAAATCAATATATTAATATCCAAGAAAAGCTTTGTGTATGCTAAAGAGGACCCTGTTCATGATACTAAAACACCAAGAAGGTAAATGATATACAAAATGCCCTTATACTTGTGGAAATCCTAATTTGAACAAGATGTTGACATATTTTGTAAAGATGATTTAATCTGGTATAACCTACGGTTAAAATATGGTACTCTGAAATGTTTCCTGGCTTTTAGGAAACATTACAGAACAAGAAAATAGAAAAAATGTGATAATGGCATTAATAAAACTCTTGAGATTTTAAAGAGCTGAGATAGTACTCAAAGAGATTTTAAACAATAAAAGATGGATTTTTAAATAAGAATTTTCCTATAAGTGTGTGATAAACTGCACATTTCTAGTATATCTTAAGCTTGATGGAACAGAGTGCTGGAGAGATGACTCAGTAATCACCTGCATAGCTGCTCTTCTAGAGAATCTGAGTTCAACTCCCAGTACCCACATAGCAGCTCACAGCCATCCATCACTCCAATTTCAAAGGATCCAAAACCCTCTTCTGTCACTGTGGACACCAGCCAGAAATGTAGATATACAAAAGGGCAAAATATTACTACTCATAAAACACATAAATAATAAATTTTAAAAAATATAGTAGAAAATATTTATGTTATTAATTTAGTAAAAATTAGAGAAAAAGAAAACACAATTAACTTTATATGGGATATATCAGATACTTTTAGATACTAAACTATACAAATGTCCACAAGCAGAAGACAACATATATGTGTCTTCTTCTGTTTCTACTTGCAGTATTGTTAGGAGACAGCTTAGAGAACTATTGTTTTCTTTCTGGAAACTATATCATTTACTATAATAAATACAAAGAATTCCAGTAGGTAAGAGGAAAGAATACTGATGTTATCACCTAAAGAAAATTATTAAATAAAAAAATGGAATTAGGCTGACCTAGTTAAGGCAGAGAATTTGCAAGTTAATTTATAATATGAAATTATGTGAATTACATAAAACCTCACAGAAACTGCTATAGTTTCTGCTATGATGTCTAATACTCAATTAAGACTTCTCAGACACACTTTTCCTAATGGTCAATAAGAAAACAGCAAGAAACTGTCACATAATAGTGAAGCAAAGCTTATCATCTCTTCAATATTTACCTGTTTATGAATGTTAGACAGAAAAGAGGCATGGATGGATGATGGAAAGATGCAAATAATAGACAGGTGATAGATAGATAGATGATAGATAGATAGATAGATAGATAGATAGATAGATAGATGATTAGATAAATGAAAGATAAATGACAGATAGATGATAGATAGATGATGATGAAGATAGATGATAGAGAGATAGACACATAGATGATAAAAATGGATATATAGATTAGACAGACAGACAGATAGATTATAGATGGTAGATAGATGATAGATTGAGATAGATGAGAGATATATAGATTAAATGTAGATGACAGATCCATAGATAAGTAATTATTAAAGGTGAAAATCCAAAAAAAGCAAAAATAAACTAAAACTCAGATGATGATCTTTTCTGAAAAAAAGACATAAAGAAGTCTTCATCAGAAGTAATACTCCTACAACAAAAATGAGCAGCCAGTTATTCTATTTCTAAATATTTGCTTTATTTTTAAATTGCAATATAATTACATTATTTCTCTCTTTCCTCTCCTCCCTCCAACCCATCCCATGTAGCAATGCTCTCTTTTAAATTAATAGCCTTTTCTTCTTTGTTGTTACTTATATTTTAATATGCTTTATAGCTACAGTGAACATGCATAATACTTGTATTTTACAGAATCCTACCCATGAAACTCATGTGAACACATGCTCCAGATTTCCCAGGCCTTTATGTAGGAAGTAATCCAAGGCTAGAGGCAGTGTGGGGAACTGAGGGAGCTTCCTATAAGCACCTACCCAGTATTGTACTGAGGGAGATAATGGCTCCTAAAGACTCAATGTTATGTGAGGGGCTATAGAAATCTCCCTCTTGAGTTTCTAAGACTTCACTTTGAGTTAGAAGTATCTGAAAAAGAAAAATGATAAGCAAGAAGAAAGGATAAGATTCACAAGAAATAAAAAGCAAGATACAATACTGTAGAGCAAAAAGAATATGCTAAAATTTAGAAACATCACTCATATACAAAGCTGAGCATTTTGTGTGACTCAGAAGCAAACATGTGGCCTATAAATCATGAAGAGACTTCTGGAGTCTCAATGATGATCAGATCCAAATCCCGCTGAGAGATATTGATTCTACCTAAAAATATCTAAGGCAGATGTGAAATTAATGTGAATAATTCCGTGAGCCTGACAGAGCTGAATAACAGCAAGCTGACTTGCTCTACCGCACTGCTGGATTTGAGAGTAAGATCACAATCTTCACAAAAGAAATATTTAGTTGATTCTCTCCTACTTCTTTCATTACATTTTACAATTTCTGTAATATGCTATGCTCCTATAAGACTTAAAAGATATAAGAAAGTAGCCTAAGGAGTAAAACGTTAACAGGTGTGGAGGCCAAGATTTCATGGATTGTACTATGATGTAAGGATTACATCATATGCCATATACCACATATTATATAGTTAATCCATAGTGTAGAAAAGACAGGTAGCACATGTGAACCCATGAAGAATTTTAGTTTAAAAGTATAAACAACAAACATATGCGAATAGGAATGGCAGAAATACATACACACAACTATGGTTTCATAACATAATGGACATAGCATAGTAAATAATCAATGAACATGAAGAAAGGTTAATAAACATTTTTCCAAATAAATGAACAAGAGGAAAACAGAAAAAACCATTTTTAAAACATGGGGAATGAAATATTTATGGATCAAAATAAAATATTTTAGCAAATCTTAAGCAAAATTACAGAAGGATAAGAGAAAGATAATGAGAAAGAAAAGCTTGAAGAGCTTTATTCAGGAATGTTCAGAAATGACTAATGAAAAATAGAAAAGAAAATCCAGTTTGGTAGGGAGAAAAGGACAGATGGTATGATTTGAGCATGAAATGTCCAAAAAGGCTTATTTTTTCATGCTTCTTCCCCAGGAGACAATAGAACTTTTAGGAGATAGAACCTTTCTGATGGAAGTTTGGTACTAGGGGTGGGATCTTTGAAACTACATCTGCTTCTGGATTTGGTCTAACTCCCTCTGCTGCTTGATCTACTATAACATAATCTTGCTGGGAACTCAGCATTCCTTCCCACAGACTGATGAATTGAAATTCATGAAGCCATGAAACAAACAACAACAAAATACCTTTTAACCCTTGTTTCTATAAGGTATTTTGCTATAGCAATGAAAAAAAAAACAAGTAATACTAAATTTAGATGATCAGATGAGGAGCTTGGCAGCAGGTAGTCAGGTATGGTGCTGGAGGAATAGCGAGAGCTCATTTCTTAAGACACAGCTATGAAGCAGAGGAGAGACATTGTGAATAGGTAAAGCTTTTTAAACCTCAGAGCCTATCTACCTCCAGTGACACAATTCCTCTAAGAAAGCCACAACTCCTTCCCAAACAGTTCCATCAACTGTTCAGACATATGAAGCTATGGGATCCATTCTCATTCAAACAAGCACAGATGATCTCTGTCTCTATCTGTCTGTCTGTCTGTCTGTCTGTCTGTCTGTCTGTCTATCTATCTATCTATCATCTATCTATCTATCTGTGTGTGTGTGTGTGTTACTGTGTGTCTATGTGTATAGTGTAGGACATCTTTCTATGTGTGTTCTATGTGTGTTGCCTTTATTGGTTAATAAAAAAGCTGCTTTTGCCCAGTAACTTAACAGAATAAAGCCAGGCTGAAAGAGATATACAGAGCAAGTAGGCAGAGTCAGTGAGATGCCATGTAGCTGCTAGAGAGAAAAGACATAAGCTACCAACTAGAAACTTGTCGGCAGGCCA
Source organism: Chionomys nivalis (assembly GCF_950005125.1). Classification (NCBI taxonomy): domain Eukaryota; kingdom Metazoa; phylum Chordata; class Mammalia; order Rodentia; family Cricetidae; genus Chionomys; species Chionomys nivalis. The sequence continues at coordinate 31,944,730 of NC_080111.1, read as the reverse complement.
CAAGCTCATGGTAAAATATAAAATAATGGAAATGGGTTAATTCTAGATGTAAGAGCTAGCTAGCAATATGCTTAATCTATTGACCAAATGCTATTACAAATAACTGTTTCTGAGTGATTATTTTGTGTCTAAGTGGGCAGGAATAAACAAGTAGCCTCCCCCAACATATATGTGTATATGATATATGCATGTACGAGTGTTTATGTCTATATACAATAAAAGAAACACACACAAACATACATACATATATATATATATATATATATAAAATAAAAGAAACCAGGAAACAAAAAATAGCATAACCATATAATCCAGCAGTTTATCTTCTGGGTTTACCCCAAAGAGCTGAATGCAGAGGCTCAAAATATATTTAACATTTATTTCCACAGTACAGTCATTCACAATAGTTAAAACAAGCATAAAACCCAAGTACTCACTAAAGAACGAGGGAATGTGGTATGCACATACAATGAATTGTTATGCACCTTTAAAAGAAAGAATTATGATGCACCATGGATAAACATTAAGAATACTGCACAAAAAGAAAAAAAATGAACTCTATGATTCCAATATATAAATCCATATATTACCCCTGTCATATATGAAATATAGAGAAGTCAAAATCATCAAAGTTGAATGTAGAATGGTGGTTGTTGTGGTTTGTGAGAGCAAGGTGTGAGAAATATCTGCTTAAGAATATTGGGGTTTAAATAAAAATGAGCACTACAGACATAGAGGATTGGTAACAGAAGTAAGAGTAAGATACATAATAAGGAGATATACAAAAGAAAAGTCAAACAAAAGTACAGTGATGTGAGCTTAACAACAGTGTTCAGGATCAAAGAGGTGAATATAGAATAATCTCCACGGAAACGATAATGAAAGAACACTCCAAACTCAGTAGAGTTAATAGGAAGCTAAAAAGAAGAAACAAAAACAGGAAATCAATCTTAAAAACATAAAAATTTCTATTAAGTATTAGTAAACCAAATGCTTCAATTTAAAGGCAGAAAGTTAATACCAAATAGACAGATACAAAGAGAACAGCACTGTACTCTACACTGTTAAAATACTTCTCCAGGAGAAATTTTTCTATTATTTATATGATCAATCATTATAGATGAGAAGGTTCAGACAAACCAAAAATTATGAGGGAGAATAATCATAGGAATCAAAAGAAAATAAATCAGATATATCAGACATACACCCATGTTTGTCATAGAATTATTCACAATAGCAAAATATAGGACCAGCCTAGATTTTCCTCAAAGATGAGTGGATTAAAATGTGATTATATCCAATGTGGGGTTGGTGAAGATCTTTTCCCATTCTGTAGGCTGCCATTTTGTCTTGTTGACAGTGTGCTTTGCTTTACAAAAGCTTCTAAGTTTCATGAGGTTCCATTTATTGTTTCTCTCAGTTGTCTGTGCTACTGAGGTTATATGTAGGTCTTTTGTGCCAATGCGTCAACGTGTTCAAGTGTACTTCCCACTTTCTCTTCTATGAGGTTCAGTGTGGTTGGTTTTATGTTGAGGTCCTTGATTCAACTTTTGAACTTGAGTTTTGTGCATGGTGTTAGATATGGATCTATTTTTATTCTTCTACTTGTTGCTATCCAGCTATCCCAGCACAATTTGTTAATATGCTTTCTTTATCCCATTTTATATTTTTTTCTTCTTTGTCAAAAATCAGGTGTTTGTAGGTGTGTGGATTGGTATTCAAATTTTTGATTCAGTTCCATTGGTCCTCCTGTCTGTGTTTATGCAAATACCAGACTGTTTTCAATACTATATATCCTATCCTTATGGTTATATAAAACTAATTATGTCATTTGCAAGATAATGATGGAACCAAAGATCACATTTAATTAAATGATCTAGACTCACAGACAAATATTGCATATTTTCTCTTGATATTTTGATGATGAGCTTTAATGGCTGAGCTATCTCTCTAATCCATGTTTTTCTTAATACACAAAACTCAGCCAAATCAGTAAGAGACATTTTATCAAAAAATAAAATAGAGAATAATATATATATATATACACATGTACATACACATTCACAAAACATATACACACAAAGAGTAATGGGATATAAAATGTTAAGGAAATACCTTTATATGCACACTATTTTAAAAGGAGTTATAAAAGTATGTGGCATAAAAGAAGAAAAATACTGAACCTCTAAAGTAGCACAATGAAGAAACAGAAATTTGTATTGCTAAATGAGGACCAAAATGGGTATGCCAGGTCACATCAGAAATAAATAGGAATATATATAATATAAGAGGATCGAGTCAGTAAGAAAATGATGTGTATGACAACAGTCTCAAACATACACGAGAAAGCTTCCCACAACACTCAGTAATTGCTAGAACAATTGAATGTTGACAAATGCAAATTTCATAAGTAAACAAAACTACAATTCATCTGACAATATGACCTAATTTTTATATAGTGTCAAATTCAGTGAGTGCTGAGAATGCAATCTTTTTGAATAAAATATTCATCATGTTAAATTAAATGCAAGTCTTAGGACAAGTCTTAATAATATTCACAAAAAAATTCTAGAGGTTATGTGATTCAAATTTTATTTTTATTTTTTAAATATTTATGTGAATTAAGTCAAATAAAAATTAAGTTTCAAATCTAATTATGTAAAAGTGTTCAAAATAAACCATGTGTAAGAACTGTAAGCAGTATATACCACTAGATGTTTAGATAAAATGATTACAATGACATCTATATCCGTACAAGTATTAATAATGAACATGTTAAAAGGCTTATTTCTTTTATGTAACTTTTCTTCTGTAATGAGGAATTTACAAGTTGATTTACAAAACAAATTTTCTAAGACCTAATCATAAAGCTTTTCAGTGTACAGTTGCTCTACAAGTATCTCATAAGAAAAATACACATTTCCAAATACAACATATTTAAAAATCTACAAACTTTACTGGTCACAGGTTGGAGAAAAACCATTGAAAGTTCAATCTGTTCATCTATCTATCAGTGAGTGTTTGTGTATTTATGTATGTTTGTCTCTCTGTGTGTCTATGTGTGTTTGCTTGTCTCGCCTACATGTTAGTGAATCTGTGAAAGTGTGTGCCTTTTTATACATGAATGTTTGTGCATGCATGTGCCTTTATTTCTGTGCTTACATACTGAGTTTACTTAAATATACCTTTATACTAAATGTCTTTCTACCCCTGAAAGCATTCATATACAAGTATATTAAAGTATAAGTAACAGATATGTGTTTAAAATTGTTTAGGTTATAAAATATGAAATAAGTATCAACTATATAAATACAAACAATGAGACCAAAATAAGATGCAGTAACAAAATTAGGGGTGTTTTACATTTATACAGTTTGCATTTTATGTACTGGGAAAAATGGTTCCAGAAAATCATTAATGACAAAAAATGCCAAAAGAAAAAACTTAATTATAAATTTTTATTTTTCTATGTATCTATAGAATTTAGATATTCCATAAAGTTTCCTTCCTGCCCAACTTAAGATATAGCTACTTTCAACATGTCAATGTTTAATAAGTAAGAAAACATCATTAACAAACATTTAAATTATCTTTGATTTCTATAGTGAGTGTTTGTTTTATCTTAAAACACTGATGTTTTTCTTACTAAGCAAGAGAAACACACAATTTGAAAACCCTATCATGTCAAAACACTCTTCAACGTTTAAAAAATTAGCATTTCTTGGTTTACCATCATTTTTAGTCTATTTTAATAAATTATCTATGTAAAATTGAGATCCACTTTAGAAAACAAATCCTACAATCATGAAACATGAAAACTGATAGTGAAAGATTAAATGTAGGACAAAATTTTGCATGATCAAGTCACAACAGAAAATAATACAGTTGTATTGTTCCTATTGTATTCACCTCAAATTGAGGTTTGCTGTCAGAAACAGTTCTGTATATTAATTAAATGCTGTGTGCTATTTAACAGTAATGGTAAAGCAATCCCTAAAATGGATTATCAATTCCTATGTAAGAGTGTCACTGGACCAATGATAATGAGCATCTTGCAGTTGCCTTTCGGTCCTGCCTGGAAGAGGTATTTCTAATGCCTCCTTCAGCAAATGGGTGAAAGGATGAACCAACCCTTGCTGTGCTTACTAACTCCTGGGCAGTGTGCTCAGAAGGAAGTCAGTGAAGACACTGACATGAAGAAGAAAAGGAGCAGTTAGAGTAAAGGTAATTGTTATTTTTGTTGCATGGTTCTCTTCCTATCATTCCACCTTTAACATTCTGTTAAAAGCATGTAGTGATGCATTACAGTTTTTCTATTTTCCTTTAGTTCAATATAATCCTTGAGTTTGTTCCATTGACTGGTTTCAAATGTCATCCATTGCCGAATCAGTCACTGCGTTTCTTTCCTGTCTCTCCAACCCACAGGCTATTTTACACTGCCACTCCCTAGAATTACTGAACACCAAACAACTAATCCCATCTTCTTTTCATTCATCTCTAGTCTTTATACAGCATCAGTTAATTTATCTTAGGTAACAAAAATCACCTTACCATGTCTTTCTCAGCAATTTCCACAAAGTTCTCTCATTTATGGGTTTTAAATCAGTCATCTATGCACTGATATCTATATTTATCTAATACATAAAACCCCAACATATACTATATTGTTGTTTGCCTTAGGGCTTCTATTCCTATAAAGAGATATCATGATCACAACAACTCTCATAGAGGAAAACATTTAATTGTGGTGAATTACAGTATAAAGGTTTAGTTCCTTATCCTCATGGTGAAAAATGGTGACATATAAAAAGACATGGTGCTGGAGAAGGAGCTGAAAATTCTACATCTTGATCTGAAAGAAAGAGGAAGTTAACAGAGACACTGGACATGGCCTGGCATATATGAGACCACAAAGCCTGACTTCACAGTGACTCATTTCCTCCAAAAGGGCCATGACTACTCCAACAAAGCCAAACCTCCTAATAGTGTCATTTACTTTGAGTTTATGGAACAATTACATTCAAACCACCACATTTCATTCCCTGCCCCTCATAAGCATGTATCTACATAATTATTTTTCTGCCTCTATTCTAATTCTCATGTCCTACTTCTAATTCTTCCCAGCTTCTTCTCTTCCAGCCTAAAAACTCCTTCACTTACAGAAGTCTTGAAGTGATAAAAAAAAAATGACAAGAGTTACTTCTCATAGGTCAAAAGCACATCCCTAGGGTAAGCAAACTTCAAAAGTCCCCATAGTCTATCCCAGTCTCAACTATGGTTAAAAGTCCAAAATCCCTTCTGAGATTCATGAAAGCTCTAAACTCATGAAAGCTCTAAATTCATAAAATCAAAATAAAAACAGGTTACATACTTCCACAGGACATACATCACTATTCTGAAACAGAGGGAAGGGAGCATAGTGAGGAAATACTGGCCCAAAGCAAAGTTGAAAATCAGCTGGACAAACTCCAAACTTTCATCACAAACTTTGTAAAAAAATGACAAAAAAATTTACATTGGTCAAAATTACATTCCTAGGGTAAACAAATAAGGAGCCAAAACATTTTCCATGGCAACACAAGAGTTTCAAGGTTTTAGGAGTAGGACAGTGTCCAGTGACAAACTTTGAGATATAGGTCAGCAGACTTGGCAAGTGAAGAATTCCCATGTTTTTCTATGGTGCTTTGTGTAGAAACCTTGGTTGGACATCTGTGACTCTGACCTTGTGCATAGCTGTAAAGTTTTAAACTCAAGATCTATTTACAGAAAACATTTAGTCTCTTTTGAACTTTCTCTGAGGTGAAAGTGAGCTAATTATGTGCAGTTAGTCTGAGCAAAAGGAACAAAGCAGGCTTTAAGTGTCTACATTCCTCATGGGACAAATAGACCTAGTTATAAAGCATATCCTAGTATACATTCTATATATCAAAATCATGCATTTAAGGAAAAACCACCTTTCTGACTATCTGCAGATATATGTGCCCATAAGACTGAGATGTAATCATGAGATTACTTATACACATCACATGAAATTACACACTACAATGCAGGTATTAGGGAGACACCAAGTTGCCTTAGCAAAAGTAGGCAACAGTTTTCAGAGTTGACGGCCCTTCAGACCTTACCTGGACAGAATTAACCTCTATCAGAGAGTCACTCCTCAAGTTGGGTTAACATCTGAATTATCAATTGCCAAATGTTGTATAATTCCCTGGCCTCTGACAGAGGAATGTTCTGTACTCTTCCTTGTATGCTTGACTCAGACACCAGAACCACATGGCCAAAAACTGCCAAGTTCTGCTGCTTACTGGAGCAGCAACACGCCTGCCTCACTCAATTACATCTTCACCAGATTTCTGTTTTCCATGGTTTCCTTTACTGCCTAAAGTTGGCTGTCCTGAAACTGGATCTGTTGACCAAGTTGGCCTCAACTCAGTGTTCTGCACTCTACCTCTAGAGTGCTCAGATTAAAGGTATGCACCACCACACCCAGTTCTAAGATTTCCTTTAATTCATTTTCACACGTTAGAAACTTAGCTGGATGGATCTTGTTCTAGGGTCACCACTCCCTCTATTCCCTTTCTTAGTCTGTTTCAACATAGGATTTAGGTTCATTCCACTTTCTGGTGCTCCTTTTCTCCTCAAATTGCACATTTCGTATTTTTACTTGATCATCTTTTTTCATTTTCATTATAAATCTGTATAAGAATGAGTAGTAATAACCATACAACAGAGTCAATACTAGGATATTTTCAGATTTTCTCTGCCACTTGAATTAATCCAAAACTCTTTATGTTAGCCTCAGGCAGACTCTTCAGATGAGGGAAAAAAGACAGTCATAATCTCTCGACAATATACTAAAATTCTTTTCATCTGAAACCTCTTGAGCCAGGCACCCACATTTAATTATACTCAGCACAACTGTCTTCCACGCCCCTACGAAGCAGTACCTAAAGTATTCAACTGCTTTTCTATTCTAAACTCACAAGGTCCATATTCCTACAAATAAAAGTATGGCCAGGCCTATCACAGGAATACCACAATTCCTGGTACCAACTTCTGTCTTACTGAGGGTGGTTTCTATTGCTGTGAAGAGACACCATGACAACTCTTATAAAGGAAAACATTTAACTGTGGTGGATCACACTTCAGAAGTTTAATTCATTATTATCATGGTAGAACATGGTAGCATGCAGGCAGAAAGGGTGCTATATAGAAGGAACTGAGAATTCTACATCTTGATCCAAAGGGACCTGAGCATACATGAGACCTCAAAGCCTATTCCCAAGTGACACACTTTCTTCAACAAGCCATGCCTACTCCAACGAAGCCATATCCCTTGATAGTGTCACTCTCTATAAGCTTATGGGGATAATTGCATTCAAACTACCATGCTGTTGGAAATTGTAAACTCTTATTAAAGTTTCAACATAATTCATAATTTTATGGAATAAATTTTATCTAGCCCTTAAGACTTAGCTTATATTTCTGAGATATTCCCTGACCCTAGCAATCCAAAGTAATTGACATTATTATCAATAATTATCTTTATTCTAACAAAGGACATCATGGCCCCATATGTTCATAGAATACTTATCTCGATTCTTAAATAGATGAAGAATTTCCAAAGGGCAGATGTGCCTTTGAACATCTATTCAGTAATAGAAGGAAATACCATGAGACCACTAGGTAACTGTGTGATGCTACCACTTTTACTCCTTATTCATTGGTTATCTTGACAATAGCCAGAGAAATTGCCAAGAGAAGTGAGCGGAGGCAATGTCCTCCCCACGTATCAGTGCAAATGTGACTATTACTCTTTCTTGGCTACTTTTTACTATTAATAGCATTTATTAATTGTATAAAATAGTTGATTTGTGACATTTTATACATGTATATAATATATTTTTGTCATTTTAATCCTTATTGGCATTTCATGCTTCCCCTTCCACCATTCCTCTTTCTCTATCTCCAAGCCCTCCTGCTTTCTATTATTGTCTCTATCATTCCTCTTTTGTTTATTATCATTGTTACTCATATACATACAGATAAGTGCAACTTGCTGAGACCATTTAGTAATGTTAATAATATTTATTTGTAGGGGTGACCACTTGGCTTTGGATAAGGAATTAGAGTCCTCACTCCTGGGGAAGACTGATTCTACTCCTCTCAGCAATCAATAATTAATTCCAAAAGAGATATTGAAAAGAGAAGTCAGGAAAACCTTACCTGGGGTGGGGGTGATGACAAGAGCTTGTTGGAAGATTAGAAGTATCTAGTTTAGCACAATGGCAAATGTCTATAATCTCAGCATTGTGAGGCTGAAGCAGGATTGAGTTTTTGAGACCAGCATGGGCTATGTATCCAAATTAATGAGAAGCAAAATAGGTTAAGGAGTCCTGCAAATCTAATCCTGGGAGTTTTTGAAAATTGGCAACTGAGGAACTTAAATGCTGAGGAATATAGTAAAATCAAACTATCTAATGTCAAATGGTGCAAGTGGGTGATGAAGTCAAAGACACCATCCTTTGTCTGAGCATTGTAATGCGAACCAGGCATTTGTTAATATTAATGAATATTGGCATACTTAATCTCTGACTTTCATATAGCATTAAATTTTAATAAAATTTACTGAGATTTATCATGCCAAACATTTGCCATAATATTTGCTTATTTGTACAGCTGAAATCTAACCACAAAAATGCTTTCTGTTGACACTACACGTCTCTCTCTCTTGCTGGATTGCTTAAAAGTCTTAACAAAATGATGATGAACTTTGCATATTGTCTGTGTATAATTGTCCTATTTGACCCTATGATGGCTGGTTAAAGTCATTGTGCATTATTCTTCCTTCCTAAAATACAACTACTCCTGTATAACACTATAGAAAACAGGTGGAGAAAGAAAATGCACTCTTTGACTTAAATTATCAAATTCTTAATACTGCCTCAGATTTACAGAAGGGTGACCCGTGATAAAGAAGTATTTAATTAAAAGAAAAAGAACTAAAGCACTAAGGGATAAAAACACATAAGAAATCTTCTGGTATGTTTTAAAAAGAAGCATCTGGTCTTAATGGCAAAAATTCTAGTAGAATCTATGAGTAAAATATGGCAACAAGCATTTTCAATATGTCCAGAAACATGGTCATCCCCAAGCTTTATGCCTCAAAGTGCTTCAGGATATTTAACAATAAGATATTGCCATCTAAAAGACATGCTGATGGTCACCAGTAATAGTTCTTTTTAAATGCTGCCTTTTATTTAGAATTTAAGAAATACAGCATGAGAAATGTTATTTTTTTGTTTTCAAAATTTGTTAGACTATTTTGGGATTGACTTCGGCATTTCTTTTTCAGCAAATAGTAGGGTTTGTGGGAGCTTGACACTGTCTGATGCTATGGATTACATATCTTGGCACTGTTCTGAAAATGCTGGTAAAAGTAAACACCAGAATTGATGACTGTGACAAAAATATACAGCAGAAGTAGAACCATTCAGTCACTAAGCAACGGAGCTTTAATACCTAACACTGGTATTCTCCTCAGGGTTCTGACTTTGTGTTTCAGCAGTAGGGAGTATAATATTTTACCACATGAAGATGAAAGATTAACAAATACAAAAAGAGTACAAATAAATCAAAATAGCGAATAATCTCCTTCTACATTTAATTTTGAAGTGTCATAGATTTTACATTTGAATGGCTCCTTTTTGGATTACCACACCTAACAATACAGAAGAAGCCCCACTAAAGATATGCAAAGCATTTTGCAAAGGTAGCCCCAATGTTCTTCTTCACTCATTCTTCGAAGAGTGTTACTTACCAAATAGACAAACAGTAGGGACATTCTATGTATATTTTCTTACTCTTGTTCAAACAGTATCAGCCTGAAAACAAAACACTACTTTTAAAGGGGAAAATACTTTTTCAAAACTTTTTGAGGGAAAGATAACTTCTAGATTAGAGTCCTTTCTGCTCTAGTCAATATAAGATAGCAATGACACCAGAAACATATAGTCATTTAAGTAGAGAATGTGATTTTGTTGTTGCTAAATTTTTAGTTAACAGTTTAGTTAGCAGAAGACTACAATTTTTTTGTTCAATTTTCCCATTTGAAAAATTAAAAAGACAACTATGTCAAAAGCTGTACTTCTAAGCTGATTTTGAAAACATTAACTTTTCCATTCCACTATCAAAGCCATTACAGAAGCTCCAGAAGATGAGCATTGGCCATTGCACTGTCTGCCATATGAATGGTACCTAGCAGATTTTATAATAGTCCCTGTTTGTGGCTGAGTATTAGATTTGACAAGCCATTTGGAGGACCCAGATTATTTTGTGATTGCTTAACTATTTTAAGACTTCACTATAAATTGACAATATAGACTACCACAAATTAGTATGCTCTGGATATATCTATCATCTGATAACACAGAAAGTAAATAGTGATTCTGTAACCCTACCTTTCTGCCTTCCAATATATTAGGAATGTAAAGTACTTCCTTGCGTCAGAAGAATAAGAAAGTAGAAATAAGGGAAAAAGACTATTTTTGTTAAAACTATTTATTTTATTGCTTCATTCATTTTATTTAATATATCTATATTGATACTAACTACTGAAATCGAAGCAAATGAAAGAATCTATGAGCTAGAGTCAGATCAGTGAGGAATCTTCAGGGAATGTAGAGACGGGCATTAACAGAGCAGACCAAAGAGATGGCAATTATTTTTTTTACAATATAGTAGAAACAAAAGAAAATAACAATGAGATATTAGGAAACAGGAAAACCTCAGTGTACAAATAGCAGTTTAACATGAAATTAAAAAAAAAGTAAGAACCATGAAGATACAAATAATAGAGAAGATTCTAGCACAGGAATAGCATAAAGCTGAGCATCAAGGCTATTTTGCCTTAATTAATTACTCTAAAGAAAGCAAAGGAACCAGAGTACATCTTGAATAAGACACAGAAGTTCAGTGGGGGTAGGGAGTCATGGCGAGATGGGAAACCACATGTGAGGTTTCCTAAAGATATTGCTCTAAGAATCTCTTAAAAGAGTAGCAGGGCAAGTCAGTGGGGAAAACTTCAAACAGACGAAATGAGGAATGAACCCCAATAGAATGAGTTACACAAGAAACTTCACTCTGACTTGATACTTCAAGATTGGCAAATCACAAAACCTCCAAAATAGTAAAGGCTAATCATAGAACTTAAAGTATCAAACAGTAGACAAGACCATAGGAATATCAAGAAAAATACACCTACCCAGCATGTGTTCTAACTGTTCTAATTCTAACATTCTTAAAATGTTCTAAGCATTCATAATTTCAGGGTTGCTGTTGCTGATGGGCCCTAAAACCCTTTATCTAACTAGACATTGAGAGTTCCTTACAATTTTGCTGAGTGATTCAATCACAAACATCCTAATTCTTGACAATTTAAAGCCTCCACTCTTCTTCTTCTGGAGTCAGTTAACTGTGCTTGCCTGACCTCCCAGGTCTCACTTCAACCAGGCAGAAGCTAGAGGCAAATTTCACTACAGATCTCCTAATGTGGCTACAAGCAGGCAGTGAGAGTTCAATAAATATTGATTGATGGTAATAGAGACGGTATCACTTGTCTGAGGTCTGTTGTCACCATTCTCTCAGGAAGCCACTGAGAGTCTGCTCTGTGCAGGGCAGTTTCCATGGCAGCAGAAATTAAACACCAGAAACCTTGAAGCTACATAAAAGTCATGGGCAACAGCACACTAAACCTTGCTTCATGCATGACTTTTTGTATTGTCTCAGTATAAAGAACAATCTGCACCATGAATAGAAAAACTGAACGAGGACTATACCATACCTTTAATGACATTGCATTACTGCAAAGCTAAAACGTGGATTCTCAGGATGAGAGACTGTGAAGCACATAGGATCTCCTCAAGCCATAGCATTAGTCCACAGACACAACAGCTTTATTGGATTTATCATAATATTGTAGATAACATATTTGATCTCTTCTCCATACATTTTAAAAATCTCTACAACCAATAATGGGCAATGGAATTGACCAGCATTTGGTATATTCAATAGTGTGCATTACTGGTGATTGAGATACCATCTTCTAAAAGGAAGCTCTGTTTTTCTTACTTCCTTTTTCTACCTCCTATGTCTAGTTTTAATTATGATTAACTAAATCATATTCTCATTTCTATAGTGGTGATTTCAATCTTCTTTGGAAAAGACAGTCTATCTCTGTCTGTCTATCTGTCTCTCTTTGTGTGTGTCTCAGTCTCTATCTCTCTCTCTCACACACACCTACCTATTCATACTTCTATTTCTCTATAGAAATAATACTTATAACTGACAACAGCTGTGCCGAAAAATTCAGAAATCCATTTATGTGTAACTGACAACAGCTGTGCAGAAAATACAGCAATCCATGTACTCTATAAAGTTCCCCAGTTGTAAAGCCTGCATAGAAATAAAATAGTGTATTTCAGAACAGTATTATTTTTCAATTATTATATTTCCTAAAGCCTAACCTTTAAATGATAGTTAAGAGAAAGAAGAGCTAGAATTAGTGACCCCCCCAACTGCCTAGCAATTACTGTGTTGAATATGTTTCTTACGTTGTCACACTTAATAGCAAAAATTAATTGGGATTTTATTCCCATTCCCATTTTACATATGATAAACAAGTGGCATACAATACTACCTGGAAATCTGTTGAAAGGTGTCATGGAAAAATGGAGATTTTAATCACTTTCCTGTTAACATACATACTGTTGTTGTATAAACAACATAAAGTACGTATCATACATATCACACTCATAACACTGACAGTTTATCAAGGGTCAATCCTCTGGCAAATCAGTTGAATTTTAGCCATACAAAATGCTATGAATAGATATTATGCTTTATATTATAGAGGCTAAAAATGAAGCTTCGGGGAATAAATAACAACCAGCACCATATAATATAATGGTTGGAGTCAAGATTGAAAACCATGTGTGAAATCCAAGCTGTAAGGGCCTCTCATGACATGTTCCTCCTTCTGTACTACAATTCTCTATGTGTTACTTTGATGGAAACTTATTAGAGTATTACCTTTGTGGTCATAGACAAACCAAATATGACTACCTGGTAATGTTTTTAAAAAATTCAACACAGGCTTTCTGTGTTGTAACACTTTGAAAGGTCTGTCCGATCAAGACTCTCAAGAACAATTATTTAATTAAGAAAATTGGGATTGCCAACTATGTCAATTCAAAAAAGGCCATGAAAAATCTTGGTATACTTCTTCTCAAGCAAAAAATACAGTGAGTTCTTTTCACATGTAGACATCACCATTGCCCATTTAACTATTAGAAACTGTAATATTCTGGGTGTAGCATATGCTACAGAGTGCCCCTCTATGCCCTTTGTCTTTCAGGTGGGCACTCATTTCACTATGCAAATACATTTCCCACTTCTATAGAATCCGAATGCATACATGAGACCAATTTATGACCAATGGAACGTGACAGAAATGTAGTACTGAAGTTCTAGAAAATCCCCTCAACGCTCTGTCTTTGAACTCTTCCCCATTTTTCCTATGATGGCTTAGACTACTGCAAAATTCTGAAGTTTGAGATGATAGACAAGGACTGTGGAAGGCAGAGCGGCAACACAGAAGTATTGGAGTTCCTTGGGGTTTTGAAAAGTTCTAATTTTGCCCACCCAGATCTAAACGGCCACTCCTAGTGATCTTCTTTTTAAAAAGGAGATCCAGGCATGTTGTTAAATCCATTTTCACTTAAGGTTTTTTTTTTTTTTTTTTTTTTTTTTTTGATTTTCGAGACAGGGTTTCTCCGTAGCTTTTGGTTCCTGTCCTGGAACTAGCTCTTGTAGACCAGGCTGGCCTCGAACTCACAGAGATCTGCCTGCCTCTGCCTCCCAAGTGCTGGGATTACAGGCGTGTGCCACCACCGCCCGGCTCTTAAGGATTTTTTTGTGTGACTCATAGCCACACATAAACCTAGATGGCACACCGATCCTCTATATTAAAACCAAGACTGAGTCCTGTTTTACTATATCTCCCACTAATATGGAGCATTGTAAAATTGTGCATTGGTTATAGATAGTGGCTATGAATTTACATTATGCAACATTCAGATCTGGAGAGATAACCCAGCAGTTAAAAGCACTGGCTACTCTTTCTGAGGCCAAGATTTGATTTCCAGCACCCACATCGTAGTTCATAACAGTCTACAACTTCACTTCCAAGGGATTCAATGCTTTCTTCTGGCCTTCATGGGCACCAGACATGCATGGAGGAAAAATACATAAACACATAAAGATATTAATAAATAGATATGTAACAGCCTTTGACCATCCATGACACTAGCCAATTTCAGGTTCGTAGTGAGAACCTTTCTCAAAACAACCATCATCAACAACAAGCAGACTCAGTAACTGAACAATTCTCATCAGGCTATTTTTGAAGAAACTTAAGACAAAGAAGAATAGAGGTCAAGAGGATAGATACTTCAGAATAACCAGATTCAAATTCTTTCTGTGCCACTTAGTGCATAAATTTGGCCAACATACATTAGTTATTTGCCTGACAGTTATGAAATGGAAATGCTTACAAGATATTTTCGCTAAGATTGCCTTGGGAAGCAAATGAGTTAACATCAATGCCAGAGCCATGGCTGGCAGCAAGTAAGTGCTACCAACTAGCCTAAATACCCTAATTAATGATAGTTAATTGAATTGCCTAGTTCTGCAACGAACTAAGTTGAAAGTTTTGCAAGAGAATTCACTGTCTATCCAGGAGGACAAGGTGAATAGAAGACCACCTCGATGTCACATTCATACAGCACTGCAGCGACAGGTACATGTGGGTTCTTCACACAGGTCATTCTAGATATGGAGGCAGAACTGCCACAATTAAACCTTGGGATTTTCAGCTGTCACTGCAACTGTCAATGTAACAAAAGTCTCTATAGCCAACTGAAAAAGAAATAGCCTGAATTATCCCTGCATTAAACTGTTGGCATACTAATTCTGACTCTCCAGTTTAACAACAAATAGCTTTAAATAATTACATGTAATTTTTCTGGATATCTTATTGACCTGTAGTTGGGCCATAAAATAAAACTATACATATTTAAATATTTTAACATACTAAGGGTGGAACCCAGGACTTTGTATAAGCTAGGCAATTGTTCCACTGTTAAACTTGCTAAACCTTCAGCCTCAAGAAACATTTCTTACAGCCTTGTGGATTATTTCTGTTCACTGAAGGAACATAAACATGACAATTTTTTTGGAAAAATTCCAGATAATTATATATATGGAATATTTTTAACATTTTCCTCAATACATATGTTTTTAAGAAAGACAAACAGGAATGCAAGGGCACATTTTCAGTAGGTCACAGAGACTGCCTTTGTCCGAAACCACCCTTCACCCTCAGCTCTTCCTGTGGGGTTTAATTTTTCCCTTGGATTTGTTAAAGCCTTCCCTCCCTGTGAGTGGAAATGTGCTGGCCGAATGGATTCTTTGTCACCAATCAGTGCACTCAGGCTCCATTTATAAATAGGCAGCCTAAGAGGTCTAGCTGAGAGAGCACAAAGGCTGAAGAGGATTCACGCAGGATGAGCAGCTGGCCACTACCCTCCTTCTAGGCTTGCAGTTTATAAACTGTCTCTCTTCGTGAGGCTTTTGCAGCACACTGGGAATCTTCCAAATATAACTCCATTGCAGAGCCATCTGAAGAAACTGAAGAACGTCCGTGCTGATCCACAGTATAAAGTGATAACGCTGGGGATTTGTCAAAGCATTTCACCTTTGTAGCTGCTTAGCCCCTCCTGACAGGAGCTAAGACTTGGCTGACAATAGCACACAATCAGAATGCTAAAAAACAGAGTGGAATGCTTCCCAAGTACCTAAGATATAGTTATAGAACTTCCTTGGACAATCTAATTATTTTTTCTTGTCTGTTTTTGTCAACTTCGCCTATAGAATTTGACACCAAAGAACATTTATTAAGTTTTTCTTTACTTGGAGCCCAGCAGTACATTGTGTTTATTTTTCTTTGGAGATACAGTCCACTTGATGTTGTACATCACACTATCTAAAACTTTAGATTTGTAGACTTGTTGAAGTTGAATAGTCCTATAGCTCCTGGCCATAACTGGCGAAAGCATTAAAAATATGAACTATTCTGCTCTTTTAGCTTCTAAAGAGAGTGGACTATGACTAAATGAAGTTTTTTTGTTGTTTTTTTGTTTTTTAAAGGCAGCATATAGTAACTCAATTATAAGAATGACCTGAAAAAGTCCTTCCCAAGTTTGTTCTAGAAACATCTCTGGGTATGATTTTATCCTGAAACAGTGTTCCCATCTATTCTTGTCAGAGTTCTTCATCCTTTTCTTTGGCAATTAAAAAAAAATCAGGAAAGCCCAGTCCCCAATGCTTCAGTAGAAGCCATGATATTAAATGAAGCTAAAGAAAAAGCCACAGTTATCACCAATGAAATCACTGCCACTGGGGCCACCAGATGCCATTCTTCTGAAGGATGGTTGTCAGTGTGTGACACCAGATCACACCACTGCCAACATCACCACAGAGCTCTTGTGCCTCTGTCATTGAAAACACCCTGGTGCTGTTTATCCTAAACTACCACTTATCCCTAATCTCTCTCTCCAACTTTTGGATCAGAATGTAAGCTCTTAGTTACCAATCTAGTGATATGTCTACCTGCCTCCGCCTGTCTGTCTGCTGCCACGATCCCCACAATGATGGTCATGGATTCACTCTGTGAAACTCTAAGCAAGGCTCCAGTTAAATGCTTTCTTTCCATAAATCTCCTTGGTCATATTGTCTCTTAACAACAATAGAAATGCAAATAAGACATAAGGCTTCTTGAAGAAACGGCCAATTTTAGGACTAGACTAGGGTAAAACTATGCAGGATGAGATACAGAACATCATACAATTCCAAATCCATGCTGAAGTGCTGAAAACTTCACAATGACCAAAGCATGGCAGAGGTGCACAGGAGTTGACAAAATGACCTGAATGACAATCATTCAACAGCAAAATGAAGCCAAACTGAATTATGTCTAACAATATAAAATTAATACTCATAAATTCATGTTTATATGAGTAAATGAAATGATAGAAATGAAAATAACTACCCATTGTTAAAGAAGTCCAAGTAATTATGCAGATACCTTTCCAGCTGAATTAGCTTCTCTCAACTTGAGTTTATGCATACAAGGATTTCTTTCCAAATACTTTAAAATTGGAGGTGGGAGAAAGTAAAAGGAAGCATCGGGGCACAGAATCATGGGAAATTCTCGCAATCAAATGGTCATGGCAAGGAAATGTGCTGTTGACCCCGTGATGTGAAAACAACACTTGCCTGGCTTTGACGTTGAGGTGTATGTGGATGTCTCTGCTGGAGTTATAAGAAAAACGCCAAACAAATTCTAGCATGGGAATGCTCTGCAACGTACCTGAACAATGGCTCTAAAAACTCCCAGGACATAACAAGCCAGGCAAGGCTGAAACAGTCAGTCCAGGAAAGCACAAGAGCCGGGTAGTGATGGTGCACATCACTTGGGAGACCAAGGCCAGTCTGGTCTATAGAGCTAGTTCTAGATTAGCCAGGGTTACACGAAGAAATTCTGTCTCAAAAAAATCAAAAAGAATAAAAACAAAAGCCCAAGAAAACTCAGTCAAATACAACATTTAACCTCTAAAGACTCCTTACATTCAGAATGGCCAATTTTATAAAGCTAAATCAGCAAAGATTGTTTTTACTTAATTATAAATTATCAATAATGGTCCCCTAATTGCACTACATGTACCATGTGAATGGAAAAGAACTGCGTATGGAATATCTGAGAACTCTGAGTGTTATTTTATAATTTTATTCTAAATCTAAAAATATTCTAAAATGACACATCTGGGGATTTACCTATGACATTATCAATAGTCTTCCTATTGGCTGAGTAAGCTAAATATAAAAAGCATAATGAAGACCTAACCCACAATAGCAGGGCAGAAACAATAAACAAGGAGACAGAAAGTAGTCAAATGTGGGAAAGAGAGAAAGGATTATGACAAAACAATATACTGCAAGAGTGCCAGAGTTCTCTAAAGCAACAGGGATGGATTTAAGTAGCTGCTGTACTGGCCCAAAGCATAGATATCGCAAATAGCAACAACAAAACCCCAGAAATTTTTCAAATGAAGAAAGATCAAAATTCAAGTTCTAAAATTACTGCAATGTAATTTAGGTTGCTTATGTTCTTCTTTTGTTGCTTGTTTCCTTGTTTAAGTGTTTCAGTGCTGGGCACCCAGTGCAAGGCTGTGCATATGCTAGGCTAGTTCTCCTACAGCTGTATATCCCCTGCCTTAACCCCAAGATGAACCAAGCTCCATTAATTTACAGAAGGACCAGATTGCTTAAGAGTTGGGAAGACCTCCAGTTCAACCCTGAATTTACTACATATTAGCCATATTACTCTTACAAAGTTAATCCATGACAATGAATCTCAGTTTCTTAATATGAAATTGAATGTAATTTTCCCTTTACAAAATTAAATGAATTAAAACAAAATTTAAGTCAAGTGCCTGTCTTATAATGAGTTCTGTGAAATATCAACCTTTTTTGTTCCCTTTTTATGTCAATTAAATTAACTGATAAATTTCAAAATATATTCTGTGTGCCACAGGAATAAAAATCATAAGGCCGATTCAAAGTAAATAATAGTCAATCTGAAACAGTTTTCAGTAGAGAATTCTAAAACAACTTGAATATTTAATATATGTATTTATTGTATGTGTATATACAATCACAAACACATGCATCTGTTTCAAAGTCAAAGGGTACCTTACAGGAGTTGGTTTTCTTCAACCACGATGAGGATCCGGAGAATTGAATTTCAGCCATTAAGCTTGTTGGCAAGTGCCTTTACACACTAAGCCAGATGTATCATTTAACACAATGCTGGATCTTAACCCAAATTATATTGATATTAATAAATGATTGAAAAAGTAGAGATGACAACCATTTTCACAAAAGAATTTAAAATATTATATAGATAAAACTGTTTTCTTAGATGTGGAATGGGCTTGGTGACTCACTTCCTAAGAATAAAGAATGGAGAGAAAAAAGAATTTAAATGACTAAGGAAGCCCGGTAAGCATGTCGTAACCAAGCAACCAAGTTAAATGTTTGTCATATGGAGGTCATACAGCCCCAGATATGATTAGAAACAAAAGTGTTTCAACTCTGGTGTGCTTTCTGAAACCCACGCACAAACATGGCACATCATATAAAATCATCAGCCAGATATAATATGAGGGATTTTCTGCCAGTGCTTTTCAAGGAACGATGGGACTGTTAAGATGAGAGGACACCAGAAGGATAAAACATACAGAAACCCAACCTGCAGTATGATGTCCTAGATCCGATCTCAAGCAGAACAACGGAGAAATAGCAGAAAGCCTGACAAAATGAAGAGAAAGCCAGCAGCACTTAATGGCAGCAGAACAAAGCTCTCACCTTTGTTTGGACAAATGTCACACCTATGATTGTGTACATCATAACAAGAATGGTCACTGCTGCAGAAAACAGATGAAAAGAATACAGAAACCTTGAATTATCTTGAAAATTCTCTATAAAAAAAACTGATTCCTAAGGAAGCTATTTTCAAGAATAAAAATAACCTTGAGTAAGATGATGGATTAAAACTTGAGAAGTAAAAACTAAATATTAAATGTTATGGGGTGAATTAAAATTATGTGAGTACACGATAATAGAAACTACCAGAATATAAAACATTAAAATTACATAATACAAACAGAGAGAAAGAGATGACAGGGAGAAAGGACATCAAAATATCATTTAATAGAAATAGTTCAAACTATTGTTTAATATCAAGAAAGGAGTTTCTGAGTAAATAAAAGGATTGATAATCTTCCTTAAAGTTAAACTCATTATCTATTGACTTAATATTATCTAAAGAAGTATAGAAAAACTTCTGATTGTTTTATATTCCACAAAATAAACTGTGTGTAGGTCATTGATACCATTGAATACTGAAGTAACATTTATTGAAAATGATTTCATGAGACCTGGGAAACCTCCTGGAGTAGGCAGGCCAGAGCAACTTCTGAAAGTGCTGAGTAACCTCCAGTGTGACTGGAACCGCGACCCTGACTCCACCACAGGAAGGACCATCTTAACCTTGAGCTCAATGGCACCTAGAGGAGTGAACACCAGAGACCAGATAGCCCCAACTATACTAATTTGAGGAAAAGATGGGTAGAGTTAACAGGGAGAGAACACACTCAACAACACAAAGAGCAACACATATCACCAAAAACTAGTAGTTCTACAACAGCAAAACTTGAACACTCCAATAAAGATAAATAAGAAAAAAAAATGACCTTAAAAATAACTTTAAAAAAATAATTGAGGCCCTTAAAGAGGAAATGGAAAATACCCCCAAAGAAGTGGAGGAAAATTTGGAAGTTATCAACAAATCCCTTAAAGAAAACCAAAAAAATCCAATCAAACAAGTGAAAGAAGTGATTCAAGACTTGAAAACCAAAATAGAGACAATAAAGAAAACACAGAAGGAATTCTGGAAATGGAAAATATGGGTAATTGATTAGGGAGCACAAATGCAAGCAGAAACCACAGAATACAAGAGATGGAAGAGAGAACTACAGGCACTGAATATACAATAGAGAAAATAGATTCATCAGTCAAAGAAAATGTTAAATCTAACAAAAACTTAACCCAAAATATCCAGGAAATATAGGATAACATGAAAAAAATATCAAACCTAAGAATGATAGGGAAAGAAGCAGAACTCTAACTCAAAGGCACATACAATATATTAAACAAAATCATAAAAGAAAAGTTTTCCAACCTAAAGACGGGTAAGCCTATGAAAATACAAGAAGCTTACTAAATACCAAATATACTGAACCAAAACATCAGTCCCCCTCACCACATAATAATCAAAACACTAAACATACAGAATAAAGAAAGAATTTTAAGATCACCAAAGGAAAAGGGCCATATAATATATAAAGGCAGGCCTATCAGAATTATTCCTGACTTGTCAATGGAAACAATGAAAGCCAGAAGGTCCTGGTCAAGTATTATGCAGACATTAAGAGACCATGGATGCCAGCCCAGACTACTATACCCAGCAAAACTTTTAATCAACATAAATTAAGGAAACAAGATATTCCATGACAGACTAGATATAAATAATACCTCGCCACAAATCCAGTCCTGTACAAAGTACTAAAAGGAAAACTCTAACCCAAGGAAGTTGGATACCTCCACAAAAACACAGACAATAGATGATCTCACAGCAGCAAATCCCAAAGAAGGGGAAAACATAAACAATAACATCACAAACAACAAAAACTAAAATAACAGGAACTAGCAATCACTGGTCATTAAGATCTCTTAATATAAATGATCTCAACTCACTTATAAAAAGACACAGGCTAACAGATTGGATATGAAAACAAAATCCATCTACTGATGATGTAGATGAGTCTTCTTTCTATGTGTTGCTTTCATTGGTTAATTAATAAAGAAACTGCTTGGCCTAATAGGTCAGAACATAGGTGGGTGGAGTAGACAGAACAAAATGCTGGGAAGATGGGAAGTGAGTCAGACACCATAGCTCTCCTCTCCGAGATGGATGCAGATTAGAATCTTCCTGGTAAGTTACCACTTAGTGGTGGTACACAGATTATTAGAAATGGGTTAATCAAGATGTGAGAGTTAGCCAATAAGAGGCTAGAGCTAATGGGCCAGGCAGTGTTTAAATGAATACAGTTTCCATGTAATTCTTTTGGGTAAAGCTAGCTGGTGGCCAGGAACTGGGTGGTGGGAAGTGGCCCGCAGCTCCTTCTACATTCTGCTGCATACAAGAATACAACTCAACCTCAAAGACAGATATTAACTGGTTTTGGGGGAAAAATCAGCTATTAAATAGACATAAGATAGGTATAGCTATCCTAATATCCAACAAAAGAGACTTCAAACTAAAATCAATCAAAAGAGACAAAGATGGACATTTTATATTTGTTACAGGAAAAATCCATCAGGAGGAAATCTCAATTCTGAACACATATGCCCCAAATACAAGGGCACCCTCATGTTTAAAAAAGAACATTACTAAAGCTTAAATCACACATTGAACCTCACCCTCTAATAGTGGGTGATTTCAACATCTCACTCTCACTACTGGGCAGATCTTCCAGACAGAAACATAACAGAGAAGTAAGGGAACTAACAGATGTTATGACTCTAATGAACTTAACAGAAATCTATAGAACATTCATTCAATCCAAACATAAAAGAATATGCCTTCTTCTCAGCACCTCAAGGGACCCTTCTTAAAAACTGACCACATACTCAGTAACAAACTAAGTCTCGACAGATGCAAAAAAAATTGGAATAACCCTATGGATCTTATCAGATCACCATGGCTTAAAGTTAGAATTCAACAGCAACACTAACTTCAGATAGCACACACACTCATGGAAATTGAGCAATGCTTACCTGAATCACCAATAAGTCAAGGAAGAAATAAAGAAATTAAAGACTTCCTAAAATTCAGTGAAAATGACTGTACAACATACCGGAATTATGGAACACAATAAAAGCAGCATTAAGAGGAAAGTTCATAGCACTAAATGCCTACATAAATAAGCTGGAAAATACCACACTAGCAAGTTAAAAGAAGACCTGAAAGATCTAGAACAAAAAGAAGCAAACTCACCCAGGAGGACTAGATGACAGGAAATAATCAAATTGAGAGCTAAAATCAACAAAATTGAAACAAACAAAACAATACAAGAACCAATGAGACAAAGAGCTGGTTCTTCAAGAAAATAAACAAACTTTTATCTAAACAAAGCAAAAGGCAGAGAGAGAATATCCAAATTAACAAAATTAGAAATGAAAAGGGGAACATAATAACAAATACAAAGGAAATTCAGAAAATTATCAGGTCATACTTCAAAAACATGTACTCCATAAAATTAGAAAACTTAAGGGAAATGGACAATTTTCTGGATAAATACCACTTACCAAGATTAAGTCAAGACCAGATAAACAAATTAAATAGAATTATAACTGCTAAGGAAATAGAAACAGTCACCAAAAGTCTCCCAAGCAAAAAAAGCACAGGACCAGATGATTTCAGCATAGAATTCTATAAGATTTCCCAAGAACTAATATCAGTACTCTTCAAATTATTCCACATGGTAGAAACTATTTTTATACTAAAGATTTTCACAATAACCAAGAATGAAATATAATGAAGGTTTATTTATTTGGGGATAAGCTCACAGGAAGGGTATTGATCTGAAGTCCTCTTTATGTGCTGGGAATGATAACCAAATCCAGCAGCAAAGAGGGCTGTGCACAGTTTTCATCTGTATATATAGTACATGAGATCACATTCAAAGTGGGCTGGTATCTTAAAGGCTATTAGCTGAAGGAGTTCCCACCATACCTACCCAATCCTTGACTTCAAACTCTACTGTAGAGCTATAATACTGAAAACAGTCTGGTATTGGCATAAAACAGACAGGAGGACCAAAGAAACTGAATATAAGACCCAGATATTAATGCACACACCTACGAACACCTTATTTTTGACAAAGAAGAAAAAATATAAAATGGAAAACAGAAAGCATATTTAACAAATGGTGCTGCATAACTAAATATCAACATGTAGAAAAATGAAAACAGATCCATATCTATCATCATACACAAAACTCAAGTCCAAATGGATCAAAGAACTCAACATAAAGCCAACAACACTAAACCTCATAGATAAGAGAGGTGGAAGTACACTTGAACACATTGGCACAGGAGACCACTTCCTAAATATAACCCCAGTAATATCGACACTAAGGGAAACAATTAATAAATGTGACCTCAAAACTAAAAAGCTTCTGTAAAGCAAAGGACATGGTCAACAAGACAAAATGGCAGCATAAAGAATGGGAAAAGGTCTTCGCCAACCCCACATCAGACAGAGCTCTGAGCTTCAAAATAAAAGAACCCAAGAAATTGGTCATCAAAAGAACAAATAACCCCTAAGTCTAATACACCACTATATACAAGAAGAACAAATATCGAGTATTGTCCAGGGAAAGAAAAGGCAAAAAACCTACATAAAAATTAGAATTACAACCAGCATGAACAATATCAAACAAGAAACATATGCCAAAAGTTTCAATAGTTATCCTATCCTAAGGAGTCTAAGTTATATTAAAAATGGCTTGGCTAAGTGACGTCAAGAAAGTAACCATGTCTACCTAATCTTCAACCCCATCAAATATCTAAGAATGGAAATAAAATTTCTAGAGTAAACAGAATTTGCAATCAGGCAACATCTAAAAGGTGCAAAAAAAATCATAGAGACAACTGACTACCTGGGCAACATCCAAAATCTCATCTGCCATGTTGGGGCAACCAACTTTGGCTAAGGCCTAGAGTATCTGACAGACCATTTTCAGAGGCAGGAAAATTTGAAAAATTGTTTTCCCTTGTCTTGGCTAGGTTTGACAGTCTTTTTGCTTATAGCCTGTGTAATGTAGTTTGATGGAAAAAAACCCCCAAAAGGCCTTTGTGAGCCCTAAAAATACTTTGTTCAAAAACAGCAGGAAGCAGTTTGGAAAATTATGCCCAAATTCCCAAAAATGACTGTTTATAAATGTTTATTTTATTTTAAAAGAGTTGGTTACAAATGTTCAATGGTAATGGTCAATTTCTAAAAAATAAAATAAGGGGGATATGATATGAAAATGAATACACTGCTATGGATTTTGGTTTATTAATACAAATCTAAGGTCATTTTCTTTCTTTTTTAAAATTTTTTATTGAAAAAAAATTTCCGCCTCCTCTCAGCCTCCCATTTACCTCCCCCTCCTTTCATTCCTCTCCCCCTCATCTCACTCCTCTCCCCCTCCCTCTCCAGTCCAAAGAGCAGTCAGGTCCTCCCCCCTCCATCCAGCTCTAGGAAGGTGAGCATCCAAACTGGCTAAGCTCCCACAAAGCCAGAACATGAAGTAGGATCAAAACCCAGTGCCATTGTCCTTTTTTGTTATGTGTATATTTCTACTCTTATTTAAGGTATTGATGTTTATGCTGCTCATTTAAAAATGTAATGTATAATTTAAAATTACAGATTAATAGTCATTTACAATAGTCAAACTTAAAGTCATGTTAGTTAGGTTTTCTAGATATAACAGTTAAATATTTCAGTTAGATAATCTTCAATACTTCAAAGACCTTCAGACTATAGCATTTAAAAGGTTTTAAGAACTTAGACTTTTCCAGACGTTGAGACACGTCTACTCTGGTAGCACCAATTACTTCTTTTTACAAGGCTACAGTTACCCTGATAGCCAAACCACACAAAGACACTACTAAGAAAGATAATTACAGAACAGTCTCACACATGAACATTGATGTCAAAACATTCAATAAAATACAGGCAAACTGAATCCAAGAACAAATCAGAAAAATCTTCCTCCATGACTAAGTAGGCTTCATACCAAAATCTATCAATGTAATCCACCATGTAAACAAATTGAATGAAAATAAACAGCATGATCATCTCATTAGAAAAAGCCTTTGGCAAAATACAACATCTCTTAATGTTAAAAGTCTTAGAGAATCAGGGATACAAGGAACATGCCTAAATATAATAAAGGCAATATACAGCAAGCCAACATTAAACTAACTGGGGAAAAATTCAAAGTGATTGAAATTAGAAACAAGACAAGGTTGTCCGTCTCTCCATATCCCAGCTGCTCAAATCCTCAGTAATATTTGTAGAAAGCGAACTCACATCGAAATGATGTCTTTACCCTTTCCCAAAATGAAACATTTAACATTTCTAGTTTTAGGTTGTTTTCTGTTGTTAAGAAAAGTTCTCTCCTGTTTGTTCTTGGATAGGTGAACAAGAAGTCAACTAATGCTCCTAAAACCTATTCTTCACTGTGACATCCAGCTCCCCCCATTATACATTTTCCCACAGACAAGGGTTTCTGGAGGCAATTTCTTGGTAAATGTCATATACAACAGGGATGATTCAGGAAGTAGTAGAGCAGGTAGTAAAAGAGAGAGAAAGAAGCAGCCAGGGTAGTAACATTGAACATGTACAAGAACAAACCATAAAGAAAAAGCCTGCTGAAAACATTCCGTGATTGTCTCTTCCCACCCACACTTTTATCTGTTCAAACTTTCAAGAAGATAAAAGATAATATATCCACAGATATGCATTATCCAGAATATTCTAAAAGTTTAGCAACTATATATACCATCTTCTGGTTCAGCTCTCAATGTGAAAGAATAAAGCAGAAACCACTTAAAAATGATCCTCCTTGCTGGGCGGTAGTGGCACACGCCTTTAATCCCAGCACTCGGGAGGCAGAGGCAGGCAGATCTCTGGGAGTTCGAGGCCAGCGTGGTCTACAAGAGCTAGTTCCGGGACAGGCACAAAAAAGCTACAGAGAAACCCTGTCTCGAAAAACCAAAAAAACAACAAAAATAAAAAAGATCCTCCTCAGATAAGTCATGCATCTCAGATGTGGGGAGACATTTGACAATAAAAACATCAGAGAAAATACACCCCCAAATCTATCCATCACTTTCAAAACTAAAATGAAATAGTTTCATTTGAGTACACTTCTGAGACTAGACTCCTGGCTCAACACAATAAACTTTAATAAATTGTGCATTTTAAAAACCAAAGACACAGAAAGTAACAGATTTAAAATAATAAAAAAAGATTAAGATTCATTAGGAAAACAATAGAGGAGCTATGAACTATTTGATTTATTTGGTCACATTTTGCTTTTTTCTGGCAACAAAGATATTTTCAATTTTTAAAAAGTTTATTATTATTGTATGTATGTATATGGGTGCCACAGAGTACATGTGGATATCAGTCAGAAGACTGCATGGAGTCAGTTCTCAAGAAGAAACTCAGGTGTCAGGGTCCTGCAAGCCTTACCTGCAGTCATATCATCAGCCCACAAAGGCTTGTGTTTAAAAACGTTTTTTTATTCATCCATTTATTTGACATGCCAGACACAGCCCCCCATCTTCCCCTCCCAGCCCCTCTCCATAATTCCCCCTTATACCCCCAATCTTCTTCTCTTTTGTTTCTATCCAGGAAAGGGCAGGTCTCCCATGAGTATTAGTAAAACGTGGCATATCATGTTGCAGTAAGACTAAGGACCTTCCATTTATTAAGGCTGGGAAAGGTGTTCCAGTATGAGAAGTAGGGATCCAAAAGCCAGTAAAGGAGTCAGAGACAACCCTTGTTCCTGCTGTTGGGAGTCCCATAAAAGAACCAAGCTACATAACTGTAACATGTATTCAGAATGCCAATTCCAGTCCTGTGCAGGCTCCCTGGTTGTCCATTCAGACTTGTGCAATCCCTTATGAACCCAGGTTAGTTGACTGTGGGAGCCTTTCTGTGGTGTATTGGCCCCCTCTGTCTCCTATACTCCTTTCCTCTCTTCTGATGGATTTCTGAGCTTCACCAGATATTTGGTTGTAGTCTCTACATCTACCTCCATCAGTTGCTGGATGATTCCTCTCTGATGACAATTGGTCTGGGCACAGATCTTGTCACTAGAGGTGCCCAGTTCAAGCTACTTAATCACTGTTGCTAGGAATCTACAATGGGGTTCTCCCGATAAACTCCTGAGAGATTCCTCTTCACCAGGCTTCCAACCATTCCAGAAATGACCCTCCCAGCAGTTCCCCTTAGCATTCACCTCCTCCATGCTTCCTAACCTGATCATTCATGTTCCCATTCTTATCTCTCCTCAGTCCACACACAAAATCTCTTCTATTTCCCCTTTCAGTCAGCTCTGGGTGCCCCCTCCCATAACTCTCTTTGTTACCTAGTCTCTGGGTCTGTGGATTGTAGCATACTTATCCTTTATGTTACAGCTAATATCTGCTTATGAATGAGTACATGTTGACAATTAATAAATGAGACCTCACAAAAAAATTGAAGTTTCTGTAAAGCTAAAGACACTGTCAATAAGACAAAATGTCAGCCTACAGAATGGGAAAAGATTTCATAACCCAACATCCAACAGAAGGATGATTTCCAAAATACATAAAGATATCAAGAAAGTAGACATCAACAAACCAAATAATTCAGTTAAAAATTGGGGCAGATCTAAAAAGAGAATTCTCAGCAAAAGAATCCCAAATGGCCAAGAAACACTAAAGGGGATATTCAATGCCCTTAGCTGTCAGGGAAATGCAAATTGAAACAACTCTGATATTCATTCTATCTTATACTGGTCAGAATAACTAAGTCCAAAAACACAAATGACAGCTCATGCTGGAGAGGATGTGGAGTAAGGGGAACATTCATCCATTGCTGGTGTGAGTGCAAATTTGTACAGACACTTTGGAAGTAAGTGTGGCAGTTTTTCAGAAAACTGGAAATTATGCTACCAAAAGACCCATCTATACCACTCTTGGGCATATACCCAAAGGATGCTCAATCATTTCAAAAGGACACTTGCTTAACTGTCTTCATAGTTAGTTTTATTTTTAATAGCCATAACCTGAAAACAATCTAGATGCCCCTCTACAGAGGAATGGTTAGAAAATGTGCTACATTTACACAATGCAGTATTAATTCAGCTGTCAAAAACAAGGTGGCGCACACCTTTAATCCCAGCACTCGGGAGGCAGAGGCAGGTGAATCTCTGGGAGTTCGAGGCCAGCCTGGTCTACAAGAGCTAGTTCCGGGACAGGCACCAAAGCCACAGAGAAACCATGTCTCGAAACCCCCCCCACACACACACACACACAAAAAAAAAAAAAAAAAAAAAAAAAAAACAACAACAAAAAAAAACACAAGGATACTAGAAAATTTGAAGGCAAATAAATAGAACTAGAAAAAAACATCTTTAGTAAGGTAGCCTAGATTGATAAAGACAAACATGGTCTGTTTAAAAACATTTGACTATTCTTTCCATGTATTTAGACCAGCCACATGCTGGCATGGTTGCATTATGCATACTTGGATCATAAGCATCCTTGTAAACAATAAGCAATAATGAAATCTAGAAAGGATACCTCGGTAAGAGATAGGAAAAGAGGGTAATCCACAGGACTTGAAAGCAGATGTAGGAATAGTGAAAAATTTGAAAGAGATAGTGGAGGGTTTTACAAGTGTTTCTCTGTCCAGCCAACAAGCTCCCAAATCACAAAAAGGAGACTTCTTACTTATTGTTGTGAAAGTTCAGCCAATATCGTATGTTTGTTTCTAACTATCTCTTATGACTTAAATTAACCCATTTCTATTAATTTACATGCTGCCACGTGTTTCATGGTTTGTTGCCTTTTCTCCTACATGTCATGCTTCCTCCTTGTCTCCTGAAATGCCACCCTTTTTCTTCTCAGCATTATCTCTGTCCACCAAATCCTGCCTATATATTGACCACTCAGCTTTCTATTAAGCCAATCAGAGTGACACAGTTTCACAGTGTACAAAAAGATTATTTTACAAAAGGAGGGCAGTGGGTTAGGGGCAAAAGTCACAAATACCTTTACAAATGAATTGTATAAAGAGGTATACTGATAGTCTTTTGGATGGCCATGTCTACAGTACGAAAGTCTTTTATAAAAGGTGATGTAGAGTCAGGGAGAGAAAGAATCCCTTACTGCCTGAGTACAGAGGTTGCCAACAATTCTGCAAGAAAACAGAGTCCTTGCCCCCAAACTTGGCTTCATCATCATAATGATGGTCAAAGACAGCATCAGCTGTAGCCTACAAGTGAAAGGATGAGGGTCTAGGTCCATCCTCAGTCTCTCTATGCTTAGCGAGAAATTGTATACAACTGGGCTTCATAGAGTCAAGAGATTTTGCTTGTTACTACAAAACATAAGATCTATTCTTTTTACTCATTTAACCCACAACTTAACATTTGAAAATCTTATTTCTTGTGACACCTAAATCAAAAATAAAAAAGAGAACGAAGGAGTAAAGAAAGATGAAAAACAGAGGAATAGAAGAACATGAAGAACATGTTAGTTATTGTTCTATCACTGTGAAGAGACACCATCAACAACATAACTTTTGCAAGAAGACTTAAGTGCAGGCTTGCTCAAAATTTCAGAGGTTTAGTCCAAGATCATCATAGTGGGAAGCTTGGCCTCAGGTAGGACAGCAGGCAGGCATGGTATTTTGATGGAACAGTAGCTAAGCTTACATTTTATTCACAAGCAAGCACACTATAGAAAGATCTTTAGAATAGACCTGGAATGGGTTTTTGAAATCTCAAAGCCAGTCCCCAGTGACACATCTCCTTCAAAAGTCTACACCTCCTAATCCTCCCCAAATAGTTCTACCAACTGGCAATCAAGCATTCAAATATAGAGCATATATGGGTCATTCTCATTCAATCACCAGCAAGAGAGAGAAAGGAGTCAGAGAAGAAAAAAGTTAATGATTCCCACAAAATCAAACAATCTCAAATTCTGTTTTCTCTAATTAGAAAAAAAAATCTAGTGGGAAGAGAATAAAATAATTGCTTATTTGTGTGCATAATTTTGACTAAGCTCAAGCACATTAATGCCTTAGATTTAAATATGCTTCTGTGTTTACCACTTGGTCTCACACTTTCCAAAGAGAAAGAGATGTGTGCATTTCAAGCTTGTCAGGTATTTGTATTTGCACAGGGTTGTTACAACTGCTTATGGACTCTGTTCTAGCACCTGGAAGCAATGGCTCAGTTACCTAAGCAACACCTGCCCTTGAAAGGAATAACACCACCAAATCCTCCCACTGCTTCTGCCTTGATTTTTCTTCCAACTCAATTGTTCATTTTCCAGGCTGAAATGACACATGAAAATGTGGCCTCTGAGTACAGCTGAGGCTGTCTCTCCAGTGGTGTATCTGTCCTCAAATAAGCACAGAATGTAGAGTCTTTGCCCAGATCAAATATTAACTATGAAAGCAAAGCTGTCCCCAGAGCCTACCTAATACTCAAATGCATGTGACAATCTCATGCTAATTTACCACCTCCTGGTGAATCACTTGGCAAAGAATTGTCTCTAATGTTATAATTTAACTTTCATAGCCACCCACAACACAAAGGGTAAGAGAAAACACAAACCTGCATCAAGACGTAATATGCTCCAGAAACACATTTCCTTATTAAAAAATTCATTGAATCTTATCAAATGGAAAGTCTTCCTCTTTTTAGCAGATGAGAAACCAGATTCAGAGAGGTTTTAAGCAAGATGTGTTGTTAATCAAGGCCAGTCTAGCAGAGGACAGAGCTTTGCATCCAATCAGAATTATAAACATGCTAGATAGTATTTTCTACAGACCTAAAACATAGAGATATGTGATGCATATGCTAATCTACTTTTTTCATATACAAGGAAGATAAGGGGGAAACACAAAGATTCCATAGGGCTAGAAAAGTGCATAGGTTCTCAAAACATTGTAATTTAGGGCTCATTAGTCTCACTGTCCAGTCAGTGATATCAGCTCTTCCACAGTGGCATAATTAATGATTGCCAACCTCAGGACATAGATGGGGCCCAGTGTCATGAAGGTCCCTGTGGCACAAAATAGACTATTAAGTGTTTGAAATACTTAAATGAACATATGCTGCATTTAAGAACGTGTGTATGCTCTCTCTCTCTCTCTCTCTCTCTCTCTCTCTCTCTCTCTCTCTCTCTGTGTGTGTGTGTGTGTGTAAGGGTATGTGTATATATCAGAGGAGGATGTCAGGTGGCCTATCCCATCACTCTCTACATTATTCCCATGAGGCAGGGTCTCTCAGTGAATCTAGAACTAGACTGGCAGTCAGAAAGCTTCAGCAATCCTCCTGCCTTCTCTTCCACAGTGCTGGGATTATGAACAACTGTATGACCATGTCTAGCTTTTGACATAGGTGCAGGAGATTCATACTTGGATTTTCATGTTTACACAAATACTGTAACACACTGAGCCACGTCCCTCTCTCGGGTACATTTTTTTGGCAAAACTTTCTAGCCTAAATAATGAAAGCAAATATCACTAGTACTTAATTGACATAAAAAGCTCTAAATGACAAGAGAGAAAACATGAATTTTGTGACACCTGCCTTTGGCTCTAGCCATATTTTCAAATGGTATCAGTGACAGGGTTTCCAGTCACATTTCCTCTAGCTCCCATTGTAAATATAATACAGCAGCTGTAGACTGACTAATGTAAAGGCCGGTGGGGACTTCCCACGAATGACTCTACATGCTATATTTATGTTTATATAGACTAAAATTAAATTTGTTATTTTTCTATATTTCAATTTATATACCACATTTTTTAGTCCAGAATTATTTTGGAATGAAAATCTTTGTCTCATATAAATAGCTAATTAGTTAGAGTACCACACAATGATTAGTACTCTAGCCAAAACATGAGAGTTAGTTGTTACCCTGTTTAGATTGTATAACCTTACTCCTAGGACTGAGCATTTTGTAAGTAATGTGATTCTTAACATTATAATCCCTAATAATCAAGAGAAAAGTTTAATATTCTATTTCTCAGGCATTACTCGTTTTAGCTGATAAATTCCAATAAGAGTACCATGAATCATCTACTATTCCCTCTTTACAGATAACAGGAGCTAGAGTCAGTCAGATAAAGATCTCATACACATAAAAGCCACTCCCAAAGAGATGTAAGTCCATATATGTATGTCTTAAAATCTAATCTTAGTGATCCATCTTATTGAATATCTTTCTATAACATTTGCAATTTTGCATACTTGTCATCTATAGTTTTAATCATTACTAGCAAAACCATACTGCATTAAAGTCAAAGGAAAAAAATGAGTGAAGATCTCCTGTGAGGGGAAAAAGAAAGACATCAAAATCTTCACAGGACAGAGTACTGAAGTGGTAATGAATCCATCTAAAATTTAACTATTTCATTCTATTTTGTTTGTTTTACTTGAAACAAAAGTACTAACTGACTTGATCAAATGCTTTATAGAAATTTCAGTTCAATCTGTACTTATTCCATAGCATATAAATATAAATAAATATAAAACATTCATGACAAAAATGTTTAGTATT
This sequence comes from Chionomys nivalis, assembly GCF_950005125.1. NCBI lineage: Eukaryota > Metazoa > Chordata > Mammalia > Rodentia > Cricetidae > Chionomys > Chionomys nivalis. The sequence continues at coordinate 31,911,580 of NC_080111.1, read as the reverse complement.
ACTATTCATTTTAAGAACTTCGTTTTAGCTAAATAATTTTCATTTTTTCATCTTTAAATATTAAGAGCATGTATTTAATAACTTTGGAGGTATGAATGAGGAAGGCCCCAAAAGGTTCAAATATTTGAATGTTTGTTTCCCAGTTGCTGGACTGTTTAAGAAGCTAGGGCATATGGCCTTATTGGAGGAACTGTATCACGGGGGATGGGCTTTGAGGTTACACAAACCCAAGCCAGGCTAGATTCTTCTCTGATCCAACTTGTGAATCAGATAATGGCTCTCAGCTACTGCCCTAGCACCATGTCTGCCTCCCTGCTGGCCTGCCACCATGCTTTGCAACATGATGGTCATTGACTGACCCACTGAAACTGTAAGCAAACACCCAATGAAATACTAAGTTGCCTTTGTAGTGGTGTTTCATTGCAACAATAAAAGAATAAGACAATCCTGTCTGAAACATAGTCACGTTCATTATTAATTTACTGATTTATATTTTCAAAATATCCTCTCCTCCTTTCTTACTTCCTCCCTCCCTGTCTTGCTATTGAGAGCAATTAAATGACTACTCCATGTTATACAATATGTTTGATGCTGGGTAAATACATATAAATAAAATAAATAGTATTCTACAGATTTATGAAACAGAATCTTGAGAACAAGTTAAACACAGAAATATGACATACTTTGAATAAAAGTGTGTGTATGAAGTGTTATACAAGAGAAGTGTGTGATTTGGTGATAGGGCCATGAAGCTTCTATTTGAGCAAAACTGTTGAATGAAGAGGTATTTTCTGCCCAAGGGGAAATACCAGGGAAAGCACAACTCAAGGCCAACAACCTGATAAAATAAAGATAAAAAATTTGTGGGAGTGAGGAGGCAAGGTAAATAAAGGTATTTGCTGTCAAGCCTGGTGGCCTGAGTTTGATCCCAGTGACATACACAGTAGGCAGAATGAACTGGTTCCCAAAAGTTGTACACACTCACCCTCATGTGCATATGTGCACATAAAATTAGTAAATAAAAATGTGCTTAAAATTTAAATCTGAGCATCATCTAAAGATAAGTCAGAACAGTCAATGATATAAAAGATCTAAGAAGCCGGGCGGTGGTGGCGCACGCCTTTAATCCCAGCACTCGGGAGGCAGAGGCAGGCGGATCTCTGTGAGTTCGAGACCAGCCTGGTCTACAGAGCTAGTTCCAGGACAGGCTCCAAAACCACAGAGAAACCCTGTCTCGAAAAAAACAAAAAAAAACAAAACAAAACAAAAAAAAAGATCTAAGAATTAATGTTAAGTGTCTAGTACTTTGTTATGGGTCCTAAGAAGCTCATGGAGGATTTTAACAAGATATGTCTTCTAGAAAAAGAATCAAAACAAAGCCAGATAAAAAACAAAATGAAGGGGAGGAGGAGCACAACCCAAGGATGATGGCTCACACTATCAATCCAGCACTGCAGAGTGGAGGCAGGATTAGCAGGAGTTCAAGATCATTCTTAGCTATATGGTGAGTTTGAGGCCAACCTGAGTTCCATGATAGTATGTTATTTATAAGTTGAAATAAAGAACAAACACACAAAAATTTTGAGAAAGGGGGAAAGAGTTAAGATGATTAATTATGAAAACATTTACTATATCAGGTAAGAAATGATGTGAATCAGATTACTCTAATTGACAGCTAGAAGCTCACGGTTGAGAGCATGCCCTTTAGGAAATGTACTCATTTATCTAATCACTGCAGGTGAGGAGACACCCCAGACAGTCACTGGAGTGACTTTAGTTAACTATTTGATGTTTTCTCTTCCTTTGTGTTCTGTGTTCATTTGAAAATGGAGAAGACAGTGATAGCATGATAAGCCTTTAACATCATCCTCAAGACATTTCAGCAATTGACAGTATATAATTAATTAGTAAGAATATTCTTTATGATGGTTAAAATGAAGACAAACTAATTCACACATTAGTATTCAGAATCTCACTAAAACAGTCTAGATTTCTGCATACATTTAATACTCATAAAAGTACAGACTTATACAGCGTTGCACTCTAAACCATCAAGTTAGAAGAGATAACACAGTAACAATTAAAAGGACCACAAGGTTCAGTCTGCCTATGGTACAACGAACTGCCACTTAGAGGCAAATACAAGAGTTAGAAAGACCATAGGAGTCTTAAGAGATGAGAATAGAAAATGAAGACAAAATATATGTCAAAAGCGGTAGAGATTTTGAAGGATAATAGGTGTTTCTAAGGGCTTCAGGTGTGGCAACAGCCCAGACAGTGGTTGGCAAATGATGCTGACATAATGGAACAGACAGAATGGGTTTATTAGCTAATGGGTTTGATTGATTGCTGGTGTAAGATATTAGTAAATTGTAGAAACTTAAGCAAATGGATTCAGTTGCATTCTTAGGAAACATAGCTAGGAAAACCATGGTGCTTCTGGGGTAGTAACTTGAAATAGGAGCTGGGAAGAAGACAGTACAGGAAAGGACAATGTCTAGGAGAAGAGAAGATGGGGAAATTTTAGCATATGATTGGAGAGATAAGAATTCAAGATGTGACTGGAGGCAACAGTTGCAAAGGAAGAAAGATCTATATGTATGGACTGGGAAAAGAAACAGTGGTTTAAAGAATAATGTGCCAACTTGAGGAAAAGTATGGACTCATAATGTAGAACATGCCAGCCTTCCTTGAAGATAAAAAACAAACAAACAAAAAAAAAAAAACAAAACAAGAGTCATTTTAGAATCATATCCAGGATTGTTACGCATGAGGTACATCCTACACAGGAAAAAGAGAAAGCACATAAAAGAGCTGTCTATACAGCACCAGATTAACATTGGAAACATTTTTGCACATAATAAACCACGTGAGCATCTGTACCAATAGATCTTTCTAGTTACTTGCTACACAGGAATATAACAATATATACTTTGCATTTTGATCTTGTTTATCTCTGGAAGTAACCAGAAACATGATTTACATAGTCATTTGACTTAAATAAAGGTCTTAAATAGACAACTCTCAAGTTTTCATGCTCTGATACTTAGCTTTACAAAGAGAATCTAATGGAATTCATTTCTCTAGGTGAAATATGCCTGTAACCACCCCATGAGAGATTGATGCCAAAGCATGGAAATGAAAGCAAAGCTCAGATTCCTTAACTGTTACTCATGCATACAAATGATTGTTGAAATTTATTCTCTGGTAGATTTGTTCTGCCATCTGGGATGGCTTCTGGAATTTGGAGTTATACTCCTGTTCCCAAGTTATGAAGGTTCCAGCCAACTAATGCTAAGGCCATCTGTAAATTAGTAATTACCATTCTTCTGTGTTATTTTTGCTCAATATTTGCTGTTATATCAATTAGCTGATTCAGAGACTCTCACTTCAGTAAATATAGACTTTTGCAGATAATTTTGCTCATTTCTCAATATTTTTGCCAGCACCCATAAAAACAAATGTTCTATTTCTAATAGCAAGTCTGTTATAAATAGATTTGCTGGGCAACTATTTGCTCTGTTCTCATTTGCAATGAATAGTTTAAATGTAATGGGAGCCATTTATTATCCTCTTTCTGGATGGATTATCTTTTTAACTTATTTTTCCATGAGAGATGAGATATTGATTATTTTTGTCACTCGGTGAAATAGATTTTTATCCAGTCAATTTAAAAATATCTAGGTGTCTTCTTTTTATCTTCTATGGAGCAAGATTCAGGCTTGAATTTTCTGTACTCTTGGACATGAAATTAATAGAACTGTTTATATTTGGAGAGACGGCTCATATAATAAATCTCTACTGAGTACGTGGTAAATATATTCTGAAAAAGTGACTAAAATCTCATTATAAAACAATATGCAATTACCAAATGGTTAAATATTAATGGCATTGTATACAAGAAAAAGAAAATCATACTAGAATAAAATTGTACCCACAATTTAATATGCTTGTCTGTACTTACTTCTCATCTATATTGCCCAGCTCTTAATTTAAAATAATATGTTTTAAGTTTTTCTGAATTTTTCCAGAGCAACAGAAAACATTGTTGTGGGAATCCGATCCATTTCAGCCAATGATATTCAGGGTGACTTGCCCTATGTGCTATGGGCGTGATTTTCTCTGATGTGTGATCAGATAAGAACTGAGGTTGGAGGCGTCACACTTTCTCTCTCACTTGGACTTAAAAGACTTCCTGACACATGGTTCAGTGTCCTGGTCTGGAGCCTTCCCCATGTTTCTCTGGTGGATGAAGAGGCAGTGGCCTTGTTTTCCTCTGAATTCATTAGTCTTTGACCCCATTTTATCCCTTAAATAAATAAGTCTTCTTCCTAGACATCCGTGTATTTCTCACATTAAAACATAAACACATGTAGTCTATTCTATACACAAATTAGACACACCTTTTAAACTTAATACTATTGACCTCATCTTCTTTGCAAAACTAATAATTTGCTGGAGGGAGGAGACACTTGTACATTCCCGACTGCTCAGTCTTGAAATAGTCACACAAAAACTATATTAATTACATCACCTTTTTTTGTTTAAATAAAAAGGAAGGTTTTAACTTTAAAACAGTAAAATTACATATAACAAAACAGATATAAAGTAAGAATTACAGTTACAATATTTATATCTACTTTATTTTTTATCATAAATAAGGAAAAATATAACTATAAATTCTTTAATTCCATCAAATAATCCAGAAGGATATAATATTACCTAAGTAAACAGGAAGTGCATTATAAGCAACTTCCAAAATGCTTGAATTAACAGAGACATCTCACTGCCTGGACAATCACCTACAGCTCTTCTGTACCATTGGGGTATCCATCTTCAGTCTATATGCCCATAGTATCCAGCAGACTTTTTCATGAAACAGGAAATTTCAAAAAACAGCTTTGACTCCATTAGCAGTTTGTCAGTCACTTTCTTCTGTGTCCTGCAGAATGTCTAGCAGAGCCTTTCCATTCTTTCATGAAGCAGGAACCCCAAAGGATCATCTCACCTTTAGGCAAGTTCAGCAGTTGTTTCTCTGTGGGTCCTGCAAGTCCAGTTCACATAACATACCATCAAGTGGTCCCTGTAAGAGCAGTTTCTTACCCAAATGACTAACCAACTCCATAAGGAGCCTCTTTGATGCCCATCTTCCTCTTGAAGTAGATTAGTGCTGCCAAGAGCAGATGTGTCTCATTGTTATGAAAAGCCTTAACTTCTTAAAATATTTAAATGCCATATTCTGTAGCTCTTTGAAAGGTTTGAAGAACACCTATTTAATTGAAATATATCTCTATATATCCAGAAAAACCTAATTAATATGACTTAAAGCTTGACTATTATAGATGATTATCTACCTGTATTTCTTAATTATACATTACATTTTTAAATGAGCTGGACAAACATAATACCTTAATCAAGATCAGAAATACATAGTATAACAAAATTGATCTTAAATTTGTATCAATGAAATGTCTCTGTACTTGCTCCTTCACAGTCAAAAAATTCAAATGAAACATAATAATATACATAATCCAGACTTTCTGTGTAGAGTCCATCTTTATGTGGCCTATTTTCCTTTAGTTCTTTTAATCTGTGTCTGCCTGCACTGTGTCTCTTTAAAGACTTTTTTTTAAAGAAACAATTTCCTTCTTTTCCACTCTCTAATCTTTTTTTCTTCTCTCTCCCAAGCCTACGTACATTTATCCATCACTGAGACCGATTTAGAGTTCTTTTATGCCTGAATCTGTCCTTATTGAGTTATCTGTAATTCTTCACTGTCTTGAAGAGCTTTTAAAATGGTAAGTAGCTTGGCTGCAGCTGTTGGCTCTGCCTCTCTCCAATTTCAAAATGGTGGACGTACCATTACTGTCAGCTCTGGGGCCACCAGGTAAAAGCTGCACTCAGCACTTTAACTCTGAGAATGAGTGTGCATCATATAAACCTTTTTTATCTGAGTAATAGTTAAATATGCCATGCAGCACACTTCATGGCCTGGGAATATCTCTGTGTATGGCAGCAGGAATCTACCATGCTCTCCTGTTTGTGCATGATCCATATCCAGAGTTCACACTGGCAGCACAAAGACAGGAGTGACAAATGTTCAACACAAAAAGTAAAAATAACATCTCTAGCATTGGAAATAAAACTAAAATTTTATATCTCTGTGTAAATGTGAATTTATGAAAAAATTATTAATACATTTAAATGTTAAAAAATGTGAAAATATTTTGGCTCTAATGAAAAGACAGAAAAATCCTATGTAATTATATTCAATGAAACCTTTTTTACACAAAGAAAATTGTAGGTATAGATAATTCTTCAGGAAATTTTTTCAAGTATTTAATAAAGACAAAAATACATGTAATTTTTCTGCCTCCAAGATCCCCTGTCTCTGCTGTCACATTACATAAATTTTACCACTATCCTTTCTTCATGAAATTGCCACTATGTGAGATTGCCACCATGTCACATTTGCAATATCCAGTTTTTGCCAACTTAAACATACAAAACAAGAGGTTTGAAATTAGAACCCACATATGAAAGAAAACATCAGTTTTTGTCTTCCTGGGCCAGGTGGTTTTGGTCAGCATGATCATTTCCAGAACTATCAACTTACTTGCAGATTTTATTATCTCATTTTTCTTTGTGGCAAAGTAATAGTCTACTTTGTACCACATTTTCCTTATCCATTCATCATGAAGAGTGTGTAGGATAGAGAAATGTGGTGGCAGAATACTGAACCAAACTGAAGTGTGTATTGATGGCAAAAGATACAAAATAATCCCACATTAATTCAGAATTATGTATAATAAAGGATAATTTATTTAAGGGAGATTTACAGATCACTGTCCTAGATCACAATCCTCTGAGCTCAAGGCAAATACCTATTGAAAACCTGAATAAGTGTCAATGGTGTGGTGTACATATTTTAATTTTCCAAATTCTGTAAAGTGGAACACATTCATTTGCCAGATCTCATTCCTTTGAGCATCCTTTGGGGTACTCCCTGCTGGTAATGGTGTTTGGTTATAGAAAGAGCGATTAGGCCATCACATTATAAAATCCTTAGTTTGTTGCCATGTAACAGAAAACTCTTTCTTTACATCTTTGATATTGACATGATGTTTCTTAGGATATTCTAAGGCCTTCAACACACATCCAATCAATAATCGATCAATTTCTACACTACCTTGTGTTAGAGAACCTGGTAGACCCATGTGGGATCAGATGTGTGTTATATATATTGGACAAAGCCTATTCCTGATTATATCTTGAACCTGTATAAATAATGAAGTCAATTTTGTACCATCTGATATAAATTCAGCAGTTTCAATATGCAAGACAACTCTTTCTGCATACTACTAATCAGTAACTACATTGAGAAGTTTTTTAAAAGAACATAGTACCATAAGAATAGCATATAATTCTGCCTTTTGCACAGAATTATAAGGGCTTTGTTCCACCTTACTTAATTCTTCTGATTTATAACTTGCCTTTCCTGATTTATTTATATCTGTATAAAATGTATCGGCTCCAGTTACTGGTGCATCATGTACAATTCAGGGAAGAATCCAAGTAGTTCTCTTTATAAAGTTAATTCTATCAATTTTTGTATAATTGCTATTAATTTCTCCCAAAAAATTAGCACAAGCTCTTTGCCAAGATTCATTGTCTTCCCATAATTTTTTAATTTCATCAGCAGGAAAAGGAACTATAATTTCTGTTGCATCTATACCTGCTAGTTGACAAAGTCTCAATTATCTTTTTATAATTAATTCAGAGACTTTTTCCACATAAGGTTTTTAAGACTTGGTTTATGTGGTAAAAGATCCATTCTAAGATAATATCTTCCCTCTGCATTAAAATTCTTGTAGGGGAATTCTGAAAAGCAATATGACTAGGATACAATTAAGATTTGAATTCACACCATTTGTACTAATGTTCTCACTGAGGATTCCAACTTGTTCAGTAAAGATAATGTCTCATCCTTGGACATATTTTCAATCAATTCTGACAGTTAGATTCAATACCACAAATTCTTTCAGATAATTTTGTCAAATTGATGCTATCCCTCTCCATAGTATTGAACCATTCTTAAATGAGATAATATTGAAAAGAAAGCTAATTCCTAGAATCAAATAATAAGGAAAATAGTGTAAGTCTTGAACAATACCTTCTATAATATAAGCAAATAATTATCAAACTCCTGGCTGTTATCAGTCAATTTTTTTGTAGTTTTTCACATCTTACCTGTTATAAAGTAATTACAATGAATTGGTGTAGGTATGGTAATTGTTATTGGCCAGCAGGTGTCACAGTTGCAGCCATGTGGCCAAAAGATGCCAGCAGCAGGAAACATCATATGTTGCTTACTTAGGTACTGAAAAATATGCTTTCTTTAAAAGAAATAAGAACAGTTAGTAAGGCGATCAAACCATTCTGAGAGTTGGAGCCCAGGATAAAGACCCAGAGAAAAACCAAAGTTTTCCACCAGTGCAAGTTGTGAATTGTGTGCACTGCAGTTTTCACAGGCAGCAGTGTATGGACTGGCATGTGGGTCGTGAGCTAGGGAGCAATGAGTAGCAGCCTGCTGCATCTGAGGGAGAGCTAAAGCTGTGTGCAGCAGAGTCAGTGCCCAATGAACCACATGGCTGGTGATGCGATCACAAAATGTGTAAACTGGTCCCCATATTCGAGTGCCAGATGATGGTGGAATACAAAATAATCCCACACTAGTTCAGAATTACATATAATAAAGGGTTATTTATTTAGGGGAGACTTGCAGATCACTGTCCTAGATCACAATCTTTTGCATGATTGGGGAACAGGAACAAAGTCCAGCAGCTGTGAGAGTCAAAAGCAATCGACCAAGCACAGTCTTTGCAGCTTCATTTATAGTAAAAGAGACCATACCCAAGTGGGCCAGTATCTTAAAGGCTATTGGCTGAAGGAGTGGAAGGAGCTCCCACAGGAGTGTATGAGAAAAATATAATAAAATCTATAATCTTCTAATCCAGAAAAACATTAATTCAAGTGTTTGGTGATGAAAGAAATGAGAGTAAATTCTTGGAGTTACAGGTTTAAGTGCAGCTAGAGCAATTGCAGAAAAGGGAGTATAGCAATGGGTTATCCCAAAAATAAGTTTGTGGATTATTTTTTAAAAATAAAAAAAAAACTTATGGAAATTTACTAGTTCAAGGGGTAATTGAAAGTATAATTTATTTTCAAAGGAATTTGAACATGGGTGGTCGATGCTGCTCCAAGAAGACATAGGTCATTAAGCAAGGAGGACCCTAGGAGTGATGTTTGTAGCTGCCTGGGAAGGGGAAATAGATGAGATATCCTAGGTAAACTGGGATGGGGGGTGATAAAGGGGAGGGGATGGGTATAAGGACAAGGGAGAACTGAACAGAATGATTGAGTTGGGGAAGAGACAGAGTTGGAGAGCAATGACAGAGATATTTTGATAGAGGGAGCCATTAAGGGGTTAGGGAGAAATCTGGTATTAGGGCAATTCCCAGAAATCCACAAGATGACCTCAACTAAGAATCCTAGCAATAGTGGAGAAGGTGCCTGAATTGGTGTTCTTTTGTAATCATATTGATACCTCCCTATTGTCATCATAGAACCTTCATCCAGTAACTGATGGAAACAGATGCAGAAATTCACAAACACCAGTCCCAGTTCTGGTAGTTCAGTCGAAAAGAGGGAAGAGGGATTATGTGAGCAAGGGTGGTCAAAATCATGACAGGGAAACCCACAGAGACCTCTGAACTAAGTTACTGGAAACTAAGGAACTCTGGATCAACAGCTGTGGAGCCTGCATGGGGTCAAACTATACCCTCTGTATGTGGGTGACAGTTGTGTAGCTTGGTCTGTTTGAGGGGCCCCTGGAAAGGGAACCAGGATCTATCATTGGTGCATGAGCTGGCTTTTGAGAAACCATTACCAGTGGTGGGATGCCTTGCTCAGTCTTGATGCAGGTGGGGACCTTGTTCCTGCCTCAACTGAATGTGCCAAGCTTTGTTGATTTACCATAGGAGTCCTTACCCTTTCTGAGTAAAGGATAGGGGATGGTCTGGGGTGGAGGTGGGGAGGACAAGGGTGGAGGGGTGGGATAGAGAACTGTGGTTATTATGTAAAATGAATAAAAATTTAAAATAAAAAGAAAGCACATACTTATGACAAAAATATGATTGGTGAAAGAAAATAATAATAATAATAATAATAATAATAATAATAATAATAATAAAATATGAGTGCCAGAACAGAGGAACTGGTCAAGGGATATGCAGAGCTATTGACAATGCTCTTGGTTGCCCATTGTAAGTAGAGAATAAGACCTTATTGCTGAAGACATTACTTATTTTAGATAGAGAACGAAGAGAAATTAATATCCAAAGACCAAGAAATATTCTCTCTGCTGGCTACCTTACAGAGTGCCAGAACATGCTATACATAACTGAAGCACTTTTCAGCCAGGTTCCATAATGATATCTTTAGCAAGGCATTGACTGTATCTATATTAGCTCTCTATCTCTGTCTCCAGAAAGCCCTTTGGAACCCTGGCCTTCTGGCTCTTTTCCAGCCATTCTGTAACCTAGCTGAATAAACTATGTAGAAAGAGTCTAGTGTGTGGTGGTTAATATTAATAATTTATATTGAAATTAAACAACCTGTTGCCAATATATTTAGCAACTTACTTGCAAATTTATTCCAATTCAATAAATTTTGATATTGTAGAAAGTCAACAAAAAAATTTAAATATATTGCCTGGATGTATATAGTAAAGATTAAAAATGAAAATATATTATGTACAAGTTAGTTTGGAGTTATTAGTTTGCTTATTGCCTATGGCTTAAAAGTTATTTCAATATCCATTAAATCAGTGTCATTAATAAAATAAAAATTAAAAATATGATTACTTTCTCAATATTTGTAACAAAACATACAAAAAGAAAATCTTTTGTACTAGTGTTTTAAAATTATTTATAAACTAAGAATAAAAGATTGTATTCCCTAATCTTATACTAATTGTTATCTCCAAACCAGACAAAATGCAATCATTGGCACAGGTTTAAAAACATTCCCTGGTGTAGGAGGTCCTTCTATCTATATGTTGCTTTCATTGGTTTAATAAAAAAACTACCTTGACCTTTTGATATGGCAGAACTTAGGTAGGTGGAGTAGACTGAACTGAATGCTGGGAAGAATGACAGTGTGGCAGACACCATGAGTCTCCTGCCTGAGATGGATGTAGGTTAGAATCTTGTTGGTAAGCCACAATCACATGATAATACACAGAACAAAAGGAAGAACAAAAGGACCTGTTCTCCCTACAACAATCCCCAATTACCATAAAGAATGACTGATATTCAATGTTTTTCAAATTTAAAATAAACTGATCAACATATGAACAGAAAATATTAAAATGTCATTATTTATAATTGACCCCCAATTCAAATGCCTAGGAATAATTAAACAAAAAGTGTATTTCCTTCACGAAGAAATATCCATAAGGAACTAAATTAATGGGAAATATCCTTTGCTCAAGGATCACAGTGACATCAATTCCCCCAAAATCATGTGTAATGCATTCAAAACAAATAATCCTGAATATATCTCTAAGTGCAGTCTGACTCAAAAGTACATATTTTAATTCCAAGAGTTAATACAGTTTTGAAAAACAAGTTAAAATTAACAAAACTTCAAAACTTAGGTGGAACTGACCAAAATAGCATGATCAAGCTGCACTAAACCCTGTTGTGTCAGCTAGATCTACTAGCAAAGGTGTGGGGTACAATGCAAAAGTTTTATACAGTAACAGTGGGTCTTAAACAAATTATGTTTGAACATTTAAAATAGAATTAGCTGAAGTTATTCTTTCTAGACTATGTTTTATGACAGTATTTGTTGCTAGCATTTGCTGAGTACTATTTTCATTATATAATTTCATTAACATGGAACAAAATAACCCTACATAAAATACCAATTGAACACAATAAGGGTAGAAATGAAAACACAGTGTGGTTGGTTAGATTGGATTTGGCATGATTTGGCTTGGGATTAAAAAGTTCTTTCAATATTCATTTATTATGGCTTTATAAAAATTGCTGTCTAAAAATTTGAAGTAGTAAACCGGATGATGGTGACATTCACCTTTAATCCCAGCACTTGGGAGACAGAGGCAGGTGGACCTCTGTGAGTATGAGGCCAGCCTGGTCTACAAGAGCTAGTTCCAGGACAGCCAGGGCTGTTACACAGAGAAGCAATGTCAAAAAACAAAACAAAAAAAATTTAAGTAGTATCATAAAATCATCACATTTAAAGGGAGAAATAGTCTTCCCCAAGGGAGAGTATAACAACTGGTTATCCAATTTGAAATGGCCAGCCCTGAATACATTCAAGTAAGGTTATTCACACTGGGCAGGTTATATTTAGAAATATATATATATAGGAATATATATATATATATATATATATATATATATGTGTGTGTGTGTGTGTGTGTGTGTGTATGTGTGTATGTACATATACATATATATGTATATATATGTGTGTGTACATATACATATATGCATACAGTAAGAATTATTGAAAAGCTGGCCATAAATTTAGGAGAGAGAAAAAGAATGGGTATATTGTCAAAGACCAGCCTCAACGAAATCATACATTCCAGGGTAGGAGCAGGAGGATTAGAAATATTAAGCAAAAGGAAAAGAGGTATGAGAGAAATAAGAGACAAAAACACAGAACAGAATCAGGAGGGACATGCAGTGAATACTGAATCCTGAATCTGTCTGTGATTATTTTCCACATGCTTATGGACTTCATTCCAAAAGGAGAGGGGGAGGCAACAGACTTCATTGACATGATATAAGGAATAGACTTAAATTCTCCAACCTTTGGTTCAGGTGAGGTGGATCCACCTCTATATCCAAACTAATAATTAATTACACACTAGATCAGAATCTTTTGTTTGTACCACATCTGTTGTCCACAACTTTGAAAGAGCAAAAATAAGCGCAAATTCTCTGACCTCAAGTCAAGGTTGAACAGGCTCACCTCTGTGGACCCTCACAGTATATGGAAAGGTTTTGAGTGAGGAAAAGGGAGAAAGGAAATGATACAATTGTATTGTAAAGGCAACACAAAGATAAATTTTAAAGGCAAACATACTGAATTGATAGAAATTAAAATAAGTTTTCAGTAGCCTTTATATTTTAATATCTTTAAAATGTTCTTTTTGGTTACATTTATATAAAACTATGACTCACATAATTGTGATAAAAAAATCATTTTCACATGAATTTTCTAATATTGATAGAAAATCCTTTCCTGAGTTATTCTGGTTCTTATATAATTTTAATTTATTTCATCTTGAGACGGTACTAGTCTATTAAGGGAATAGCAATCAGAATCCTAGCTATACTGAAACTCATTGTGTAAACAGGGCTAGCCTCTATAGGGATTAATAAGCTAGTAAGATGGAATGAATCTAATTAAAATATATAATTTGCTTACATGAAAATGTCACATTAACACTTATTACTTTGTATCATTAACATATATCCTACTCAAATATTTTTAGAAGACAACTAGGGAATAATAAGTAATTTGTGAGTTACAGGTATATTTTTAGTCATCATTATGCACAAAAAAGTCAGATCTTGGCAAAGATAAACATTCAGTGATTTTAAAAATATCTTCTCTGATGAATAATTATTTACACCAAGAGTTTTAACAAATATTTATATTAATTGATCATACAATTATAATTGTAAGTGTATGAGAACTTGGTGTGGGAGGTCCTTCTGTCTATGTGTTGTTTTTATTGGTTAATGAATAAAGAACTGGCTTAGCCTATAGCATAAGAGGAGAAGGCAGGGTCAGAGAGACACCATGAAGCTGCCACCACTGGAGATAGACGTGCTGAAACTTTGCTGGTAGGCCATGACCTTGTAGTGATATACAGGTTAATAGAAATGGGTTAAATTAATATGTAAGAGTTAGCCAATAAGAAGCTAGAGCTAATGAGCCAAGCAGTTTTTTAATTTTACAGTTTTAATTAGTAGAGTTTGTGTGATTATTTTGGGTCTAAGCTAGCTGGGAGGCCGGGAAACAACAAGTGGCATTTCCTCCAACAGGAACTGAGCATTAGTAGAATTTTAACAACATTAATACTTAAAAATCCTAAAATACCAAATAATGTGTGCCTCTCTTCATTTTTGTTCCTGAAAACCATCAAGATTTTTAAAGGTCTCCAGGTTTTTAAGTAAAGCTTCCCTCAGAGTAGCAAAGAATATTTAGTTCCTTAAAAACATAACTGAAGGGCTCCCTTGCCCAGAAGTATTTAAAAACCATTAGTATTTTAGAGAAAAATGGAATGAGCTGAAGAGAGTACAGTGAAAGAGACTTCATTTGTGACAACCGGGAAGGACACGTGGACCAATACAGTGGTGTGCTCTATTGTCAAATTTCAAAGACTGTTGTGGAATAATCGTTTAAACACTGTGAATATGTTTCATTCTGATTGGTTTAATAAAATGCTGAATGGCAGGATTTTCATGGCAGAGAGGATGTTAGCAAGAAAAAGAGTTGCCAGCCAGACACAGAAGAAGCAGAAAAGCAATATGGACATTACAAATAAAGCCAGTAGGCAGAAAGTAAATTAATAGAAATGGGTTAATTTAAGTTATAAGAGCTCATTATAAAAAAACCTAAACTATCAGCCGAGCTGTCATGAGTAATAAGAAGTCTCTGTGTTTTTATTTGGGAGCTGACTGGTGGGACAGAGAAGACTTGCTATAAAATACACCATAAATACGTTGGGATATAAAACTAAAGATCATGATAGAGATCAATGTATGGAAGATTATACAAACGAACATCTTAATAAAGGAGATTTTAGTAAACTGACCTAAAAGGATCTCAGCTGAAGACTGGCCAGGGTGATCACACATCACAGGAGGCCAGGGGCCTGGGGTTTAGAAACTCAAATGTTGTGGGATAATCATTTTGTACACTGTGAAGATGTGTCTCCATCAAGGTACCATCTGACTGGTTTAGTAAACAGCTGGACATCGATAGCTAGGCAGGAGAGGATAGGCAGGACTTCTGAGCAGAGATAGGAACTCTGGGAAGAAGAGAGGTAGGATTCGCCAGAGACATGGAGGTAGTGAGACACACAGTACTGAGCAGAGGTAATGAGCCACATGGCAGAATGTAGATAAATATAAACAGGTTAACTTAAGTTATAAGTGCTAGTTGGTGTTGTGGGAGGTCCTTCCGCTCCTCCAGCCAATAGCCGCTGAGATTCCAGCCCATTGGGGTGTGGTCTCTCTCCCTTTAAAAAAGCGGTCACTTCCCTCCTCCCTCTCTCTTACTTCCTGCTCCGCTTCAGGCAACTAGACTCCCTTCCTGGTTGCGCAGAGGGCTGTTGTCTGGGATGGTGATCTGTAAGTTTTTTCCCCTTTAAATCAATAACCATTATATTAATCATAATTCCAAACTAGCGTGAGATTGTTTGTGATTTACGCCTTCGCCTTCAAGTTGGGAACAAAACTAAGCTAAGGACAAGCTTTCATAATTAATAAGTCTCCATGTCATTATTTGAGAGTTGGCTATCCAAAGATAGTCAGACTATACAAACTGGCCAAGGCTGGATCTTCATCAATGAATTTTTGTAAGAAGGTGTAGCAATATTTCTTTTGTATTTTAATAAGTAAAGCTTGCCTGAAGATCAGAGCATAAAACAGCCACAATGATCAGCCTTATAGCCCCGGCAGTGGTGACACATCTTTAATTCCAGTAGCCATGCTACTTTGCCATAGAAAGTGGGCGGTAATGGTGCATGCCATTAATCCTACCACAAGAGAGGAATATAAGAAGGGAAGAAATAGCTCTCAGTCAGTCTCATTCAGAGGATTCCTGGAGGCAAGATTGCCATTTCAGACTGAGGTAGAGTTAAGAACCAGTGACTGGCTGTTTTGCTTTTTTGACTTTCAGGTTGAACGCTAATATTAGTCTCCGGGTTTTTATTAATTGTGCTAAAGAAGGGTCCAGAAAAGCCTAAAAGAAGGTTAGGACTGACTGACAAAAATCTGATCAAATAAAAACTGTCAGCCCTTTATAATAAAAAAAAAATGTGTGTATTAAAAGTTTCTACATTGAAAGATTAAAGTGAGCTGATTCGACAGGCCGCCTGAAATGCTAAACAGTTATCTCTCATAGCCTCTGCACTTCCCTTCGTTTAAGCCAGAATTAACAACTTATTAATGTGTTCACGAGGTGGGGGAGGACCAAAAAAGTGTGTTTTACTATAGCCATGTATCCAATAATCATTCCGCTCATTTGCCACTGCCTTGATCAACATACAGGCATGCTTTTGTTTGTTTTACACAATGGACCCAGAAGTCTATTGACAAATTTAACTCACTAGAAACCTTTGCAAACATTAACTCTGTGGTTGGTATAGAAAACTGGCAATTTTCTAGGTTTGGGACCTTTTTCTACATTTCTGTTAATATTAATTCACATACCTTAATGCCACTTTGGTTGGTGCTTTCTAGTTCCTTGTTTTACTCTCTGAGAATGAAATTTTATGACCACAACCATCACTGAGTCTATCCCAAACCATTCCTCTTATTTCAAGTGCTGCTCTGATTTCATGCTCTGCTACATGCACACACGATGACCGCATATTTCAAACAGGCTGTATATCGCTCTAGTAGAGTGGCTCATCCCATGCTGTTACTATCTTTGAAACAACAACGAAGTGTGGGGTGACATTCCTCCATGTGCTACAGTCACAGCACTGGGTCAAACATGACAAAAAAACAGAACTATGAAAATTACTTTTAAAATCCTTCCTCTTTCCTTCCCTCCTTTCCTTTTCCTTTTTCTTCATTTTTAGTGTAATATATCCTTAATAATTCAGGATTCTATTTCATTTAACTCAGTTATTTCCCTTTGAAGAACTAGTGAAGAAATAAACATTTTCTTTGTAAGCAGTGACTTCAGGAGCTTCTTCTCTGTTTGGTATTAATTTAGCAATCTTTTCAAAGAGTCATCTGGAAAAGAATTTTTTTCTAATCTATAGGGCACATTGCTCTGTGAAATAAACATAACTAAATGACGAGTAAAATTGAAAAAAAAAATTCTGAAATAAGTTTTCTTCTAGATCAGTTCTGCTTTTCTCCTAAGTTATATTCATTTGTGAGTTTGGAACAAAATCTTCTCTGTATTCAAGATACTAAAAAAGCCAAATGGGATTTTATTGAATTTGATAGTAATTTATGTCCCCAAGAAGACAGCCATTAAAATTCTGTAAGTATTATTAATCATTTTATTACCAACAATAAATGTCTTTTGATTTGAGATGCAATGGCTCTAGATACATAAAAGGTAATTGAATTTTACAATTATGTCCTTTAGGACACATGCCCAGTAACTTTCAGTGTATGAGTCAGAAGGAAAATTTCCATCTACTTTGGAATGTAAATGTTTTTATTAAAATATTCATTAAATGTTTTTGCAGTCATTGTAACTTGTTCCTTGGAGTTAAATGCTAATGCTGAAAAATTGTGAGCTCTGTTGATCATTAGAATATGAAGAGTAACCATATAAAATTTCTTTAAATAGTTGTGACATTCAGTGGCAACTGGTTTTCAAAGAGATTAGCTGTTATGAATACCATTCAAAACATATATTAGCTTGGGCTTCTAAATAAGAAATAATTGCATTGCTATACTGATAGGGTTTAAGAGTACTCAGTTCCATCTCATAATTTTCTTGATTCAGGAAAATCCATGAAGCATTCCTGCTAGGGTGAAACTAGACCGGTCCACACACTATGCATGCGCTGACTACGTACACTGATTCAGGCGTTAAGTCTACCAACTCTGCCAACCTTGCTTTGTGAGAGATTACCTAAGCCCCTAGTACCCATGGGAGCAAAGTAGTTTTTTTTTCTTTTCCACAAAGTTGTTCCATTAATAATGTTGAGAATGTGATTACTGTGCTTTACATATTAACAAATGTCTCACAGGAATATTTCATAGGAAAACATAGCCTAGTGGTTCCCAAAGAATGCCCTGAGGACTCTAACCTTAAGTTTTTCAGGTAAATTTTATATTCATCAGATAAAAGGATATTATTGCTGTTTTTTTCTGGATCAATATGATATCAATACCATCAGAAGGATGATATAAAGACAATGATGGG
This sequence comes from Chionomys nivalis, assembly GCF_950005125.1. Lineage (NCBI taxonomy): Eukaryota > Metazoa > Chordata > Mammalia > Rodentia > Cricetidae > Chionomys > Chionomys nivalis. The sequence continues at coordinate 31,893,355 of NC_080111.1, read as the reverse complement.
ATCTTCAGCATTTAGTATACATTATAGAATCAAGCTACAGAATATCTAGCTGCTTTTGTCTTTACTAAGGGTAGTTTTGGTGGAGAAAAATGGTTTCACTCATGAATGTTCTTGATTAAACAGTAAATATTTATTTATTATATTGTATAAGCCAGAACTCAAGTGTGTTTAATATCTTGTGGGATGAAATGGGAAATACATGAACTACTTCTGAATCATGTCAAGGTAAAATAACAATCTCAAAGAAAATTATTTTATTGTTTAAAATGTGCCCTAAATTTGACTTTTATTTATGCAACAGTATTTTCACTTGTGGAAAAATGTTAAAAGTGGCTGGAGATTTTTTCAGCAATAAAATACATGCATACCATGTGTGACCACAAGCATTATAAAAAGGGAGATGGGAAAGTGGGAGGGGAGACAAAGAAACGAGGTAGGAAGGGAAGAGGAAAACTTGAATCAACTTGATTATTATAGATGGCCATTTAACAATAATTTTCCAAAGAGTGAAACAAATGAATCTGTCACATTCACAAATTTAATTGAAATAATACCCAAGGTCAATATATCAGGCCACCGGGTCCATCATTATTTATGCTTTTTTATTTCTTCTTTCCCTTTCCATATATCCCTTTTTCTTTGTTCTCCCTCTCCAAGAACATAGACTGCTCTTGTGTGAAGGGTTTCTGGTTCAACCTCCTAAGAGATGAGACCATTCTACATTATCTGAGAGCATCCTATTTCCTGTCTCCTTCCAGTCTCCTTCAAGTGAAAACTACATCTTCCCCAGCATCTTTCTTATTTTCTGTTTTTCCTCCAATATAGCTATCTATGTACATTATTTCCTCTAGTGCCTATTTATAAATTTAATGTTAATAACTAATCCTTTTACTTAATGTTTGTTCACTTACACTATCCTAGTTAGCTTTAACATAATACAATGTAGTGTCATCCCAGAAGGGAGTCTCAGTTGAGGGAGTATTCAGATCATATTGGATGTGGACATATCTATTGGTGATTCTTTTATTGATAATTGATATAGGAGGTCTAGCTCACTCTAATTGTTAATTGATACAGGAGGGTCTAGCTCACTCTAAGGGGCACCATTCTGTGTGCAGATGTTTAGAAAGTTATTCAACATAAGACTTCCAGCAAGCCAACTCTTGGCATTCTCTTATGTTTCCTACTTGAGTTTCTCCTGCCATGACTCCTCTCAATGATGAACTCTGACCTGAAAGTGTAAGACAAATAACTCCTTCCTTCCCCCAGTTATTTATGGTTTGAGTATTTTATCACAGCATCATTCTCTATGATCACTATGAGATTAACACACTTAATATTACTTGTGTCTTTTATTCTCTAAAACAATGGATACATAATGACAGACTTTGCTGTGACAAAATGCTGCTCTATTTTCCTATTGGGTTTACTGCTGAATCACCATCAATTGTATATGGAAGTTCTAGGGCTAGAGCACAGTGTTCTGAATACCAGTCTAAAAGATAAAAGCATCACACACTGCAACACCCACTGAAGGAAAAAAAGGTCACTGATAAAAAAAAAAAAAAACCTAGATATAAAGATCCCAGCACAAAAAAAAAAGATGAATAACAAGAACAAGATATCATAATCCTCCAAAAAGTATGAATCCAATAACCCAAATAATAATGACTTACTTGAGACTTTAGTAAAAAATTTTAAAGAAAAATTATTCCTTCAAAACAGTCAATAAAGACACAAATTAACTCTCAAATGAATCCCAAGAGAACCCCAAGAGCTGAATGAAAAAGGGAAGTCAACTCATGATGTAAAATATATTTGAATAAAAATATAAAAATACTAAAGGAAAATCAAGCTGAAAAATGATAGAAATGAAAATTTCAATAAATGAAATAAAAAGTTCAGTGGCATGCCTCACCAAGTACTTCATGTGAATGACAGAATGTCAGAGCTTGAAGACAAGGTAGAGGAACTGTAGCATTTTGTCAAAATCATGATATTTGTTTTAAGTATAAATGGGAAGCATGCAAGATTTGGAGGACTACATGAAAGACAAGGTCTGTGAAGAAAATGGTGAAATTTTCATACCGACAAAATATTCTCAATTAAATCATTGAAGAAAATTTTTGAAATCTATGGAAGGAAGTGCCCATCTAGATACAGAAGGCACAAAACCACAAAATAGGCATGGTTCATATAATATATTAGTTAAAACACTAAATATACAGGAAAAAATAAAAGGTACTTAAAGTCATAAGGAAGAAATCCTACAAAGGCAGGCCTATCAGAATGATGGTTGGTATATCAATGGAAATCTTAAAAGCTAAAAGGGCCTGCTTGAAAAGATAGGTTCTGAAAGACTAAAACTGCTAATTCAGGCTAATATCCTGCAAAACTATCTCTCATAATTAAATAAAAAAGAAAGCCTTTCCATAGAGCAAAATAGGATAAAGGAATTAATGGTGATGAATTCAGGTCTACAAAGGAGCACTATGAAAATGAGTCTTCTGGATGTGGCAGGGTCATTGCACTCAAGATGATGACCATTCCAGTCCTACATGGGTTTATATACACCCATGTAGGACTGGAATGGTCATCATTATATCATGTATCAGAAAAACTTCATGAAACCCAATTTCTCACTGAGAAACTATAGGTCTTGGAGTATGGGCTATCATTTTATTGAGTGGTATAGCCTCTGATAGGTTGCTGGACTTCCAGAAAGTAACTTCATGTTCATGACTGCATGCATGTCTTTTAGAAAGAATTAAACTAAACAAAGTGCCTTAGGAAAAGAAAAGGAGTCTGTTGGAAGAAGAAGGGTTTTAGTGGAAAAGAAAGAAGGGATGAAAGAAGGAAATAAAGAACAGAAAAAAATAACCAAATGTTAGTATATGCATATAGAAATTTGTTATATATTTTAAAATTAAAATAGAAAAAGTTATTTTTAAGAAAAATAGGATTTTTAGAAAATTTACAGTTTACTGTCTTGATTTCAAATGTGATTTTTAATTTTTTATTTTGCATTTTGAGATTATAATATAATTATACCATTTATCACCTTCCTATCCTCTGTCCAAATCCTCTTTTTTCGTTATTATTACATACATGTAACATAAATGTTTAGGAATATATGTATATATAAATGTATAAATATACACATATAAATGCCACCTGTTCAGTCTGTATAACTTGTATAACTCGTGTTATTTTTCCAGGGCAGACCATTGGCATTGGAAAATCAATTGGTATGCTTTTCCCTGGCCACTACTTTCTCCTGCTCTCAGCATTCCTTAGTGGCCCATAGTTCTTCATGTAGAGCTGAGACCTCTCGAGCTTCCCCCACTCCACTTTGACATGTCTATTGGTGTCGTCCTTGTAGAGTTAATGTTTTGGCCATCATCATCATCAGTGTAGCTTCTGACAGTCCCAGGACACAGTCTCATACAAATTTCCTGTTCCCTGGCTAACTCCAAGTCCTCTTTGGCAATGGTTTCTGACCTTAGGTGCAGGAGCTGTGTTGTAGATGTATCATTTGGGACAATGAAATGAATCAACACACAAACATCTGCATAACAGTCCATGTTATGAGAAAAGTTAGCCATGTTAATAAAAGTTATTGGGTATATGTTTGGAGGATTTCAATATATCAAAGATAAAAATGTTCATTGGTAGCATCTTATACTTCATAGTTTATCTCATCATTAAACAAGGGAAATTTTAAAAATTTGTATTTGTGTGTATGTATGCTCATGTGTGTGAGTGTGCATGTATGTGTGTGTGTGTGTGCTCATGTGTGTGTGTGTGTGTGCGTGCATACGAATGTGCATGCGCAACTTTGGAAACTAAAAGAGGGCATCAGATTCCCTTGAGCTGAAGTTATAGGGTATTGTTGACAAGTGATCTTAACCATTCAGCTATCTCTCCAGCTCAAAGCCTTTAAAAGAAATATTAGATTTTAGTAACAAAAATCAAACAATATATGTTCTCAGAAAAACAATTAAGTACTTCTACAATTAAAATTCCATTGAGAGTGGGTTTTCTGTATTTAGTGAAATTAAGAAAATATACTGCTACTGATTGAATGCTGAAACACATTAAAAACCTAACCAAGAATCAGAATATATAACTTCACTATGATATGTAAAGAACTGAAGAAATTACCCAAAGTGTAAAACCATGCTTCTCTTCTAAACTCAGTTTGTTTTGCTTCCTTTTTTTCACGTTATACATGATAAATAGTGCTTCGCTATATATTTCTTTTTTTTTTCTTTCTTTCTTTATTAAAGATTTCTGCCTCCTCCCCGCCACCACCTCCCATTTCCCTCCCCTCCCCTGATCAAGTCCCCCTCCCTCGTCAGCCCAAAGAGTAATCCAGGTTCCCTGCCCTGTGGGAGGTCCAAGGACCACCCACCTCCATCCAGGTCTAGTAAGGTGAGCATCCAAACTGCCTAGGCTCCCACCAAGCCAGTACGTGCAGTAGGATCAAAAACCCATTGCCATTGTTCTTGAGTTCTCAATAGTCCTCATTGTCCGCTATGTTCAGCGAGTACGGTTTTATCCCATGCTTTTTCAGACCCAGGCCAGCTGGCCTTGGTGAGTTCCCAATAGAACATCCCCATTGTCTCAGTGTGTGGGTGCACCCCTCGCAGTCCTCAGTTCCTTGCTTGTGCTCTCTCTCCTTCTGCTCCTGATTTGGACCTTGAGATTTCAGTCCGGTGCTCCAGTGTGAGTCTCTGTCTCTGTCTCTGTCTCTGTCTCCTTTCATTGCCTGATGAAGGTTAATATTCAGGAGAATGCCTATATGTTTTTCTTTGGGTTCACCTTCTTATTTAGCTTCTCTAGGATCACGAATTATAGGCTCAATGACCTTTCTTTATGGCTAGAAACCAAATATGAGTCAAGTAGGCTTCATCCCAGAGATGCAGGGCTGGTTCAACATACGCAAATCTATCAATGTAATCCACCATGTAAATAAACTGAAAGAAAAACCATATAATCATTTCATTAGATGCTGAAAAAGCATTCGACAAAATTCAACACCCCTTTATGATAAAGGTCTTGGAGAGATTAGGGATACAAGGGTCATACCTAAATATAATAAAAGCTATTTACAGCAAGCCGACAGCTAACATTAAATTAAACGGAGAAAAACTCAAAGCCATCCCACTAAAATCAGGAACACGCCAAGGCTGTCCACTCTCTCCATACCTCTTCAATATATTGCTTCTTTAACAAAATAAAAAATTGTCATAAATACACTTTATGTACATGTTTTTCATTTTAATACATACTGAGATGATATTTAAATAACTGATAAATATTTAAACTTTTATTTTTAGTCTATCAAATATAGACATATAAGTAAACACTTCAGGGTAATGACAATAGTTTCTCTAGGTCAAAGCAATAAACCTGTGGAGCTTGCTAATTAGCTAGGAACACTAAAACAGAGATGTTGATCATTTTTTAAGTCAGAGTTAACAAAATATTACCACACACAAAATCCAGTTTTATCTGGATTCCTATTGCATTAGATTTTCCAGACTCTACTGTCAAAGTACCATGAACTTGGCAGCTTAAACAGAAACTTCTTGTCTCACAGTTCTGATGACTAGAAATTCAAAATGAAATAGCTGTACTGTTGATGTGTGCCTTCCTTTTAGAGTTTAGTGAGGGGTTTTGTCAGTCTTTAGCCTTCCTTGGCTTATAGATGCAGGATAAGGTTTAAGTCTCTTAGTGATGCTGGAACCAACCTAACCTGTGCAAGTATATTATATGATGCTTTTGCAACAGCAAATCATCTAATGCCATATTTCTGAGAGCATTCTCATCATTCAAAGATGTGTCACTCTATACAGCTGCTTCCGATTCTGTGTTGATTTTACCCAATAGACTCTCACATCATGGTTGCTATGAAGCAGAGATTCTGAGTAGAATAAGGGACCAGAAGTAATAATTAAAAATTTGCACTAGTTTTTCACTTTTACCAGCTAAGTTCCATCTCCCACACTTCTATAACCTAGGAATCAAACATCTAAATATAAAACTGGGTAGAGGGCAATTTATATTCTAACTAAGATACATATTAATAAAATGCCTTTGGAAGATTTAAGTCATTTTAGTGTTCTCTCTTTTTATAATGTTAACTCTACATTACATTTTATAATTTTATTTCTACATTATTTTTAATTCCTGCATTAGTCATAATTTAACTGAATAGCATCACAATCACCTTTATCATCATTATTTCTGGAGACAGGATCTCGCTATGTACCCAAGACTATCTCAGATTTCATCTTCCTGCCTTAGCCTCTGGAGTGCTGCACTTACAGACTTAGGTCTCCACTCTCAATTCTCTGTCATTACGATAGTCACTGCCCCCATCATAATATTTTCTTCCATTGTCATCTGGTGTTGAGAGTTGAACTTACTCTTCAATATGTGCTCTGCAAACCACATAAAATACAGCTATGACATCAGCCTCCTAGAATAAAATATTTTTTTTAAGTTTATAAAGGTTGAGAGACATAAAAGTTTAATTTGTTTATCTAAGAAAATATTTTAATGTCTAAAAATATATTTTTAGGCTGGTAATACATGCTATGATAGTGATTTAGGATAAATTATAGAGTACTTTTTCCAAAATTGCCAAATACAGATGGATTAGCCATTGTGAATATAATTCTTTTTTTTATTATTCTTTTTTTTATTTTTTTTATTAATTAATTTATTTAATTATTAAAGATTTCTGCCTCTTCCCTGCCACCACCTCCCATTCCCTCCCCCTCCCCCAATCAAGTCTTCCTCCCTCCTCAGCCCAAAGAGCAAGCAGGTTTCTCTGCCCTGTGGGAGGTCCAAGGACCACTCACCTCCATCCAGGTCTATTAAGGTGAGCATCCAAACTACCTGGGCTCCCACAAAGCCATTACGTGCAATAGGATCAAGAACCCATTGCCATTGTTCTTCAGTTCTCAGTAGTCCTCATTGTCCGTTATGTTCAGCGAGACCGGTTTTGTCCCATGCTTTTTCAGACCCCGGCCAGCTGGCCTTGGTGAGTTCCCGATAGAACATCCCCATTGCCTCAGTGTGTGGGTGCACCCCTCGCGGTCCTGAGTTCCTTGCTCGTGCTCACTCTCCTTCTGCTCCTCCTTTGGATCGTGAGACCTCAGTCCAGTGCTCCAATGTTGGTCTCTGTCTCTGTCTTCTTTCATCGCCTGATGAAGGTTAATATTCAGGAGGATGCTTATATGTTCTTCTTTGGGTTCACCTTCTTATTTAGCTTCTCTAGAATCACGAATTATAGTCTCAATGTCCTTTATTTATGGCTAGAAACCAAATATGAGTGAGTACATCCCATGTTCCTCTTTTTGGGTCTGGCTTACCTCACTCAGGATCGTGTTTTCTATTTCTGTCCATTTGTATGCAAAATTCAAGAAGTCATTGTTTTTTACTGCTGAGTAGTACTCTAATATGTATATATTCCATACTTTCTTCATCCATTCTTCCATTGAAGGACATCTAGGTTGTTTCCAGGTTCTGGCTATTACAAACAATGCTGCTATGAACATAGTTGAGCATACACTTTTGTTGTATGTTTGGGCATCTCTTGGGTATATTCCCAAGAGTGGTATTGCTGGGTCGAGAGGTAGGTTGAACCCGACTTTCCTGAGAAACCGCCACACTGCTTTCCAAAGTGGTTGCACAAATTTGCATTCCCACCAGCAATGGATGAGAGTGCCCCTTTCTCCACAACCTCTCCAGCAGAGGCTATCATTGGTGTTTTTGATTTTAGCCATTCTGACAGGGGTAAGATGGTATCTTAATGTTGTCTTGATTTGCATTTCCCTGATTGCTAAGGAAGTTGAGCACTATCTTAAGTGTCTTTTGGCCATTTGAACTTCTTCTGTTGAAAAGTCTCTGTTCAGCTCAGTGCTCCATTTTATAATTGGATTGATTAACTTTTACGGTCTAATTTCTTGAGTTCTTTATGTATTTTGGATATCAGACCTTTGTCAGTTGCGGGGTTGGTGAAGATCTTCTCCCAGTCAGTGGGTTGCCTTTCTGTCTTAGTGACAGTGTCCTTTGCTTTACAGAAGCTTCTCAGTCTCAGGAGGTCCCATTTATTCAATGATGTCCTTAGTGTTTGTGCTGCTGAGGTTATACGTAGGAAGTGTTCTCCTGTGCCCATGTGTTGTAGAGTACTTCCCACTTTCTCTTCTATCAGGTTCAGTGTGTTTGGACTGATATTGTGGTCTTTAATCCATTTGGACTTGAGTTTCACAGATCTGGAGAAGACAATAATCAACTTTATATGGAAAAACAAAAAACCCAGGATAGCCAAAACAATCTTATACAATAAAGGATCGTCTGGAGGCATTACCATCCCTGACTTCAAACTCTATTACAGAGCTACAGTACTGAAAACAGCTTGGTACTGGCATAAAAACAGAGAAGTCGACCAATGGAATAGAATAGAAGACCCTGACTTTAGCCCACAAACCTATGAACAACTGATTTTCGATAAAGGAGCTAAAAGTATACAATGGAAAAAAGAGAGCATCTTCAACAAATTGTGCTGGCAAAACTGGATGTCAATCTGTAGAAGAATGAAAATAGATCCATATCTATCACCATGCACAAAACTCAAGTCCAAATGGATTAAAGACCTCAATATCAGTCCAAACACACTGAACCTGATAGAATAAAATTTTTATACCTAAATGCTTTTTTAAGTTTTGGGTTTAAAAATTTCCTATTCACCCTCTTTAGTTCCTTTTTTAAATCTCTAAGCTATTAATTTCTGAAGCTTTTTTAGTAGAAATTTGTGGATTCCTATATCTCATTGATAAATATATGTATTTCATATGCCTCTTTCCACCATGATTGTTAAGTGGCACTGAGGTTATGTTTGATTGGTGTTGTGGGATTTTGATCTCTTTAGTCAATGACTTTTGGGCCCGCAAGCCCTAGGGTATAGTCTTGTCTGTGTATGTGAACTCTTAAGCTGAGGGAGACGGGCCCTGTGAGTGCTCTCTCTCTGTCTCTGTCTCTGTCTCTGTCTCTCTCTCTCGTCCACTCTTTCCAGTGGTCAGAGTCAGAGCAAGGCAGAATGGCAGGACATCACAGCTGGATTGCGGCAGTGTCTGTAATCTGTTCTGTATCTGTGATGTTTAGCCCTCTTATACCTAAATACATTCTTGACACCGTTTAACAGACCCTTTTGGGTTCATGGAAAAGATTGCCTGTTGGAAACTATACAAAAATGACTCATGCATAAAAAAAGAAGTCAGAGGCTTTTTAGGTCAGTCATTGTCCCACAGGTTTGTTTGCTGTTTTTGAGATAGGGCCTCACTATGTAATCCTGGCTGATTCATGACTCACTGTAAAATTCAAACGGGACTCAAACTCATGAATATTTCTGCCTCAGACTCCCAAGCACTGGAATTCTAGCCAAATGCCACCATGCAAACAAGTCTCCCAGATCACTTTTAAATATTCATTATTAAAGAGAATTTATCTAAAATTACATAAAAGATGTAAATCATGAAGATACAGCTTGAAGATTTAAGTGACATACACTTACCTCCTTTGCATTTTTACAATACAGATTCAATAAACTATCACCATAGAAGCCTTCACATTCTAGCCATTTTTCCTAAAAGTGACTTCGTCCTGTCTCAGTAGTAAAACTTTTCCTGTTTCAGGTTTCCTATGTGCAGAACTACATGCTTTTGACCCACCTATCTGCCTGCAACACTTGGGTCTTCATGGTGCTGTGTGGAGTAGCCTTGGCTCAAGCTTCCTTCATGATATGTATCATGTTTGTTTTATTTAATCAATGCTGGAAATTGAACTCAGGGCCTCAGACATACCAGGAACTAGTTGTGCATTTCTACACCGGATGGACAAAGGAGCATTTCTCTTGTGAGGAAGACATCACAACAGTGATACAAAACTCTTGTGTATGCAAAAAACACATTTCTTTTCCCCCCAATAAATGTGGGTAAAGTTGCTAGCACAGTGATACAAATATTGTGACTAGATAATCCATGCAATTGGCAATCATATACTCACCAAAACAATTCAGGGGTTCCTTTTTTTTAAACTAATAAATGCATTTTCAAATTTGGCCTCTTTTCTGTGTGAAGTTAATATCATCATGTTATGGTTCTACTTTTCAACTTACTGTAGTTAAAAAGAAGCATCTTTCCATGTGATTACCAACCATTTGCAAACTGTACTCAAGTCTTTAACACATTTTACCATTAAGATGTCATTTTTTAATGATTTATTAGAGATACTTTTGTAGGTGGCTTTATGAAGTGCATTGTCCCATCAGCTTCAATTTTAACAATTTGAAGATATATTTGACCTTTGTCCAGATAATATTTTATGTAAGGGTTCACATTTTTAATCCCAGAACTCAGGAGGCAGAGGCAGAGGCAGAGGCAGAGGCAGGTGGATCTCTGTGAGTTCAAGGACAGCCTGGTATACAAGAGTTAGTTCCAGGACAGGCTCTAAAACTACAGCAAAACCCTGTCTCAAAAAATTGAAGAAAAAAAAAAAGAATTGGTTTGGTGGTGTTCCTTTTCTTTTTAGCCATGAATACACATGCTCTTGGACTTTTTCTTCTAGGGAGGCTTTTAATCACTGCTCTAATATTGACAGTTATTACTTATCTATTTAAATGGCTTATATCTTCTTGGTTTAATTTTGATAGGTTTTATATGTCTAGAATTTTATGTTTCCTTTAGATATTCCATTTTAATATAAATTTCAGTGTATGACCTAATGATTCTGTGTATTTCTATGTATGGAATCTGTAGTAACTGTGCCCATTATCTCGGATTTTACTTATTTGTGTCTTCTCTTACTTTCTCTTGGTTATTAAGCAAGGGGTTATTCAATCTTGTTCATTTTATTAAGCAATCAACCCTATTTAATTCTATTAATTATTTTAATCTTCATTAATTTCTTTCTTGATCTTCATTATCTATTGCAATCTACGTCTTTTGGGCTTTTTCTTGTTTTTTCCTGAGGGGTACTAATAGTTTATTTATTTGAGAACTTTCTGATTTTGTAATGTAAGTCCCCACAGCTATAAATGTTGCTCCAATACTGCCTTAGCTATTTCCCATAGGGTCTCTAAAGTTGTGCTGTAATTTTCTTTTGATAATAAGAACTTTTAAGTGCCTTCTATAATTTCATCAATGATCTGCTGGTCATTCAAAAGTCTACTGTTCAATCTCCATGTGTCTTAGTTAGGGTTTCTAATTCCTAAAATAAAACTCTATGGCCAAAAAGCAACTTTGGAAGGAAAGGGTTTACTTTTCCTTCAGCTTATACTCCATCAAGATGGAAAGTCAGACAGGAACTTAAGGCAGGAATCTAGAGGCAGGACTGAAGTAAAATCCTTGGAGAAATTCTGCTTACTGGTGTGCTTTTCCTGGCTTGCTCCACTTGCTTCCTTATACACCCAGGACAACCTGCTCACTGTGGGTTGGTCCTCACCACAGCAGTCATTACTCAAGAACATGCCCTGTGGGCATCTGATGGTAGCACCTTCCCAGTTGAGGATCTCCCCAAATAACTCTTTCTTGCATCATTGACAGGAAAATAAAAGAACAGATAACAATTGAAATCCCATGTATGCACATAGTTTTTCCTGCTATTGAATTCTGGTTTCATTATATGACTATCTAATTAGGATACAAAGGTGATTTCATTGATATGTGGCTGAGAATACGGTATATTTTATAGAATATTCCATGAACTTATGAGAAGAACGGACATGTTGTTTCTATCTAATAAAAGATTCTCTAGATCTCTGATAAGTTTATTTGCCCTAAGGCAATGGTTCTCAACCTTCGGTGTTAAGATGTATTTCTGTAACCTGTTAGTACAGTTTTTCATGTTGTGGTGACCCCAACCATAAAATTATTGTTTTTGCTACTTCATAACTGTAATTTCCTACTGTTATGAATCATAATGTAAACAACTCTGTTTCTAATGGTCTTAGGCGACTCTGCAAAGGGGTCATTTGACCCACAGGTTGAGAACTGCTACTCTAAGGTATAGTTTAACTCCAAATATTTTTAAACTGATTTTAGTCTGTATTTCCTCTCTAGGTATCAAAGTGACGTATATATTTCATATACTATTATTGTATCAGGAATTATCTGACTTTTGAAGTACACATATATTTGCTGTATTGAATTGGGAACCATTGTATTTGGTGTATATATGTAAATGTTATATCCTCTTGAATAATGATTCATTGTATTAATTTGTGCTTTATATTTTTTGATTAATTTTTTGAAATCTACAGTATCAAATCGTATGATAGCTTGTTTTCCATCTTTTACCTCTAAGTTTGTTAGTGTCTGTAAAAAACAGTATGTTTCAAGCCGGGCGGTGGTGGCGCACCCCTTTAATCCCAGCACTTGGGAGGCAGAGGCAGGTGGATCTCTGTGAGTTCGAGACCAGCCTGGTCTACAAGAGCTAGTGCCAGGACAGGCTCCAAAACCACAGAGAAACCCTGTCTTGAAAAACCAAAAAAAAAAAAAAAAAAAAAAAAAAAAAAAAAAAAAAAAAACAGTATGTTTCTCTGAAACAAAAAAGTTTTTATCTATGTATTTAATCCTCCCAGATAGTCTGTCTCCTTCACTGGATTTAACTGACATAGCCTCTCGTCTGCCATCTTGTCTGGAAGTCCTATGTTAATAGCCATAAGTTTAAGAACCATTTTCCTCTCTACAAATTTGTCGAGGGACTATAAGTCATCTCTATGTAGGTCTTTTTTGTTTGTTTTTTTGAGAGAGGGTTTCTTTGTGCAACAGTCCTATCTGTCCTGGAACTACTTCTTGTAGACTAGAATGACCTTGAACTTACAGAAATCAGCCTGCCTCAGCCTACCCAGTGATGGGATTAAAGATGTGTGCCACCACTACCCAGATCCAAGTCTTTAATTCCCAGTGCAAGCCACATAAGTTCTAGACAGACAGAATATGGTCAGAAAATGCTATGTTTTATTTCTTGGATATAATTTAGAGGGACTAAAATGGGGCAGAGCTTTGAAGGGGATGTTTTTGTATGAAAAGATGACTGAATGCAGAAAAATTAAATCATGAGAGGCAAAAATGTGAGCAGAGTAAGGATCTTGACATTTCAACATCCCTATCAAGAGATAAAAGAGTTAATGAGAAGAAAGGAATTTCTTTTATACACTATCAGGGTCCTATCAAGCCAGAGCTGTAATTTATCTCTGTTATAAAAGTCTTACCAGGAGCCGGGCGGTGGTGGCGCACGCCTTTAATCCCAGCACTCAGGAGGCAGAGGCAGGCTGATCTCTGTGAGTTCGAGACCAGCCTGGTCTACAAAGGGAGTTCCAGGACAGGCTCCAAAGCTACAGAGAAACCCTGTCTCGAAAAACCAAACCAAAACAAAACAAAACAAAACAAAAGTCTTACCAGGGAACATAGCATGGACTGGGAATGAGGGGATGGAAGGCAGGACTGAAGAGGCTTCCTTTTAGCATGTGGAGGGGATGAGCGCTCTGTGACTCAGGCAGGAGGAAGTGAAAGATGAAAAATTTTTGGTGCCTACAATTCATTTTTAGAGCACTTTATGTATCCTGTGAAGCAGACAGTTTTAGATAATGGCAACTGACGCGACGGTACAAGATAGAAACTAAAGTGTAAATGCAAAACGGTCTCTTGACAGGGTCACTGAGGAAACAGGACAGGCACTGCTAAGCAGAGGCATGCTGGGGAAATGTGCAGTGTTCACACTGACAGGCAACTGTTCTCAACAATATTTTTCTTATGACGACTCTCTCTCTCTCTTTCTCTCTCACTGAAAGTCCAGTTTGGTTAATGCAATTTAAGATTATCTCATGAAGTAAAGGTTGGAAGAGTTTTTAGGAGCCTGAATCAAGATCCCAGTTTTCATTGGAGTCTCAACCTCTGGCAGAAACAGGAGACATTTTACATTGTACCCAGAACCAGGGACAGCCCATCTGAGCCTGGAAACTTGTCAGGAACTTTCTGAAGTGTCATGTTAAATATTTTGAGTTGTCCCATTTGTGAGTCTTTGTGATAACATTTGAAGCTCTGGATATTTATGGTAAGTGCTTCCAGAAACTCATTTACTTCCCCAGCACTGGCACGCACATCCTCATTGAGAACATAAAGCAAATATATTTATTTCTGTATCACAGGATGAAAGTACATTGAATTCTGATAATGTCCTCCCACCAACACAATGTTTCTCTTGGGAACTTGTGTGTGGGGAAAATTATACATGGAAGATTGTATATAAAGGATATAAACTCACAGAAATACTGTCTTCCATAAAGAATGAGCTATTGTATAGACACTTTCTAATATGTTCCTTCCAGACTAAAGGACATAGCTTTGTTGTCAGGAGTAGCTGCCATTTATAAGGACAAATGTTCTTATTTAATGATTGAGTCACACATGAGTCAGTATTCTGTCACTTGTAAAAAAAGATCTTGGTAAGTTCTCTAGACTAAGAGGAATTTCTATTGAGTTTTCTGTCAAAATTGTCTTTTCTGTCTACATTTTAGACACATTTCATATTCGATGCATCACAAATCACTAAGGTTGTAAGAGGCAGGGTAGCTATAGCACTCAGAAGGGGATTCTACATGTCTAAAGAAAGCACTGCTCACCAGCAGAACAACTGTTAGGAAAAAAGTGAGAATTTCAAACTGAGAGCCCCTTGAATCACTTCTTAGCCCTTTGGATAGGATCAACAACAGTCCTTTTTTTTTTAAACAAAATGGAAAGAGAAAGAAAGAAAGAAAGAAAGAAAGAAAGAAAGAAAGAAAGAAAGAAAGAAAGAAAGAAAGAAAGAAAGAAAGAGGGAGGGAGGGAGGGAGGGAGGGAGGGAGGGAGGGAGGGAGGAAGGAAGGAAGGAAGGAAGGAAGGAAGGAAGGAAGGAAGGAAGGAAGGAAGGAGGGAAGGAAGGAAGAAAAAAAGAAAGAAGAAGAAAGAAAGAAAGAAAGAAAGAAAGAAAGAAAGAAAGAAAGAAAGAAAGAAAGAAAAAGCCAGAGATAACAGCCACATCTAGGACTTGGGAGTTAACCACAATAATACCTGTAAGTGTACTTAGGGTTGGGAACACACTAAAGACTAAATCAAAATAAAGCAGCAATCATTAAATCAAGGCACACTGGATGAGAACTCTTACTGAGAACCTTTCCAGTTTCTCACAACATGAACTAAAAGCAGTTGGACTGCATAAACAAGCCCTTATGTTGGGTGAATACTGGAAATCCCCAGACTACAAGAGAAGGAGACCTCAATGTCTCCATCCATTTGTTGCTACAGTTCCTTATGCACTGCAGCCTTCTGAATTCTACTCATCCTCCAAGACCTTTCTCCCTAATCTGTCTTCTTGGCCAACCCCTCATTTCAAATTAATAATGCATCTAAGCTCAGAGATGCATAAACAAGGGTCCGAAAATATCTGCATGCCCTTTAACTGTGACCTAAAGAGGAGAGCTCAAATATGTTTACAAGCACATGATGAGCACCCTGTGTTTTCTTCCATTTTACTAGTGTTGGGGTTAATTGGTAAACAAGAAAGCAAGGCAGGGGAAAAGGAGAAGAGGGGTGGAGGAAGAAGGGGGAGAGGGAGAAAAGAGGGGGAAAGAAGAGGGATTGTTCTTGTTTTAATAAACTTTCCATCTTAGCAGTGTTCACCAAGTCTTTCCAATATAAAGGAAAACACTGAAAACTTTATGTAATTAAAACATATTTGTTTTAATTATATAAAGTATCAGGTTGTAAAACATGAAGACTTGAACAAGCTGTTTTGATTAGTAGAGTTTTCAAAAATAAAAAATTAAAAAAAATATTAGTAGAGTTTCTCTGAAAAGGCCAAAGTTGGGAGTTTGGGGTATATGCCAGTGTAGTAGCTAACATGCTCTCTGGACAAGCATAAGCACATGGGTGTTTTCTTCAGCACCGTGAATGACACCAGGATGTGGCAGCTTGTCAGTCCAGCGTTAGGTAGCAGGAACAGTCCTATCTCTACATCTCAGCACCATCCTCATTGCTTGAAAACAGTGTTGTGGCTAGAAGAGGTCTACCTGAAAGCTGGCAAGAGCTAGCTGCAGAGACTGTCCAGTGCATCCCTCTAGGAAGAGCAGTATGGACAGTAGGAGAGAAAAGCTTGAGAAGAGCAAGTCCTTCTTGAGGACCAAGGCAAGCCTGGGTGGACTGATGAATGTATTAAAACCTAGCCAATTATCTTGAGATAAAGGGATTGTCCAGCCACAGTTGACATAAGATTAACCCCTTGATATAGTCAATGTTTCTAAAATACTTAAGTCCACTAGGTGCAGCGACTCAGGGCTATTTGAATCAAGTGGTTTTATTAGCTATGAAGCTAACAATCTTTTCACATGTTTAGAATCTCATTATTTACCAATTTGTCAGTATTTTTCCCTATTCCTCTTAACAGTTTTCCTTTTTTAAAAGTTGTCCTAATAGATTTGAAAATTTAACCATACATGCATGTGTGAGCAAATGCACACGCATGCACACACACAGAGGAATATGTGTGGTGTGATCCAGACATTAGATGTATATGTGGTAGATAGAAGATAGATGGATGCATGAATGGATGGTTGGATGGATGGATGGATGGATGGATGGATGGATGGATGGATGGATGAATGGGTGAAGATAGATAAGGTAAAGATTTTTCCTAATATGTCCTGACTTTTAAACTTTGAATACAGTGAATTTTGAAATTAAACGTTTACTAAAGTTATTATAACTTTCCATAACTTAACTATCTTCACTTTTCTTTTGTTGCCTCAGTCACATTCATATTGCATTTCTTTGTACTCAGGCAACAAAGAAATTGTGATACTCAGCCTCATGATGCCCTAATCTCTACATCTGGTCTGAGCAACTATCCCATTTAATCTTTGTCTAATCATCAATTATGTTGCCACAAAGAACATTAATTTAAAATATCTGGTGGTCTCATTGCTTTGAGAGGCTATCCTTATCGTTTGTTAGGCTTTTATATGTGGTGAGATCTATTTTTGAGCTTTCTATTCCATTTCATTAGCCTGTCTATTCATGTGTTGTAATTCCAGAAGGTTTGTATTGTGCTCAAATACCGAGCCAGGTTAGTCCTATCTTAGAGATTTTCCTTTCTACCAAGCTAACTTAGGCTATTTGTTTTTAACATATGAATTTAAGACTTGTCCTTTTGATTTTCACTGAACCGCTCATTGGGATTTATTTAAAGCTAACTAAAGTGATAATATTTAAGCTCAAATCATTTAAGGTAAAGCATCCTCAAGAATTATGAGGCATTCTCTTCTTTCTCTTTTTTCTTCCACCTTCGATTCTCCAGCACTGCCTCATGGGTTGGTTCATAGACATTCTGAACCTATTCCTAATGGCTAACATCTTGCTGCTGCACTTGTCAACTTTTATTCAGTATGTTTTCACACTGGTTATCAGTAACCATATGAATACTATTAGTCTTTGCTACTTTTCTATCCTTGCATTGCTTCATTTCTTGAGTTTATTTTTGTTATGGATTCATGTGGGTGAGAAAAGTAGCTGCATGTACCATTTTACAATTTGGGTATGGTTATTATTTTTAGTTATTATAGTCCTTAGAGCTTTGTCTCATTTAAGTGCACTGATTACACTTCAGAGCAAAATAAAGGAGCAATGGAAGAAAGAAGGTTTCCTTGTCTTGATCCTGCTCTTGCCATTGTATAACTCTGATCTCTTTTTCTTACCAAATATTTGACTTTCTTTTCTCCCTTTTTTTAAAATTTTAGTCTGAATCACTGTCTTTTAAGTTTGACCCTTTAAAGCAGGACTAGGTCTCTGTCTTTTTCGTAGGAAATTTCAGACTATGTATACTTACTTATCTATATTTGTTTTTCATGTGAGTATTCAAGGGTGGGAGTAGTTTGTAACTTTGTCAAATATGGAACACACTGTCTGTTGTTCAGCCTCAATATTATAGAATAATTTTCAAGTATAGGAATAAGTAAATATGTCTTTATTCTCTCACACTAAAACCAAAAGTTCCATTACAGTTTTCTTGATTTTTTTCACACTGATAATTTAAAGGAATATGTACATTATAGTTACTTTAATCCAAGTATAGAACTTTGAAATGTAATACATTTACATTTCTGGAACTGAGATGATGCTTCAGTGTATTAGTACCTATTGTACAACCATAAGGATCTGAGTGTGGATCCCCCCAGAATTGACACAAAAACCAATGATGGTGTGTCTCCATCACTGTGAGAATAGGTCATATAGGTAACTCCCCAAATTGTATAGGCCAGTCATGTCAGCAGATGGATGAACTTTAAGTTCAGTGAGAAATCCCATATGAAAAACATTAAGGTGGGTGTTGTATTAGAGGCAGCGGGGCTGAGTCCCCGGCACCCAGCAACCCGCATGGCTTTACCCGAAATAATTACATGGAAACTGTATTCTTTTGAACACTGCCTGGCCCATTAGTTCCAGCCTCTTATTGGCTAGCTGTTACATATTGATATAACCCATTTCTAATATTCTGTGTAGCACCACGAGCTGGCTTACCAGAAAAGATCTTAACCTGCGTCTGTCTGGAGTACGAGAATCATGGCGACTCACTGACTTGGCTTCTTTCTCCCAGCATTCTGTTTTGTTTACTCCACCCACCTAAGGGTTGGCCTATCAAATGGGCCTAGGCAGTTTCTTTATTAATTAACCAATGAAAGCAACAGATTAATACAAGACCCACCTCCATCAGGTGGGGAACAATCAAGGAAAGATATGCAATATTAATTTCTGGCTTCCACAGGTATACATGTACATGTGTACCTATGTACACATTCACACACTAACAAATGCATACACCACAAACATTCATCACACACATACACATGCATACACTTATTTGTGAGCATGCACACACACACACACACACTTCTGTTTCACAGACTAAACAATATAATTTCTAGCTTTCCCAGAACTACATCTAATTTTTTTTCTATTTTTCTTATGAGAACTTCTTTAGTAGTAAAAGGATAGAAGGCATGTTATATTAAGTCATCAAGTTCATTTTAGTTTTCTAATTTAATTCAGATCTGACATGCTCTTAGGTTTAGGTATCAAATTATATAAAATTGGTATTTCTTACATATTTGCATGAGCAATAATAATTCAATAGCAATGATAAATAGATATAGAAGTAGATATTACAAAGGACAGCTATTAAAGTAAATGCTTAAAAGACAAATATTTATGGAAAAAATTCTAATCAGTCTTACTGTTAAAAGATTAAGATGAATATGTAGTGGCATTTCAGTTGTATTTTAATAAATAAAGATTGCCTGAAGATCTGAGAGTAAAGCAGTCCCCTGGTCAGCTTTACAGACCAAGTTATAGTAGCATACACCTTTAATCCCAGTAGACATAAATGACATACACCTTTAATCCCAGTAGCCACACTAGTTGTCATAGAAACTGAGCTGTGCACCCCTTTAATCCCAGCCCTAGAAAGGAATATAAGACAGGAGGAGACAGCTCTCGGACAGTCTCCTTTAGAGATTCCAGGAGGCAGGATCATCATTTTCAGACTGAAGTCGAGGTGAGAACCAGTGGCTGGACGTTTTGCTTTTTGGATCTTCAGGTTGAACCCCAATTTCTGACCCTGAGTTTTTAATTGTGCTGCAAGAATATGTATAAATGGGATGACAGACTATTGCCCAAAAGACTAGCCTGGGCCCACTGCCCCTAATAGATCTTAGGAAGTTATTGATATTTCTATCTTAAGTTACTATCTAGAACTTGGTCACTATTAGCACTGAATACAACCAGTTTTCTGTTCTTAGCTGTTAACCCTTTTATCTGAAAGGTTTCGTGGAGGCTTGGAGAAATGCTTGGTTCTTGGAGAGATGTGCAGAAAGTTTGAAATATGCTAGTACAACCTGAAGCCCTCTCTTCATGGCTGCAAATAAAAGTAAAACCAAAGGCCAGGGATGCAACAGACATGCACTGTGCGCCACAGAGTCAACAACACAGCACAAGGTTATAGGCAAATCTCAAAATAAAGATAAACACAGGCTGGTATAAGTAAGGGCTGATTTGCATTATCAAGGAAAAGAGAAATTTTCCTATATGGAAGGATCTCAAATATTTTTGTACATACTTTTAATCAAAGCCACAAAGCTTGCTCGCTCCATTAATGTCAACTCTGCTTAACGTCTCACTCCCACAAACTGAGTGCTTGTTTTTAGTATTACCAGCATAAGTATAAGAAAACCATTTTGAAACAGCAATTTAAAAGAAAAACTAAGTGAAAGGCTAATCCAAGCTTTACTTTTCTAATATCTGAAAATCTGTTGAGTTTTTTTTATCTTATATGAGTGTGTTTTTTAAAATGTGAAACTTAATTAGCAAGTGATAAAATTGTCTTGCCCATTGGTTTTAAAGGTCTAGCTCACTAATAATTTATGGATTTGTATCAAGCTAGAAGGCACTGCTACTTTAAATACATTACTCATGATCTTATAATTTGGGTTTTATAGCTCTAATTGAATATTTTTGCCATTTATAATGTCACAGCTTTCAAGATTTAACTTAATACTGGCACATTATATTTCTTACGTTCCCCACCAAGCCTTCTCAAAAGGTTCAAGTGTATGTGTGAGTCAGTGTGTAATTGTCCTAGATTTCCCTTTTTACAAATTATTTTACTTTTAAATCAAAATGTAATTATATCATTTCCTACTTTTCTTCTATCTACTTCTTCCCATGTACCACTCCTGTTCTTGTGTATTGCCCTTATTTCTTTAAATTTGTGTGTGTGTGTGTGTGTGTATCACACACCTACATAAAAATACAACCTGCTCAGTCTATATGATGCCTGATGATACTTTATATTTATTTGATTTCAGGGCTGATCACTTGGTATTGGATAGCCAGTTGGTGCTCTTTCCTGAGGAAGACAATTTCTCTCCCCCTCAGCATTCCTCAGGTGTCTGCAGCTCTTTGTCTACCATTGGCATCCCATTAGATTCCCTCCTTTCTATGTAACGTGTCTACCAGTGTTTTCCTTGTTCAGATCTTGTTTAGGCAGCCATGTTGATGAGATTTCACGGGTGTAGAGTCTCTCACATTCCTAGGAGACAAAGTGTCACAGCAGATTTCCTGTTCCTCTGACTCTTGTGCTCTTTATGTCCTGTCCCAGCGGTTTGTTGTCAAAGTGCACCACAGACTAAATTTTTCTGATTTTAGTTTTCCTGAAGTGGTATAATTACTTGTTTTACTCTTATTATGAACTAGATATACACTAGGCATATATCTGTCAGTGAAATAAGATGATATAATCCTTTCACTCCCTCTTTTCTTCCCTTCTTTCTTAGTTTTGTAGTACTGGAGACAGAATTGAGGACCTCAAACACACTAGGCAAGCACTGGACCACATGCTTACATAAGATGTCAAGATGAACTGGTAATGTTTATATGCTAGTTAGGTACTCAAAAATACAAATTAATAATGGCTTCCTAAGATTTCTAGATCAGCTCTGAAGCACAATTTTATCAAGGCCAAAGAGGTACCTAACAGTCATTAAATTTTATTTTAGTTTTATGGAACAAAAATGAGGTTAAAGCATATTGTTAATTTTCTACATAACCTCTGAGCTAGAAATAAATCTCCAAATTAACGTCTGAAGACGCTTCTGTTTGTAAAATTTTTGAAGCACAATGTTTATGGTAGAATACCAAGATGTCTTCAGAAAGCAACAAAGATATTTAAAGTTATTCCCCCATCTTATATTAAATACTGTTTGAAATCAACATAAATAAATTGATAGTATTAAAGTATTTTTATTTGTTAATTTAATTTTAGTTTGTTAATTATCAGTTTTTAAAATGTACACACTAAACTATGTTAAAATTATTTTATATTATATGGATTTTAATTATACATGTGCATATTACATCTCTGAATTGTGCTTATAGATATAATATGTGACATATTAGAAAATTACTTCAAATATTTGAGTGATGTGTAGAAAAATATGAAGCCCACAGATCACAATCCCAGAGAACCTAGACAACAATGAGGACCCTAAGAGAGACATACATAGATCTAATTTACATGGGAGGTACAAAAAAACAAGATCTTCTTAGTAAATTGGGAGCATGGGGACCTTGGGAGAGGTTTGAAGGGGAGGGGAAAGGTAGGGAGGGGAGCAGAGAAAAATGTAGAGCTCAATAAAAATAATAAATAAATAAATCCAAAAAAGAAGAACATAAAGTTTTAAAGTGGGGATATATTTTTGACAATAATCATAACATTTTAGAAGTTTGGATAAACATAAGTGCTTCAAATAATAAGTGCTTTAAGTATTAGCTATTTTGTTTATTTTGTATTTATATCTATAGCCTGAAGTTTGATATTATTTGTATTGTATTATATTGTTGAGAAATAGAGTATGTGTGTAAAAGACAAAAGGAAAATAAGACTAGACCTAATTTCATCAGCATGGAATACTCCCAGTCTGTGCCATCCAGGCTTCCAAAACTCTACATCCGAAAACTGCTTCATACAAGAAAAGGTGTGCTTACGTACCAGGAAAGATCCTAAGAGAAAGGATGTTTCTTGGTTCTGTGGTGGGTGTACAAGCACATGGGAACAGCACGATAAAATTGAGACCATCAGGAGCTAATGAGCACAAAGAAGAACTAATATAATAATTACATTAATTGGTGATCAAAAACAGAGTACACAGTGAAATAAGTTAGGAAGGAAAGCAAATGTGGGTAGAAAACGGAAATAAAGGAAGCATATCAAATAAAGATGAATAGAGAATCCAGTGCAGGGCTTATGTTGTGGTTGTTGCTAGTAACACATTACAGGAAGAAAGAGGGAGATTTCACTAACACTGTTTGTAGTCAGAAACAAACTTGCACATCCTCTGAGATAGAAAAGCTGACACTAGGCACTAGGTCACTTTTATTTCTGTTTCAAAAATCCATAGAATGCTGGTGTGGGTGGTACAGATATTTCCAAACAGGTAGCTACCACTGACTCTGAAATAGTAAGAGCTGCAGGGAACCTTCTGAAATGAGGAGGGAAAGGATGCTCTGGTGTACATTTGCCTCCCAGGATGCACTTTGACTTGTGTGAGCTACTCCCTGGTGGAAATAGACAAGAGGATATACCAAGTCCACACTAAGTTCTGATGCAAAATACTGAGTCATGGAATAGGGAAAGAATTTTAAGTGAGAGTTGCAATAATATACAGCTTTAAAGAATGTGTCATAAAGTGTTAAGTTATTCAAAGATGTCTGAATGATACTAAGTTATTCAAAGATGTCTGAATGATACTAATT
This sequence comes from Chionomys nivalis, assembly GCF_950005125.1. NCBI lineage: Eukaryota > Metazoa > Chordata > Mammalia > Rodentia > Cricetidae > Chionomys > Chionomys nivalis. The sequence goes on along the minus strand of NC_080111.1, from coordinate 31,869,944 downwards.
TAATTATTGATCGAAATGAGACTGAATGGTTGAATCTAGAGTAAATTATTTATGTTTTATATCAAATTCTAGTAATATAAAGCCTTAAGAATTCTCCCTTGGCTTTTTCCCTTGCTTTCCTATTTTAATTTTTAAAGGGAAGAGCGACTGCTCTTCACAGGTGGCTTGTCCATCTCACATGACTCACTTGATCTTTGCCTCTTGTTACACTTAGGAGGCAGCAGATGAGTCTGAGCAGTATCGCTATGTGACTAAGGGACACACTTCCAGGCATCAGCCTCTACAATGGTGTTAAATATTCCAAAGCCTGAGCAGCAAAAGCAGAAGTAGACAAATGGGACTACATCAAATAAAACAGCAAGTGAAACATTCAACTCCATGGAGAGAAAACCCAGTGAGAAAAAAAAAATTGGCTTTTGCAAATATTAATATAGCAAATAATTAATATATGGAATTTATAATGCACTAAAAATTTAATGATTTATTTTTAAGTGGACAAATGTATGATAGAAGAATGGCTCAACCAGTACAGTATTTGCCAAGTAAACATGAGGACCTGCATTTGAGATTCCGGGATTTACATAAAAAGTCAGGCAGGTGTGGGAGTGTGCACCTGTAATTCCAGGGCAAGGAAGAAAGCCAAAAAAGAATCCCTAGAAAAATTGCTTCCCTCCATCCAGGAGAACTGAGTCATAAGTTCCAGGTTCAATGAGAAACTCAATCTCTGAAAACAAACTGGAGATCAATAGAGGAAGTCACCTAACATGGACCTCCAGCCACCATATGCAAAGCACGTATATGCACACCTCTGTACACACTTACAGAAAGAGCAGAGGGAAGAAGGGAGGGAGGGAAGAAAGGGAGGGAGGGAGGGAAGGAAGGGGGGAGGGAGGGAGAAGATGGAAGTGTGAGAAAGATACAAGTGAACTATTGACTATTGCAGACTTTAACTTGTTACTGCTAGCAGCCTGTAACCGGAAAGAGACGGAATAATCCTAATCCAAATAGGCAAATGATCTGAAAGGCATTTCTCAGAAGATATACAATACCACAATTTGTGAAAAGGAAAAACTAAATATCACTGATAATTGATAAAATGCAAATTAAAACCGTAAAAAGCTATCATCCCCTCTGATATCTAAATTTGGTCTTTACCACCTAAATGGTTCATTTACATCCGTCTTTCCAAACCTTCGTTTTTAGAGTTATTTTCTTCCCTCGTGTATATGATTCTTTATGGTTACAACTCGCAGGCATATGTTTGTCATAATGTTGTAGCTTAAAGCATACATCCTGATGTTAGCTCCAAGTTTAAATTCAATCTCTGTCTCAAGTTAATTTTAACTCTGTGCCCTTTAATCTCTAGTTCTCATTCAGAATTCAGTTGGTGGCCTCATCTTTTATAATTCAAATTTAGGAGGACATGTGGGGGGTTTTGCTTGTTTTCCTTTCTTTCTTTACTTGCTTATAACCCATGCAGCTCTCTTCCTGCTACCAGATTCTTGTTGTTATCAGATTCTTATTGTTATCAAATTGGTAACAATAAGTTCCCATACTCCATTCCATCTTCTTGACCCAGGATATTGTAAAAATACTGCCTTGTTTCTTTCCTAATCATATCACCTTTGAAACTTGAAGAACCTGGCAATTCCTTGATGACTTCTTGTGTCTTCCATCTCTCTCAAATGATATCCAATCATCCTAGCCCCAATTTCTGGAAGACTAAAGGTCATTAGATTCCACCTGTCAGTAGTCAGTACCAGAACAGTCCAACTTCTAACTCCACCAGGATTCAGTGGCCATGCTGCCAGGAGCCTCCCTGGCCCTGCAGTGTTGTCATTCTTGCATCAGTTTTGAGTTTGCTCACTGTCAACAGCTCTTTCCTGTAGCAACACAGGCTTTACTTATCACTATGAATGAGGGTTTGTCTTTCTCCACATCTTCTCCAACACTGTCTGATTTTTTTATACTAAATACTTTTACTAATTCTTTGAGAATTTCAGGCAATCATGTTAACTCCCACTTCCCTTTTAACTCCCCCAGATGTACCCCCAACTCCCCTTGCCACTCTCTACATTTTGTCCTAGATTCCACTAGAAAGCTCTTAGATATAATAAACATGGTAAAGTTGGAAGAAACAAACTCAAAAATTTAAAAAGTAGTAGCCACTATTTATACCAATAATAAATTCCCAGAGAAATAAGTTAGAAAAATACCGTTCATAATAGTTCCAAAAAATAAATAAAGTAATATTAACCCTAACCAAAAACAAGTAAAAGAATTCAACAGAGAAAAAAAATGAAGTCATTTTTAAAGGCAAGAAACTTTTCAAGACTATCTTACACTGTCTTGGCAGGATATGACAGCCCTGTTTTATCCATTTACAGATACTCTGTATCTCTGTCAGTGGTTGAGGTATGGGCATTTCTTTGCCCAAAGGCCAGTTTTGCCAAGAAGAAAGACTCCAGGTGGAGTATCTTTGGTGTTCAACATTCTCTCGGTAATAGATAGGTGTTGCCAGGAGTTATTGTGTCTCACTACCATGAAACTTTAAGTTAGATTAAAGGCCATTTTTTATAGCTCTTTGAAGAGGTTGAAGATTATCTGTCTATATTGAATATAATCTCTATGTATCTAAAAAACCTGATTAGCCTAATTATAAATATGACAAATAGATGACTATTGATTTATAATTCTTAATACCTATATAACTTAAAGACTAAGACAATAAACAACTGTGCAATAAATGAAGACAATGACCTTCAAATGTAATAATATACACTGTAATATGGCAAATATATATATATAAATACATAAACAATGTTTTAAACAGAGGTAGAAGCCTACATGCATACAATATTCAATAAATTTAACTTTGTATCAATATACAAGAATCTGTACTAATATTATTGTCTAAAAACAATAACTCACAAATACCAATCTATTATCCCATCATCCAATTACCCCTCTGTTTTTTAAAGGTTTTCTTTTTATAAGATTTATTTATTTATTATGTACACACTGTTCTGCTTCCATGTATGTCTGAACGACAAAAGAGGGCACCAGATCTCATTACAGATGGTTGTGAGTCACCATGTGGTTGTTGGGAATTGACCTCATGACCTCTGGGAAAGCAGCCAGTGCCCTTAACCTCTGAGCCATCTCTCCAGTCCCAGTGATACAGAGCACGCAGAACTGTAGCGGCCCCACCTTGGGTGCCAAGTGTTGTGAATTAGGTCAGTACAATAAATAACCAGGCTAGCTCAAGAATAACAGTTATATTTTAATGGTTAAAAAGGGGAAACTCACACTACAAGATTGGGATGTCCGACGTTCTATCTGTCAGGCGGGCACTGTGCAGAAAGAGTGTGCACTTGGTTCCTCACAGTTTTTCTATCTGGGCCCCAGGTAGCCACACCCTAACTAGATGTGATTGGTTGATAGTTTCCCCCATCACTGAACTTACTGACATAGAATACAACTTCCTGAACAGACCATCAATCACACAGGCACTAAGATGGACAATTAACAAATGGGACCTTGTGAAACTGAAAAGCTTCTGTAAGGCAAAGGACACTGTCAACAGGACAAAGCTGCCTATCCTAATTGTCATCAGAGAGGATTCATCCAGCAACTGATGGAAACAGAGGCAGAGACCCACAACCAAAGATTAGGTCATGCTTAAGAAATCCTGATAAAGAGGGAAGAAGGATTATAGAAGCCAGAGGGGTCAAGGATATCACAGGAACTAACCTGGGATCATAGAAGTTCACAGAGACTGAACAGACAACCAGGAATCTCCATGGGGCTGACCTAGACCCTATACATATGTGTGACTGTTGTGTAGCTAGGTCTTCTGTAGGACTCCTAACAGTGGGAGTCTGAATCTGCTGTATGAAATCATAAGGAGTAGTGTTCAAGAACTTGAGTAGAAAGAACTCTCTGAGAGAACATCAATAACCCAGGGATGTCCAAGTATCTTTTATCCAATTTGTTTTTCTTTTCATCCATTTTAGAAGGAAAATTCAGCCTAGCCCATATATTTCAAGAAAACACTTCTATTTATTTATTGTTGTATCTCAAACTATCCCAAAACACAATAATATAAAAAGCAGTATTTACAGTTTTTCTTGCTTCTTCAATTCAGGGAGATTTGATGGAGGCAGCTTGGCTGTGCTGCTTTAAATATCAGCTATGGCAACTTGAAGACTGGGAGCCAGAATTTTTGAAAACTCTCTCAGCTACATGGTGTTGTAAGTAGCTTTCTTTTGCTGAGATAAAACACAGAGAAAAAGTAACTTCAGGAGAAAAGTGTTTATTTCAACTTAAATTTATTACAACTTTATTCCAACATCATCAAAAGGAGTCAGGGTAGGAGCTCAAGGGACAAACTTTGGGACAAAACCTGAGGGCCAGAGAGGAATGCTGTCTACTGCATTGCTTCTCAGAGCATACTCAGCTGGCTTTCTTACACGACCCAGGACGACCTGCCTAGGAGTCCCTGGAATTCTATGCTATAAGAAAGTAGGGTGAACAAACCAGGAGGAGCAAGCAAGTAAGCAGCACCCCTCCACGGCCTCTGCTTCAGCTCCCGCCTGTGGTTCCTGCCCTGAGTTCTCTGGATGATGAGGTGAAATAAAGTCTTCATTCCCAAGATACTTTTGGTCATGGTGTTTTATTACAGCAAAAGAAACCCGAAGGCGGATGAGAAAACATGCTCTAAGCAGTAAACTTCCTTTACCACTTTGTGTGTGTTTAAACAGGACCATTAATGAGTCACAGTGCTGGTGGTGATGTTATAAGTAGTTGACAATGACAATATTCAGCCTGTACACAACAATGATTTACTGTGAACATTAACAGTCTTGTATAAATGCCCTGTACATGTCCTTTTTGAGTCCCAATAATGTTTTTTTAGAGTATGCCAAATGTGTATAACATTCCTAGGATATAATATTTTAAAATTGAGGTATTTAGGTTTTTTTAGATGCTAGATTTTTTTTTAAACCTTAGAAGAGGTAGCAAAAATCAGTCCCCAGATCCAGTTTGGCAGTGACAGTTCACAAGACTCAAATTAGGAAGTGAACTCTCAGTAGAGATTTCTTTCCTTTTCCATTCTGAGTCTAAAAACACTTGCATTCTGCTTTAAAGTGTTCTGATGAATGCTGGTCGTATGTATAAGGCCACAGCTTTGATGCCCTATAGCATACCCTTGTTTTTCTCTAGCTTAAATAACTCATAGCTGTAATTCAAACTATGCTAACTTGAGCACATACCAGGGATTGCCAACTCCCTGAAAATCTAGGTGCTAATGATTTAACAAGCAAAACTTTTTATCTGTAACCTTGACCTTTTCTCTCTATCCAAAAGAAAAATTCCCTTTGAAGGGTGTTTCAAGGCTAAGCTTGTTGGGTGAAGAACATTTTCAGCCTCCAGTATCATAAACACAATTTTACACTCACTACAGCTAGTGAACTGAAATAATTCTTAATAAACGTAGCTCTTCTTTAATAGCATCTCTTTTTTAAAAAACTTACATTTATTTGAGTGTATATTGTGTCCACATGTATGTTCCATAGAGCACATGTGAGTGACAGAGGACAAATTACTGGGGTCAGTTCCCTGCTTCCACCATGTGCTCAAACCTGAGGATTGAATTCAGGTTGTCTGGCTTGGCATCATGTGCCTTTAGTAGAAGTTCTTCTTGAAAAACATTCATTTCTAATCTCACAGGTCTTCCATCATTTCCAAATTTTGGTGAATTAAAAGATCAATTCATCACCTTGCTTTGATAAACACACTTTGCCATTGTTATTTGCCCACCAAAGTAGCCATTTGCAATAGCTACTTTTCTATTGATGTGATAAAACACTATGACCAAGGCAACTTATAGGTGAAATAATTTATTGGGGCATATGGTTCTAGAGGGTTCGAGTCCATAATTGGTAGCAGGAACCAGAAGATGAACAAGAATAGAGAAAGCAAACCAGAAGTGGCTCAAGCTGTTTTACTCTCCATGCCTCCTCCAGTGACATTCTTCCTCCAACAAGGCCTCAGCTCCTGCACCTCCCCTAACAGTGCTACCAAACAGGGAACAAATATTCAAATGCTTGAGCCTATGGGGAATATCTCATTCAATCCACTACACGCTTGCTCTGTGTTTTAACATCTAAGTGATCAATGCACTGGTGTGCTTCAGCTTGCCAAGAGTAATGATTTCATTCAAGATGTCAATAAGCTCTGACAAGATGTGCAAAACCTAGTATCATATTCCATATACCTCCCATATGCCTTACAAATCTAAGTGCATTTGATTTACATATAGTGAACATTAAAAAATCATAGGTCTAGCACAAAAATGTTTGACAATATAGATATTTACTGCAGAATTTGTTTTAAATTTTAGCTTATTGAGTGTGCTTATAAGTATGTGCATGTTATGTATGTGTGCATTTGTGTGGGTATGCAAGAACATGTGAATGTATGCATGCAGAGGACAGAAGTTGACATCAGGTGTCTTTCTCAATCATTCTCTATCTTTGTATAGAAACATATTTTATTTTCACTTTATTTGTGTGTGTATTTACACATATGTGCAAGTATTCTTAGAGACCAGGAGGCGATGGCAGATTGATTTTAGAAACCCTGAAACTGGCAATACAGATAGCTGTGAGCTGCCTGCCGTAGGTTCTCTGTCAAATTCTGGTTCTCTAAGAAAACCAGAGTCTTCTCTCTTGCCCCTCCACCTTCGTTTTGAAGTTGACATTCACTGACTAATCTAGGCTGGCCAGCAATCCTAAGGGATCCCTGTGTCTCTACCTCCCAAGCACTGGGATTATGGGTACACTGCTCCAAGCAGCTAGTTATACTGGTGTTAGGGATCTGTAGCAGTCCTCACACTTCCACAGCAAAGGCTTCACTAACTGAGCCATCTCCTAAGCTCTGGATGAGAAATCATCACGGAGGAGAACATAGGTACCTTTGCACTTTACAAAGTCCTTAGTCAAGCAACACACAACTTTCACAAACTGTTCTCCTCTCCCTAAGCCCCCTGCAGCTCCAACAGTCTCTACTTCATTCCTTCATTTTACAAGACAGGAAGTTTGGAAACTCCAAATATCCAATATGCAAACTTATTTACTAACTTCGCTCCCTTGAACATACCCAAAGTATAATTGGATAAAATGTAAAATACATGGTGTATTTCAACATTTCCTTATTTCCCCACACAATGGGCAATACACTGAGGCAGAGATGGATCTGAGAACTGAGCATATTCACAGATACAGGCTTATGACAGGCTCACAGTTCATGTTGACACTGAAGTCCCCCTGCCTTCAACTTTTTTCAGTGTAACACTGGTATGCATTCTGTGTAGAAATGGCAAAAGTACATGCTGGTTGCATTAGTCAATGACATAGACTACGCACAGTGAGGAGTATCAACTAGAAAACTTGGATTAAAGAGGATTAAAACTTTTGCTGCCCAGAAAGTAAATCTTAAAGACTAATGGGATCTTATTTTAGAACATGAAAAAAAAGAAGGAAGAAAGGGAAAGAAAGAGAGAGAATGAAAGAAAGGAGGGAAGAAAGAAAGTAACAAAGGAAGAGAGAGAGAAGAGAGAAGGAAATACAGGCAGTTACTTTAATAGTTATTAATGTTTGTTGTCAGGCACACAACTATTGACTGAAGATGAATCAGACTAGCTATAAAAAGCATTTGAGTTCTGGTCATGAACGGAAGAGAAAAGGACCTATAACTGCTCATAAGCTCACCAAAGATAGTCTGCTAATTAAATATCAGAGTGTTTACCTCCAACAGCCATTATGGGAAACTAATGAACTTGTTCAAAGGATGCAAGCGAGTTAACACCCGCTTTGTCAGTCAATAGAGCTGTAAAGAAGCAATTTCCATCCCTGTAGGGACCCACAGGTTCATTCAGAAGCCACCAGGTTTTAATTAGCTTCAAAGCAGCCATACTGGGTGGTAAAGTTTAGCCATGCACCTTTTGTCACATGAAAATCATTTTTAAATATAAAACACAGGGTGAAGTTGTGCATGCCTCTATGTATCATTCATTTTATGTAGAACAGGAAGGAAAATTAAATATTAGAAAGAAAACAATAGTCTATGACACCATGGCTATAATACACTCAGAAAGGAACAAGAGAAACTGGTTGAACAAAAAAGATTTAATCAAAATGTGATTGTTCCATATGCATCACTTTTAGAAAGCTACAAAGTATGGAAGAGTAATAAAAATCCAGTGCTTTATCTCTACCTTGTCCATGTAGCTCTGGAATGTATAATGGTTTCTATAAAGATGTATTCAATTTTAGAATATTAAATTACATTTAAGGTAAGCATTTACCATGCTATGAATAGCTGTATTTAAATATTTTATTGCATTTTAGTGTGTGTGATATGTGTGTGTGTGTGCACATAGGTATATGCACTTGGATGTAGGTGTCCAAAATGGTTCTGCCTGGACTGGACCAGGCATTCCAGGAGATTGTAAGTTGTCTGACATGGATGTTTGGAACCAATTTTGGTCCTTTGCGAGAGGTATTCATAACTGCCTATAACTTCAGCTTAGGGAACAAAGCAGATAGGAAGTGTGTAAAGCCACCAGAAGATAGGTGAAGGGCCATGAAATGTCATTCTCTATATTCAGTACCACCACTGCAATCATTAATTTGCATCTGCAGTTGCCTGAACTGTGTCCTACCAAGTCAAAGCAGAAAGAATTTGCCTTACCTCTGAACTAGTGGCTACCGATAGGTTGGGAGAGGGAAAAATCGCTGTCTTTAGTTGTATGCCTATTGCTGAGCCAACCAGGCTTCAGCAGACAGTTCCATTCCCATGGACAAACAAATGGCCCTGGTTAATCTCAGTGGGTCACAAACCAAAAAGAACAGACAAGAACATGTGAGAGAGTTGTAGGGAGGAAAAGGGTAACTAGGGAAGGCAATAAATTGACAGCAAGTATAATCACTATGCATGGCATACATGTGCAAAGTTGTATAAAGACATATTTAATTAATAAAAAGATAAGGATATTTCTGAAACCTATATGTACTATCATTTTTAGAACTTGAATTAAGTAATAATAAAACTACTGGGGGTAAGACTAATCTTTTCCATCTTCCTTACTTTTTTCCTTCTTTCCTCCCTTCCTCCTCTTTTCATCCTTCCTTCCTTCTTTCCTTCCATCCATCCCATCCCTTCTTCTTTTCTTCCTTCCTTCTTTCCATCATGAAAGTTTTACAGGCATTAAGCAGTATTTCCTCACTGCATTCTCCCCTCAGTTCCTGCCAACCACCTCTGAATCTAACCATTCTAGGAATCATATCTTAGCTTGTGAAACTGTTGTAAGGAGGACGCTTGTTGGTTCACAGCTGCTCAGCCCCAAAATAATCACATAGAAACTGTATTAATTATATCACTGCTTGGCTCATTAGCTCTAGCTTCTTATTTGCTAACTCTTGCATCTTAATTTAACCCATCTCCATTAATCTGTGTATCATCACGAGGTTGTGGCCTACCAGCAAAGTTTCAGCATGTCTGTCTTTAGCAGTGGCTCCGTGGCTTCTCCCTGACTCTGCCTCCTTTCTCCCAGCATTTGGTTTAGCTTTCCCTGACTACTTAAGTTCTGCCCTGTCAACTGGCCAAGACAGTTTCTATATTCACCAATGGTATTCACAGTATACAGAGGGGAATCCCATATCACCTCTCCTTTTCTGTTTAAATAAAAAAGAAGGTGTTATCTTTAACATAGTAAAATTACATATAACAAAACAGGTATTAGGCAAAAATTATAGTTATAATATTTATATCTACTTTATGCTTTATCATAACTAAGGAAAACATCAAATATTTCAGATATCTTCAGAATATGGCATTTAAATTATTAACTTAAGACTTCAAGACAATGAGACACATCTGCTCCTGGCAGCACTAATTACTTCAAAAGGAAGATGGACATTGAAAAGGTTCATTATAGAGTTTGCTAGCCATTTGGGAAAGGAACTGCTCTTGCTTGGACTGCTTCATGAACTGGACATGCAGGACCTGGAGAGAAATGACTTCTGAACTTGCCTAAAGGTGAGACAATCCTTTAGGGTTCCTGCTTCATGAAAGAGTCTGCTAGACATTCTGCAGGATACAGAAAAAAGTGACTGACAAACTGCCAATATAGGTGGCACTGTCTTTGAATGTCCTGCTTCATGGAAAAGTATGCTGGATACTATAGGCCTGTAGGCTGAAGATGGATGCCCCAATGGTACAGAAGAACTTTGGGTGACTGTCTAGACAGCAAGATATCTCTGTCAATTCTAGAGTTTTGGAAGTTGCTTACAATGCACTTCCTGTTTACTTAGGTAATACTATATCCTTCTTGAGTCTTTGATGGAGTTGAACAATACCTATCTAACTGAAAGGTATCTCTGTATATCTAGAAAACCTAACTAACATGATTACAAGCTTGACTATTATAGATGATTCTCTATTAACCTATATTTCTTAATTATACATATAAGCAAACTAACCTAAAATTTTTATCAATAAACCAAGATCCATAGCAATGCAATATCTACAGCAGGAAACTAGAAGGAAATGCCATAAAACTGTAGGTTATGGACAGCAGAGATTTATTTATCATAATTCTGGATGCTGGAAAGTCTAAGACCAAGGTCCTTGACAGATTTGATGTCTGCAGAGACTCTGTCGCCAGAAACAGAAACACTGCTGTCTACTTGTGTCCTCAGGGGTGGTAAAGAGATCAAAGTATAGTAAGAACAGGAATGCTATTCATAAGGGAAGAATAATCATCCAAAGGGCATCACTTCCTAATAACATTAATTTGCCTGGATCGTATATGCTTTGAGGTATAGAACAGTATTTATCCCTTAAGTCTGGTTTCAAATCCCTTTATATGTTTTCAAATCTTATCCATGTCATATCAGGTAATCGATTCTTATTTATTTCAAAGGTTAAATAATATTAATATACTATATTAATAATGATATATAACAATATAATATATTATTATATTATATTGTATAAATAATATACAATAAGATATAATGTTAATAATAATATATGATAACAACAATATATACTGCATGTGTATACCATATATTGTTTACCCATTGGCCAATGGACCTTTGTGTTGTTACCACATTATGGCTATTAAAAATGAGGCTTCTAGGGACACCAGTGTGCAAGCATCTGTTTGAGCTCGTGATTTCGATTATTGGCATAAAAACCTAGAATAAAATTTCTGGGTTTAAGGTCATTTGATTTCTCTATTTTATTTTTTATTGATTTTAGTGAGCTATAAATTTTTCTCTGCTCCCCTCCCTGCCTCTGCCGTCCCCTTCAACCCTCTCCCATGGTCCCCATGCTTTCAATTTACTCAGGAGAGCTTGTTTTTTTACTACTTACCATGCAAATTGTCTTTTACCACTTACCATGTAGACTCTGTATGTCCCTCTTAGTGTCCTCATTGTTGTCTAGGTTCTCTGGGATTATGATTTATAGGCTCGTTTTCTTTGCCTTATATTGAAACACCACTCATGAGTGAGTATATATGATAATTGTCTTTCTGGGCCTGGGTTACCTCACTCAATATGATGTTTTCTAGTTCCATCTATTTGCCTGCAGATTTTAAGATGTCATTATTTTTCTCTGCTGTGTGGTACTCTGTTGTGTAAATACACCACATTTTCCTTATCCATTCTTCAGTCGAGGGGCATTTAGGTTGTTTCCAGGTTCTAGCTATGACAAGCAAAGCTGCTATGAACATAGTTGAGCACATGTCCTTATGGTACAATTGACCATAATTTGTATATATACCGAAAAGTGGTATTGCTGGATCTTGAGGAAGGTTGTTTCCTAATTTTATGAAAAATCATCATACTGACATCCAAAGGGGCTGTACCAGCTTGAATTCCCACTAGCAATGCAGAAGTGTTCCCTTTACCCCACAACCTCTCCAGTATAAGTTGTCATCAGTATTTTTGATCTTGGCCATTCTAACAGTATAAGATGGAATCTCAGAGTTGTTTTGATTTGCATTTCTCAGATGGCTAAGGATATTGAACATTTACTTAAGTGTCTTTCAGCCATTTTAGATTCTTCTGTTGAGAGTTCTCTGTTTAGGTCTGTATTCCATTTTTATTGGGTTGCTTGTTCTTTTGATGACCAATTTCTTGAGTTCTTTGTATATTTTGGAGATCCAACCTCTGTCTGATGTAGGGTTGGTGAAGATCTTTTCCCATTCTATAGGCTACAGTTTTGTCTTGCTGACTATGACCTTTGCTTTACAGAAGCTTTTCAGTTTCAGGAGGTCCCATTTGTTAATTGTTTCTCTCAGTGTCTGTGCTACCGGGGTTATATTTAGGAAGTGGTCTCCTGTGCCAATGCATTCAAGTGTACTTCCCACTTTCTCTTCTATAAGGTTCAGTGTGGCTGGCTTAATGTTGAAGTCTTTGGTCCATTTGGACTTGAGTTTTGTGCATGGTGATAGATAAGCATCTATTTTCATTTTTCTACATGCTGATATCCAGTTATGCTAGCACCATTTCTTAAATGTGCTTTCTTTTTTGCCATTTTATATTTTTTGCTTCTTTGTCAAAAATCAGGTGTTCACATGTCTGTAGATTAGTATCCAGATTTTTGATTCAATTCCATTGGTCCTCTTTTCTGTTTTTATGCCAATACCAGACTGTTTTCAGTATTATAAATCCCTCTGTAGTAGAGTTTGAGGTCAAGGACTGCCTCCAGAAGTTCTTTTATTGTACAGCATTGTTATGGCTATCCTAGATTTTCTGCTTTTTCGTATGAAGTTTGAATATTGAATATTGGTCTGTGAAGAATTTGTCTGGGATTTTAATTGGCATTGCATTGAATCTGTAGATTACTTTGGGTAAGATTGCCATTTTTACTATGTTAAATCTACCTACCAAAGAGCATGGAAGATCTTTCCACTTTATGGTGTCTTCCATTTCTTTCTTCAAAGATTTAAAGTTCTTATCATACAAGTCTTCCACTTGTTAGGTTAGAATTACTCCAAGATATTTTATGCTATTTGTGGCTGTTGTGAAGGGTGATGTTTCTCTGATTTCTTGCTCAGCTGGGTTTTTTTTTTTAAGAAATAACTTTTCCCATGATGACTCTACTATTATATATGCATAACAACAATGACCAGTGTTTTAATTTCTCCACATTGTCACCAGGTCTTGCAATATTTTCTTTGTTGCTGTTGTTGTTGTTGTTTGTTTGTTTGTTTTTAGAGACAGGGTTTCTATGTAGTTCTTTGGCCTGTCCTGGAACTAGCTCTGTAGCTCAGGCTGGCCTCAAACTCATAGAGATCTGCCTGACTCTGCCTCCTGAGTGCTGGGATTGAAGGTATGTACCACCACTACCCATCTGCAGTATTTTCTTTAATATAGATAATAGTCTAAATTGTTGTTAAATATTATGCTTTAGATTTGAATTCTCCTAATGTTAGCAATATTTGTCATCTATCCATACATTTCTCATCTTTCTTCCTGTTTCACTGTTTGTCCATCTGTATATTCCCTCTGGTGAAAAGTCTATTCAAGTTCTTTACCTGTGTTTAATAAGTGTTTTAATTGCTATTGAATTAAAAGGATACTTTGCTCTGGATACTAGCTTCTTGTATGACATGTTATTTGTAAATTGACTATTCTAGGAACTTCATTTCAATGATAGGTGTTTTCTCTTGTTTTTCCTGTATCTTTCTCTTTTTGCCTTTATTTTCCTGTTTTTATGTTGTTTGCTTGTTTGTTCACTGTTGTTGTGTCAAAATAACTGTGTCCTTGTGGAATAAGCTGTAAGACATTCCATCCTTTTATGGAGGAAGGTCATTGGTTAATTAATAAAGAAGCTGCTTGGCCTCATAGGTGAGAACATAGGTGGGTGGAGTAAACAGAACATAATGCTGGGAGGAAGAGGAAGTGAGCTCAGATGCAGGGCAGCTCCTTTCAGAGCCAGACGCGATGCAGCCAGCCACCAGGTCAGATATGCTGAATCTTTCCCGGTAAGCACACCTAGTGGTGCTACGCAGATTATTAGAAATGGGCTAAATTAATATGTGAGAATTAGCCTAGAAGAGGCTAGTTATAATGGGCCAGGCAGTGTTTAAAAGGATACAGTTTGTGTGTTGTTATTTCGGGCATAAGCTAGCCAGGCGGCCAGGAGCTGGGTGGCAGGAAAGCAGCCCGCAGCTCCTTCTACAATCCTTTTGAATTTTCAAGCGAAGTGTAGGCAGACTTAACATTTTGCATTTAAACATTTGGGTTTTCAGTGGGACTGCCTGAACTTGCAGAGGACTGTATGACAAAAGATTTTAAGTTAATTTTACTGGTACTTATAAAGCCATTGAGAATTTTATTTTAATTAATTTTTGCAAATTTTGAATTTTATGAAAGTTGTTGGAATTACTAATAATTATTTATGATATCCCCTAACTGTGCTTTAAATGTCTCTGCTATTTGTTTTCTCCCTTTTCTTCTACCAAAGCCTTATCCCTGCTCCTTTTCCCCTGTCTCTCTGTCTCTGTGGATTCTCTCAGTTAGGCTTTCTCACTTTTAATTTCTCTTCTGGTTGCTTCTGATGCACAGTCCATTGCCTTCTGCCTTGATCTGTGTTATTCCCTTCTCTTGGCTGTAGTTTTGTTGTCTTTCTGGTTTTCAAATGAAAGCAGAAATGTGCTCTTGATCATCTTTCCTGATTCCTTTATATCTGACCTACTCATCCCTTATTGTTCCATTTGCTTGATTAAATCAGGCTCAAAATGGGATTTAGGGAAGAATGTAAGCTTCATCTTCATTTCTAGCCCCAAAATAATTCCTTCAGTTTTGAACATTACCTTGGACTTTTCTAGGTAGAAGGAAATGGGAAGCTACAGGTAGATACAAACTTGTTTTAATCATCCGGAATTTTGAAAACCTTTAAAATTCTTCCTTTTTCCATAAAAAAAAAAAAAGGATGAGTAAAGTGATAGAAATCCCCCTGATCTCTTCTTTTGAAACATGTGTGCTGTGGGATAACACTCTTGTACACTGTAAATACTTGTCACTCATTTTGGTTTAATAAAACACTGATTTGCCAGTATCCAGGCTAGAAGTATGGGTAGGGTGACCAGACTAGGAAAATTTTGGGTGGAGGAAAGGCAGAGAGATACAGTCAGCCAGATACAGAGGAAGCAAGATGAGAATACCTTACTGAGAAAAGGTACCCAACCACATGACTAAACATAGAAAAGAATTTGGGGCTAATTTAAGTTGTAAGAGATAGTTAGTAATAAGCCTAGCTAAGGGGCTAAACAGTTAATATAAGCCTCTGTGTGTTTCTTTGGAACTGAACAATTGTGGGACCAGGTGGGACAGAAACTTCAGTCTACACATGTTTATGTGTATGTATTGTTATGTATATCTCTGTGTATAAGCTTGTTTATGCATGTGTGTATGTAGTGTGTATGTATTTGTGTGTGTATTCTAAAACATAGTGGTCACATGCATACATGTTATCACACTATGCTCTATTTCTCAAGTGGCTATTAGACTTCTTCCAGGTGATTTTCTTTTGACTGATTGACCCTTGTAAGTACAATTCCATATTATATTCCTTATTTCTTGACTTACATTCTCCATTATATCTGTTAAGAGATATATAACCAATCACAAGATTTGACTTAAGAGATTTACCAAATATATGAGTGGAATCTGCCATACAGTCCACATCGATAGTAAGCAATAAACTACAATTTTCTAAGGTTCATCAGTGAAAATATTTACCTTGACTTTTATTACACTCTCAGGATGTCTTTTATTGTATAAGATTTACAAAAATGCTTTATCTAATGTCACAAAATCTAATGCTTTCTAATGTTATACAACAGAACACCCCACAGTTTACTCAATTTGGTAGGCTATTTTAAAATGTAATATTATTTAATCTCATGATTTTGTAAATCAGGAACTCAGTCAGTATTTGTCTCCAGTATGTGATTTTGAAACCTTCATATGAGACGAGTAACTGGGGTTAAATTTGCTAGGATGCTCAGATGAGCATCGTACAATTGCTCCAGATGGCTTCTGAGACTGGCTGGCTTAGATTTTCTCATACTAAGACAATATTGGAGCTCCAAGAGGCCAATGACTGACTATGCAGTCTTGTCAAATTTGGATTCAAATTTATCATAGGACCTCACATATCACATATCATCATCAAAAAGTCAGCTTAATGGGAAAAGAAAGCAGTCACACAACTTACCAGTATGAGTCAAAGGATTATAACCCTCTTTAGTGCATTAACACATATGTTAGCTACTTAGGCAGCTCCTGGTTCCAAGTAACATCTTCACATTCAACTTGAGGCTGATTTTGCTCATTTACTATGCAACAATCACTATTTTGAACAGAAATGGCTAGTTATTAGCTGATCATAAAACTGATCTACATAAATTATTAGGGATCAGAAAAGAATAAGGTCAAAGAAATAACAAGCCATAATGTAATAATATTATAGTTTACATTATAACTAGCCATAATAGTTTGTAAAGTTCTTGCCAGTATTTTTGTTCCTTTTTATGTTTTTCTCTAATAATAATTATTTAATGTAACTTTTCTTTCAGAGATTATTAAAAAGAGAAAAGAGAAAAATTCTATGTACTTCAAATAGGGCCCTGATAGTGAAACCAACACAAAGGCTGATGTGGAATATCTCTATGATGCTGTGAGTATGCTTTATTACCATTGGTTTATAAGAAAGTTGATTTGGCAAATAGCCAGGCAGAAGAGAGCCAGGTGGGAAGTCTAAACAGAGAAACAGGGTGAAAAAGGGAAGAGTCAGGGAAATGCCAGCAGCCACCAGAGAAACAAGATGTGAGGTAATACCATGGCCATATGACAATACATAGTCTAATAAAAATTGTCTCATTTAAGATGTAAAAACCAGTTAGTAATAAGCCTGAGACATCAGCCAAATAGTTTATAATTAAGCCTCAGAGTGGATATTTGGGAATTGGTAAGTAAGAGAGAAATCTCCAGTTAAACAAAACTAATAAAAAATTACACCCAAATCTAACTTAGTGAACCAGTGGGTTTCCTAGGGCTATTTACAAGTGTGTTGGTGATCTGGAGATAGCATGATGGACAATTCTAAAATACTGTACTTCTGGAGCTCTCTGCACAGCTTGCAGTCAGATCAACTGGCAAGAGTCTCTTCTCCAGTAACTGTTTGCTACTTCTATTGTAGGTAAAAAGGGTAAAAGGTCCAGCCAAAGAAACCCACCCCAGCCCTGCAAGCGCAGGCAGTGAAAGAAACACACTTTGCCCTTGGAACTAGAGGCAGTGAAAGAAATACACCATGATCCTGAAAATAGAGCCAAAAGGCTGAGAAGGGCCAGTGAAAGAAAGACAAGTTGGCTCTGAAACTAAAGCCAAACCTGCCCCTGACCAACTGAACACAAAATTAACCAGTCCCTGAGCAGGAAAACAAACCAATCCCTGAGCACAAAATCTCGCATCTCCACCCTGAATCCAGAGCCAGTGAAAGAAATACACCTTGGGAGCCAGTGAAAAAATACACACTGAACCTAAAAATAGAGCCAAAAGACTAAAATGGCTATGAAAGAAATAATTTTGGGGCCGGGCGGTGGTGGCGCACGCCTTTAATCCCAGCACTCGGGAGGCAGAGGCAGGTGGATCTCTGTGAGTTCGAGGCCAGCCTGGTCTACAAGAGCTAGTGCCAGGACAGGCTCCAAAGCTACAGAGAAACCTTGTCTCGAAAAACTAAAAAAAAAAAAAAAAAAAAAAAAGAAAGAAATAATTTTGGCCCTGAAATCAAAGCCAAATCTGCCCCTGACCAACTGAACATGAAACCAAGCAATACCTGAGCATGAAATCTAGTATCCTGAAACCAGAACCTAAGAAACATACGCTGACCCTGAAATCAGAGCTAAACAAACACATTTTGGCCCTAGAACCAGTGTTAATTAAAGAAATATGCCCTGACCCTGAAAGTAGAGCCAAAAAGATAAAAAAGGGCCAGTGAAAGAAATGCAGTTTGGCCCTGAAACCAGAGTCAACTCTGCCCATGTCAACTAAACCAACTAATACCTGAGTAGGAAAACACACCAATCGCTGAGAAGCCCTAAGAAGCCCTATATAAGCCTCTCTGTTCAGTTGCTGGCTGTCCTTTCCCTATCCTGGCAGAAGCAGCCACTCTCTTGGATTCCTCCTTTCTAAATAAATCTCTTTCTTAAAAGAGTTTTGGGTGGAGATCTTGTTCCACCAGTGTGCAGCAGAATCTTTGCTGATAAACTCCCTTGTGGGAGTCTGGAGTGGAAAAAGAAACAACCTATTGCCAGAGTCAGATTGAAGCCAAGAAAAGTAACACCTAGAGCCAAGCTGAGAAGAAATGGACACCTCTGCTGGGAATCCTTCTTAAAGGGGGATGTAGCAGAGATCAGCTGTAATATTTCTCTCTTGGAGAAAAGCAGGATTGCTATATCCTGTGGATAGATCATCCCCAGTCGCACCCCAGCTTCAGTTATAGCCTGACTTCCCGACAAGTCAGGAGCCTTTCCTCTCAGAGCTGGCCCTTCACAGCTTCAGGTATAGCCTGACTTCCCAACAAATCAGGGTATATTTCTCTCCAGAATTGTAACACTCACATCTATATCGTGTGAAGGGACCCTGTGAATCTTGTACCATTTTGATTCCCTGCCACTTACTATGGATCAATCATTCAAACACATGAGTCTATGGGGAGCCATAACTAGTCAAACCATGACAGCTGGCAATACCCATTTTTTCTAATTGAAATGAAATAAGACTTTCTCACTCACAAATATATATATATATATATATATATATATATATATATATATATATATATATGGCCTGAAATATCAACCACTCTTCTAAACTTCTGGGAAACTGCTACGGTTGGAATCCTAAGTGTTTCCTAAGGTACGTGCAAGAAAGGCTTGACCTAGCATAGCACTGAGAGATGGTAGAGATACTAGGAAACATCTGGTGGGAAGGGGTCTGGTCGCTTGGGCCCGTCCTAGAGATGGTGATAGAAGGAGATAGTGAAAACCAACCTCTTCTTTTTCTTGTTCTCTGTATCTTCATGCCATGGGAGTTTCACTCTGCCACAGGCTTCCACCATGTTGCTATCCCAAAGCTCACAACAAACAGTAAATCCATCACAGACTGAAACCTCCAACACTGAGAGCCAGAGAGCCAAAACAAACCTCTCTCTACAACTTAATTACCGCAAGTATTTGTTTTTGTGATAGAAAGCCAACACAGGAGATCATTCTATAATTGAAGATAGACAATAAACAAATAAAAGAGGAAAAGAAAGCCAGATGCATACCTGTAATATCAGCACTCAGGAGGCAGGCAGATCTCTGTGAGTTTGAGGTTACCTTGGTCTATAGACCTAATTCCGGGAAGGCAAGGGCTACACAGAGAAAATCAAATCAACAAACAAACAAACAAAAAAGAAAGAAAGAAAGAAACTGGAATTGGCTTCTTTCATTGGGCCGTCTAGAAACTGTCACTCGTAAGATTCAATGTAAGTTACAAGTGGTGTGGTGCTTAGCCAATCACAGGAGATCTAAGAAAACAACCTTCAAGGCGGATAGAAATGCCCTCAGGTATTGGTGACCTTGTCTGTCAGAACTGCAGAGAGAGATGTGAAGGCTATAAAATACTGAGTAGGAAGAAAAAAAAAGTTCTGTGACTGGAGAAAGAGGAAGAGCCAAAGAAGCAGAAAAATAAACTTAGGCTTTATTTGTGTATTTTAGTGCAGCATATTTCAGGGTATTTACTATGTAAGCATGATTTTTATCACAAGAGCAACAGGAAGCACAGAAGCAATTTCAAAAGAGTTTAATTATTTGTTTTATGCGTCACTCTATTGGCTGCATGCAGAACAAAGTACAGAAAGATTGCTGGAGAAGGTGAGAGGCTAATTTAAAGACAGGAGAGTTTACAAAACAGTCGACATACTTCAAAAACAACTGATGAATAGACAGTATTTCCTGACACAGTAGACTTAAGAGATGCAGCAGGAAAGGAAACAGGATCATTGTATGAGTTATTATCCATTGCATAATTCATATCTAAGTCAATTAGTTTATTTCTATATATAAGCATATTTCTATGTTTTCTAGAGGCATATGAATAATGAATTCATCTGCTTAGATATCAATTATCTTTAAGGTTCATGTCCTGTAACCACTGGTATTTTCTAATGAATTCAACTTCATTGGGCCTATCGAGTGAGCCATAGAAGTTAATGGTTTATGGATGAATGAGCTGTCAGTGAGGACACTCACTACAACATAGAATTAAAATGTTTTGATTTCTTTAGGAGAAAGGACTCATACTTGATAAAATATGACAAATACAAGCTACTAAAGTAATGATATTTAGATTTCAGTATCATGTGGAAGTAAAATATCAATAATACTTCTCACTTATTATATAATGATCTCCAATACTTTCAACTTTCACTAGCAAAAGTTCATAGCCATAACTTGTAGCTCAATCTACAGCAACATCATTTTTGCAGAACATGGAGTCATACACTCTGTTCCGTTGAATTTCAAATACATATCAATATAAAAACCCTGGAATAATGATTTAGAAAAGAAGCTTAGAACTCATTGTAACTGATGAGTGATTAGCACGCTTCCTCACCATTCTCGGGCAATCTATAATAGCCCAACACCTGTAGTTTGTCCTTGGGCATTCATATAATTGATCATGAAACATAGTCCAAAGACAATGACTATGCAACCCACTACAAGAGTCATAGGAAACACATAATAAATCATTTCACTTGACTTTCTCCTTAGCAATGAGAAAAACAGAAAACTACAGGCATAAAATGTCCTATCTGGCCTTTGTACTGTAACATTAACCTTTACTGAGCTAAGTCTACATGCTTAACTAAGTTAAGCAGAAGGTACTTGATGAAAACTAACAATGAGACAATAATAAGTAGGAATCCTGGTTCTGCTGTGTAGAGCATTGTGAGCCTCACATTGTTAAGGTAACAGTGAGAGAATCCTTATAAACATGGGGAGAACTAACTTAGATCACTCTGTAACTTAACCCAATGCCAAATTCATATCATTTATCATGGACCCTCCACTGTTATGTTTTGACAAAACATCCATGATCAACTCTAGCTTTACATATGAACCTTTACGAATCTTACTGGGAAAAGGAAAGTCAAATTCTTTTTCTATATCTCCATCAAAAGTCCCAGAATGAATCCGACATACATGGATTAAGTCATGAGGTCAAGATTAGACTGCAAACGGCTTCCGTGGATTAATGAAGACAATCCAAAATCTCAAAATTGAAAAGGACTGAGGAAGAGGAGGAGTTTGTTCTATATAGTATCATAAGTCTTCCATCAAACCCACATTTTTAACTTTATAATATACAACAATGCATTGTTATCTTGAAGAAGTTTCTAAAGTTGTTTCTGTTTCAAATTCTCCATTACAAAGTAGGTATAATATCACTGCTTCGTAAAGCTTCTATACAATTTTAATTAAATTATAAAAATATATATGAAACAAGCTTAGGCACATGGCAGGTACTGGGTACATGTTATTGACTTGACTTCTCAGTCATGGGGAATATTAGGATGTTTACTTATACCTCACAACAGCTACAGTATCTCCATTATTTCAGGTTCAGAGATACACATTTTTTCTATATTTAATAGGTCTTTACTCATTTACAATCTTTGTTCCATCAACCATCCATCTCACCTGAAATGCAGTATCATTTATATAGTATTTTACTTATAATATATATATATAGAGAGAGAGAGATAGATAGATATAGATATTATAATTAACTAACATCTCTTTTGATGTGAAAACTTCTTAACTAGTGATATTTGAGCTTTATAAAAGAATCTGTTAGTTCAGAGGTATTTGAGCTAGCAATTACTCCAGGCCTGAAGTAAACTTGTTTGCAATGTGCATTTCTTCCAATCTGTGCTCAGTAAATCAGCCTTTAGAGTGAGGTGTTTAGCCTATTCCATGCTGTCCTACCAGATTTGGGCCATTATTTTCAGGCACAGATAAGTTTTAATGAATATGCAAATTTTATCTATATTCCTTACTGCCTTTGTTTTCAATAAGATGAAAACCAGGATGTGGGAGAAAATGAGTTCTTCAGGAAAACACACTCTGCAAAAAGAGTGGGATCTAGCTCAGTTGGGAAAGTGATTGCCTAAGGACCTGAATTTAGCTCCCAGAGTCCTGACTAAACAGTATCAAAGAAGTCTGCTCTGATGGCACATGCTTGTAATCTTAGTGCTTGAGAGGTGTGTTGCAGAATATTAGTTAAAGATGTGTTACAATTGCTTATGCTGTGGAATCTTTGTTTAATGATGCAATGATGTTTTGCATTCTTTTATGTTGCATTTGTTTAACTCTATGAAGCTGTGTTATTTTTCCTGATTGGTCCAATAAAGAGCTAGATGATCAATAGCTAGGCAGGAGAAAGGATAGGTGTGGATGTTAGACAGAGAGAATAAACAGAAGGAGAAGCGAGAAGAGGGAGGAGTGAGAGTAGATGAAGAAAGGACACCAGGGGCCAGTCACCCACTTATACAGCAAGCCATTGAGTAAGGAGAAAGTTATATATAATAGAGAAAGATAAAAACCCAGAGGCAAAACATAGGATAATTTAAGAAAAGCTGGCTAGAAACAAGCCAAGCTAAGACTGGGCATTCATAGGAAAGAATAAGTCTCCATGGGGGCTGGGTGGCAGGTTTCCCAAAGAGCAAAGAATAAAACAACAACAACAATTATAGAGGTAGAGACAGGAGGATCCCTGGGTCTCATTGGCCAATCAGACTAGACTACTAGTTCTAGGCTGGCACGAAACCCTGTCTCAAAGAAAATAGTAGACAGTACCAAAGGAATGATACTCAATGTTGGATTATGCATTCACACACACACACACACACACAAACACACACATACACGAGAAATAGAGAGAAACAAAGGGAGATGGGCAAAAGTCTCATCAACAGCATTCTAGATCAGTCTCGGTAGAACTTGTATACTATCCTCCAACCCAGATGTGCACACCCCATGTGGAAAAGACTGTGGTAATTAAGCATAGAAAAATTTCTTATTTTCCATAAACACACAATTTTGTCTCTCAGCCCTCCATCACCACTTTCTCATACTACCTTCACAATGAGAGCTCCTGGTGGGACTTCATTGTGAATATCAAAACACTGAACACATAACCCGTAGAAGTAGACACTTCCAAGCAACTAAATGTCAGGAAGTAAAAGCTTGATCACAAAAATATATTGAGTAGTTTTCAGAAAGAATCAATAAAAATCAAATTCAGACAAAGCTGAAGAGCAAACTAAAAGCATTCTGAGTTGTAAGAGGCAGTAGTGAATTGTATTCACAGTGGCCCCACTGTCCTAGGGTGTAAACCCACCTACCCAAAGAGTATCCCACACAGGCAAATGCCTAGTGGGACTTAGTTACCAACACTCAGTATGTGAGTGCACGTATCATGGTCTAGAGACTTTAAGAACACTAAGAAGAGGAGGACACAATGGCTTAGTCCCTGCCACTGTGTAGGTAAGAGGGGGGATCCCAAGAACAACATTACATGATTATGTCTGCAGTTGCAGAGATTGACATAGCCAGTACCAACAGTGATTATCTCAGCTATCAATATCCATGGAAATCAAGGACTATATTGATAATGACTAATTTTCCATCATTTCTCCGTAACTCATAATTAATGGAATTTCTTATAATGAGTATGATTGGTTTAAAACATAAAAAGAGTCATAAAATTAAATACATAATTTACAAAGACGAGATCCTTACTTCATTATTCCACTAAGCAGAATTGTTGTCTAGTACATTCTTTCCAGTATAAAAGCAAAGTTGGGAATAAAGTAGAAGAAGGATTAGGAGAAGAAAGTGGGGAAACAAAGAAGATGAGGTGGTACTATAAGTACAGTAAGCTTTATTCCTTCCTGGATACCTGTCTGCTGCCATGTGCAGTAACATATCACTCTCAGCTGTTCCAGCAGGCACAGGAACTGTGATTAGAACAGTACTTGACAGCAAGAGAGCTGCACTAACAAAGTCATGCTGGAGATTGCCCGTGTTGAAGACTACATGAGGATCAGAGAGGTGATTACAAAGAGTAATTTCAATTCCTCTGAATCCACCATCCCAAAAACTGGTTCTAAATTCTATTCAGAACAGCAAACTGTAACAGCCCAGATAAACACATTTCAGAAGGAAATAAACAGAAAGTCCTACACCACTGAGCATATTCCCAGTGCAGCCACATTGTTGAATTTTTAACACTTGAACTTTAGAGCAAGAGAGATTAGGTTTATTTTGCTTCTCCAGTTTATACTGAGAGAGTGTGACAACAATAAAATCTCCCTAGATGAACCCTGGCTTAATTAGCAAATACTTTGGGTCTGTTTGTCAGGACATCATTCCAGAACCAAAGGTCACAGCGTGTGAGCAGGCAGCAAAGGTCTGGGTTTGTAACTAATGTGACGCCAAACAGGCCCCAGAGCATTTTATCAGAATATAAAGGAGTCCTGTTGAAGCATGTTTCTCTTCACCAACTCAAAATCTGCCTGACCAAAAAGAAAAAGAAAAAAAAAAAGAGAGGGATGACACTGGGGGAGACAAAACCTTAAATCAGCACCCCATGGAAGTAACTGTTTATATACAACTACAGGGAGAACTGAGCAGAACCAGAGACACCCAGACATGGCACACTTGGCCATCCTAGATGCAAACACATGGAGAGCAAATGGAGAAAGAAGGATGCCGACCCCAATGCCAGGAAGTAAAGAATCTTAATAAAGAAGCTGATGTTGCCTTTCTCCCTCCTACGTTTGATCTCTGGTGAGGTATAACCACAAAAACTTCAAAACAAAGACACCAGGCATCTAAGAATATTTATTACTCTCTACAACATCTAAATTAGCCTCTGAGATTTGGTAGGACCTTTGGAAGAATAGAGAAAATGTATATGCTCATCAGAGTTGTGAGGTTCATTATTATCAGAGATCTTTAGAAACATAGTATTATTGCAGCAGCAGTATTGGGTTTGGACCTTATACAACAGGTAGACTTGGCAGACACTACAGAAAGCCACACAGTGTGAAGAAATAGGAGAAGATCGATTTTAGAACAGGAAATTCTGCATAAAGCAGAAAGTCTGAGATAAGACAGTGAGTTATTTTGGACTTTCAGGTAAAAAGTCTAGAATCAAAATACTGCTCTGGGGAAGTAGAGACTCAGACATGAGGTGGCCCTTTAAGAAGCAATTTAACCCTATGAGAAAAGTTTGAATACCGTATCAAGAATATGGGATATGGGGAATATGAAACAATCAGAAAGATCTGTTACATAGTACATCTGTATTTCAAAAGCTTGGGGAAGAAATGAGAGGCCTGGCTTCTTTGAAGCTCATGCATAAAATGAAAATCCCTAGAGAAAATGTGGGAAGGTAGGAGAGCTGAGGGAAGATTTTAGAGAAGCTATGATCCTCTAATGTCCTAAACAAGTGAATGATTAAAAATGCTATAATTATTGAACTGAAAAGGAGGCAATGTGTACAAAAGCAAGAAGCCAGTGATGGTTCACTATAAAGACAAAGAAGCAGATTTTTAAAAAATAATGATGGTGGTTGGTGTGGTGGTGGTGGTGATGGTATTGGTGGTTGTGGTGGTGGTATTGTTGGTGGTGGTGGTGGTAGTGGTGGCGGGGGTGGTAATGGTGGTGGTGGTGGTGATGGTAGTGGTGGTGGTGGTTGGGGTGGTAGTGGTGGTGGTGGTGGTAGTGGTGGTGGTGGTGGTGGTTATGGTGGTAGTGGTGGTGGTATTGGTGGTGGTAGTGATGGTGGTGGTGGTAGTGGTGGTGGGGGTGGTAATGGTGATGGTGGTGGTGATGGTAGTGGTGGTGGTGGTTGGGGTGGTAGTGGTGGTGGTGGTTGTGGTTATGGTGGTAGTGGTGGTGGTGTGGTGGTGGTGGTAGTGGTGGTGGTGGTGGTGGTTATGGTGGTAGTGGTGGTGGTGGTGGTGGTGGTGGTGGTGGTGGTGGTGGTGGTGGTGGTGGTGAAAAAGAAGACTGCTGAACAATGCTACACAATGCTGCACAAAGTTCTTGCCAGAACTTCAGGAGGAGGGTGGGACACAGGACACCCAAAAATCTTCATCCAGCTAGTCTTCAGTTCTGAAACCACCACAGTATTGTTGTACAAAGTCCTATATGAAAAACAGTCAGGATTTTAGAACCCCAGATGCAACCAAGCCCAGAAACCCTAAAAATCTGGCCACCGAGCCTGGCATGAATGGCTAAGCAGAGATCAGGGGAAATGTCGATAGGTAAGAAATGGAACTTGTAAAATTCTTGTTCCAGCAGGAGGGTTCAACGGGTAGTTTCATGTTGTCATTACAAAACATGTTTGTTCCTAAACAGATGACACATCTGAATAGATGATTGGAAAGTCCAGAGACTGAGAATTCTGGTTAAAGGTAGATCAGAGATAAAAGAGCCTTAGTAATATGCATGAGTGATAGTTTGATCACTTTTGGAGTGAAGAAAAAGAGAACAAACTGATGCCAAAGCCAAAGATATGTTTAAGACAATATCTTTATATTCATCTTATTTATTTTTATGTTTGTTTAGAATGGGAATGTCAAATTGCCTGTTGAATATTAAATTAACCATTTACTCCCCAATACCAGGAGTTGAATTTGGTGCCAGGCACATGTCAGGCAGGACTCTACCACTGAACTATATCTCCAGGCCCAAATTATCTACTTAAAAAGAAACATAAATTAGATGCAGAAAAACAAGTATCTCTTTTCTCTCATATGTAAAATTTAGAACAAAACCCCAAACAAAAACACAAAAGTAAATGATTGTTAGAGAAGAAAATGGGAGGATAAAGGAAAAATTGTTATAACAAAAAATATATCATATGTATGAATAAAAAATACTATAATAAAACACATCATTATATATAATTAATGTACACAAATGAAAAAGAAAAACAATTTAAATAAAAATATATCATATATGCAAACTAAGAAGAACTACTTAATAAAACAAAATGCCAAAAGTTTAAAATGAATACCAGTCACCAGACATAAAAGGTTAAAAAGCAAACAGAAAATGGTTAAGAAATACAACTGAAACATCCTTGGCAGGGGAGATGTTACATGGTAAATATAAACATTTTGAAGGTGAGAGAAAAGAAGTTCACATAGTCATTGCCAGGCAGCCTTATTCTTTACAATGAAATCTTATTTTCTATCTTCTGCTAAGATTAGTAAGACAGAGGGGCAGAACGGTGTATGAGGAAATTGAAGTGATATGAAATGAATACAGCGAAGAGCCTGAGGTGAGGGAGGTGGGGTGATTCTGAGGAGATTCAGACAGAAGCAAAACACAGCTTTCCTCTGCAGCATTTAACAACTTGGGGATGCAGGATTAGATGATGCTCATGTCTCAACATATAACGAAGACCCAAGTACATACTATTAAGAGATCATAGAACCACTAATAAGTCAAGTATATATAAGTTCAGAAAGACTTAAGTCATTAGGAGGTATGCCCCTGAAGGGGATGATTGAGTTATGGTCTCTTATTCTTTCTGTGTTTTGTCTCCAGAGGTAAGCAGGTTTGTTTCATCGCACATACCCTTCACTGCCATCCAGCAACCCTATCAGTGACTCAACGCCCTGATTCTATTTCAACTTGAGCTAGAATCTCCCAGTCCATGATGCAAACAAACCTCTTTTCTATGTACATTAGCTATCTTCAGTCTGGTATAGCAGTGTTCCCTTTGGATGTTGAATTTTTATGGATGCACATTTTTGGCTCTGCTGTACTGGAAATTTAATCAGCATAGGTGTCTACACTTCATTGTTCTCATGTGTTTTCTGTTGCATATTTATATCTCAAGTAGTTCTTTTTGCCAAGAAAATAGAGACAGGAAATAATATGTCAAGGTATTGTATAGTGTAACAATCTATCTGCTCTGGGGGAGGAGTGTCGTCACAGCAAATCCAAGAGCCTGAGCAGTGGAAACATTTTACATTTCTCACAAGGACACCTGCCTTGTAAACTGCATGATTGTGGATCTTAAAGCTGCAGTTCAAGGCAAAGGGTGTCCCATAGCTACTAGATACTCAGGTCCATCTACTGCGACAATGGATTCCCCAGATTTCAAAAGGAAATGATTCATGAAAAGAAACTTATTCATAGACTGGCCAAACTGGGAAGAGAGAAAGAAAACTAATTTCTTTGTTATGGTAGTCTTAAATTTTATAGACCACCATTAGACAAAGTCAGAAGCTAAACAGGTTTAGCTATGAGACACTTTAAGCAGCCCTTTTATGGGGGAAGGTAACTGGGCCCCAGACTACCCCATGCTTCTGTCCTTAGCAATCTGCCTACATTTGCAGAATGGAGGATCCATTGTATTTTTGTAAGTTGCAGTATTACGGAAACAATTTTTTATTCAAGTCTTGGCCTAAAGAATATGGGGAAAGCATTTTATCATACAGATTTCCCATTTTCAAAAATAAAGAGCATTTTGGGGTTTTAAAATTAGTGTATGGAAAATCTCCACCCATTTTGGACCTGGAAGTTCTTTGTCTCCAGGTCCTATCTTTTTGATAGGTAAAACCTTTTGTAACCTTTTTGTGGAGGTCAGTGGCAAGCTCTGACTCCTACAACCTGTTAAAGAAACTGACTCTACATGCATCAAAATGATGATAATCTGATAGGAAACAAGTTTCTCTTCAGAAGTCAAGAATATTTCTCTGTCTGACCAAGGTTCTCATTAGAGTTCACTGCTCTAGTATCAGTTTTACTGAAACTATGGTAAACAGCATGGGAGGTGTTCACCATGACTATGGTGTAGGGGGATACAAGCAAAGCAACCTCACACAGTGCAACATAGGATGATGGAGAATATAAGGAAGGACAACTTAAAAACTGTATATCCTACCTACCCTATTAAGATAACAATGTATTCATCCAGCAGAAGATTAGTTCCAGTGGTGGTGTGAATGAGATTGGCTCCCAAAGGTTTATATATTAGAATGCTTAGTCAACAGGTAGTGGAACTGTTTGAAAAGATTAAAAGGATTAGGAGGTGTGGCCTTATTGGAGTAAGTGTGGTATTGCTAGAAATGTGTTACTGGAGATGGGCTTTGAGGTCTCAAAAGTCCACACCAGCTCGAGGTTCCCTCTTTCTTTTTGTCTATGGATTAGGATGTAAAACTCTCATCTAGCTCTCCAGAACCATGTGTTGTGCCATGTCCTGCTATGCCCCTGCCATGATGATAATGAATTAATCTCTAAAACTGTACGCAAGCCCCAATTAAATGTTTCTTTTATAAGAACTTCCTAAGTCATAGTGTCTCTTCAGAATAGAACAGTGACTAAGACAGTTCCCAAGGGGTAAAAACCAAAACTGCAACATCCATCTGGTTTCCAGATACCCACTAATCCTACAATTCAGGTACAATGACAGTCAAATGGACTGTGGTAGGAAAAGCATCCAGATATCATTCTATCACCAATGAAAGTTTCTCCATCCTATATTTCTCTCCAACAATTCTTTGTACTTTTTTCTACTACAATTTCAAAGGTAGTTGGAGAGTGTGGTGGAGCAAATGAATGTAGACAGATTATATAGATATATATAGCTTTAATAAGGAAATAGACTTACAGGACCACAGGTTCCCGTGGAGCACTGGAAAAGCGGAACAAAAGAAAAGGGCTAGCCCGAGGCGAACACGCCCCCAATGGGTGGGGCTATGTCCCTACATCTCCCCCTTTTGTCTAAATAAGATAGAACCAAACCAAATACAACTATATACAATAATAACAAATAATCAATATAACAAACAATATTGAGAACAAAACTTTTGCTAAACATTCTATCTCAAGGAGTCTAAATAACATAGAAAGTAACTACAATTATATAATCTTTAACTCCGTTAAAGATCTGAGAAGGGAATAAATATTACTTAACAATCGAGAGATATCCAAAATGTGTAACAATTGACAGAGACAACTGACTACCTGGGCAATCACCCAAAGTCTCGTTTGTAATGTTGAGTCAACCAACTTTGGCTAAGGCCTAACATAACTGGCATACCATTATTAAAGGCAAGGAACTTTCTTAGGACTATCCTACCCTGTCTTGGCAAGATAAGACAATCCTGTTTTATCCACTTAGGGATATTTTGTATCTTTGTCAGAAGTTGAGGTATGGGCTTTTCTTAACCCAAAGGCCAGTTTTGCCAAGAAGACAAGCTCCCAGTGGAGTGTCTTTGGTGTTCAACGTTCTCTCGGGAGTAGAGTGGTGTTGCCAGGAGTAATTGTGTCTCTTTGGCAACTAGCTGGGAAAGGTGGAGCTTGCACCCCCCCCCCCCGTTCCGGGTCGGGGGCAAAATAGCCCCACGTTGGGCGCCAAATGTGGTGGCGCAAATGAATGTAGACAGATTATATAGATATATACAGCTTTAATAAGGAAATAGACTTACAGGACCACAGGTTCCCGCGGAGCACTGGAAAAGCGGAGCAAAAGAAAAGGGCTGCTGGGCTCACGCCCGGCAGATTTATCCGTAAACATTAGCCCGAGGCGAACACGCCCCCAATGGGTGGGGCTATGTCCCTACAGGGGAGTTTTAGCACTCCCCATCAAGTTGTGATTGGACTTTTCGCATTGTAATTTGTGGGTTAGCAGCTGTATACAAAACATCCCGAGTTGAAAATACAAAACTTGATGTTTGTTATTTTCTTAATAACTATTTCCTGTACTTTATGCCACTTCCTAACAGTATTTTAAAATCCTAAAATTAATGAAGAAGGTTTTTATCTTCCACTATGTACCATGAGATCTTCTGTTTCCTATTATCCTGGCTTCATACTATCATAACAGATGTTGACCATGTCGACACTTTGTTATTCACAGCCTAGTTAACCCCCTTTCCAAAACTCAGCCTTTAAGAAAGGAAGGACGGAAGGAAGGAAGGAAGGAAGGAAGAAAGGAAGGAGAGCTTGTTCTGATATCAGTGGAGTAGAGTGACAGATGTAATGGTTGAGGCTCATCACTTACAACTGATTCTTTTCTTTATCATAAGTGACATCCCAGGAACACCCAGAAAAATCTCCTTCAGCCAGGTGCTGAAAGCAAGCAGTCCATAAAACTGTTATGCTATGGCCATAAACATGCCCCCAGCCCTGACTGCTCTGATATTACAGTTCAAACCTCTCTAAGCCCTGGCCAAACCCTGATATAAAATTGAACTATCAGGCCTAACTATAGCCCTGTGTGCTACCTGGAATAAAATGAGTCAGAACAGCATAGCACCTACTCTTTGCTCATGAGTTTCTTTGATGTGGGATTTCCCTCTGTATGCTGTGACTACCATTAATGAATAAAGAAACTGCTTTGAACCTAGAGCAGGGCAAAACTTAAGTAGGCAAGGAAAATTAAACCGAATGCTGGGAGAATGAAAGGTAGAGTCAGAAGGAAGCCATGTAGCCCTACCGGAGACACGTCGGATCTTTATCTAGTAAACCACAGCCTTGTGGCAATACACAGATTAATGGAGGTGGATTAAATTAAGATGTAAGATTTAGACAATAAGAAGCTAGAGCTAATGGGATAAACAGTGTTTTAAATAATATAGTTTCTGTGTAATTATTTCAGGATTGAGCAGCTGGGAAACAAATAGCCTTCCTTACAACAAATTAGTGCCCAGCATGGGGCCTGAACCCACGACCCTGAGATTAAGAGTCTCATGCTCTACTAAGCAGTCATGAATGAAACAAGCAACTCCTACTACAAATGGTGCCAATGTGACGAACTAAAATCAATATATACCTGAGAAAACTTAAAAAAGGAATCCTAGACACAAAGGAACAGAGTTAAGCATGGTTTGGTAGTGGCATTTTCTTTGGTGGGCTCTGTTTGCTGGAAACAAGCAGAGGCATGTGTCCTTTAAGAGAGGTCTTACTGATTCAGCCATAACAGAAAGAAAGCCATGGTTGTAAAATGCCAGCTTTCTGGGCCATGCTGCCAGGGCTAATTCTGGCTCTTTCAGAAGACCGAGCATTTTGAATGGGTTTTGTGAGCAATGTGCTACTGCTTGCTTGGTGACAAGGACCAGCTGTGTGCCTAAAGATGGGACTTTGTGTATGGCTCTCGGAGGCAGCAAGCAGCTCTACCATGTTGGACTGTGCAGAACAAGCAGAAACTACCATATATACCCTAGCAATGTGGCAGCTTAGATTCTTAAAAAGCACTTAGCATTTTAAAAACTGCTTCTGTTCAGAAAATAATTATAGATATGCAATAAAGACAAATCTAAAAAAAGATCTCCAAATGGGTCACAGTGTTGGATAAATGTACATAGGCCTGGGAGAAAGAAGAAAAAAGTATAGAGAGTTATAAAATGAAATAAATTGTTTTAAAAAAATAAAATAAAGCAAAGTCTTTAAAGAGACAGAGTACAGACAGTCAGATTAAAAGGAGTAAATAAAAAAGCCACTTAAAGATGGAAATTCACAGAGAGTCTGGATTATATATATTATTGTGTTTTCTTTGAATTTTTTAACTGTGAAGGAGCTAAGTACAGAGAGGCATTTCATTGTACAGGCTGCTAAACTAAACCAAAGTAAAGGTATCTTGACTTCAGAATTTGAGTCTAAGGATATGTTGCTTTGGAAACGAGGTTCTTCTTTTGTTTCCACAAAAGATGAAAACCTGTGGATTAATTCCAGACTAATATTGTTTGATGGACCAACATCCCCTGAAAGGTTGCCTTGAACACCCTCAAAAAATTACTTTGCCCGATAAATAGCAGGAAGAAGTTTGGACAGAACTATGCTCATATTTCCAAATGTTGTCTATAAATGTATTTTTACACTTAAAGGGGGATATGCTATAGAGATTTGCATTGGTATGGATCTTGTTTATTGATAGAAATTTAAGGTCAATTTTGTTATACTGTGTAAATACATTTCTGATCTTGATTAAGGTATTGCGCTTTTCCAGCTCATCTAAAAATGTAATGTATGATTAAGAAATATAGGTAAATAGTAATCTATAATAGTCAAATTTGTAGTTACATTAGTTAGATTTTATATATGTATTTCAGATGATAGGCATTCTTCAAATCTTTCAGAGTCCTTCAGAATATGGCATCTAAATGTTTTTAAAAATTAAGACTTTTCATGACTATGAGACACATCTGTTCCTGGCAGCACCATTTACTTCAAGAGGAATATGGGCATCAAAGAGGCTCCTTATAGAGTTGGTTAGTCATTTGGGCAAGAAACTTCTCTTGCCTGAACTTCTTGATGAACTAGAGATGTAGGACACACAGAGAAATGACTGCTGAACTTGCCTAAAGTTGAGATGGTCTTTTGGGGTTTCTGCTTCACAACATTCAGCAGGATACAGAAAATAGTGACTGACAAACTACCAATATAGGTGGAACTGTCTTTGAAATTTCCTGCTTCATGAAAAAGTCTGCCAGATACTATGAACCTGTAGGCTGAAGAAGGATGCCCCAACAGTGCAGAAGAACTTTGGGTGACTATCCAGGAAGCAAAATGTCTCTGTCAATTCTAGAGTTTTGAAACTTGCTTACAATGAACTTTTTGTTTACTTAGGTAATAGGATATCCTTCTGGAGTCTTTGATGGAGTTGAAGCATTTATAGTTATAGTTTTCATTAGTTATAATAAAATATAAAATAGATATTAATATTGTAACTGTAATTCTTGCTTGACAACTGTTTTGTTATACATAATTTTACCATGCTAAAGTTAAAACCTTCCTTTTTATTTAAAAAGAAAAGGGGAGGTGATGTGGGATTTCCCACTGTATGTTCTAATTACCATAAATGAATAAAGAAACTGCTTTGAACATATAGCAGGACAGAACTTAAGTAGGCAGGGAAAACTAAACTGAATGCTGAGAGAAAGAAAGGCAGAGTCAGAAAAAAGCCATGTAGCCCTGCTAGAGATAAACACCAGAATTTATCTGGTAAGCCACAGCCTTATGGCGATACACAGATTAATAGAGATGGGTTAAATTAACATATAAGTTAGCCAATAAGATGCTAGAGTTGATGGGCCAGGCAGTGTTTTAAATAATATAGTTTCTGTGTGATTATTTTGGGATTGAGCAGCCAGGAAACAAATGGCCTTCCTTACAACATTTCTTTTAGTAAACAGTGTTCCTGAAGTGGACCTAGAGGTCATTAGCTTCAGTTGTCACAATACAATCTTCCATGTTTTAATTAGTTGCAGGGACTTTGAAATACTTTCAGGCAGTGACGTGAAGTCAACCAAACAATGGCTAGTAAGAAATTAATTAATGATGGGTCAAACACTGAATCCGTTGATGCAAGAATCAATAGAACACAACTTCAAATCTTATTTTCTGAAGTGTAAAATGATCTGTTTATTTCCTGGTAACTAAAATGAGCATTCTCACTTGTTATTCTTCCTGTCAAAGATCTCTCTGATAATTTTTTTAAAAATAATATGTACCTAAGTCTTTAATTTTATTTCAATTTTGCTTCATTTACTTTTGTTTTCGGTTTTTAATACATGCAGAAAAAAAGAACTGCAATAAATATAGTTACATTATATCCCAGGAATACTTGAAGTAACCTCCATTACCTTCCAATCAAACACAGAATACCGGAGATGGTAGGAGAGTTATACCAGGTGAGTAACATGTATATGCTCATAAATCATGAAGTATTTGGGATATATGAAACAATACTAGAGATGGAGGAAATCCAAAGTCCAAATAAGTAAAGCAATATTAAATCGGGTTTTTGGAGGTCATCAATGAGTAAACAAGGATGGACACTGAAACACATGCTGAATCACACAGAATCACATAGAACAAAATGGCTTTTATCATTGTATATTGTCTTGGGTCAAGGTCTTCCAAAAAAAATTGACCTTCAAAAACTTTTCACATTCTGGCTCTAAGACCAGGATCAACAGGCAACATTAAGGTTCAGAAGACAGACTATCCTAAAGTGATGTACTGTGTACTATGTATTTAACTCAGATCTAAGAGAAAAAGAACATGTGGGACTCTAGGCAGAAAGGTGTGGGGCTTCAGACACCGATGTTAGTAAAAGCCCCAGAAAGAGTTATACAATTCTGAGAGCAATGTCCAGAAAAGCTTCTTTGAGGGCCTTCTCTAGGATTCTTCCAATTACTAAAAAGAAAATCAATGAGAAATTCAGGAAAGGAGAAAAACATGGTATGGTAGGCTGAATGTCTCCTCAAATGTGCTCACTTCTAATTCCCAGAGCTTGTAAATATGTTACTGTCCAAGGAAAGAGTTGATTTGCACATGTAATTGTAAATGGAGATTGCTCTTTCATTCCTGGCTGCCCAGACCCAAACAATCACACAGAAACTACACTAATTAGAACATTGATCAATGTTTCGGGGGTGTTCTTTTCTAGTTCTTACATCTTAAATTAACCCATTTCTTTTAATCTATGTGTCACCACGAGGCTGTAGTCTCCTGGTAAGGTTCCAGTGTCTATCTCCTCTGGCAGCTACATGGTGTCTCTCTCTGTCTCTGCCTACTATATCTTTGTTCTAATTTCCCACCTGGATTTACTCTGTTAAGTCATTGGTCCAAACGGATTTTTCATCAACCAATAAAAGCAACACATATATAGAAGGACATCCCACATGATGTAATAAAAGAAATAATGGTGAGATAGGGGATTATTCTGATGTGTCCAATGTCATCACAATGGTCCTTTAAGAGGGAGAAAGACTTGTGGGTCAGAAGAGAAGAGAAAGATATGTGACCATGCTTGACAGATGATGCTGAATGTGAATGAAGAAATACACAAGGCAAGGGGTTACAGGTGGCCTCTAGGAATCAAGAGAGCAAGGACACCACTTATCATCTACAGACTCCAGAAGAGATATCATTTTGCTAGTATCTTGAGTTTAGTTCAGGCAGTCCCACATAAAATTTCTCACCACCAGAACTATGAAGTGATAAACTGTATGTTTTAAACCCACTCTGTTTAATCAGCAGTGGAAAATTAATACAACTGAGAATTATACTATTATAGGTTTCAAGGTAGTTATCAGTTACAAAGAAAATATATAGAAAATTTTCCAATGACAAACAAAAGCTACAAATCCAGTGGATGATAACCTCCTCCCCTTATTCTGCCAACAGTTTAAACTGATAAAACAACAAGGTCATATGCTGAACAAGAAATCTGATATATGGGGAAAACATGGAAAAGGACAACTTCATCGTCCCATTAATTGAGATATTTCATCATACTCATTCTTCATTCACCAAACACTTGGTGAGCCATGCTGTTAGATGCTCAGAGGGCAGTCAGTGTAGAAATGTACAATTAGTCTTAGTACCATGAATAAGAGACTGCATATTCAGTCTTATGCAGGACATCTCCATAACTCACCCCCCAATAAACATTGTGGAAGAATCTAAGAACTGATAGATGAGGAAGAATGTTAAATGCTGTTTTCAGAATATGACAAGGCTATTGTACTTAGAAACTCATACCAGCTGTGGTTGTTTTCACAGAATAGAGCCAGATAAAATTTCTGTATCTGTACAAAATAGAGCCAGACAAGATTCCTGCATAGATTGGGGAGGTGTTCTCCAGGGCCTACCTCTAACTGTGGAGCTATTTGTCATTGAGAGCTACTGGAGGATAGAAAATTATTCTTTTTTGAAGGTGTTCCCTCTGGTATGTTTCCCATGCTCCAGCGGATGGCCCTACATCCGTGCACATATGGTCAGCACTAATTGGACTCACTGGGTTTTAAAAAAGAAAAATAAGAAGACATGACGTTGGAAAGGTAACATGTTGGAAAAAGTGTATGGGGAGAGTTGGAGGGAAATAGGGAGTGGATCAGATGGTATTTCGTTGTATATATGAATGAAAATCGCAGGAATAAAGAAAACATAGTAGAAATAGTGTTTCCTAGACTGAATACTGGTTCCAGTAATTAATTCCATAAAATTAGTAAGAGCTATAAGATCATAAGGACAAATACAAAACAAGGGCACCCAGAAATCTTAACCTTTTATCCTCTGGGAGTCCTGCGATCATACAAGGACTCACTGTGCTTAGAGACACAGAGAACAATACATCTCTGTCTGAAGCCTTAGAAAAATGTTAAGGGAACCTGGATCCTTAGGAAGCAGACTGAATGATAACATCTGTCAATCTTGTAAAGACTGATTCTAAAAATGGGTGAAGAATTATCTAGAGAATACTTAACCTCCATTTATAGACTAAGTAGGAGTCTATATAAAAGAGTGAAAAGAAACCAGAGCAAAATTTCCCCAAACAGTTCTAAAGGAAATGAAGAAAAGAACAAAGAAAGGGGGGGTTGTTTGTTTGTTTGTTTGTTGTTTGCCTGTTGGATTTGTTTCTGTTAAAACTAGGTAATCAATAAATTAGACCATCCAGCTCTTGAGGTCTCTGTCACGATTCTTAATCTCCATTACTGTAGTATGAAACTAATTATAGATGAATGCAGTCTGGTGGGTATATCTGTATACAATAAAACTTTATTTACAAAACCAAACAAACCTGTCATTTAACTACCTTGGTAAGGAACTAAAAACCCAAGATCAGCTTAACTGTGTAACATCTATGGTTCCATATTGCCCTCCCATACCAATGATTAAACCTCTGTGTCAAGCAAGTCACTCAGCCTCTGCTAAGCCACAATTTTCTTATCCTTCATAATAGGACTAGTCAGGCTGTCTTAGAATCCAAGTTGTCATACCCAGCCCATTACAGGAGGCCCTATTTCCATTGCCATTCTTGCTTTCCACAATTGCTTATTCTCTGTCTGTAATCAATTACTCTGCTCTTCCCGAAGCCCCCTCCCTACCATTGCCACTATGGCTTGAACTTCTCTGGAACTAACATAGAAACTCATATGCCAGCATCTCCATTCTTCCCCACTCTAGGAACTATTCAAACTGTTCCACCTTCTTTTGGTTTCACACCAGTCTGTTTGCTTGCCTTTATAGTTAACATGAAAAGCTTTGAGAAACCAAAGTCATTGTATAACAGCTAGAGGAACACAGCAGAATATAAGCAGCTTTCCAAGAGTTCTGTTCTGATTCTAAAATGAGTCTGAGGCTAGAGACTGGAAGAGAGCATTAGCAAAAATAGTGTGTGAGGATAAAAGGACGGTAAGCAAGCAAGTATATCCAGGAGCTGGAGAGGAAAGCACCAGCTGCAGAAACACACCCTGGGACTGGAGGTCTGGGGGATTTCTGACAGTGAGAACATCACAGGAGTACATTGTTTCTGTCTTCAACATGCCTTGCGGTTTCTCTGTGCAAACTCCAGCATCACCAGTCAATAGCCAGGACATGAAAGGACAGAGAAGGTGAAACTGCCCTTCCAGGTTACTAGTTATCTTGACACAGAAGAGAACAGTGGGATTTCTTTCCTAGTTACACATATGAAATTCTATTCTGTCTCTTGTCTTCTTTTTACTCAAGGAAAAATCCAAGACTGTGTATTGTTACCCAAAGAATAACTTTGAATTCAAATAATCAATTAGTCACCTTTTCCACTGTCTATCAAAAGTCTCTCCACTTCTGAGAACTTTGAGCCACCACACTTGCCTCCTGTTCCAACATCATGGAACATACAAAGCAAAGTGTTAAAGCTGATTCACACTTAGATTGGGAAAATGGGAGCTTTATCTCTGGGGCATTTAGAACTGTGACTTGACTCTTGCATTTTAACTCAAATACAAAGTGGGTACCTGCAGGTAGAATTCTCAAAGGAAGAGTTGTTTAGACAAAGTCAAGCAACAGAGATGCCTACCTGACTTTGCTACTTATATACGCAATAGTTCACTGCCGATAATTCTGTTTTCCAATTTTCATAGTGATATGCTGTTTGAAACATGATCTATTTCATAAATGTATGATGGCTTCTACTTTACTGGATATTAGCAGGGACACTAAGACCCAATGTCATAAATTTCTTTGTAAAATTTTGGGGCTGTGGGGATGGAAAAAGTGACTCAGGGCAAACAGAAAGGTAACCAAATTAATGCACGATTTAGAAGTGCCTAATGGGACCAGAGTTGTGAGCTACAAACCTAATGAGTCTGCCTCTTTATATAAGCTAGAAAACATACAGGATGCAGAGAATGTTTTTATAGAACCTGTGTAATCACAAAACAACAGCAAATGCCCTGATGCATCATGAAGCTCATTCCTGCACAAGAGAGAATAAGTAATTTAAAGTTAATATCTTGAAGCTACCATGGTCAACAAAAACAATATTCAGAGGTACAGATCAGTGGGAGGAAAAAAAGAAAGTTGGCTGTACATTCCCTGATACCCTTTATGTAACATTTAAAATACTCAACTATAGTTTAGTATTCATAAGAGTCTATGTAAAAAGATACCAATGATATTTCTGCTTATGTAGGAAATACAGGGAGCTAGCATGTGAGAACAACATTGAAATTATTCAAGATCTAATTATTTCAATATAGAAATGCAGAGAAAAATTAGGGAGGGGAGCTTTCCTTAGTGATGAAGTGTGGTATGTAACTGTAAGCTGAAATAAATGTTTTTCTCTCCAAGCAGCTTTTGGTAATAGTTTAACACAGCGATACTGACCCTGACTAAGACACAGGTTATTTGAGGTTGCTATTAAATTGTTTATAAGTTCAGATACTGACTTTCAGATACAATCTTTGCAAATATTTTTCTCTCACTCCATTAGTTAGCTTTGCATTTTGTTGACCATTTCCTTTGCTGTGCAAAAGCTTTGACATTTCATTTATCTTACTTGCTAATTTTTGTCTTCGGTTGCCTGTGTTTGGTGTTAGAACCAAAAATTAAATAAATATTGCCAACACCACAGCAAAAAAGGTTTTCCTGTTTTTCAAGAGTCTTCTGCTTTCTTTATGTCTTGCTTGCATTTGACTCTTTAATATATTCTGAATTATTTTTGTGTCTAGTATAAAATAAGTGTTCAGCTTCATTCTGTTGCAAGAAAGTTTGTTGTTTTCCTATTAGGATTTAACATTATACATTCTTGACATCGTTATCAAACTTTTGCTTGCTGGATATATGGGTTTCTACCTGGGCTCTCCATTGTTTTACACTATCCACGTTCCTATTTATTTTCATATTCTTTGTAACACAGTTTGTTGAAGTTTGGCTTTGCTTCTCTTTCTCAATTTATCATTTTTTTCTGTGAAAAAATGACTTAGTTAATTTTCTATTGCTGTGATAAGACAACATGGTCATGACAACTTATCAAAGAGTTTGGTGATTACAGTTATAGACGGTGGAGTTCATGATCATGTATAATAGCAGTCAGAGGAGAGGGTGCCTGAACTGGCCTTTTCCCATAGCCACACTGATTAATATCTTGCCTATCACCATAGAACCTTCATCTGGCGACGGATGGAGATAGAGACAGAGACCCACATTGGAGCACTGGACTAAGCTCCCAAGGTCCAGATGAAGAGCAGAAGGAGGGAGAACATGAGCGAGGAAGTCAAGACAGCGAGGGTGCATCCACCCACGGAGACGGTGGGATTGATTTAATGGGAGCTCACCAAGGCCAGCTGGACTGGACTGAACCAGCATGTGATCAAACCGGACTCTCTGGATGTGGCTGACAATGAGGGCTGATTGAGAAGCTAATGATAATGGCACTGGGTTTTGATTCTACTGTATGTACTGGCTTTGTGGGAGCCTAGTCTGTTTGAATGCACACCTTCCTAGACCTGGATGGAGGGAAGAGGGCCTTGGACTTCCCACAGGGCAGGGCACCCTGACTTCTCTTAGGACTGGAGAGGGAAGGGGAGGGGGAGTGGGGAGAGTGGAAGGGAAATGGGAAGAGGTGGAAATTTTTAATAAATAAATAAATAATAGCAGTCAGACATGCATGGTGCTGTAACATTGCTAAGAGCTCACATATGATCAACAAGAAGGAGTCAGAAGCCGGGCGATGGTGGCACACGCCTTTAATCCCAGCACTCGGGAGGCAGAGGCAGGCGGATCTCTGTGAGTTCGAGACCAGCCTGGTCTACAGAGCTAGTTCCAGGACAGGCTCCAAAGCCACAAAGAAACCCTGTCTCGAAAAACAAAAACAAAACAAAACAAAACAAACAACAAAAAAAAAAGTAGTCAGAGAACAGCAAGAACTTA
This sequence comes from Chionomys nivalis, assembly GCF_950005125.1. Taxonomy (NCBI): domain Eukaryota; kingdom Metazoa; phylum Chordata; class Mammalia; order Rodentia; family Cricetidae; genus Chionomys; species Chionomys nivalis. Next base: position 31,828,576 of record NC_080111.1, on the reverse strand, counting down.
ATGGGAATAGTGTGGGCTTTTTAAACCTCAAAGCCCAACCCAAGTGTCACACCTCCTCTAACACACTTTCTTATCCTTTCCAAATAATTCCACCGACTGGGAACAAAGTACTCAAACATAGGAGCCCATAGTAGCCATTCTCATTCAGAACACCACAATCACATTGGGATTTTGACACCAATTATATACAGTTTGTTCTTTGGCTAGTATAGCAAATTTTTGTTTACTTCCAAACATCTTGCTATAGTTTCAATGTCACTATCAAAATAAAAATTCATGCTGAAACTTAATTACCCTGTCATAGTACTGAGAGTTGGAACTTTAGGACATGGCTAGTTCACAAGGTCAGTGGCTGAATTGTATTAAAACCACTGTAGTAGGGGTAGGTTAAAGTTCTCAGTTGCAGGAATGACTCTTTGATGAAAACCAAATTCTGCTTTTTCAACTTGTTCTAGCACTCATATTTTTGTTCTAGTCTGGACTCTCTTACTAGTGATGCTTTCCATTACATTATGACAAAGCAAAAAGGTGCCAACCCCAAACTCGAGACTGAAAATAACTTATCTTCTTTACAATTGTCTCTCTTTGTTGTGTATGCTAGATTGCTGAACCAGTACAATATGGACTAGGCTGTTTCTAGACTGTTGCGGCATGCCTGTTGTGGCTTTATGGCCACATCACCTTGGGTTCCTTGTATAAATGTCAACTAAGTCTGTTTCAATTCAGAAGCAAATAGCTGCCCCATAAAGATAAGTGACAACTATGTCCCAAGCACAACAGAGAAGCATCCGCATGTAGGGATCATGGACAAAATTTTTCTTCCTTTGAAGAGGGTGTCAATTGTCTACCTAAGTTCTCCGTCAGGCACAAAGACATTGGCATGGTCCTCTGACCAGAAGAAAGGGCATCTTCATCACCTTCATCTCCCACTGAAATTGAGTTCCCAAATTGTTAGATTTCAATGAGCTTCTACTTTAAGTGACTGAGTAACTCTAAATTGTTCTTACAAATCTAGAATTTGGGGAGGGGGCATCATCTCAGATAAAACAACCTATCTGATCTATGGTCTACCTAACCCCTTTCTTATCATGTCTTTGTGCTCTTAGCTTCTGAAATCTGTTTCTAACACAAAAGTTCTGTTGTACGATAATCTAGGTTTCTTGAATTGTTAATCAATGTTTATAACACTAGATATACTTAGAATATACTTTGAGTGGACCCTCCAACCCTCAGTAGAGGATGCAAGTATCTGATTCTCAAAATGACTTTTATTTTTTCTGTCTATCCAGTATTTCCCAACTTCCTCTCTCCACTACAACTTTTATTATTATTATTATTATTATTATTATTATTATTATTATTATTATTATTATTATTTAAAGAATATATTTTAGAACCAGGTTTTAAAAATTTATTTATTTATTTTACATCCTAACCACAGCCTCCTCTCCCTCCTATTCCACTCCCTCCACTCACCTCCCCTTTACCATCCTTCCCAACCTTCCCCCTTCTCCATACTTTCTCAGAAAGGGGCAGGCCTACTCTGAGCATCAGCAAAGCATGGTCTATCAAGGTGCCATAGGACAAAGAACTTTTCCCTGTATTCAGGCTGGGCAAGGCATGAGTCTACAAGGATGGCCCCAGCTAAGACTCCTGACAGCAGTGGATGTATAGCCTGAACTGGCCATGCCCTGTGATCACATTGGTGACTACTGTGGTTGTCACCAGAGAACCTTCAGTTAGTGACTGATGGAGGTAGATTCATAGACCCATGGCCAAACATTGGTCTGACCCCCGGAAGTCCTGCTGAGGAGAGGGAGGAGGGATTGTAAAAGCTGGTTCTTAATCTCCAGGTTTTATCATCTGTCCCTTTTTGTTTTGGTGTGTTGTCTGTAGCTGATCATTAATGAACCTGTCATATTGTTTTCATGGTATGCTATTTTGACACACGCCTCTTTTTATTGTACAATTTTCTAGAATTTTCAAAGTATTTGTTGGTTTTATTGTTTTTCACAAAAAGTATAAGGCTTTTAAATTTTTTATTTTTTTCTTATGCTGTACTGAATGTTATGTAAATAATTTCAGTTGGCTTTTTTAAGATGTGTGAAATAATTCTTGTGAACTCTTTGCTAACTAGGGTACTGGCAAACTGTAAGAAACTAAAAAATGAAGTACATGATATAGAAATGGCAATATTAATAATCAAACTTTAATAACACTGTTTTCCCTGCCTCTGCTCATTCATGCTCATTCAGATTTGTTCTCAGAATTGTCCCTAAATACAAATTTCAGAGTTCCCAGCAGTGCAATGTGAGGTCATCAGCTTTGGAAGGTTCATGGAAGGGTTTGTTTATCATCAGTATTCATGGTCATACTATGGCTCTTCCTCAGAAATGACCTCTCTTTCCCTTTATGGCCTCAATAACTCAGAGCAGTGACATAGCATTACAGGTGTCCTTTTGAATTTAGGAACTAAAAGACGGCTTCGGTTTACTATTAAAAGGAAAATATCCTATAAAGGAATACGTATAAAAAACAAACAAACTCCCCAGATTCTGGAAAGTGAAATAAATAAAGACTATTTTATGTTTTATTAATTTACTTTATATTGCATAGAATTAGACAAGTTCAAGTTATAAGCATAACTCCGAATAGGTATTGAAAAAGATTTTGTCAAATACGTCGTTTTTCCAAAGAAAAGATGTTTTTCATGGCTATAGCAAAGAGTCCTAGACAACCGAGAGAGGCTCACCAAGGACTTCCTGACACTCTCCATGCATGAGACTTTCCCATCAACACTAAAGCCTTCATCCGGTCATATTAAAGTCCTATGTTTAATCAGAAGTGTCTGTTTCAGGTTATTTCACGTATATATAAATGCATGCATCTGTAATATGCCTTTTCTGTCCTGTCAGCCAGCTCCCAAATAATGTGTAATTATGAAAGCTCAGCCTACAGCTTAGGCATGTTTCTAACTAGTTCTTATAACTTAAATTAACCCATTTTTATTCATCTACATCTACAACATGGCTGTTGTAACGTGGCTGTTACTTCTCATTCTGCACATCCTGCTTCCTGCACATCTGGCTGGCGACTCCACCTCTATTCTCCCCAGAGTTCTCTCTCTGTCCAGAAGTCTTACCTAACCCTCCTGTCTAGCTATTGGCTGTTCAGCTGTCTATTACTGCAATCACAGCAACACATCTTTACACAGTGTACAAATATCCCACAATGTATATCTATGCAAAGACAATTGCTGAAAAAAGAGGCCATCAATTTGAAGGAGAGTGAGGAGGGGAGCATGGGAGGACTTGGAGCGAGAAAGGGTAAGGGTGAGATCTGTAATTAAAACACAATCTTAAAAATAAAATTAAAAACAGAATGTCTGCTTCATTTGGTAAAATTTTAGTGTGATAAAGTAACACCTCGTACCTTGAAAATGACAAAAGCAGATATTTCATGGGCACTTTCCCCTCATAAACACAGATGTCAGGTTCTAGCTCTGATAGCCCTAATGCATATTTTATTTGCCTTAATGTTGGATTTATTTAATTGTCAATTCTATGGATTTCCCATTTCTAACTAAATTTTTACTCATTTTCAGACATGAATATTTAACTCTAATTTCAAAGTAAAATTACATCAAACCAACCATAGACATATGCATAAAGATAAATAAATTTTAAAGAGGGCTTGAATTAGCCCTCCCTGTCCTTTAGCCAATAGAACTTCCATGTTCCTAAATGAGGTCCTCATAAATCACTGATGGCAACATCAGTTGCTTTAATTAACTTTGCTTTTTGATGCACTGGTTAAAGCATTTACTTTTTTTTTTTTTACTGTCGATGATGAGTGAGAAGTTGGATACTTCCAGACTGCAGTGACTGGGACTATAAGCTTACAACATAAGTTAGCAAGATCTCAAGGCGGCTGATAGCAAACAGCCCTCACTACCCCACCCATTTGTAGCGATGTGCATGAAATGAAAACTTCAGCAGGAAGGGTTCTGTTTGGGGACTCTTCTTCTCTCACTATTACAAATTCTCCTCTCACTGGACACATGAAAGTTTAGGGGTTTAATCATAAGGATGCAGGACTTAGTAATGTTTGATAAAGGGAATATATTGCTAGAACAGGAGTAAATCTAATAGCCCCAACGTTGTCCATACTTCAGTGTGGATAGCCCCAAAACATAGAATTATAGAATTTTTTCTGGAAAAAGTGACTTTCCATAGACCACAGACAGACACACACACACGCATGTACATGTGCACAAACACACACACAACTTATGGTACAGTTTTTATGAGCTTCTGAAATCATATAAACATATATAAACCAGACACTCATTAAGGCCTGTCAAACAAAAGAAACTTCTAGCCATATTCGACACCTTTTCCTAAGTGGGCAACCACTTATATTTGAGCTCCTCAAAATCATATAAAAAGTCATTTGATAATATAGATATAGAAGAACCCATTTAAAATATTATATAACACATTATCAGAAATATAAAATATTTTAAACATAAAATAAACTATCAAAACAAAGATAATCAGAAAAAGAATCTTAGAAATTAGTGTTTCAAACATTCAAAGATTAAGTATTTGAAGCATAAAGTTTAGATACAAAATTGGCAATACATATAAAATCAGAGGACTAATCCAGATCGTATAGTATCTGTCTACATAAAGTTCCAATAACAAAACAAAAGGAAAGATGTCTTTCAAATACAGTAAAACTCATTAAAACTGGAAATTGTTTTCTGGATAAAAAAAAATCATAAGAATATCCATAAATTGGATGTAAAGACCCCCGAGTCATATTTTTATTTTATCACACTATGAACAAACTATACAAAAGAGATTCTATTTTTGAAAATGAATAGTGTTCTTGGGGCTAGAGAAATAGTTGAGTCATTAAGAGAACATGCTGCTGTACAAAGAACCTAAGTTCAATTCCCAGTACCCATATCAGGTGGCTTAGGAACACCTATAATTCCAGCTCTGGACGCCTGCACACACATGACGTGTTTTCTCTCTCTCTCTCTCTCCGTGTGTATGTGTGTGTGTGTGTGTCTTTGTGTCTGACTGTCTGTCTGTCTCTGTCTCTGTCTCTCTCTGTCTCTCTCTCTCTCACACACACACACATAAAAACAATTTTTTTTGAAAAATTTCAAAAAGGTGTTATTTAAAAGAATCAGAATATGATTTTGGACTCAATGCAATGTCAGGTGAAGCACAATAAAGCAATATTTGGAAATTATCAAGAAAATGTTTCCAAAACAAAACTTCAACATTAACATTAGCCAAGATACATTAAATTACTCTTTATTGATGAGCTTCCTGCAAATCTCAAAGGCCAAATAAGAAAGCTCTCCGGAGCAATGCCTTGTGAACAATGACTGAAGAATGAGCAAGCCCTCATCATCTCAGTGGTGTCCAACTGCACTAAAGAAAATGAAGAGATTACAATGATTTAAATGTTTAGAACTAAAAGTTCAACACATATAGGCTCCGCTCATAGCTGATTATCCATGATTATTTCAAGGGAGGTGAGATTTCCTACCCACCTTGGATAAGAGAGTTAGGTGGGGGTGGGAGGGAGGACTGCCAGAATCTCCAACACTGTCATTTGAGAGGCAAGATGTTTTCAGATATGTATAACCACCAAAAGACATAGCTCTAGGAGCCATTTCTGAGAAAATGTCTGAAGGGCTTGCTCCACTAAATTAAGGTGTTAATTAAGAATGAGAAGGCATCGAGGAAAGAAAGGAAGCAATCATTTCTTTAAACAGGGTGATATTCTGGAATAGACGCAACATATCATGACATTTTCTTTTTCTTCCTACACCAACTGTATTTGATCCCAGTACCTTATACACAATAATTGTTGCACTTATTTTCATGAGAGAGACAAGCCTACAATTTCTCATCTGGTGACATCTTTGACACTTTTTACTAATAAGTTTATAACTAACTCATAAAACAAAATTCTTCTACATAAATTAGCAAATATGAATAATCTTGGATAATTTGATGAAAATATGCTTAATACTCATTTATTTTATAGGTATTTTATATGTTGCTATGATACATGAAATAATTGTTTTTTTAAATAAATGTATTCATAGGTCTTACTTGGTATTTATAAATTTCTAATCACAGCTTTAAAGACTATGTGTTTTGGTTTATCTGATCCATCTCCATTAGTTGAATATTTTTTTCGGATTTGAACATTGTTTTCTTTTATTTTGGGCATATTTGGGAACACAATGTGCAACCTGTTGGTATTGGGGCACTTGGAGGTATGTTTCTTTTAATTTCACCTTCGTATCACTAATCAAATGTTGTCAGAGAATATATGTGAATTGTCCTTTTCAAAATGTCTTGCAGCTTGATATTGATGCTTGACCAGTGCATCAAAGCCTGGTTAAGCATTCCATTTCCAGTCAGAAAGGACTTTAGGCTCAGGTAAAACTCAGACTAGCATGACAGATGCTTCACCCAGTTTCCAGGGGAATAAAGCTAGAAAATTAATCAAGATGATGTTCTCCTGCAAAAGAGGGTGGGCTTACTGGCTTCTTTTCTCACCATAAACAACACGGCATGAAGATGTTCACTCTATTCTCCCTTCTCTGTTTTTGTTGATTTTCTTAACTATCCATTTCAATTCTCATTCATTCATATTCTCCCTTCCTCTCTCCATTCTAGCTTTCTCCCCCTCCTCTTCCCCTCCCTCCCTCCAGTTTCAATGCATTTTTTAAACTTACAGAAAGAGATACGAGGGCTTCTCACAACCTGGTGACCACGAAATTCACCAATCACTTCTTGGTTTCACTCTGTCCTCTTAAAACTTGTACTCTCTGTGTATTACAAGGCTGTCTGCCGGCCAGTGGCTTTTCTGTGGTTCAGTTCCTCTGGTTCCTCACTTGAGGTTCTATCTCCTCTTTGTGAGGTCTGAATCATTTGTTACCATAGATACCAGTGAAAATTTGAAAATTCTACTTGGATTTTTTTTTTTTGCTAGTTGACTTCCTGAAACCTCTGAGCAGAGCACACTGGCTGGAGTGGCAAGCAGTTCACTGGAAGGTGTTAAATGTCACTTTCTTTTCCTAGGGGACCTAGCTTTAAGCCTTTTTGCCTTGGGGACCCCAACCCTATCCATACTTCTACTGAGTATTTTAACTTAACATTCAGCCTCATTCTGGGTTCTTTCCCCTAGAGGTTGTTTTATAAACTGGCTAATCACTCACGCAGAAAAGATGGTGCATGAAACTGAGATCCCCCACCAATTTTCTGACCTCCAATGTCTAGAGTCTTCCAAAGCCTTCTGACACTATCATATGAATATTTTTAAGTTATATAGCTGTTAAAGTTTACTGCAGTGGGGACATTGATCAGGTATATAGCTGGATCCAAACATCTTTCTTTTACATTTCCTGGTGTGCTTAAGATTCCTATTTTTCAATCATATATGTGTGTATGCATGTATACATATATGTGTATACACATATATAATTTATTACTTTATATTGTATAAAATTAAGGTTTATACACTTTCTACACAAAAATATATAGTTATTTACCCAGTTAATGTCAAAATACAATCTCGACAAGATTACTTTTTGTTAACATCTTAATTTCATTAGAAATCTATAAATATTTTCTTTCAATCCATATAATATCAGTCACCCATTTTGATTCCTTCTCACTTTATTTTACCTTTTGTGAAATAGGGTCTTGCTGTGTAGCACAGGATAGCCTTGAACTTGTGATCCTTTTGTCTGAGTATCCTAGTATCTAGCAGTAGAATGGCCCTGTGTCTGCTTAAGAGAGACTTCATTTTATTACACATATAAATTCACTAATCTACATGATGTAGGGATGAGCAAGTGGCTATACTAAGAGGCCATATTACTTAGTCTATTATACTAACTCAAACCTCAATAGTGACAGTCATCTCAGGATGACTTTTACTTCCATTTCATTTTACATTTACTCCTTGATGTCTCCTCTTCCTCTGTTCTAGACTTCTTATTCTCTCTACTGGCTTCACACATTCCCTGGCATTTTCAATACCAACTCTTTGATATCATCCCTCTGTTAAGTAATAAAATAGGTTCCAAAAGGAAAAATCATCACAACCAGCTCTAGGGCAAATATTAAACATTTTGTTTTACTTCTTTCTAAGGCTATCAATCTTCAGATTAAAGTCTATCAGAATAACCTTTCTTAGGTTTCAAGAATTGTACTTTCATCTGACAATATAAGCAGGAAAAATAAAACAATCAAAATTTCAATAGTTTTTATTACTATTCTTACTACTGTAGGAAAAAGAATTTTCCCTCAGCCATAAACATTAAAATTCATGTTTCTAAAACCAATAGTCAAGGGGTCCCCAGCATCAGGAAGTATTGATATGAGCTATAAAAATCTCAGATAACTACTTCCTGAACATGCTGGACAGAAGGATAATGCTTTTCCCATTTGTTAGTCATATCTCAAATACCCCCAACTAAAAGGCAAATACATCATGAACAGAGGATAAAGTCTTTCTGTCAACAGGTTAGCCTACACGTATCAATTATTGCTCAAAAAGAAGGCCTGATATTTAAAGCTATATGTATACAATATTTTGTTTTTCTAGGTACCTTGAATTACATAATATTCATATTATATACATGTAGACAAATACATGTATAAAAAATGCATATTTACTGTCTTGTTTTAACAGTGTTTTGACGGGACAGTATATGAAATGATTTTAGTTCTTTAAAATACTGCTAAACTAGCCAGATGGTAGTGGTGCATGCCTTTAATCCCAGCACTCAAGCAGCAGAAGTAGGTGGATCTCCGCGAGTTTGAGCACAGCCTGGTCTCCAATAGCTAGTTCCAGGACAGGATCCAAAGCTACAGAGAAATCCTGTCTCAAAAAACAAAACAAAACAAAACTGCTACACTATTCATATTCCTCCTAATTTCTCCTAACTCCTGGCCACCACTGTCTATCAGTTTTTCTTTTCTAGAATGGCATATAGTTGGAATCATATAGTATAGTAATTATTTAGCCTTGTCAAATTGTTTTCTTTCACTTAGTAGTATTCCTTTATGCTCCTTCTTTTTCTACAGCCGACAAGTGTCTCTTTGGTTCTAACTAATATTCTGAATATTCTGGATATATAGTTATTTACCTTCTGGATGGAAACAACTTCTTTGGTCACAAGGCTAGATAGTAATGAATCAAGCTCCAGTAAACATCTGTGAGGAGGTATTCGCATGGATGAAAGGTTTTTATTCATTTGAGCAAACATCAAGGAACATATGATGCATGGTGTGTCTCTGTAAGAAAGAAACTGGCTGTCATCGAAAGCTGTTATATTAGTTTGGCATTTTCTCCAATGAATGAGTATTACCCCAATTTCACATATCCACCTGCCCTTGGTGTGGTCAACTGGCCATTCTAATAGAAGTGTCGTGGTATTGCTTTAAGTTAACAGTCCTCTAATTACATTACATGCTTTTAGTCATCTACAAATCTTCAAAGAACCATTTGGTCATATGTATTCTCTCTATTTCAGCTTAGAACAGTGGCTCTCAACCTGTGGATCGTGACTCCTTTGGAAGGTCAAATGACCTTTCACAGAGGTCACAGAACTGATATCTACATTGCAATTCATAACAGTAGCATAATTACAGTTATGAAGTAGCAACAAAATAATTATATAGTTGGTCACCACAGCATGAGGAATTGTATTTACCTTAGGAAGGTTGAGAACCGCTGACTTAGGAGGTCTCTAGGGATCAATCTCGGTCTCACTACCATTTTCTGATCCTACTGATTAGCTGTTAAAAGCTTTCTTCATTTCTCTTATAGTGATTTCAAATCCAGCCTTAACTTTTAATTAGTTCCTATATTTTCAAGCTAATTTAATGCCTTACCAATTTAGTTTTGTAAGTTGTCCATTTCCTCCCATTATGGCCCTTACATATAGGCATACCCTTAAGAAATTCCTCTTCTGGTAAATTCACATCTGCCTCATATCCAATTCATTTTCTGATGGTTTATCTTTTCAAACTGTACCATTCTTGCCTCTGGCATCCTTTATAATTTTTGGTTGAAAGCTAGACATCTTGTATCTTAAATATATACTGAGGTTAAGTGGACCTTCTGTGTGAGGATTTATTTTAATCCCTCCAGGAGTTGACTGAGTTTGCTGTTTTGTTATGGCCGCAGGCATTAGAGGCTTGGCGATTCTACTGACCTTGTTTTTCTGCCCACTGTTGGCTGTGGGTCTTGCCTTTGTTCTACTCTTCTGAGACTCTTTATCTTGCAGCTTTTTCAGCCATAAAGCACTGCTATTGTACTCAATGCTCATCTGTGTGGGGGTGAGGGAAGCATATTGTAGCCTGACTGGGTCTCAGAGTTTGGGTCTCAAGAGTTTCTGTTCTTTCTTCACAAAGACAGCTCTTCACTAATAAAGCACAGCCCAAGTCTCTGTCTAGATATTCCAAATTTATTTTTCTTTTTATTTCCTGCCTCTTGGGGACTATTTTTTTTTTTTTGTCTTTTTGTGCTTTGTTTTACTTCATCTCATTTGGGGAGACAGCTTCAGTTGGAATAAGGTTTCATTATTGCCTTCCGCTGAAGCCAGTTTCCCAACAAAAGGGCTCGGTGACAGAAAAAACCCAGGGGAAGGTACACAGTGCCTACTTTTTCTTCTGTTATGACAGAACCATGGGAATCTTTGATGGATCCCCAGTCCAAGTCTGGTGGGATCCCTGAAGAAAAAGCTTATGAGTTCTGCCTATGCTTGTCCTGCCACAGCCCTCCGGAGTGACTCAGTGTGACAGTCTGCACACTCTGCCGCCAGCAGCTCAGGGAGCAGTTCCTGCTCCAGCGGCCATCTCCCCTGGGTCCCCTGGACTCACCCTCCCTCCACGCATCCGGGTGATGCTCTACTTTACAACCTTCCTCTCCTGACAGATCCAGTGACTCTTCTGGAAAGACAAGAATGACAACTTCCAAGCTCTTTCACACACTGGGACTGAAAAGAGAATGAGAGAATGAGTTTTCTACTGTTAGACAAGTTTTTGACTTTGATGTTTATTAGGATTTCGGGTTTCTCCGTGTCAGTAAACTGTTCTGACATTCATTTTTAAGGAAACTACAACTTGGAAATATGTTTAACAAAACAGCATAAAAACCTTTGATTTCCAAAAATGATCCAAAAGATTAAGCTGCCTCAACAATCTTAACAGATAAGAGAGAAAAGATGTTGAGTCTGTGTCATGGAGGTTTTGTTTCTGAGTAAATGTGTGGAAGCATGGTGCTCTGGGAAGAAAATCCATCTCGTGGAGCAGTGTGAATTTTATGAGAGACTATCAACTTGACTTTCTCATCATTAATTCAATTTTCTGTAGGAGCGACTTCTAACTGACTGAAACCAGGTGGTTCAGCCTCATTGTGTTTGAGGCACTTCTGCATTTATCCCTCTCCTTTTTCAACTTTGTTTTACATTTTTTGTTTTTTCAAGACTGTCCTGGGGCTGGAAAGACGGCTCAGAGGTTAAGAGCACTGACTGCTCTTTCAGAGGTCCTGAGTTCAATTCCCAGCAACCACATGGTGGCTTACAGCCATCTATAATGAGATCTGGCGCCCACTTCTGGCTTGCAGGCACACATGGAAGGAATGCTATACACATAATATAATAAATAAATAAATATTTTTTTTAAAAAAAGACTGTCCTGGTACTCACTCTGTAGACCAGGCTGACCTCAAACTCAAAGAGATCTGCCTGCCTCTGCCTTTCGAGTGCTGGGATTAAAGGCTGCGCCACCACTGCCCAGCTATGCTCTGTTTTTACAATTTTCCCTTGTTATGAAGGATACCTGTTTCCTAAATTGCTTTTAAAAGTTATTTTTCTTATTTGATATATCATTACATCATTTTTCCCTTCCTTTTCCTCTCTCCGACCCCCCGACCCCATATATCCCTCCTTGCTCTCTTTTAAATTCATGCCCTCTTTCACTGTTAATACATATGCATAGATGTATATACACATATATTCCTAAATATAACCCACTCAGTCTTTATAATGTTACTTATATGTATGTTTTCAGGGCTGAAATTGGATTGGATAACTTAACTACTTCGTGTGTTCTTCCTTGGGGAAGACCATTTCTCTTGCTCTCAGCATTCCTTAGTTGTCTGTAACTCTTAGTGTAAGGATGAGCCCTTGTGGTCTTTCCCAACTCCCACCCCTACTACCCTCACTGCTCCCTTCCCCCCCCCACTCTCCTCTGGTCCCCCCCCCCCGCAGCTTCCCTGAGCCCCCTCCCCTGACTCCCCCTCTGCAGGCTACTCCGCATATCTATTGCCGTTGTCCTTGTTCAGCTCATGTTTAGGAAATGTCACATTGATTTTGTATATCTGTCAGTTTTCCAAGATGTTGTTTCCGTTTCATTTTAAAAATACATTCTCAGCCGGGCGGTGGTGGCGCACGCCTTTAATCCCAGCACTCGGGAGGCAGAGGCAGGCGGATCTCTGTGAGTTCGAGGCCAGCCTGGTTCACAAAGGGAGTTCCAGGACAGGCTCCAAAGCTACAGAGAAACCCTGTCTCGAAAAAAACCAAAAAGAAAAAAAAAAGAAAAAAGAAAAAAAAAAGAAAAAAAAAACATTGTCTAAGCTGCTTTCTCTGCTTTTACTGTATTAACCGCTCATATAGCAGAGGCACTGCCTGAGCATGTTTGCTCTGCTTCTGTCCTCCGGCCAAGTCTAAGCTGCAAGTCATCCTGTGAGGTCTCAGATTGGTAGACAGGCCAGGACCCTAGGCCTGAGAGATGATTGACTCCCTCCTGTTCTTCAGTGGACAAGATGAGCTAGCTGAAGACCCGGCCTGGCACCCAGAGAGCACATAGCTTGCTGCAAGGGCTGAGTGTCTTGCATCGCCTCTTGTCTTACTTTCATAGCTTCAACTGTGGTTCCACTTTTTTCTTTTTCCTTTCTTTTCCCTGTGTTGGGACGAACAGGGCTTTCACAAGCTAAGTAAGCAGGCAACTACTGCATTACATACTTAGCCTTTTAAGAACAATTATATGCCTTTCTTTTCTTTGGTTTCCAGATTCATTAAAAATAAATATTGGATTTTTTTTCTTCCAGGCTAGTCCAATCATCTCTATCAAGTCTCAGGGGACACACAGAATTTGCTCATTTTCTGCAGTAAAGTCATATTTGGACCTTTGTTTGGGACATGCATTTTCACTTGGTAATTTCATTATTCCTTGGGAGATATTATAATGAAAGGCTCAGGAAAGCTTTTTTCCTAAAAAAAAAAAAAAAAAAAAAAAAAAAAAAAAGCTTTTCTGATCACTGAGAGACTGTTTAAAAGAAAAATATAAAACTTTACAGTCATTTGTATATACTTGATCTCACTATCCTCAGTGGTTCGCATGTGGATTGGACCATACGTGGTCTGCCAAGCTTAGTCACCAATGTGGTGCACATAAAGTGTAGTGGGACAGTAAACAAGGGGTTGGTCATAGAAATTTGGGCTCTTGACAGGACCAGTGTTACCCTTCCAGAAGCCTAGATGCTTCTATGAGAGCATGTTGTTATAAGAGTTGAACACTCCATATAACGACCCCTTCTGCATTCCTCTGATAAGTTATGGTGAACCACAAAGCTTCACCGGGGGGATGAGCAAGACATTAAATTTTACTCTCCTGAGCTGTGAGCTGAATAAACCTCCTCTATAAAGCATGCAGTGCCAGATACTTTGTGACAACAGAACCTGGTAGCACAGTAAGTAAGAGAGATAGCAACAAGAAAGAAATTCCTTTCTTTTATAGTCATCCCCAAACTATTTCTAGAACATAAGATCACTTTTTACTGTCTTAAGAATATGTTTTTTAGCTGAAGAGATAGCTCAGAGGTTAAGAGCACTTGCTGCTCTTCTGGAAGACCTAAGTTTGGTTACCACACCCACATCAGGCAGTGCACAACCTCCTGTACCTATAGATCCAGGGGATCTGATGTTCTCTTCTGTCCTCTGTGGGCACCTGCACAGAAGTAGCAGACACACATAACACATAAACACACACACAAATTAAAATAGAAATAAATTTTACAAAGAATCATAGTGTTATACAAGTTTGACTTGTATTTTACTTTTCTATACCTAAAAATGCCTTATTCTTTATTCTTACATCATTTTACTAATGAAAAGTAAATGAGACCAACTAACATTAAAACTGTTACAGCCAATTAGAAGCAAAATCAAAACTTAGACCCAAATTTCTGTGAGTGATTTTTTTTTGTGCAGCAACCTGTTGATATCCAAGTGTGAATAGTAATTATAATTTATTATGTTCTTTTGATCTTAAGTCAGTTTGTAACTGTGTGAGGTACCATGACAGAATGCCTATCTGGAGTTGCTTAAGAAAGGTAATATTTGGTTGGCTGGGGGTTTTAGAGAACTCGGTTCATGTTGGAAGGGAAGTATGGTAGAGCTGCTCTGATGAGGGCAGCGGGAACTTGTGGGAGAATCTGTTCAACTCACAGTAGAGAAGAAAGCAGAGTCAGAGGATGGAACCAGGGACCCAATACAACCTCCAAGGGTCTGCCCTGGCAATCTAATTCTGCCAGCTAGGCCCACTCTCTTAAAGCTTTCACAGCCTTCCGCACAGCCTTCGCTAGAGAAGAAGCATTCCAAACAGCAGTCTGTGGGGCTGTGTCAGAGCTTCATAAAATAAACAGCATTTGTGAATGGCTTGTAGTCAGTTTCCCCTCTTTGTTCCTACACTGTGATTCACACTGAAAAACAGATAGGTTGTCAAAGGTTTCAGATTGCAAAAGATAGTCTGAGGCATGTTCTGGTTGTAAGGGTATTCCTGCTGGTGGTCTCAGATAAGATTCTGCCTTTCTCGCTATGAAGTGCTTATCTTGTAGGTTTCTTGGCTTCTAACATGGGACTCTGAATACTGGACCATATGTTGATGGAGGAGGATCATCTATCTATGTGTTACTTTCATTGGTTAATAAAGAAACTGCCTTGGCCTTATAATAGGACAGAAAATTAGGTAGGTGGAGTAAACAAAACAGAATGCTGGGAAGAACGCAATGAGGCAGATGCTATAGCTCTCCTCTCCAAGATGGATGCAGGTTAAGATCCTTCCCAGTAAGCCACCACCTCGTGGTGCTACACTCATTAATAGAAATGAGTTAATCAAGATGTGAGAGTTAGTCAGTAAGAGGCTAGAGCTAATGGGCCAAGCAGTGTTTAAAAGAATATAGTTTCTATGTAATGATTTTGGGTAAAGCTAGCCGGGGTCCAGGAGCCAGGCGGCAAGAAGCGGCTCGCAGCTCCTTCTACAATATGTAGAAAAATAAGTGCCTACCCAGTATATCTTTCTTGTTTAATTTATTACCCTTCTACTAAATGTGGAAGGGTCTCCCAAAGTATGTTCGCCTGTGATGATGCATATTTCTGTAATCAACCCAAAATCACCCACTAGCACACTGAGCTCCAAGGATGAGTAAAGAGTTCAAGTACCCAATAACAAGTTTGGAAGTGTACTTCCTCCACATCCCACACATTAGGAGCTTGGGTCCTAGGGTGGCACTCTTAGCGGGAGCAGGGCCTTCAGTCAGCAATGTCGAATGGGATATCCTCAGGTCTAAGGGTATCAGTCTGCGGTGCACTTGGGAACTCCAGTCTCATCTTTTTCTCTCTCTGATTCTAACATGCTTGCTGACTTTCTCTACATCAACACTGTAAGTTTTGTTCATCAAGACCTTAGTCAGTTGTGCACATCAAAGGGCATGCTAATCTTTGACTGATGGGTCTATACCTGTGAGCCAACATAAACCTTTTCTTGTCACAAGTTCATTATGTAAGGTATTTCATTGTAGTAACAGAAGTTGTGATGGACTGACAAGTGAGTCAGCATTACCCCATAAACAGGTCCAGGAAGTCTATGAGGAAAGAATATAGGAAGGAAGTCAAGTCTTCATGTTTAGATGATCACTCTGATCTAGAAAACCAAGAAGGATGCTGGAAGAACAATGCCTTTGGCTTGGGTATGGTAAGCCAAAGAAAGATTCTGAAATCAAAGCCTGAGTTGCCATGTGTCTGCTCAAGAAGATGATCGTTCCTGGGAGCTGAAACAAAATTCCTGCTGTTTCACTCATATCTTTGTTCTTCTATATCCAGTATGAGAGGCAGACAACTCAGTTTGAATAAACTCCATTTTCTTATACAAAATCACTAACCTTTTACATCTTTTATACTCACCACTTTTCACCTAAGCAGACAATGAATGACAAAGCTCAAAAACAAAACAAACAAAAAAAAAAACCTTTTATTAGCTTTTAAGTCTTGAGCAGAATTCAGGTGATCTTCACTCTGTTCTATGCTCAAGGTATCACAGGATAAAAGTCAAGGTCTTCATTGTGCTGAGAGTTCACCTGGACTCTCTGGGAAATAATCTACTCCCAGCCTCATTCAACTTATTGAAAGAATTCTGTCTCTTGAGGTTGTATACCAAGGTCCCTAGGTTTTGTTGCCTATTTGTTACAAGCTGTTCACAGCTTTTATGGCCACTCCCTGGTCTTGGCAGGTATATCTCCTCAGAAGTAAGTCAACAGAAACTAGTGAAGTCCTTACTATTCTTCAAAATTTGATGACTTTCCTTCTGTCTTCTTCTCTACTACCAGCTTAAAAAAAACACTCTGCTTTTTGGGGCTCATACAATCAGCCTGAGCTGACCCAGAAAAGCCTCTTCATTAGCAGGTCAACCATGCTATACAACACAAAAGAACAGTTCATGACTTGCACAGTTTCCAGGGATGAGTGCATAGATTACTTCATGTCACAAAAGAATATTCATCTTGTACAATATTATACAACATCAGTACATTTTCACACTGGAATTTAGTTACTTTTGAAGATCTTGTTGATGCAATCAACGAAGGTTAGCCAGAAGTAGGAAATAAGTCAGAAGATACAAAGATGAGATACCGGAATATCCTGGCACCAAAGCAGGTAGACTTTTACACCAGAAAACAATATCAAGACAAGATCACAAGACCAATAGTGCATGACGAATGGGTAATTTGAAAGCAAAAAAAAAAAGTTACCAGAGACCTGTAGAGAAGTATGATTCAATAAGGAGACTAAAAATTTATAAGATTAAAAAATACTGCTGATGGAGGAGTTACTTTCATTTAATAAAGAAACCGCGTTGGCCCATTTATAGGCCAGCCCTTAGGTGGGTGGAGTAAACAGAACAGAATGCTGGGAGAAAGAAGCCGAGTCGGTGAGTCGCCATGATTCTCCCACTCCAGACAGACACAGGTTAAGATCTTTCCTGGTAAGCCAGCTCGTGGTGCTACACAGAATATTAGAAATGGGTTAGATCAATATGTAAGAGCTAGCCAATAAGAGGCTGGAACTAATGGGCCAGGCAGTGTTTAAAAGAATAAAGTTTCTGTGTAATTATTTTGGGCATAAGCCATGTGGGCGGCCGGGTGCCGGGGACGCAGCCCCGCAGCTCCTATTACAACATACTGCAATATTTAATAGAGGGTCTTTCCCACAGGGTGAAAGGCATGCATAAAATCACATAGGACACAAAGGTCCTGATTATACTTAATTCAGAACAATATTCCTTGATTATGAGTATTCACCTTTCACTGAGGAAGTAGGCCATGATATGGAATAATTCAGGTGAATTCTTCAGGTATCCATGCTATGAGTGACAGCTCCTATCTCATCCAACATCATTCTATTTGTGGATGTTGTTCGCTCACCAGATGGTTGTGCATTGGAATCTTGGTTCTCAGACAGATGTTACTGGACCTTTGAGAAGTGGGACTCAAGGGGAAGAATTTAAGTTGTTGAGGGTGCAGGCCTCTGAAGGGAACTCTGGTTTCTTGGGATAAAGTTCTTTCCTTGGCTTCAAATTCTCATGTATGATCCATCTTCCCTCAAGGGCTTCACTGTCCTACACAGGGTGCAAAGAACAGCAGAAGCTATACTGATCAAACAATCTGACTCCCAACTGTGAGCTAAATGAACCTCTTTTCCTTCATAAGCAGCTCACCCCTAGCATTTTATGATGACAATAAACAACTAAAATATGTATAGAAAATGTGTGATTTGAGTAGATATTCACCTATCTCCTCTGTGATTATAAATGTATCCTCTTTGCCATGGTAACATAACCAGAAATCAGAGCTTATACAGACAGAGGTCAACAAACACAATGCATTGTGTAAGGTTAATGAGAGACAGAGTAGCTATCCCATTTTAGAAACATAGAACTTCAGGGTGGGGGGAACACAGTAAAATGTTTAAAGTAGGAACATCTCATTACCTAAAAGGGAAGCCAGCCTGGAGGTGAAGCTTTAACCCAAGAAGGTAATCAAAAACCATAGTACAGAAATGGAAGCTAATCCTTTATCAAACCATACCTGATACCTGTCCTCACAGCAGAGAAAGGTGGAACTCATCCAAACATAGCATGCTTCCCATGTGATACAATGAGACAAATATAAATGGCAAACATAATAAAAGAAAGATGTTATAGATTGTTTCCTAGAGTCTCTTTGCACTATGATTAAAAAGAAAAGCAGTTTGGATTCTTGTGGTGACCTTGGTGGACAATCTTATCCTAAGGAGAAAGGAGTATTTTGTTGATGCTGAACAAACCTGCTATAAAATTAAGTTTGAAAAAGAAATAAAGGAGAGAGTTGACTTTCCATTTCTCAGCTCACTGCAGGGGAAGCAATTTCCATTTTCAGATTCTCAGTTTTCCCTCATTACATTTGATTTGCTAGCAGTGAAAGAAGCTTCCATTTTTTAGCCTTCTCTACTAGTTTTATGCCAATGCATCATATCTATATAAGTTAATATTTTAGTGCTGTTAATAAAGTACTTACAACCCACAAGAACACTTACATTATATTCAAATTGCCCTGCCATTGTAAATGCTAGTGTCTGTTGGGTGCTAAGTCCAGACATCGCATTTGTCAAATGGGATAATCATCTTCTCGCCTGAAGACAAGAGCCTGGGGAAGTTCACAAATGCCAGGCAGCACTTAGTCAAGCAAGACTCCCTAAAGAAAAAAAAAATGGTAAAAAGACACACACCATGAAAGGCATGCAAGCAGCTGTTCATCTTCAAAATCAAGTGCAAAGCAAGTTTCTGGCTCATCAGCACACGAGAGTCAGTGGGGTGCATGGTGCACAGACTAATAAGAAACCCCTTAATATAAAGAAAGCCAGCGTCTCAAATAAAACATACTAGCCAGAGAGTAAGTTACACACTTCAGACTTCAGCCAGGAACTAATCTCCTCAACACTCTGTTTTCCACTCTTTTCCTTAGGTTTATGTATAACAAAACATCACCTTACATATCATGAATATATAGAGTTTAAAAGGAATGTTTACCTGAGATGTCATCCCAAATGGTCCATTTCCACCCACCCAGGTTGCTAAGGGAGTGTGTAGAGACCCTGACAAGCCCAGAATGAACATGTGGGAGAAGTAAATCTTGGTGCTGCTAACAGGTGACACATTTGTAACTACATCATAATTGGATCCATTGTGATTGATTATAGGCCTCATTGAAATGGGAGATACCACTGCTCAAGACTTCCTTTTCCTTATGGTCCTTGAAGCAGCACAGGGGTAGCTTTTATTTTAGGGACTGCAATATTTATCACTATTAATGGGAGCCCTAAGAGTTCTGGCCTTTAAGACTCCCTTTCAGGGTTCAATTAAAGATGCCATGAGTAGTTAAAAGGAGATAAAGACGTCTACTCACAACAGGTTCCTTCTATCCATAAGTCTTTATTCTTCTCTCTTCAATCCATCATTTGTCATTGTTCCTTCTTATTCTCCCTTGTTCTACATCGTTCTTAAATCTATATCGTTCTACCCATTACAAATGTTGCCAGTCATATATACCCTTAAAACCAGCAATTCCCCAACCCTAGCAGGTTCCAGGGACAGAGTTCCTTTGCCCCATAAAAAAACAGATAAGAGTTTCCACACACATACACAAATCCATGGGAGTGGCTAGTACACTTCTGGTAAACTCCTTAAAGGAGAAAGTTAGTTAAGAAAAAAATTAAATCACCGAGAATTCTAGAGGTAAAGGTTTCGGCACTACACTACAATTTTACGTAGTTAGTAAGAGCTAAAGCATTTATTTTCAGTAAAATTATGAAGAGGACATGGATTGTTTAAATCAGCACACTCCATCTTTTCCCCCAGTATACACAAAGGATGCCAGGTAACCAGGCAACCAATGTACACAGTCAGGGAGAAGTTGATGACTCTTGATCAGATAGCACGTACACTAGACACTGCAGTTTCTATGGGCCTAGGTCTGGAGTTAGACTTATTGCCTCTAAATTATCACTTCCGGGCTATTCTGTTATCACATTCTGATCGTGGGTGTTGTGGGTCTTTCTCTGGGTTAATTATCCCTTCTGCTGTCCTTGAGAGTCCTGAACTAAAATCATCAGTAAACTGAGGTAAAAGTGAGCGTGAGGACTTAAGAATCTTTTAAGTTAGGCAAAATCAGAACAGCAGCTTGGGCAGGTAGTAATTCTATGTCCTTGGAGATCTGTGAATATCTTAAGCAGGATGATCTATGCCTGGACCCAAATGCCTGCTGATGAAGATAATTGCAGGAAGCAGATCTCTGTGCTTACATAGGAGAGGGGAGCACACCTGGCAGTGGGAAACTGTTCTCACTACACAATTCTGAACTGTGGAGATTAATTCCCAGATATGTAACAGGAAGGGAGCTAGCTAAGAAGAAAAATCTACAGCAAAGAACAGCCACTTTATTCACAAGCAATAATGTCAAAAAACTTTGTCTTTTCATTTGGCCTTTACCAGATCCCTTGTTTCTGATAAGTCACTTGTGGAAATATGGCAGTATAATCTTGTGGCGGACTATAAAGGAATGATTAATGGTTTGAGCAGGATGCAGAGATGGAAAAGTGTGGGATGAAAACAGCAATCATCCCGGAATGAGAGTTCAGTTTTGTGTGGAAAGCAACAGAGGCTTCTGTTTTGAATTTGAGTGAAGAGGACCACGAATAGGAAAGGAAATTTGGAGGAAACTAAGAAATCCTGGAGAGGGTATCTAGAGTAGGTCCAAGCTGTGGGTGGCCTTGAGTGAGTACGTTAGTATTGTATAAAATACACAAAAAGGAAGGATGGATCGTGCATATGCAACTAGTCCTGTGGGCCTCAGCACACTGCAGACCAGTCCAAGGTTCTATGGTGAAAAGAAAACCCAGGTTCCCTCCAAAGGCTGGTGATTTTGGTACTCTTCCACGTGTATTTTAAAGAACCATTGAGATGGCTCAGCATCAGGTTGTTTCCAGACAACCCTGCACTGGAGAAGCCAGTCTGCAGCACCAGTGTGAGTAGGTCCCACTGTAAAGGACCCAGATGGTGACGGTAGGAGAAGCTGACAAAGCCCACATGTGTGGCGACACAGTGACAGACACAACAGCAGAGCAAAGAAAGGAGAAAAGCACTGGCTTGACAGCCTCTGCCCTTTACCCACGCACATCTGCACTTTGCCTCTCAATTACTTAGACCCATACCATAATTAATGATTTAATCAAATTTAAAGTCTATGACAGTCTCATAAATGGCTTCCATCAAAGCTGACATTTTATGATGATTCTAGTACAAGTCACTGAACTGTCAGTCACTGTCCAGCAGTCACAATCCCATAGATTGCCAAACTTTTCAGGACAAACCTTGCCAAGCTGTGTTGGGAAGCAGCATCAATGTTTTCTACCTAGTAGGGCGACGGGGCAAAGGCGAGCCCTCCATACTTCTCCATCTTCATCTTAGAGTCTGTCCTAGAAATGATGGCATTTGTCTTGAACTTTTTGTTTGTATGTTTGTTTATTCATTTATTGATTGACAATGTAAGGGACACAAAGTACTCAGGTAAGAGGACAACTTATTGGCGTTTGTCTTCCACCAGATGGGCTATGGGGATTGAAATTGGATCTAGTGAAGAATAAACTCCATTTCACATTAGTCTCATTAGATTTTAGTTTACCTTAGTGACTTTTAATATTTTCTTTTTATTTAAAAGTTTTTTGAAAATTTCATGTATGAGTACTATATTTACATTATTTCAACCCCTCCAAATCTTCCCATATTCCCCACTCCCTCTCAAATTCATGACCTCTCTTTCTTAATAATTATTGTTACACACACATACAAATACATGTACAACCTACTGAGATCATCCAGTGTTGTTCATATGGGAATATACTTGGAGTTGACCACTTTGAAGTAGATAATTTACTAAGAAGCTCTCTCCTAGGGGAAAAAAGGATTTTTCCATCTCTTGTAGCTCTTTATTCTACCCTGTGTCTGTTGGTATGCCAGCTAGTGTTGTCTTTATGCCAGTCTTGTTTAGGAAACCAGAATATTGAGATTTCATGGGAACAGCTTCCCTGTCTTGTCTAGAAGGCATTAACTAGTGGCCCTGCTCCTCTGATTCTTACAATCCTTTCACTCCTTTTCCATAATTTTCTCTGAGACTTAGGTATACAGTTTACATTGTATGTGTATCAGCTACCATGGTCATTTATTCTCTACGTTTTCATCAGTTGTGGCCCTTAGTGATGAAGAAATTAATTTAGGGCCGGTGGGAACCAGGAACTTCTAACGGTCCCAAGAAGATTTGGGGCTCTCAGATATGGTCAGAGGATATCCCGTGGTTTTATTTCAGATATGGTCAGAGGATATCCCGCGGTTTTTCCAGAAAAGGAAAATATCCCCCCCACACTAGGATATGAGCTCATGGAAAGTCCCCAAACCCTGTCCCTTTGTGTCCCCGGCTAGACCAATCATTATTAGCCAAACATGCTTATGATAATTCTATGGTTTTGCTCTATATAAACCACGAATGCTTTTCGGGCTCTCAACTTCGCGGAGACAGTTGGGAGCCTGTTTGCACAGACTCTCAATAAAACCTCTTGCTGTTGCATCTTCTGGACTGGCCATTGAGTCGCGGGGCTAGCCCATCCAAGTAATTAGACCCCAAACGTAGAGTCTAACAGTGATCTTTTGCCAAAAAGAATGCATTTGACAAGGGGTGAGAGACACATTTATCTGTGTGTACACATGTGTAACAATAATCAAAAAGATTTTGTCATGAATTTGAGGAGTAGGATGAACATGAAAGGAGTTGGAAGCAAGGAGGGAATGCTAAAATTGATGAAAATAGAGTATTTAGGTGTGAAACCCTCAAAAAATTAATTAAAACCCACTTTTATAAAGTGATTATCAAAACAAAAGAAAAGAAGACAAAGAAAAAAGCACAAGAAACATAAATAGACACTGACACACACACACATTCACACACACACATTCACACACACACACACATTCACACACACACATTCACACGCACACATTCACACACACCCCAATTCCATAAAAACAAAAAACTAGTTTGTTATGCCCTCTTCTAATTTGTTTGTTCCTATTTTATCTTACTTTTAAAAATTTTATTATTATTGTATAAATGCTTCATAGTTTTTTAATAGACAGAAATTATGTGGATCTAGATATGAGGGGAAATTGAAAGAACTGAGAAGATTTGGGGAAGGGGAAACTGTAATCAGAATATATTTTGTAACAAGAAATCTATTTTCAATAAAATAAAAACCAAAAATAAATAGAAAGCGGTTCTCAACTAT
This sequence comes from Chionomys nivalis, assembly GCF_950005125.1. NCBI lineage: Eukaryota > Metazoa > Chordata > Mammalia > Rodentia > Cricetidae > Chionomys > Chionomys nivalis. The sequence continues at coordinate 31,804,818 of NC_080111.1, read as the reverse complement.
CAGCTCAATTCTGCCAGAGGACTCCATGTCTCTAAGAGTCTATCTCTGGAGTCATTTTATCCTGAAAGTTCTCTGACTATATCAAAGTCATATTATTGTTTGCTCTTTGTTTGGCTTTTCAAATTAGTCAAACCAGCTTGTAGGAAAAGTAAAAATCCAAACAAAAATTGGTACTTAAAACAATTTAATGAAATCATGGCAATAAAAAATTAGTCAAGCAATAATTTTGTGCTACAATGTGAAGATGTTTTGAGGGCTTCCTTTTCCTCTCTTTGTTAGGTTACCCTCAATATATAAAACTTCAAGGCAGTATATGAATTACTGTATAATATAAAAGGTCTACTGTGCTGTTAAAACATCGGGAACTGATTTATAGTCATGTTACTGATATGGGAACATTAGAGTGAGTCTTTCTCAGATGTTGGGGATCTGGGCCCAGGGTTACTAGGGTTCCAGAAAAAAAGTATAGGCACCAAAGCTGCCCAAACTAGTGGCTTCCATGTTCTTGCCTTAAAACTTCAAAGAATAATATTCATGATCCACATAGTTTTACAAAAGAATTAATTATAGATTCATAGCAGGGTGCTTGAAAGAGAGACAGGGAGAGAGAGAGAAGGAGAGAGAGAAAGAGGAAGGGAGCGAGGGAGAGAGGGAGGGAGGGAGGGAGGGAGGGAGGGAGGGAGGGAGGGAGGGAGGGAGGGAGGGAGGGAGGAAGGGAGAGAAGGAGGGAGGAGGAAAAGGCTCCCTGGAAACAGGGGACAATGGAGTGGTAAACTGGGGTCATTCTAAAAAACTTACGGCAGAAACTGGGGTGACACATGGACAAGCTGGTCCAACTACAAAGTGTTCAGGTACCTCTATGTCAGTCAAGTCCTCGCATACCACCTCTAGGCAGAGGTCTTTTTTTTTTTTTTTTTTTTTTTGGTTTTTCGAGACAGGGTTTCTCTGTGGCTTTGGAGCCTGTCCTGGAACTAGCTCTTGTAGACCAGGCTGGTCTCGAACTCACAGAGATTCACCTGCCTCTGCCTCCCAAGTGCTGGGATTAAGGTCTTAAGGGGAAGAGATAACGATAAAACCAGAAGAAGACCGCTTCAGGCCTTGCATGCATCTGGCAAGAATATTCCCAGAACTGTGTAAGAGGTCCTGCATCACCTGCCCAGCTTCGATCATCTGCAGTTATCAGTAGCAGAAATTCAGACTTCTTATAATCAAAAAGCACTGAGCAGTATTTTCAGAAATTTGATCATTTTTCTTGATAATTCTGTTAACAAACCCATATGTGATACTAGCTTACTATTCTAAGACTCACCTTTGTGTTCTTTCCTTTCCCCTTTTAGAAAAAAAAAAAAGACTTTTATTAAACAGTAAGAATTTGTGTCTCATAAATATAAGGTAAAAAGGGAGCATTTAGATCATTGTGTTAAAATCATCAAAATTTTTTCCTATATAATCTCTACCTTAAAAGGAATAAATTTTAGGTAAATTGTAATGCATTTTAACTTAATGAATATAATTATTATATTTTCTTAATAATATATTTTAAGGTTTATCATTTTAAGTTTATACCATACACTCTAAGTTGGATATAGATCTTGAGCATAGAAAGCTAAGAAACAATAAAATAAGGAAGAAAATATAACCCAAGGAGAAACTGACTTGATATTTCAATTTTTTATTTGTTGTAATAGGAGTGACAGGGCTGCGTCCCCGGCACCCAGCCGCCAGCATGGCTTATGCCCCAAAATAATTACACGGAAACTGTATTCTTTTGAACACTGCCTGGCCCATTAGTTCCAGCCTCTTATTGGCTAGCTCTTATATATTGATCTAACCCATTTCTAATATTCTGTGTAGCACCATGAGCTGGCTTACCAGGAAAGATCTTAACCTGCGTCTGTCTGGAGTGGGAGAATCATGGCAACTCACTGACTCGGCTTCTTTCTTCCAGCATTCTGTTCTGTCTACTCCATCCACCTAAGGGTTGGCCTATCAAATGGGCCTAGGCAGTTTCTTTGTTAATTAACCAATGAAAGCAACAGATTAATACAACACCCACCTCCATCATTTCCCCTTTTTCTGTTTAAACAAAAAGAAAGGCTTTCACTTTAACATAATAAGATTACATATAGCAAAACAGTTATCAAGCAAGAATTATAGTTACAATATTTATATCTATTTTTTTATCATAACTAAGGAAAACTATAACTAACCATTCTTTAACTCCATCAAAGACTCCGGAAGGATATAATATTTTTTAAACAAACAAGAAATCCAAAACTCTAGAAATGACAGAGACATCTCACTGTCTGTACAGTTACCCAAAGTTTTTTTGTACCATTGGGGCATCCATCTTTGGCCTTCAGGCCCATAGTATCGAGTAGACATTTCCATGAAGCAGGGAATTTTAAAGGCAGTTAAGTCACTATCTGCTGTGTCCTATAGAATGTCTCGTAGACTCTTTCATGAATCAGGAACCCCGAAAGACCATCTCACCTTTAGGCAAGTTCAGCAGTCCTTTTTTTGTGGGTTCTTTGTGTCCAGTTCATGCAACAGTCCAGGCAAGAGCAGTTTCTTGCCCAAATGGCTATCAAACTCCATAAGGAGCCTCTTTGATGCCCATCATCCTCTTGAAGTAGATTGGTGCTGCCAGGAGCAGATGTGTCTCATTGTCATGAAAAGCCCTAAGTTATTAAAACATTAAATGCCATATTCTGCAGTCTTTGAAAGAGATGAAGAATGTCTGTCTAACTGAAATATATCTTTATATATCTAGAAAATCTAACTAACATGTCTACAAATTTGACTATTATAGATGATTATCCATTAACAACCTATATTTTTTAATTATACATTACATTTTTAAATGAACTATACAATCACAATACCTTAATAAATATCAGAAATACATATACTTATAACAAAATTAACCTTAAAATCATACCAATGCAAATTATTCATATCTATATCATATCCCCCTTTAAATGTAAAAGAATATTTATAAACCATATTTGGGAACATGAACGCAGGCGCCACTCTGTTGTAATATTAGCGGCAGGGCTGCGTCCCCGGCACCCGGCCGCCAGCATGGCTTATGCCCCAAAATAATTACACAGAAACTGTATTCTTTTGAACACTGCCTGGCCCATTATTTCCAGCCTCTTATTGGCTAGCTCTTACATATTGATCTAACCCATTTCTAATATTCTGTGTAGCACCATGAGCTGGCTTACCAGGAAAGATCTTAACCTGCATCTGTCTGCTGGGAGAAAGAAGCCGAGTCAGTTAGTTGCCATGATTCTCCCACTCCATTCTGTTCTGTTTACTCCATCCACCTAAGGGTTGGCCTATCAAATGGGCCTAGGCAGTTTCTTTATTAATTAACCAATGAAAGCAACAGATTAATACAAGACCCACCTACATCATTTATTTACAAAGCCTATTTTTTATTGTTACCAATTATTTTTAAATTTATTAGTAAAGATATATCCTTTATGACATCATGGTGACTGTAGAAAGGAACGGAGGTTCCTATCCCTTTGTGACTTCAGAGACCTAAGTCCTCATGCCCACCACTGCCCTAGAGAGAGGCTGAAGACTTGGAGGGGTTCTCACCAGGGTCACACGCTGATGTGCAGTCAAATTACACATGTGCAAGGCCAGAGTCCTTGGGAGTCTGTCCAGCTTAGCCTTCTAATCTACAGTCAAATTCATGCAAGCAAGCAGTGATTTAATCCACCTCAGGCTCTATTTCAAGTGGCTGCTGTTGTCTTTTCTGTTACATCATCTGCAAACCTAGTTATTACCAGCAATGAATTTCCTATAGTTACCATGTTTCAATACTATTTTTTTGAGACAGGATTTTATTATATAGCTATGACTGGCCTAGAACTATCTATGTAGACTGAGCTGGCTTCAAACTCACGGAGATCTGCCTGCCTCTACCTCCAGAATGCTGAGATTAAAGGTATTCACCATTATGCCTGTCTTTTAAAATACTTGTTTCTTATGATTAAGAAGAAATGATTTAAAAGATGATTTAAAAGGCTATGATTAAAAAGTAGATGCATTTAAAATAATTTCACCAATTATTTTCAACATGTTATGCAACATGATAGTTCCAAACACAGACTCTGAACTGATTCCATGTTATCCATAGGAAACCTTGAATATCACAGAATATGTAGGTTAAAACTACTTCAAGAAACCAAGAACTAAATTTCAGTTTTACAAATTACTGCTATTCTTCCATACAGGGATACAGCTCTATCATTCTTGTGCTATATGTACTGGTCTGCATGATGATTTCTTTTACTGAATATTTTATTGCAATTTTATCTTCTGTTATTGTGATCACTGTTTTTCATGAAGGGATAGTCTTATTGACATATGAAGTTCCTTATTTTTTCAACTTTAATATTATTGACGAATTTGTATATATCACAATGGTTATTTTCATATACAAAGTTTCTCTCAAATACATCATGCATTTCCCAAAGAATCAGTCTGTAGCTCTCTATTTACACTTCCTTCCTTGGTAATGTCATTTTGTCTCTGGCGTTTAATGCCAAATACATGCCAATAATGCCCAATTTTAGATCAGCAGCCAAATGACTCTCCTGCAAGAACCACGCTTTCATATCCAACCACCTACTCAAATCTCTATTTAGTTATCTAAAAAAATCTCAACTGAGTGTGTTTCAGAGTCCTGAATTGTCAGTGTTCAGCCTACCATGTTTCCTAACTGGTCACCCAGGCACAGCCATTTTTTCCTTGTGGGCTGTTTTCAACACAGTAACCAGAGCCATCCTTCTCAAATGCCAGCCAATCTGTGACACGATTTTTCTCTCTAAAATATTGTAATGGATCTTAATTTCATTCAGCCTTAGAACCATATTCCTTGTAAAGGCCAACGTGGCTGACTCTAGGTGTCGGGATTCTCACTTGTCTGATACCTCACTTTCTTTCTCAGACCTCCATTCCTTCTTAACACCCCCAGGTCCAACTGGCTTGTAGCTCTTCTGGAATATACCAAGCACTTCCCTGCCTTAAGATTGCTACTTACTCCATCAAACATCCATGTGTCATTCATTTCACTTCAAGTTTGTGATTATAGATTATTTCCTAAATTAAGGTTATTTTAAAATTCTATTAAAATTATAATTCCTGGGGCTCAAAAGATGGATAACAGGTACTGGAGAGTGCTGTGCAAACATGGTAACATGAGTTCAATCTTTGGAGTCCAGGTAAAGGTGGAAAGAAAGAACTGACTCCACAAAGTTTTTCTCTAACCTCCATATATATGCACAAATCATACACACCCAAACATACATACATACATGTACACCCGTAAACACACACACACATAGTAAACAAGATCTTTAGAGATGTAACTCCTTATTATTGTTCATCTCATTTTGTTCTCCACAGCACTAACTTTTACACATTCATAATTACTGTCGGATGCTATAAAGAGATCTTACAGAGCCACGGTGGCACTGATAAGAGGGAACAAGGATTTGGTTCAAAACCAACCACAGCCCACAGTTACACAGAAGGTCAAGGAATATGAAATGGTGCCACACTTAATAAAAGTGAGTTTGAGATTTACCAAAGAAAATTCGAATTTCTAGCAAGCCATGACCAGACAACTTGAAGGTGTTTTACCTCAAAGAAAGCAAACATTTCAAAGCAATGACCTCCTACCTATTATTCTACTCCATCCACTTCTAAATGTTAGTAACAAGCAACTAAAAGGGGGAGCTGGAAGTATATTTTCCTAGTTGCTCATCTTTAAAACTCATTTGAAATTATAAAATATGAGTGGTTTTAACCTGTGGTGATTGACAAGTATGAGACGTTTCGCTTCTTGGAGCATTTCCTTTCTATATTTACTCTGTACTTGGTGTTTAATTAGTAACCAGTTCACGCTATATTCATTTATATAACAATTTTATTCTGTCTTTAATGAAATTGGTCAATATTACAGCCATTAAAACTGACTCCAGAGATCTTCAAGAAACCTCTGGGAACAACTTAGTCAAAATGTTCACACATATCTGAGTTAGATTACTCTCTTTTTTCTGATTGCTAGGGCATTTCAAAAAAGCGGAATTTCATCGTATTGTCCTTCGATTGTAGCATTTCACCCCAAAGTTCCACGCCACTAGAAAACAACTTAGAAAGAAAGTTGTTGTGTAACCTCTGAGCAGCCTGGATAAAGGATAGGGCAAGGACTTAGGGAGTTTTGTATCTACACTCTAACTAGCACAAAGAAATTATGAAGTTCAGCAAGTCACACTCATCAAACTTACTGTAACATGATTCACAACAAGAAAATCATTCAATAAAATATGCTGAATAGGAAATGATTCAGTGAAAATATTATTCAGAACAAGCAATTACTAAGTGAAGGTATTACCCACAGCAGACAATTACTCAGTGCAAATATTACAGGGAGCAGGCAAATATTCAATCAAACACTTGACAAGGAGAGCAATTATTCAATAAACAATCATATAATTGTACCCAATGGGGCGTGCTTGCCATAAGGCATACAAATCATTTACAGACACTGGGATGGTGCTCTGGCTGTGGGAAATGTGGATAATTTATAGTACCCATTTGTCATTTTTAAGATAATTTCATTTCAGCTTTACTTTCAAGTAAACAACATTAAAATACATATGCAAGCATACCAAACATCAAATTTTCAAATAATGCACTTTTGGGATTTTGTCTTTCTCTCACAATATTATTCACCCCCTTTTGATTTCTTTTTCTTTATTTACTCCTCTGGGTGTTTTCCCCTCCTTATCCCTAATTCCTTCGTTCTCATGGTTTATAATGGTAAAGCTGAATATTAAAAAGCCATGCTCACTATTAAATCTTTCTCCGTAAATCATCTGTGGATCCATTTTGTAAAGAGGAAACATTAGCAGCAGTGTTTATTACATGATGATAGGTTATGGGTATTATCTGTAGCAGTGTATCCCATCACAATATAACCATTCCTTCAGCAAGTTTGCATGTTAAATGGAGACGACAAATAGAAGAATAAATGCTTATTTCAAAGAGCAATACTGACTGACTGCGCATTCCTTGCCAATTCCTTGCCAAAATTCCTTGCAAAGGTGCACATTTAACAAATCCTCTTGTCAATGGACTAGTGAAAGAGACTAATCGACAAACCAAAGATATTATCATAACAAAGGAATGGCCATTCAACAACACCATAAGGGAGAGAGGGAAAAGAGTTTGATTTACTGGGAGAGGCATGAACATTTTTATTCCGTATGTAGAGGTGTCCTAGGAGACACATCAGGATGAGCAGATACATGAAGGGGTAAGCCCCATGAAGAGCATGAAAACTATATACAGCTTAGAGTTTCAGCAAGTAGCAGACATGGACACACTGGGAAAGGAGGTAAACACACATATGTGAAGGGAGGCAGCACTCTTCTTTATTTGAACATAAGGCTTTCTTTTGGTTTGGTTAAGTAGAGCTGATTCTTCTCATCTGTATCCCACAGAGGGAACTGAACAACAGTGCATATTCAAAAAAGAAAGTTCTTGCTTCAAGACACAAAAAGGAAATTTTCAGTAATGGGGAACTGTGTTGCAAATTCTAGATGGTCTTAATAGTGAAAACCCAAAGTCAGTTATCAGGGTAAATACTGAAAGATGAGAGAAGTAAAGGAATCAACCACTCGAGAGGTTTTTAACCTCTACCAAATCCTCAGACAAAAGGGGGCTGAGCTCCTGTCTCCTCCCACCTTTTAGTTCTTTCTCTGCTCAGCCATATCACTTCATGTTTCCACCTCTCTAGTGCTGGGATTAAGGGCATGAGATCCAGAGTGTTGGGATGAAAGGTGTGAGCTCTGCTTCTCTTTTAGACTGGTTAAATCTCGTATAGCCCAATGCTGCCTTGAACTCCTGATCTTCCTGCTTCCACCTTCCTAGTGTTGAGATTAAAGATGTAAACCACCACTGCCTGGCCTCTATGGTTAACTAGTGGCTAGCTTCACCCTCTGATCTTCAGGCAAGTTTGATTTGTTAGAGCACAAATAAAATATCACTACACTGAACAGCTCTGGATATACATGGGAAAGGTATGGAAACCAAAACCGAAGGAGCACAGGGAACTGAGGAGAATGGAATGCTGGGTAACACGCTACAAGACACTCTTTGGGATGAATTACGGCTGTATATACCTCTAGAAATACTATGGCATTCTAGGAACCATCATACTTTCTAGGTATCTGAAAAGATAGCTAGCATCAAATCTGCTTCATGATTCAAAATATGAAGAGGATTTCAGTGGACCCTAGGTGTTTTGCCATTTAGTATTGTCTACCATTCTAATGGTAGCTATTGTCCCACATCCCTACTGGGGAATAGCTCTCCCTCTCCATTAGACACCCCCATGTGATCTGAGAACACTGAATCCCAGCCCCAATACCAGGGGCTTATGATAATGGGTTTTACTCTTCCTAGGCCTCAACAATTCTCCCATGACAAAAATAATAATAATCACATAATCCTCCCATAGACCTGACAGGGCTGGTTCCTGTGACTTAGACGAAAGGAAACTTCACTCATGCGCTGCCCGGGGTTGAAGAAAGAGTGGATCTCGAAGTACTGACCATCCGCCTCCAGAGGGAGACTGGACTGAGGACAGGTGCGCAGCCTACTCCCATGCCACTGCAGAGCACGTGAATATACAGCATAACTTAGTGATCTGATCAAACCACTGGGATGTTATACCTTTATTCCCTGAGCTTTGTAGACCATAACAACATCTTACATCTTTTCAGACTCGAAAAAAAGATCTTGTCACAAATGCTGAAATTTTAAAATAGCTTGTTGTGTCTATTACAAGTTAATTTATATAATTAAAGTAAATAAACCGTCTATCAATAACAGTAATTATCCTTAAAGAGCTTGTATAATTGTACAGCTACCTTGCTTAACACTTGTAAAAACATACTAACATAAATTCTACATATTTGTGTCTAAGGAACTAAACAATTTTCAGAGTTCTACAAATTGTAATTATTGTCAGTATAAACTCAAGCTTTCTGAATCCACATGTGAAGTATTCACATATGAAACAATCCAAAATTACTCAGAAAACAAGGAACAAGAAAAATTCATGTGGAGAAGGATAACTAGCCAATGACAAAACTAAGATGGCTCTGGTGTTGAGATTATCTAACAGACTTTAGGGTACTATTTTTATTAGCACCCTATGAAAAATCACAAACAATTTAGAAGTAAATTTGAAGATAGTCTGAGCAGATAGAAAAAGGGGCCAGTGCCCATGCATCATGTGCTGCTCCTCTCTGCCATAGACCAGTAGTGTTCCAGATCACTCTACTACATCAGTCCAAGTCTTACATTAGAGACCAAAGAGAAGGAAATACTAACTGAGAGCAAGATGGATGGGAAAGGTGTGAGTTCTTACTGCTCCATACTTAACCTATATGTGCTAACAAAACTAAAACTTCTGAATTTATAATACAACAATATTCTTCAGAAGTGGAATCAGGACTGCTATCATGGAATTAGAAAATTTGACTCAAACAAATATTTATTCCATGTAAAATCTCAAAACAAACAACCAAAATTTATTCTATGTGAAATCTCAAAAACAAACAACCAAAAATATAATTAACAGTTAATATTTAGCAAATACCTAGACTGACCATTGTGGCAGCATAGCTGCTTTAAACACTCCACAGATGCTGCAAGGATACTGTACCATAGATGCTGGCTACCAAAACACAGCTGGAGCTCCAGAATGCACTATTCCAGATAGAATCGCTTCAAATAGCTTCTGTCAAAGTTTTTGCCATTACAAAACACAATGAACTCTAGCAACATTTTTTATCCAGGTCAGAAATGAGAAAATCCTTCCTCTGGAGGTCCATCAAAGGCCTGATTGGTTCAAATACAATTATTCACTTGCATAAAGGGCTGCTTAATGACTGACAGAAACATCCATACACCCTTTTTAGATAATCAAGCAAGCTATTTAGCTCACTTCCTAAATCTGTCGTTCCACACCCTCCTGTGCAATGTCAAGCACAATAAAAAAGACTTCTCTTAATTGGCATTTTATTGGTTACTTTTGATGCCTATCTGTAGTAGTGAAGCCTGAGCTACTAATATTAGAGAGAAAAGGCAGCAGGGGTGGTGGTGTTCACTGGTAGTGAGCTGAAGGGTTGTAGATAACAACTGTAGGTGGAAACAACTGAAGTAGAGCTGAAGAGAGACAACAAACTGGAGAGTCTTGGAGGCCTAGCAAGCCTTAAGGGCCAGCATTCCAATACCCACAGCCATGAGTTCTAATGCTGCTTCTCTAACAGAGCCTGAGCATTCCAACATCAGAGCCTACAGCCCCAAAATACAGCACCATTAAAAACCAGCAGACTCAACATAGTCTCCACAGCACTTTACAGACTCTAGAAATATACACTCTTAAGAATCAGAGGCATTTAACTTCATTTGCTTTATGTTAGATGATACAAGAAGTAAATGCATGATCTTACTGGATTTATAAAGAGCTTTAAGACCTGGAGGTGTGCGTGTGTGTGTGTGTGTGTGTTTGTGTGTGTGTGTGTGTGTGTGTGTCAGGACTTGGGAGATAGATCAATGGTGAAGAAAACTCACTGCTATTGCAGTAGACCCAAGTTTGGTTCCCAGCACCTACATGGTGACTCATAACCACCTGTAACTCCATTTCTAGAGTATCAAATGACTCTTCCAAGTTCCATTGGTTCCTAAATGCATATATATACATACATATATAGATACATACATAAAATAAAACAAACATTTTAAAGACCGAGGTATAGCATTTAACATAATCATCTATGTCTATTTCTTTAAATGCTCTTTCCAAGAATTCTGAAAATGCAGTGTGCAAAGTGCAGAGTGCTTTAACTCAGCTGGCATAGTGAATGGAAAGGAAGCTGGAAAGGCAGCGTCTATTTTAAGGCTCATATAACCTGGTTGGCATTATGTCTTATCAATTGAAAGCCAAATTATTTGTTCTTTTGTTTACTTTAATTACCTAATTAGAAGAATGATGTTGACTCGCTAATTACTTAAATCAGAAGGGTAAAGTGTAATTGTCATTCAGCACAAAGAAGTTCCACTCTCCCTGTTAGTCAGATTAGGCTCCTTTAATTGTGTCTTCCCTCTTAAGGGAGAAGATACATTGTTCTTCCTCTCTACACCGCATTCCCTAATAACAACTCTCAATTCCTATTCCAATAAGGCTTATACAGTCATATTGACAACGTGAAATTGGAGAAATAAATGCTTTAAAATGTTATTAATTCCATTCCCATCATGGGAGTCAAGGAGATGAAAAACATTATTCATGCAATTTTATAGCTCTAAGTCACCTGAGTCAGAAATCTATCACAATCATATTATAATTACCTTTATTTGAATCCACTACACTTTGGATTTATGTATTTTTATTTTATGCATATGGATGTTTTGCTTGTATGCTTGTCTATGTACTACATGCATGCCTGGTACCCATGGAGCCCAGAAAAAGGATGTTAAGTCCTCTGATACTGGAGTAACAGACAATTGTTAGCCACCATGTGGGGGTTAGGAATCAAATATGTGTCCTCTGGAAAAGCAACAAGCACTCTTAACCACTGAATCCTACTTTAATTTTTTTTCTTTTTAAATTAAAGATAAAATATTGGGCAGTACAGATTAACTTAGAACAGTTTTATAAATATGAATTACAAAAGTTACCTGCTTAGAAGCTAAGATAGGTGCTGGGCATATTATTTTAAGGTGTGTTACTTTTGTTTATGTTGCATTTGTTTAACTCTGTAAAACTGTGATAGTTTGCCTGTCTCAAACACCTGGTGGTCTAATAAAGATCTGAACGGCCAATAGCAAGGCAGAAGAAAGAATAGGTGGGACTGGCAGGCAGAGAAAATATATAGAAGGGAAAAACTGGGAGAAGGGTTTGGAGTAGTAGCCCAAGAAGGAGGAGGATATCAGAGGCCAGTCACCCAGTTACACAGCAATCCATGGAGGAATAGTAAGCTCTAAAGAAGGAAGTAGAAAAAGTACAAAGGCCAAACGGTAGACGGGATAATATAAGTTAAGAAATGCAGGCAAGAAATTAGTCAAGCTAAGGTTGGACATTTATAAATAAGAATAAGACTGTGTGATTCATTTGGGAACTAGGTGGCAGGCCCTTCAAAAGAGTCTAAAGAGCATACCATCACATTCCTACACATTACTAGTTATAGTAAGGAAACTAAGATAAACAGTTGTTCCTTAATAGGATTTGTTCAGTTGTTAAATAAAAGTAATCATGACCCTTGGCCTGTAGATATGGTATTAATTATTCATAAAGAGCTGAGGAAAACTGAGGATCCTAAAGGAGAAAATAGACCAGGGAAAAAGGCATGGAGTTAGTCAAACAGAAAGAATCTCTCTAGGAGTGAAACTCAACATGGAATAAGATGTCTATAGAGTAAGGATTCTTAGACAATGTCTATCTGTTTCAATCACAAATTCAAGACCAGAAAGATTATAATAATGCAATAATAACATCATGTCTTCAAATGAAATTTAGGTAAACAGAAAGAAAAGAGGCAGTAGATTATTAGACATAAAACCTAATGGTTAGGTAATTCCAACATCTGACTTGAAATTCAAAATCCCTGGAACTGAGTCATTTAAAAATGAGGATTCAGAAGCCAAATAGCTCAATCAGTAAAGTACCTTCCTACCATGCACAAGGACCTTGAGTTTGATCTCTAGAACCCAATAAACTTGGAATGATGGTGCATTCCTCTAAATCTAGCACTCAGGAGATGGAGATAGGAAGATTGGGAGTTCCAATTCATCTTCAGATATATAGTGAGTTTGAGACCAGACCTGGGATACACGAGACTCTGTCCAGAATAAGGAAAAGAAGAAGATGAAGATCAGATGAGCTCCATGGGATGAGTCTACCAAAATCACAGGACTTACAGAGAAACAAAGGGAACAAAGGGGTTCTCTGTACCTTCTTATTTCAGTGAGTTTGACTATCTTAGTAATCTTATGTACCAAGAAATCATATATGAAGTTTATTTTGTATTAAATATTTTTCAGCTATTAGAATGTTTATGAAAATTTTTACTGTGCTTTCTATTTATTTATTTTTCCAATGGTTGCTTTTTTATGATTTCTTGCTCACCAATTATCTGTGCAATACTTAGCTCCTGATGCCTTCATGAATCTTGTGGTTTCTCCCTTCAGATCTTAATGTTTTCAGCCACTAGTAATGCATTAGTAACTGTTATATACCCTGGAGTGTTTTAATAAATTATTAAACATTAACTTTTTTGCTTTCTATTTTAGATTTTCATTTAAAATTCATATCCATGCAATATTACTTTTATAACTTAGCAATATTTTTCATTTTTTACTATGCCCAATTTATATTCAAGAATCATTTCTCAGTTTCAAAATACCAGTATCTAACCAGACCATGGTGGCATAGACCTGTAATTTAAGCATATGGTAGAGAGAAGTAAGAAGATAAGGACTTCACCACAGTTAACCTTAGCTACTTAGCAATTTTAAGCCTAAGATATGCTATATGGGGCCCTACCTTAAAATAATTAACATTTATAATAACAAAAGTGTAATGTTCAGTAGATTTTCCTAAAAGAATTAAAGATTTTAAATGCTATTCAACATGACCCAAATCAATTCCTAGCAACCACATGATGGCAAAAGAAAAAAAGAAGTTTATAACTCTAGTTCCAGGGAATCCACCATTATCTTCTGGCCTCCATAGGTAACAGGGACATATATAATACACAGACATACATATAGGCAAACCACCCATACACATAAAATTAAAATGTATTTAAAAATGCAAATCAGATTTTTGTTTTGTTTTGTTTTTCTGTTTTAGAGAGTGAAGAACATGAAGTTGGGTTATAGTGTGTCTGGGAGAAATTGAAGGAGAATAAAGACTATGATAAAAAAATATATATAGTACGAAATTATCAGGGTAAAACCTTTTAAATAATATAATAAAATGTCTAGAACCTTAAACATTTTATAATTAGAGCTATTGATATAAGTTCCATTGTGTTATATAATATATTATCAGCGCTACCAATATTTCTAAAAAGGAATAAGGAGGAAGAGGGCATGAAAATAGAGAATTCCATGTCAAAATGAACATGTGATTTTGGATTGAAAGGTTATAAAACACATGATTTAAAACACAACCCTGGGCCTAGACAGGGGCTCAGCAGTTAGGAGTGTGCGTCACTCTTGCAGAAAACCCACCTGGTTCCTAACAGCCAAGTCACAGTTCACAACTACCTAGAAATCCCGGTCCAGAGGACCCAATGCCCTCCTCTGACCTTCACAGGTGCTTACAACAACTTGCATATACCCACACAAAAACACAATGCATATATATAATTCAAAATAAGATAATTCTTTTAAAGATAAAAAGAGGCCTCATGTGTGAATGTGTGTTGCTGTGATTGGTGTGATAAACAGCTGAACATCCAATAGCTAGGCAGGAGAGTTTAGGTGGGTCTTTCAGGTAAAGAGAGAACACTAGGAAGAGGCAGAGTTGCCAGCAATGCGGAGGAAGCAGGATGAGCAGAGGTAACAAGCCTCATAGAAGAATGTAGACTTAAAAATATGGGTTAATTGACGCTATAAAAACTAGTTAGGAACAAACCTAACTACAGCTGAGCTTTCATAATTAATAATAAGTCTCTGGGTCATTATTTATGAGCTGGCAGCCCAAAGAAAACTCCAACTACATAAGAGAGATTTAGATTTCAAGAAAAAGAAGTGGTTGTTTCTAAAAATCAACCATACTTTATATATTCCATCCACATTTAGATTTTCTTACATATACAAAATCCTTAGCTACTAAACCATGCCAAGCCAAGATGGGATCAAACCAGAAATGAGTTCCATGTAAACACAGAGCATGGAATGAGACGGCCATAGCTAAAGGTATCTGTGCTGAAGAAATGCTGTCGTTCACTCTTGCCTTGAAAGGACACAATCCAGCAAGTGCTTTCTATACCTCAGCTGCCAGGTCCTTTCTCTGACGTCAGCTGTTCCTGTCCCCACTTATATAAATGATGGACACAGAGGGCCTTGGTTGAATACATTTCTCAAAAATCAGTCTGTGCGTAACATATGCTGAAATCACCATGCTGTTCAGCTCTAAACTCTCAATTTACACCATTGTGCCAGTTTTGCCTCCCAGTTTCCAGTACTTTCTGCTCGTTTGTTCCATCATCATAAAATTTCTAGCCTGTTGTATATGTCAGTGTTTACATGAGCATTCTACATAACTACAAGAATGATGGAGGTGAGTCTTGTATTTATCTGTTGCTTTCATTGGTTAATTAATAAAGAAAACTGCTTGACCCTGATAGGACAGAAAATTAGGTAGGCGGAGTAGACAGAACAGAATGCTGGGAGAAAGAAGCCGAGTCAGTGAGTCGCCATGATTCTCTCACTCCAGACAGATGCAGGTTAAGATCTTTCCTGGTAAGCCAGCTCTTGGTGCTACACAGAATATTAGAAATGGGTTAGATCAATATGTAAGAGCTTGCCAATAAGAGACTAGAACTAATGGGCCAAGCAGTGTTTAAAAAAGTACAGTTTCTGTGTAATTATTTTGTATAAAGCTAGCCATGCAGGAGGCCAGGTGCCAGGAACGTAGCCCACCGCTCCTAATACTACAGAGTGGCATAATTATTTCAGGTAAAGCTAGCCGGGTGGCCGGAATGCAGCCCACCACTGCTCCACCAACAGAGTGGCACACAATGTGATTAACTAATACCACGTAATACCTGAGAGGACTTAAAAAGGAGAGAGAGAGAATTTAAGACAGCTTTTTGCTGTTTGTGGGTTGCATGCCACAAAGAAATTGTCCTGACTCAGCAACAGGAAAAAACTGACTGTTTTAAAATGCTGGCTTTCTGGGCTGTGCCACCATTGTGATTTCTGTCTGGCTCCTGCGGGAGACAGAGTCTTTAAATGGATCATTTGGAGTAAAGTGCTACGGCTTGCTTGATGGCAATGTGGACTGCTGTGTGCCTGGAACTATATATGGCTCAGGGGCACCAAATGGTTCTGAGGCAGGAGCGGCTCAGCTCTGCCATGCTGAACTGTGCTGGTCTCAGGCAGGAACTACCATAATTACTATAATGACAGCGCAGTTAAGGTTTAGACTGGCAGTACACAGGCAGTACCGTATTACCCCTACATGGTGCAACTTAAGTTTTTAAGAAGTGCTTAACATTTTAAGAAATGCTCCTGGAGAGTAAAAAAATTACAGATTCACAATAAAACAGATTCAGACATAAAATACCACAATGTTGGTGAGTGTACATAGGCTTGCAAGAGAGAAAAAAATAAGCAACGTAAAAATAAAAAATTCACAGAAAGTCTGGATTCTTTATATTATTGTGTTTTCTTTAAAATTTTTGACTGTAAAAGAGCTAAGTACAGAGAGACATTTCATTATATGGGCTGCCAAACAAAACAAAAATGGAAATAAGGGTATTATGACTTCAGGATTTGGGTCTAAGGATATGATGCTTTGGAAAGGGTCTTCTTTTGTTTTCACAGAGGATGAGACCCTATGGATTACGTCTATCCCAATATGGTATGATAGACCACACCCTCCTGAAGGTTGCTGTAAACACCCTCAAAAAATTACTTCGCTCAGCTGCCAACTGAGATAAACCTGGCACATAGGTTACACCCTAAATGATCTGATTAACAGCGCCCCCATTCAGCAGGAAGCAATTTGGAGAAAATAAACTGTGCCCATGTTCCCAAATATTGTTTATAAATGCTCTTTTACATTTAAAGGGGGATATGATATAGGCATGAATAATTTGCATTGGTATAGATTTTAAGGTCAATTTTGTTATATGTATATGCATATTTCTAATCTTGATTAAGGTATTGTGATTATGTACTTCATTTTTAAAATGTAATGTATAATTAGGAAATATAGGTTGTTAATGGATAATCATCAATAATAGTCAAGCTTGTAGTCATGTTAGTTAGATTTTTCTGGATATATAGAGATATATCTCAGTTAGATAGGCATTCTTCATATCTTTCAAAGACTGCAGAATATGGCATTTAAAATGTTTTAATAACTTAGAGCTTTTCATGACAAAGAGACACATCTGCTCCTGGCAGCACCAATCTCCTTCTAGAGGAAGATGGGCATTGAAGAGGCTCCTTATGGAGGCTGATAGCCATTTGGGCAAGAAACTGCTCTTGCCTGGACTGTTGCATAAACTGGACACAAAGAACCCGCAGAGAGAGGAGTGCTAAACTTGCCTAAAGGTGAGATGGTCTTTCAGGGTTCCTGACTAATGAAAGAGTCTGAAAGACATTCTGTAGGACACAGCAGAAAGTGACTGAACTCTCTTTAAAATTTTCCTGCTTCATAGAAATGTCTGCTGGACACTATGGGCCTGTAGGCCGAAGATGGATGCCCCAATGGTACAGAGAAACTTTGGGTGACTGTCCAGGCAGCGAGATGTATCTGTCATTTCTAGAGTTTTCTTATTTCTTGTTTGCTTAGGTAATATTATATCCTTCTGGAGTCTTTGATGGAGTTGAAGAATAGTTAGTTATAGTTATAGTTTTTCTTGGTTATAATAAAAGATAAAATAGATATAAATATTGTAACTGTAATTCTTGCTTGATAACTGTTTTGTTATATGTAATTTTACTATGTTAAAATGAAAGCCTTCTTTTTTGTTTAAACAGAAAAAGGGGAAATGGTGGAGGAGGGTCATCTTTCTATCTGTTGCTTTCATTGGTTAATTAATAAAGAAACTGCTTTGCCCTCTGATAGGGTAGAATTTAGATAGGCGGAGTAAACAGAACAGAATGCTGGGAGAAAGAAGCTGAGTCAATGAGTTGCCATGATTCTCTCATTCCAGACAGACGCAGGTTAAGATCTTTCCTGGTAAGCCAGCTCATGGTGCTACACAAAATATTAGAAATGGGTTAGATCAAAATAACTGGAACTAATGGGCCAGGCAGTGTTTAAAAGAATACAGTTTCCATCCATGTAATTATTCCGGGTAAAGCTAGCCGAGTGGCAGGACACAGCCCCACCGCTGCTCATAATTCAACACAAGAATGCATCAAAGGTAAATAACTATATTACAGAATGAAACAATAAAATTCAAAGTATGGAAGCCTGCTTTTAATCCTAACTCTGCAATACTTGAGATAAACTATGTCTTTAAAAACCTACTGTAAGCTGAAAATGTCAGCTAATAACTCAACTTGGGGAAGACTGTATAACACCAGACACTTCCCATGTCATTGGTCCATATTATGTTTCTGGACATTTTTCAGGTTGAGGACTCAGTTATGCAGGTACTGTAGGTTAGATGGCCTTAGTTCTTTGTCACATATCTTAAGGCATGGCAAGTGGCATCACTGGGGAAACAAATGACATGGCAAGAAGAGTCCAGTGAGAGAACAAACACTAGAAGAAAGCAATCATTGTTATAGCTCAACCATGAAAGCAGCTTTCCATCATTTTGTGCTCCATTCAAGCAAGTCACACAATCATACTTATGAAGAAGGAGATACACAGTTGCCTGAGTCACAGGAGCCAAAGATCCCAGAGTTGGGTGAGATGATGCCTACTACTGCCCTCTAGAGGCCTGGAGGACCTGCATTTGTCTCTTCTGAAGGACAGGCTTCAATATGTGCTAAGAACACTTGGGAAAGACTTGAGAACTTGATCAGTATGTCTTCAGCTTGTTTGCGGAGAAAGTAAAAATTGAGACTTGTTTTCTTGTTCATTGGGGACAAGAAGAGCTAACAAAAATAGGGGAATGTGAACTTAGTGAAAACATGGTTTTCTTTCTTTTATCTCACAGCTTCCCCTGTTCTCAATGACAGTTTGTCAGAGTGAGGTGTGTGCTGACAACATCTCAGTCTCATGGGTCATTAGCAAAACTTTAGTCATTCTGATCTGGTAATTGTTCATTAGAGATCAGGAAAAGCTATTCACTGTCTCCAACAATTAGACTGTGTATGCAAATTACCTAAAGACAATACAATTAAAACCAGAGTTACTTGTTGAAAATGCCCACTAATTACTTTTGGACTTCAGTTTCCATAGTTACAAATCTGTGATTGTTTGGAATGAACTGGTGCACAAGGGAGTCTTTGTAATAGTTTATTCACTGTGAACAATTCTAGAACCACAATCAATATGAACACCTAACAGAAAAAGTCTCTTTATAGTTCAAATTACGAATAACAGCCAGTCATATCTCATTGGAAATAACAATGGGATCTGTGTCAATTTGGATGTTAACACTGGATAAAATATTTCCAACAATCACAAATATAAATTTTAATTCCATCTGAAAGAGGGTGAGTCCCTCTCTTAAGACATACAAATAGTTCCCTTAGAGTGACATTGCAAAGTCCTTTCTTTTAGACAAGAAAGTCTTTTAAGCAGCTATTTTTCCTTATTTTTTTGGTTGAAAAAAAATTTATACAATGTATTCCAATTACAGTTTCCCCTCCCCCAAGTCCTCCCAAATCCTCCCGGCCTCCCTACCCACCCAAGTCCACGCCCTTTTTTCTTCCTCTCTTTGGAAAACAGACAAACTAGTAACAACAAAAAAAATAATAAACAGTAAAGAAAATAAGAGAAAAAGCACAGGAAACACATGGTTTTTACATATTTGGATTTGCCCCTGAACCCATGCATTGTGGAATATTTGTACACTGTGTAAAGATGTATTGCTGTGATTGGTATATTAAACAGTTGAATGGCCAATAGTTAGGCAGGCAGTATAGGCGGGACTTCTGGGGATATAGAGGACTGTCGGGGGGAAAAAAGAAAGTTGTAGATGCCAGGAGACACAGAGAAAGCAGGATGTACAGGAGGAGAAATAACATCACAAGCCACATGGCAAAACATTAATATAAATTGGTAGTTTAAGTTATAAGGACAAGTTATAAACAAGCCTAAGCTATATACCTAGCTTTAATAATTAATAAGAAGTCTCCATGTCATTATTTGGGAGATGGTGGGGCAGGGAAAGACTTGTTGCACCCATCCCCTATTCTGTGCCCTCTTGCTGGAACAATCACAGAAGGAGTGACTCCCTTGGTCTAGTTAATCAGCAGAAGTATCAGGGAATGCTGTATCCAAGCTCTATGGTAGTCAAGGGCTGAATCCCAGGTTCTGCCAGGATAATCTTGCTTAAGAAACTAAAGGCTTGCATAGTCTCTCTGTACATAGAGAGTCTCTTGTTCAGTCTGGTCTCAATTTCCTGGAATGTTCTGGGATTTTGGAAGTTCACCTTGTGATATAAAAAACACCAAACTTGATATTCTAGAAATCTATCAAAGAATTTCAACACTTAAAATTCTAGTATGTTACTCTCAATCAGAGTCTGCAAGTCTCTTGAATCTCTTTTGCTGAGACACCTCCTCAGCCTGGCATGCTGGTTCTTTTGGTCCATCTTATTCTAAGCCCTTCCTCAAATCATCATTTTAGGTTCATTGCTTTCCATTTGCAATCTTTTCCCTGACTCTCTAACATTTATTCCATCAGAGATACCTCCTTCAAGTTCTCTCACCACCTGGTATTAAATTCCTTACTTTATGGAAATATATTTTATTCAGAATACTGACCTAATTTATCTGTGCTTTAATGTATTGCTCCCTCAGCAAGGTCTAAGTAGAGAGCCATATCCATCCTGTCTACAACCTCAGTGCCAGCAGATGTGTGGTACATAGTTATTGTTTCCAAACTACATACTGAGTGATTCATTTTTCCAACTTCCACTTCGTGAAGTCCAATGTAGTCCAAGTGTGTATGTTGAATATGAAGATTTCAAAGAGAAAATTTAGAGGGGGAAGCTGAAAGGACTATGTGTTATGGTAAAAATAAAACAGCGCCATTCCCTACATGGTGGCAGTGGGCAGTAGACACAAGACCACAGTGGGCCACAAAGGCAGCTGGTCCCAAACAGGGAACTGTGTGGCAGGTAAGAGACAGAGACCTGTCCCACGAGGAGCCACTGAGGGTGAGAGACAGATGGATAGGCAAGGTATGCAGAGTGAGATTAGATATTTATTTAGTTGGCTATGGAGGGGAAAGGGAAAGGGGAGAAGAGAGAAGAGCAGAGAAAGAGAGAGAGAAAGAGAAACAGAGAGAGAGGAGGGTGGGAAGGGGAGAAGGGAGAGAGGCAGAAGCTGCTTCTTTGGAAAAGAGATAGAAATGAAGAGACTCGGGCAGGAAACAGAAAGAAAGATTTGCTTGCCTCAGCAGATGGGGGAAGTAGAGTGGGCAAGGCTTGTCTCTTAAAGGGACAGGACAGTCCATTATATTTTAAGAAGGCCACTAGTTAGTTCCCAGCTGCTTAGCTTCAAAATAATCACACAGAAACTGTATTAATTAAATCATTGCTTGGCCCATTATCTCTAGCTTCTTATTGGCTAACTCTTTTATATTAATTTAACCCATTTTTAGTAATCTGTGTATCACCACCTGACTGTGGCTTACTGGGTAAAATTCCAGAATCTGTCTCCAGCAGGGTTATATGGCTTCTCTCTTACTCTGCTTTTCTTTCTCCCAGAATTCAATTTAGTTTTTCCTGCCTACCTCTATTCTTTGCTCAGGCCCAAGACAGTTTCTTTATTAACCAATGGTATTCATAGCTTGCAGAGAAGAATCCCACATCACCTTCCCTTTTCTGTTTAAATAAAAAGGAAGGTTTTAACATAGTAAAATTACATATAACAAAATAGTTATCAAGCAAGAATTACAGTTACAATATTTATATCTACTTTATCTTTTACCATAAATAAGAAAAACTATAGCTATAACTATAAATTCTTCAATTCCATCAAAGACTGCAGAAGGATATAATATTACCCATATAAACAGGAAGTGCATTGTAAGAAACTTCCAAAGCTCTAGAATTGACAGAGATATCTTGCTACCTGGACAGTCATCCAAAGTTCTTCTGTACCATTTGGGCATCCATCTTCAGCTTATAGGCCAATAGTATCCAGCAGACTTTTCCATGAAGCAGGAAAATTCAAAGACAGTTCCACCTATATTGGTAGTTTGTCAGTCACTTTCTTCTGTGTCTAGCAGACCTTTCATGAAACAGGAACCCTGAAGGATCATCTCACCTTTAAGTAAGTTCAGCAGTCATTTCTCTGCAGTTCCTACATGTCCAGTTCATGAAGCAGCACAGGCAAGAGCAGTTTCTTGCCCAAATGGCTAACCAACTCCATAAGGAGCCTCTTCGATGCCCATCTTCCTCTTGAAGTAATTGTTGCTGCCAGGAGGAGATGTGTTCCATTGTCATGAAAAGTCCTAAATTCTTAAAACACTTTAAATGCCATATTCTGTAGTCTTTGAAAGATTTGAAGAATCCCTGTCCATCTGAAATACTTCTCTGTAGATCTAGAAAAATCTAACTAACATGACTACAAGCTTGACTATTATAGATGACTATCTACTTATCTATATTTCTTAATCATACATTATACTTTTAAACGAGCTGGAAAAGCACTATACCTTAAGAAATATCAGAAATACATATACACAGTATAACAAAATTGACCTTAAATATGTATGAAAAAACAAAATTCATACCAATGCAAATCTCTATAGCGTATCCTCCCTTTAAATGTAAAGAAACATTTTAAGCAATATTTGAGAACATGGACATAGTTCTCCAAATTGCATCCTGCTTTTTGTTGGGCAAAGTATTTTTAGGGGTGTTCACAGTGACCTTTCGGGGGGGGTCTCAGTCCATCAAACCACAGTAGTCTGGAATTATTCCATAGGTTCTCATCTTCGGCTAAAGTTCCAGCATCTTTCTCTAGCAGGTTTACATTGCTTTTCTCTGACCCCACCTCCTTTCTCCTAGCATTCAGCTTAGTTTTTCCCACTTACCTAAGTTCTGCCCTATCAACAGGCCAAGGTAGTTTCTTTATTCAGCAGCAGATTTCACAGTATATTGAGGGGAATTCCACGTCAGCATTATATTCCCATCTCTTTTTTATAGAATATCTCAGACAGTAAACAGAATTGCTGGAACCAACAGGCTATATGCTCAGGAAAAGCTAGGTTTGCCTTTCTATGGATTTTTTAGTCCACAGGAGCTTCTGGAGCCTGGCAAGCCCTGTGTTAAACAGCAAAAAGCAAATACCTACCTCAGTGACCTTGGAGGACCATGAGGTGCCAAGCAAGCAAGTTCTCTGTCGTTTTAATCAATAATGCCAGTAAAATTTTATCTTTCTCAAAGATTTCTGATGCAGTTAAACAGTTGAGAGGTTTTGTCAGTTTAAAAGGACAACCTCAGCCAACAAATTTCAGCAAAATACAAATACAAGTTATTAAGACATGCACCTACAAGTTATGAAGGTATGAGGACAAATACACGCTATCAAATTTCCCCCTCATGCTACCTTCCATAGCCTTAAAAATATTTTTCATTATACAAAAATATCTGTCACAGTCATTCTGACATAAATATGCTAAACTTATGATTTTACAAACCCGAAAAATTCTTGTGGATTCCAGGGAACCGAATTAAAGAATCCACCTTAAGCAGGTCAGATACACCTCTCTCAATTCCCTATTCCTATTTTTTTTCTAAACTTCACTGTGTCCTCTGTTTTGCCGATACCTTAAACAGGTGTAAGAGAGACCAGACATTTCCATACCACAAACACCAGACAGGAGCAAAGAGACCAGCTATGCCAGGATGTAACCAGCACCCAGCTTTCTCATAAGCTGGGAAATGGGAATGTGATGGTCTATCCCAAGACTATGCCCACAAATATTGAGGAAGTAGTCTTGAGAATCTGCCATCCCAATTCCTTTAACCTGTTGTGCCTAAGCTCCTGCCTTTTTATTATAAAAGAGAGATGGGAATGCAATGGTCTATCCTGTCTATTTAAGAGACAATCTCCACCCACCCTTCTCCCCTGTCAGCTCTTTTTCCAGCCCGAGTCCCTTCCTTTTCCTTCTTTCTCCCAAAGAGGCAGCTTCTGCTTTCTTCCTTCTCTCTACTTCTTCCCTTCTCCCCTCCTCTCTCTCTGTCTCTCTCTCTGTTCTTCTCCCTTCTTCCCTTTCCCCCTTTCCCTTTTTCCTCCAAAACCCACTAAATAAATATCCAGCCTCACTCTGCATGCTGTGCCTATCCATCTGTCTCTCATGCACAGTGGCTCCTCATGGGATAGGTCTCTGCCTCATGGCTCCCTACCTGGAACCAGCTGCCTTTGTGGCCCACTGTAGTATTGCGCCCACTGTCCACTGCCGTCATTCAGAGAACAGTACTGTTTCGTTTTTACCATAACACTATGCTTATAGGATGGTGAGATTTTAAACATAGCAACAGAAAATAGACACAAAGTATTAACCTATTTATGTGTTGAAAATATCAAGACTAGGGAATTTAAGCAGGGAGAGAAAGTTGGGACTGGCATGTATTTGCCTTACTTTTTTATAAAAGTTACTAGAAATTATAATTATATATGATCTTGGGAATTTTACTGTGACCCTATGATATAATACAAGGCTTGTATCTGCACAATGGTGCTGGACTCTTGGTACTTCTGAGAAAGAACTCAAAAAGCTGAGCAGCATGTGTAGTTGACAGAAATTCAGTTTCATTCTATCACAGAACCTTGAATAGCATTAAGTGCAACATATGTTAATAATGTAGAAATGACTCAGTGTGCTACAGCTCATGGTGAATTTCTCCCATTGTCTAGTCCTTCTTGGGAACAGAAAGAATGAGTGAGGCAGAGTAAATGAGACTAAGGTACTCTGAGTTCAACATCTGGCTTGATCAGCTATGAGACACATATGCCTTGCTTTATTGCATGTTTTTTTTTATGCACAAGGATCTTGGTAAAAAAAATCACATAAAACAAAGAATGTAAAGCATTTTATTAAATATAAAAGGCCACATGATGAAGAAACATAAGGTGGATTGTTCTTTTGGGAACAATAGGCCAAAACATCTCTTTATTGTGCTGCATGTTTTGTTGTTGCTGTTTTCTTCTGTTTTTATTTGTTTCTTCCTTTCTTCATTATTTTTTGAGTCACTCTCCCACTGCTGTTAATTCACCCTACAGGGTGGCCTGTAATTCATAGCAATCTTCCTGCCACAACCTCTGGCATTAGAATTACAGGAATATTACCATTGACCAGAGCTCACCTGTCCCTTTTACATTTCATCAACTTGTGTGTGCTTATGATTGGCAGATTCCTTTGATAAAGGACTAACATAGATTACATAGATTCATTCTCGTTTGTACTACCTTAAAATGGGATGGTCCTATTCTAAATTTTCTTCATTTTATAAGGATAAGCATAACTTTGAGCTTTGTATTAAATACCACATGAAACACTGTTGTTTTAACTCATGTGTTTTCTGGTGCTGTTCCTGGGATTGGCAGCATTTTAACCAATCCAGGAACTTCTCCTTTGTATTGAACTCTTCTAGCTTGTGGCCTCTAAATAATACAGTAGATAACAGAGGCAGGTGTTTCTCAATTCTCAGCATTTCTCTATTACTTTTCCAGAATGTAAAGAATCTTTTTGAAAGTCTTTGAAAAGGTATTATCTAGATAAAAATCAGAAATGCTAAACTAACTGACTTGCTTAACAACCAATCCTGTCAAGTCCTCTGAATGTTTCTCATATATGTCACCTTGCAGCCATCTATGTGGCAGTTTGGGAGATCTTGGATCACCATGCCATCAGTCTTTCTGTCACTTCTATTTTGTTTTTCTTTTTGCTCCACCTTCACTGGAATAGGGCAGTACATGATGAGTCTTTAGGCCTTGTATCTTTCCTGTCTTTGGCAAAAAGAAACCAACAAAACAACCATGTCACCAAGACCATGACTGGAAAAGCAAGTGATGATATTTGATCTAAGGGAAACAGGTTGTATGCATGTTAGAAGCCTGGTGGGTGACTGAAGAGAGACAGGCAGCCAATTTCTTGTTATATTGGCTTACTCTGCCAAACGGAGCCTCTTTTGAGAACACTGCTTCAGTGGGAAATAATGAGGAATGGGAAGCTGTCACTGAGAGACACAAGCCAGAGTTCTATGTAGAAATCACAGACCAGCACAAGGCATGGGAGTAGATAGCATCAGTCTTTAGAAACAACCAAGACAAAGAAGCATGAGCAAATAGCAAAGAATCCCCTTGGACAGTGAAATCCTGATGTTAAAACTTTAGAGTCTCCATAGGATGTCCAGTGTTGCTATCAGACTAGTAACCATATGATCATATTCCAAAGAAATCCCATGTCCGAAGACTACTTTATTCTATGTATCCTTCCCAAAGACACATTCTGTTGGAGGTTACTGAGTGTGCCTCCTGCATATTTAATGTTACCTTTACTGTAATCACCTCACTCCTGCGCATTAGTTTCAGCACCTGCCTCTGCCATGTTGCTTCATCTGCTGTTAGAGCCCTAGTATGAGTGGCTCCAATTTCACGCTCTCTGGTATTCACATGGAGAAGATTCTCTCCTAAATCCTGGTCTTGTGGTTGGTTTCTCATTACTTTCTCATTACTTCTTCCAGAGAGTTCTACTGCCAGCTGGCTTGCTGGACTCTACCTATCACCTGCTGCCAAGTTCTCTGAATTCTCATTCCACCCACCTGGAAGCAGGCCTTCCAGATGGCAGAGTGTGGGACTGTCTGTTGATGTCTCGCCAGGAGATGAAACAGCCCTCTTCCTGTCACCTGTCCTCTACCTTCCTGCACTGCCTGCTGTGACCAGCCATGCTACATTTCTGACCTGCCCTGGGCTGACCTATCTGAGTGCTGCAGTGCTGCCTATCTGTGGACGGCTGATGCGCTGATTATTCTGGAAGTTCTCTTTTCTGGGTGACTTGCAGCAACTGCTTCTGTTTTTTTCATATGCCTAATGAGTCACCTAGTTAGGTATGAAGACTTCGCGGACACAATGATATTGGAAAACCATGAACAATACCAGACTTCTTAAACAAGCATTCAGGGTCATTTCCAGTCCCCTCTACCTACTAGAATCCTACACAAGTGTCACGTAATCCATTAAGTCTATTTATAGATAGCCTTGAGTACTTAGCTACTTGCAAAACACAAGTAGTAGTTGGTATTCACTCGATAGGTATATAATTTTTTGCTATTAAAGATACATAGTCTGAGCAAGAGAGTCAAACATTAGTCAAAGTGTTGTTTGTCCCAGCTGCCTGGCTAGCTTACACCCAATATAACCACACAGAAACTGTATTCATTAAAGCACTGCTGGGCCCATTAGCTCTAGTTTCTTATTGGCTAATTCTTACATCTTAATTTAACCAATTTCTATTAATCTGTATATCACCACATGACTGTGGCTTACTGGCAAGATTCTAACTAGCGTCCATTTCAGGCAGAAAATTCATGGCATCTCTCACTCTGCCCTTCTTCCCAGCATTCAGTTCTGTCTTCTCCACCTACCTAAGTTCTGCCCTATCCAGCACAAAGCAGTTTCTTTATTCATTAGCCAATGAAAGCAACACATGAACAGAAGAACCTCCTACACCACCAAAGAGATAAATTAGAGCATATTCTTTAGGGAGGCCACATAAAAGAGGAGGCTCCAAATTATGCCTAGAAGACAGAAAGAGTTTAAGAAAGGAGACCTTTGACCTAGATCAGCTGTTCTTAACTTGTGGTTCTCGACCCCATGGAGGCACAAATGACCCTTTCTGAGGGGTCACCTATCAGATATCCTGCATACCAGATATTTACATTATAATTCATACCATAGTAAAATTACAGTTATGAAATAGCAATGAAATATTTTTTATGGTTGGAAGTCACACAACATGATATAGTGTATTATAGGATTGAGAGGTTGAGAATGACCTAGATCATTAATTAATAATATGTGTTAGGTTTCAGGGGTAGAAAGGAGTACTGCATGGTTTTGTGTCACCCGGACACAAGGTAGAGTTATAAGAAAGAAGGGAGCTTCATTTGAGGAAATGCCTCCATGAGATACTGCTGCAGGACATTTTCTCAACTAGTGGTCAATTAGGGATGGCCCAGTCCATTGGGGTGGTGCCATCCCTGGTCTGGTGGTCTTAGGTTCTATAAGAAAGTAGGTTGAGTCAGCCAAGGAAAAAAAAAGAGTAAGCAGCAGTCTCCATGGCCTCTGCATCAGCTCCTGCCTCCAGGTTCCTGCCCTGTATGAGTTTCTGTCCTGAGTTCCTTCAATAATTACAGCAATATAGAAGTGTAAGTCAAATAAACCCTTTACTTGCTTTTTGGTCTCAGTAAGAAAAACGCTAAGACAGGATGTGACGGGGA
This sequence comes from Chionomys nivalis, assembly GCF_950005125.1. NCBI lineage: Eukaryota > Metazoa > Chordata > Mammalia > Rodentia > Cricetidae > Chionomys > Chionomys nivalis. The sequence goes on along the minus strand of NC_080111.1, from coordinate 31,776,397 downwards.
AAAAATGGAGATTCAAGTCACTTTGCTCCGAAAAAAAGCATTAATGACAACACGATGGTCATAGTATAGATGTAGAGGAAAACACAAAACAATCATCATATCTTTCAAACAGCATACCCCTGTTGTAATTCTCAGTTCTGCCACTCATGTGTGGGGACCTGCAAAATTTTCATTCTTCTATTGTATCCCTAAACATCATCTTGTCCCTGCTTTTGAATTAATTGTCTCTGTTGCTCCCTTCAGTAACGTGGCAATCACCTAAACTTAGAAGCAGTAAGAGTAAAGTCACTCAACAAACATTTATTAACTATGGATGGTGTGGTGTGTCCCTTATCTCCTTTGGAGGCTCAGACTTCGAGAATGCTGGCAGCTGATGGCTAGAAGGTACCATCTAACTAAAAACTGAATTCTCTGCAAGTAATCTGCCTTTCTCAACATTTACCCTCTTTCCTGAAACAGTTAACAGCACAATTAAGCAACCTGAAGGACCAGTTAGGATATTCCTGTGAAGAGTGTCACCTTCTCATGCCCAATCACACCTTCCTAATTTTTCATGAGGGTCATCCATGACTGACAAACTCCTAACTAGACTGCCTTTGTGCAAATCTCAGAGTCTTGGGGCTGTTACCCACAGAATCAATATTGCACAGTTTAATGTCAATTGTACTCACACTAAGAAAAAATATGAAGTGAATTTTGCTTATTAAGAACCACTATGTATATAGCATACGCCAGAAGCAGTGTCATACCTGGGAAAGAAGCAACGAGGAGGAAACATCTTTGGGGGTGGCACCAGCTGGTTTCCACCCTTCCAAGTGCTAAAGTACAAAATGGAGTGAAATTGTTTTTCTTAGTTCATCCCTTTCTTGGAACCTTTAGTAATAGAACTCAAGCACCTCCACCAAAGTGGTAAGCTTGTCTTCCTTCAGAATAAGAGAGCAGGATAGATGAAGCAAGACTCATTGATATTAAAAGTAATAAACAATTTGAAACAAAAAAATAAGTTTTCATCAAGAAAACATTTTGGAAGCCCATTAAGAGACTTGCTTCAGAGCCAGGCAGTAGTGGTGCATGCCTTTAATCCCAGCACTTAGGAGGCAGAGGCAGGAGGATCTCTGTGAGCTTGAGGCTGGCCTGGTCTACAAGAGCAAGTTCCAGGACAGGTTCCAAAGCTACAGAAAAACCCTGCCTCAAAAAAAATAAATAAATAAAAATAAATAAATAAACTTAAAAAAAAAAAAAAGAAAACCAAAAAGAAAGAAAGAAAAAAACAGAAACTTGCTTTAAGTTTTGCCTGGTATAAAAAGTATCAATTGAGAATAGGCATCACTCCCTAACTCTTGCTGTTATGTCTTAGTACCATTTACAATACAGATTTCTGTCTACTAAGAATGCTAAGTGCTGATAATCAGTTGCAGCTCCATGCTGAAGCCACAAATCTGTTACTTAAGATGAATTACTGAGAAGTGGCCATCAGCACTTTTATTAAAAGAGATGGTAATGGCTGTTCCCTGGCATAGAACCAGCCTACTGTGTCATCATCCCAGACTGCTTTTAGATGGATGCGAGTTTGCAGCTCCTAAAAAAAATATGAAAGTCTGCATACTCCCTCAACAGCAGCATTATTTATCAAAATGACAATGTGCCCATTTTTTTCAGCACTTAAAATGGCACTTCAATAATAATTACTTTAATCCATTTTTATTTAGTTTACCATAGATCCTTGAATTGCTGATGTAATTTTGAAGGTAATTTTTGTTAATGAAAGGGTCCTATGGTGTACAGATTGATCATTCACAATAAAATCCAAGTGGAATATGTGTTAACAGAGTATGCCAAAGGAAGACATCCTCATTATAGAAGAAAGTGGACTAGGAAGAACTTAGAAAGACTCGTCAAGCTCATACTTAGATTAACTTTCAAATAAGCAATGATCATTTCTTCATTAGCATAAAAACAGATCTCATGGCTTGATAAATCTAGGAAGTAATAAAGTCATTCATTCAATATATATATTTCTGCTGTGAATATGATTTGTGTATAAAAAACCCTAAGGAACAGATTCCAGTTAAGCAGAAATCTTGTTTGTGCCATTTGTTAGTTACTTCTCTCATTACTATGACAAAATATACAGCAAAAGCAGCCAAAGGGAAGAACTGTTTGATCTATAGTTTTAGAAGGCCTTAATTCGTGCTCGTAGAGAAATCAGGGGCATGTGGCTGAGGAACACAAACAAGAGAGTTTGGATAAAAACCATGTGAATGTGTCTTGTCAGCAGTTAACAGTGTATTTCAACCAGGGGCTGGGGAAGTAGTTTAATAAGTACAGTGTTTGTCTAGTATGTGGGACAGCCTGAGTTCCATGTCTACCAAAGCATAAACCAGGAAAGCCTGGGATCTATCCCTTGCAAAGCAACAACCAGTACATATGCATCCCTGAAATGGCAGAACTCGGAGATGGAAACAGGAGGATCAAAAGGCCTAGGTTCTTGGTTACATAAAGAATTTGAGGCCATTCTGAGCTACGTGAGATTTTATCTCGAAACTTACTAAACAAATAGTTTAAAGAATTTAAATAAAAATATTTTCAAGAAGCCTACTAAAAGCCAAACGAAGTTTGGATCAAGCCCAGCACTGGGTCCCAGTCTAGTTTTGTCTCTCCACATTAGCTGTTCCTCAGGGAGCAGAACCGTTTAATGGCCTCTTATTGCCCAAGTGTGAATCTGTTCATTTGCAGACACTGAGTTCTCAACAGAGAAAATACAAAGGGACTGGTGACCAGAGATTCTAAACCATCAGTGCTGTTAAGACAGGAGATAGCTCCCTTCATGTAGTAGAAGACAAAGCCCGTGGTGAATCATGAGCTATCAGTAGCACAAAGGGCCTCTTCTATCTACCAAAGAATGAGTAACTCTCCAGTTGGGCAGACAGAGAATGCTTAAGGTATGTGGACTCCTAACTGACTCAACTCAGAATGCAACCAATCATTATCAGTAAGGATGATCTTGGTCTCCAAGCAGTTTCAGCTATAAGAACTACAAAAGCTCACTGGGCTAGGGAACAATCATGGGGATGTTGTTCCCATAGTAACCACATAAAATCTCAAACAAGGACACATATACATGTAAGGGATACTGACGATTTCTATGAGTATGCAAACGGCAAAAACAATGTTTTCAATGTAAGAAACATCCTGACTATCTCTCTGGCATTTTGAAAGAGCCTGCATACCTCATTCCTTTCCACAGCTCTGTCTGACTTCTACAGCCACTGGAGCGGAACTATTACAGCATTGTTTGTTTTGATGAACATATTTAATCCACAGTTGCCATACAAGAACAAGAGAGATTTCCCTTGATACACACACACACACACACACACACACACACATTAATACTTGACTCATGGTATTGAGCTGACAGGCATGGTCCAAAGCTACTGAAAGAGACTCTTGAATTTACATTCATAAGGCCCACTGTCTCCCTCCTTTCTCCATTTGAAATGTGCAAGGTTTTGCTTTATAAACCACCAGGAAATCTCCATAGCAACAAGAACCGCATCCAAACAGCATTGTGGCTTTGAGTTTGGGGATCTGAGGGGTATAATCTATGCTGGTTTTGATCTATGGCATCACGTGGGAAGCAGAGGCACCCAGGGATGATGATAATCAATATCCCAACAGTATAGTTACAGCTTCAGATTCCTTCTCAGATCTTTGTGCCAATGAGGCACAAATGAAAGCTTATGCAAAGGGTGATAGCCCAGGATGGTCTTTCCTAGTTACATCCATTTGTCTGCAAATTTCAAGATACCATTGTTTCTTACCACTGAGTAATACTCCATTGTGTAAAGGGTGCTCCCTCATCCTTTATACCAGATACTAAGGGCACTGATTTCTTTGACTTAAAAAAAATTAGAAATGAATTGAAAACTTCTTCCTAGATAATTTCCTGTGAAATCAAGAAAGCAAAGAGTGTTCCAAAGCTGAGAACAAGAACAAAGGACGACATCTAGAAACTAAAGATGGGAACCATTTTTCCCAAGAAGCACCTGCCCAGCCACGCTCATTTTCAGTTTCAGCCCACTGGCTGATAGGTAAGGAAATTAGGGACTAAATAATACAAAGGGGTGAGTAAGAGATCTTTGCATACAATTCTTGAAAGTCCTATAGGAGGAATAAAAATTAGATCTAGCCGCTGGAAATATTGACAAGTCAGCACCTCTTTTCAAGGCTTCCCAACTGGAAAGCACAATTTTGCTCTGATAATAATCTGTTTTTCAGCTGTGATTCTTTAGACTTGAGTGGCAAACAAAGACCTTGAAGTGGTACCAAACTGGTAGCATCATCAGATGGCAAACAGAAGCAATAAAAATATTCAGCAGCTGAATGAAATCACTCAGATCTCATCGAATTACCTCAGATCAAGGTTCACAATAGAAAGCTATGAAATGAGTTAGTGAAATTGGTGACAGACACCAAATCCAACATACCAACAAATATTTTAAGATATTCAAGCTTTCCATAAAGAGAATAAGAAATTATTCATTTTCAGATGTTTCCATAAATATTCCACATGTTGAAATTATATGAAAGATATGGAATATGAAAATCAAACAACAAAATTTGAATAAAGATTATTTTTAGAAACAAAAACAAAATAGAGAAACCCTGTGTCGAAAAACCAAAAAAAAAAGAAATAACAAAATAAATAAAATATAAAGCTTAGTGATCTGACAGATTACAAGGAAAATCTAGCTGAATGAGACTTTAATGAACTAGACGATAGTTAAAAGTAAGTTATCCTAAAACTATCCCAATGATACAAAAATATAAGATAAGTATGAAATATGGGGAGGGGGGAACCAAAAGTTGAACCTTTGCCCAGAAAATACAAAGACATGGCAGAGGAGGATCAAAATAGAATGATAACCAAAACAATAGGAATAAATAATTTTCTAACATACAGAAGGACACTACTCAGGTCACAGAAATCTATGGTTTTCTTTACTCAAATAGTAAATGTAAAATTTGTGTCTATATAATCCATCATCAAAAAATCTTGATGAAATTATAGGGAACCAAATATATATACATAAATATATATATATGCCTCAGATTAAAAATTACTTTAAATCAGTAACTGTAATAAAGACAAAAGAGGTGAAAGACTAATGTGCAGAAAATGCAGCAATCTTTAATTATGTATAAGCAAAGCCACCTATTAATAACAAGAAGAAAATGTTGGTGTTTTAGGATCCCCAAAAGAATGTTTATCACAAAATGTTTTTTTTTTTTTTTTTTTTGGTTTGTTTGTTTTGTTGTTGCTGATGATGTTTTCTTTTTGGTTTTTTGGTTTAGTTTGGTTTTTCGGTTTAGTTTGGTTTTTTTGGTTATGGTTTTGATTTTTCATGAGAGGGTTTCTGTGTAGCTTTGGAACCTGCACTGGAACTCGCTCTGTAAATCAGGTTGTCTTCAGACTCACCGAGATTTGCCTACCTCTGCCTCCTGAGTACTGAGATTAAAGGCATGTGCCACCACTGCCCAGTTTTCACAAGCTGTTATTAATAAAAATTGTTTTAATCAAAAAGAAAGTCGTCAAAGAGGTGTTGAGAAGGTAGTGACTCAGGTCTGAACCTGAAGATGTCAAGTGCTTCCAAAGTACTGTAGGATGGAGTCTCTGCTTTCCAAATTCCTTTGCAATGAGTAAAAATATGAGCCATTAACTTCTCTATCCCACATTCTTTCAGGACACTTGTATCCCAGAGAACTTGGCCAGGAACACAGACCTCAAACTCAGTGAATTGAAAGTAAACTTCCTTTATCCTTTATGCCAGATACTAAGGGGACTGTCTCTTCAGTTTGAGGTCACTATTTGAATCTTCTCAATTTTCTTGCTGTTAACCACTGTCTCTTCAATAAATAAATCTTGTCTCAGGATGCTGATATCCACAGACTCTGTGATGTCATTTCTAGAAGCTTCTCTTGACCATCTGGATGAATGCCATAAAACAGAACTACAGTTCTGTGCTTTTCCTGTATTATAGAATCTGGACAAAGAGCATTGCCAAGGCTTGTTTCCACTGGCTCACCTAGCCCGGGGTTCTGCAGCTATTCTGAATGCAGTCTCTGAAAAGCAGCTGAGTTAAATTCCCCTCCAGGAAACACAGCAACATCTCTCCTTTATAGCAATGTTGACAGGAACAGCTCCAAGCGCATCCTTATTGGCATCTTAGCACCATGGATAACTGAGTACACTGTAACAGCTTCATATAGGAAACAAGAGATCTTAGGGATGCGTTTCTTCAAAGTCACTTGTCTTATGTGCAGGAGCTAGAATATTTATCTGGATTGTCATCATTTTCTACCAAAAGCACTCAAAGACAGGGAGTCAGAAGGGATGAAAGAAAGAACAGCCAGCCAAGTTGACATAGAAAGCACAATAGCCAACTGGCTAGGATCTTGATCATAGAATCCACATTGCCTACGTTAAGAATGTTGGACTTCTTTCTCAATACAAAACCACTCAAGAAAAGTAAGATTTCTAGACTTTCCAGATTTCCAAAACATCTGATACTTTTACAAATAGTATTCTTAAACTATAATTTTTTGAAAAAATGAGTTCTACGTAATACAAGTAATTGAGATATTATTGACAAGCATTGTCTACCACTCATTTAATCACACGATTTCAAACAATCTTTGCATTTTTCAGAGAACAGATAGGTTTTCCAAGACCATCTCCTAAGTGAATGAATAGGTTCATTCTTCTGGCATGAGACAACTAAGGGTTCTATGAACACAAATAATTTTCAAAGTTCTTTTATCTCCTGACTAATAATCACATATATTCATGGAGTACAGCGTGACAGGATGAGGGTAAACGGCACATCTGCCACATCATTTCTCATTTATCTGTGTTGGGAACATTCAAAATCCTTCCCTCAAGCTATTTTGAAACACACAATTGCTATATTTTAAGATCTGTCCTTTTTGTTATTCAGAGGCTTAGCTGTACAATAAAATAAAAATTGCTATCTCAAGGTCAAAACTAGATTGAGGATGAATATCTTTTAATCTCTACATTGTCAGGTAAGATACAATACACCATGGGTTATTTTAATGTGGATATTTAAAGTTAAATGTATTAAAATGAAATGAAACTAAAAATTCAATGCCTAGCCACGGCTATATAGCACACAATTAAAAGTCATATGTGCTTAATGGATACTCATTTATATCTAACTAGAATGTTTTGCCAAATAGCATTGTCGATGACAGATTGGAGTGCCTGGTATCACTTCTCAGCTAATTTTATTTGATTAGTACAGAACATTATAAAGTCACTGGCAAAATCAATCTCCAATTTAGAATCTAATGCAATAAAATTAAGAAATCTTATTTTGTAATTATTTAGGTTCATTACTTCCAAGCAAATTCTGTAGGCTGCCATGTGTGTATTTCTCAGATCTAACATTGGGAAGATTACACAGTATCATATGTTTGATGGACAATTGGTAATTTGAAATGTGTAAGAGATTCCCCAAGCAATCGTTCCTCAGTAGAATCATATACAAACTATGATTTGGTCCAGATTCCTCAATCATTGTCTACACAGAAAAAAGGACACTCGAGTGTCACAAGGAATCATGATGTATATGGCTTAAGTAAATTATCAAAAACTGTAAGGATAATCACTTAGATTAGATTTTCCAGTATAAAAAATTTATATCTAAATTTTCTATGTTAACATCTAACCCATTCCTCAGCTCACTGGACCTGCATGTCAAATGTTCCCTCTTCCATGACTTACTTGATTTTGGGTGACGGTGATGCAGCATGGCTCTTTCTTCTGCACCCCATGACATCTGATTCAAGCTCAGCAGGATGGTAGCGTCTATGCCCAAAGAGAACAACAGGAGAGCAATTCCATGTAAGAAACTAGTCATTTCCCAAATCATGAGGGTTTTGCTGTCTGTCTTCTCTGCCTCCGTGGACACCACTTTCATTTAATACTATTGGAAGATTTTCAGTGTACCTCCTGAGAATGCCTAAGAAAATGTGAGTACAACATCTAGCTCTCATCTCAAGAAAAGAATGAGATTATTTATTCTATGGCAAATTTAAGTGGCCATATCTTGGTAATACAAATTCAGGTTGCCGCAAACACCATGTTCCAACATAGAAATGATTCCATGAACTGTTATAGTCAAAAAACAAAAGAAAGTCAAAAATCAAATATCCCTTTTGAAAGTTTTCTACTGATGACATTCGTTAGGTATGTAATAGCAAAGCAAGGAGGTCTTATAGGTTTTTAATGCTGCATGATGACAGTCTTAATTTTTATTGGATAAGAGCTAGTGGTTTGTAAATATCTTCCAAAATTTGTACCTAATAATTGAAAGGATGTTAGGTCAGACACAGAGGTAGACAATAAATGGATATTAAAAGAACTAAAGATAGTCCAGGATATTTGTCTCTGAATATGCCTCATAACACACTACCATCAGGGAGTTCTAATCTATCATCAGCCTACCAACCTTTAACATAGGTATGGCTTTCTGCAACCTCAGTTCTTAAGGGGGAATCTTTTATTCCAACTCTTACAACCAGGACAGATTTGAGATCATCGACACAATTAAATCTTTTAAGATGAAACTTGTAGCTTCATTTGTATGGAAAATTTTATATATTTCTTAGATTTTGAGATGCTCTACTTGAAAACCTTCATCTTATAAAAAATATTGCTTTTCTCTCCCTCATGATTGCTCAAGAATCTGGACTTACAATGACACATACAATATGAGAAAAGTATTCAACAAACTGATCATATGCCATATGCCTATGAATAGTGATTAGAATTGGTTACCCGCCCCAAGAACATCTGTCTCCATTTCCTGCCAGCATATTTAGAGCCACAGAGTCATTGTCACCTGGATCTTGATTCTGTTTCTCTTTATTAGCATGCTTATTTAAATCTCACTTTGAATTTATACAGCTATGAGCATGTGAGCCCACAAGTAATCAAGACACCATGGTACGTTTTATAGTACATCACTGCTCAGTCTCCCTCACATTAAAATGCGGCTTCATGGCAACTCCATTATCCAAAAGCTCCCAGCTTGTCAAAAGGGTTTCCAATGAAGATCTTCGAAATCATCCATTTGGTATTATGGTTAGCTAGGTACTTGCCATACATGCATGATGACCTGAATTTGATTGCCAGCACCAATGTTAAAGAGCTGGGCACAAGCCATGTGCATGTAATTCCAGATCTGGAGGCTTTCTGGAGCATGACAGCCAGCTAGTACAACACAATAAACCATCTCCTAGATTAGCAAAAGATACTGTCCTAGTTAGTAAGATAAAGAGTGATTGAGAAAAATCCACCTATAGTCTTCACACACACGAAAACTCTAATTTTTACTTTGGGAACTGTTACTTCATTTTTATTGTTTTTGTTCCTGTTATTGCTATGATACCCAAAGAAGAACATCTAGTCCCCAAGAACAAGATGGGATGCCTTCTACCACGCTTCTTACAACTGAAGAATCTTTCGGAACAGTGGAGAACATTCTTCATCTGGATTCAATAAGCCACGTACTGTGCTCATGCACTAGCTCACCGCAGCTGTGAGTCATGTCAGAAGACACATGAAAATGTCTCCACCACAAGCTCTCCTTGGCCTTCAGAAGACCTAGACACCAGATGCCACTTCTTCAACATGTATATGTGCTTCACTTCAAATCTGCTAAATACATACATGTCAAAAAGCATTACTGAAGGGATTGTGACCCCACATAGCATTCGTTACTGAAACCCTGTCTCGAAAAACCAAAAATCAAAATAATAAAATAAAATAACCAATTTTTCTTTGAAAAAAAATTCTTTGTAAAGTTCAATAATTCTACTGTGAGCCTCTGAGCCAGGGAAAATTCACAGTCAGATAAAAGCAAAACTAAACTCTTAACAGTATAAATAACACAATGTCCAGTGTCTGGGATCTACTTAGGATCTGGGCTTCTCCAAATGGTTCCTCCAGTCCTGCCTTCTGCAGGACAAATAGTTTGTTTTCTAAGCTCGGTAAGGCTCTACTCCCCTGCTGCTGCTGCTCTAATCATTCCATGGTCCTGGCATCTTCAAAATGCTGCCGTCTTCTGCTGCAATTACACTGGACTTTCACTAACAGCTCCTCATAGGCTTTCTTCACGATGCTAAGATTCAATTTCTTTGCATGACCCCTTCAGTTCTGGGCCTTCAACTGCCACTTGGGTTGCACCTTAAGCAATGGCCTCTCCTGGCCTCTCCCAGTGCCAAGCCTCAGCTGCCTTCAATGATCCCTCATGTCTTCAAAATCAGTGCTGCCTCCAGACTGAGCTCCCAAGGTCCTAATGAGGAGCAGAAGGAGGGAGAACATGAGCAAGGAAGGCAGGACCACGAGGGGTGCACCCACCCATTGAGACAGTGGGGTCGATCTATTGGGAGCTCACCAAGGCCAGCTGGACTGTGACTGAAAAAGCATGGGATAAAACCAGACTCTCTGAACATGGCGGACAATGAGAGCTGAAGAGAGGCCAAGGACAATGGCAGGGGGTTTTGATCCTACTTCATGTTCTGGCTTTGTGGGAGCCTAGACAGTTTGGATGTTCACCTTCCTAGATCTGGATGGAGGGGGGAGGACCTTGGACTTTCCACAGGGCAGGGAACCCTGACTGCTCTTAGGGCTGGAGAGGGAGGAGAAGAGAAGTGGGGGGAGGGGAAGAGGGCGGGGGAGGGGGAGGGAAATGGGAGGCGGGGAGGAGGTGGAAAATTTTTTTTTCAATAAAAAAAAATCAGTGCTGCCTGGGTGACTCTTACACTGCCACATTTGGCTGGCAGCATGAGGTGTAACCTTAGCTACCTCTAGAGCACAGCTTTTGCGTGTTCTCATGAAACACTTCCCAAAAGAGTTGACCTCAATGATGCTGGTCACTTCTTAACCACTGCTAATTCCTCAGCTCTAGCTGGCCAGCATCTTGTACCCAACAGATCAAACACTTGACTCTAGTACTTCTAAGATCCTGCTATCCAGAGGCCCAGCTAACCACAACTACAGATTTTTAATTCAAAATAACGAATGGCCCCAATAGAATCTTTAAACTTTACTCTGAGACTTCACAAGCCAGGCCTCCATCTTCTGCATTGCTCTCAATATTTTTATATTCTAAGCTCCTATAAAATAGGTCACTAAGCATTGAATACCTATCATCTATCTATAACTGTCTATCTATCATCTGTCTATCTATCTAAGAAGGGTGTGTATATGGGGTGCATATACAACTTGCAGGGAGAAATTAGAAATTGGTTCTATTCTTCCACCTTATGAGTTCCAGGGATAAAATTCATGTCTGGAAACTTAGCAACAAATGCCTTTTATCTACTGAGACATCTCATGTCTCCTTAAATGTAAAGGCTTAATTCTTTGACAAGAAATCTAAATAATAGAAAATCTAGCTTCCCCATGGGTGACCATGGGATTAATGGGCATGCAAATTGCATCTCCAGAGACAGGGCTTCTGCTCTGTTTTGACAACCTTTTCCCTTTTACTGTCTGGGTCCATGGTAATTACTTCTGATGACCTTAATGCTTAGGATGGTAATGGCCTTGTCACATATTTAGGCATAGACAACACAGTTGGGAAGAATTTTTTCCCTTTCTAGGCCTTACTATGTAAAACCAAGAAGAAAATACCATATCAAATTTATGTGCAGATATAATCAAATAATGTTCAATGAAACACTGTGGTACTATACCCAATTTATAAATACATGAAACATTTCCATTAAGTCTGGACTAGGTATTTAATTTATAATAATAATATAAATCACAAGCTCTAAAGAATTCCTTACAAGTTCCAGATATTTGTATCATTGTATTTCAATTATCCTTAAAATGATCCAAACACATATTCTGAATATATAATTTTTTGAAGTACACAGTATAACTTTCAGGATGACAAAACAGATAATATTTATCTCACTTCATTAACTTAATAGATATGCTTATTGTGTTAATAAAACTAAATATATCCATAGAATATGCTAAACTAGAGGTAAAATTTTAGGGGATAATTAATTCATTTTTCATTCCATATAGGGCTAGCTACAAAATTTGAAATATTTGAAGATGTAATAAAGGTAAAATTTCAGCCGGGCGGTGGTGGCGCACGCCTTTAATCCCAGCACTCGGGAGGCAGAGGCAGGCGGATCTCTGTGAGTTCGAGACCAGCCTGGTCTACAAGAGCTAGTTCCAGGACAGGCTCCAAAACCACAGAGAAACCCTGTCTCGAAAAACCAAAAAAAAAAAAAAAAAAAAAAAAGGTAAAATTTCAAGTTCCAATTCTCTCTCTGAGTACATTAAGTTTATTCGAGAATAAAACAGTTAATTCTCACTTACCAAGGCAACTTTAATTTTTCTAAAATTTCAGGGGAAACATAAAGTAAAGAAAGATTGTAGCTATTGTGCTGATGTTAAAAATCATTCTTTAAAAAAAAATCATTCTTAAAATTGGATAAAGAGAGTAACAAGATAAAAAGGATACAGCAGACACAGCTTATTCTCTAGTTCTTTTCTTCATTGAACCAAAAACGCCATCTACCTTTTAAGCAATCCCTTCACCCCAAACCTCATGTTCCTCAAAGGGAGTCTACTCTCAGCTTTTAGAGTTGCCCTCATGACTATAAGGTGACTCCAAAGTTTCTGCCAGTTATTTGTTCTGAAAAAAGCAAGAGATTTACAGTGTAACACCACACCTTCAGGCTCTTTTATGAGAATTGTTTTGGAAAATTCTTTGGCTTCTTTGAGAAGCTTCCTAAAACAACCTATCCCCCCCCATTGCATTGATGCAACACTGCTTTGTATGAAACAAAGCCATACCATATAAAGACATCTTAACACACTGACACCATATCTATCATAAGGAGACCATAACACATGCATGAAATTCCTGACAATTATAGATAAGGCCAAAGTTATGTAACTCCTAACCAATGGGATATAGTCAAACATCTTAATAAATCAGCTAACACATCTCAAAAACTACTTGCACTGTGTTCCCATTGCTTACAATTCAAAAGAATGTTCTTAGATACAAAGATTTAAGGCAAAGTCAACTTTCCTACAGTTATTAAACTATGCACTATTTAAGTTAAAGTTTTTTTCTAGAATACTGCCTTCATAAGCACATATTTAAACGAACTATCTATATAAAGGCGTATATCTTGACTGAAATCCTGGCATATTATCACTGGCATTTACTAGCGAGAACTCATTTGTCAGATGAGTCATCACCTAGAAATAAGGATCATTTCCTTAGTTAAACACAAATGGACTGAGTACCTACAATGTGCCCAATACTACGTTTGCACTGTAGCTGCAATAATGAACAACATGGACTAATTTCCCAAGTTTATATTCGAGAAGGGGAAACAGAATATGAAATATTGGTAAAATACATAGGATGCCAGATGGCGATGTTAAGAAGTGAAACTATATAGGCATTTAGATTCAGGGTTTGAAAATGAAAAGGAGGTAATTTGAAAGAGTCAAGGTAAACCTGCAACAGGTTTGGGAGAGCAAGGAAGATGATGGCTATTAAGTGGGGTGAGCAGCATAGCTACAGGCAAGAGAAGTTAGAAGTAGGGTGGGCAAAATGTCCTGGACCTGGAGATAGAAGCCTTCCTGCTCCTCCAACCCCCACTGATTTCCAGGAATGCAGCAAAAGTGGCCTGCAGCAGCAGAGGGTGGAAAAGGAAGAGGAAGTGGGAAATGGAACCTGAGCCAATTTGCATTTAAGAATAGCTCCAGTGGAGAACAGGCATGCAGACTTTTAGGACAGGTCTAGTCACAGGTACAATTTGCAAATGAAGCCAACAAAAAATGTTGATGGATGAAGCGTAGGGTATACAAAGATGGCTCAAATGTTTAGACCCAAATAGCTAGATGGATAATGCTGACATTAACTGAGAAGAACGCAACAGCACAACAAACTTCTATTGGATGGGGCTGTACAGTCAGAATTTAGTTTTATACTGCAAAATTTTGAGCTGTGTATTACATATCTAAGTGAGATGTCAAGAAATTTGTTGTGTCTATGAGTCAAGAATCGAGAGTAAGAGAAGCACTCAAGACTAAATTTAGAAACACTGTTAAATTTTAAAATATAAATGACCTGGAAAATAAAGGTGAGTTATAAAAATAGGAGGAGATAGAAATAGAGTTGGGTGTAAGTGTGGGTTTAGCATGTGTAATGACGTGGGTTCAGTCACCACCAACAAAAAAATAGGAAATAAGAGACCCAAGAACTGAGCTTTAGTGGTACAAGACAGCTATATTTAGTTTGAGGTAAAGGGTCTGGAAAGTTGTTGTAACAGACACGATCTCCCAACCACAGGGTGTACTGCCATGGTCTGTAAAATTTGACAAGCATTTGATTTCTTGTTTGTTTTTTTTTTTTGATTTCTTAAACAGATCCTTTAGGTAGAATACATGATAAGGTGATTATTTGCCATTATGTCTATTCTCTACTGGAAAGCAAATCCAGGAGCTGGGCACAAAGGCTCCTTTCTTCTCGCTCACTATGTGTCTGGTACCCTGTACCCTGTCCCACAGTGACTTCAGTGTTAGGAAACCACCAAGATGGGCACAGCTGCTTTTGACCTCCCAGCAAGAGCCAGGTATAGATAGATCACAGATTCCTTCCCACATCTCCAAGTCTGATGAGGAGCTAGAGAAATTTACTCCTGTGATGGTGTTACTTGAAAGTTGACAGCATAATTTAGAAGCAAGTGATTCATAAGTGGTGTCCAGTGAAGCCTCCGAGCTCATTAAACATAGAACATATTTTCAAGTACTTTCTAATTACATTTTCTGCTACTATTGTTAGACTTCCTACAACAAAGCTTCTCAAGGACATTAGCAAATTCCTCCAAGCCTTTCTTATTTTCACCACCTATTATTCATTATCCATTGGTTGAAATCTAAACAATCTGTGCCTACTGCATAACTGTCGTCATGGAAATATACCTTATTATATCCCAACATACACACACTTCTTGAATCCCTATGGATCCCAACAGGCTCTAATCGGATATCCCTTTGAACCAGTTAAATCTTGTGCTCAAAGGATCTCACCATATGCACAAATAATATCAAGGAGATCTAATGGTCTTTACAAAATCACTTTTGTCCTGAAGAAAGAATCCTTTCCTGAGCTGATATTCACAAAAGAGGTTTATTTTAGCTCATAGTTCAAGGGTGCAGTGCATCACGGTGAGAAGCTCTGCCAGCAGGCCAGTTTAAGGCAGCTGCTCAGATTGTACCTACAGTCAGGAAGCAGAGGATGATGAATGTTTCTGTTTGTATAGTTTCCTTCCTTTGACACAGTCCAGGACCCAAGGTCAGAAAATGTTACTGACCGCTTTTGGAGTGGGTCATCATACTTTAATTACCCTGACCAAGATAAACCCTTACAGGTATAGCCAGAAGTTAATCTAACCAAAATAATTGCTTACAGGCTTGCTCGCTGTCTTGTATATTAGGTGGTTCTAGATTTTGTTGATAATCAATAATAATCTCCATAGGTTGTCAAAAAGGAATGAGACACTGGGCATACATCCAATAATATACTGTAGTGGGGTGTAACACCCAATTTTGAGGGGCACCCTTGGTACAGTTCACGTGCCACCGTACTGAGTTGGGCAAGGGCCTGGAGATTGAAAGAACACATAAAGAGACCTGGGTCATTCGAAAGGAGATCAGCCGAATTCCGTTTATTCAACTTTGGGGAAAACCTTATATACCTCGCTGCTGCACAAGGATTTCCGTACAGGTAGGTGGGAAATTACCACACCAAAGATGGAGTAAACAATGCCCTACAGCTAATCACCAGGTGGGGCAGAAGGAGCACAGGAATATTTTAGTTAGCTTGTCCTCAAGATGAACCCCAGGAACAAGGGTAGACCCGGGCCCTACAGTGGGGTAGGAACACTGACACTCTACTTAAAGCAAAAGAACAGAACAATGATTAAAAGGAAGTTTAAAATATACTTGCATTTATTTTATTTTAAAATTCTTAAGAAACATAAAATAATAGGAAAATTGACTAGGTTCTTTAAGTAACTTCCAGTACTAATATTTTTAGCTAGTTATTTTTCTGATAAAATTATATGACTTACAAGGAAATGCCATAAATATTACTGCTCTGTTTTGAGAAAACTTAGTGTTTAATGCCAACCATGTTATAACAAGTTGATTTGTATAGATATTAAAGATGGAAAAGACAGGTAGTAGGAGAGATAGATGGATGGATGGAGAGATAGACAGACAGAAAGATGATAGAGACAGGTATAGATAGATAGATAGATAGATAGATAGATAGATAGATAGATAGATAGATAAATAGATAGATAGATACTATTCACAAACATAGAGAGAGAGAGAAGCAGAGACAGGGAGACACAGAGACAGACACAAAGATAGAGAGGTCTTGCCACAAGAAAAAATTGAATTTCTACTTATTATTTTGTGAACTTAATAATTATCAAATTTATTTTTCACAATTTCTCACCTGTATAATGTATTCTGATTGTTTGCACCTCCACCTTCTCTTATCGCTCTCTTCTTCCCAATAAGTCCCATCGCAATAAGACCCAGTGCCAAATGTGGGAGATTTCCCTATGAGTTTTGGTCCAGAAGGGTTCAGAGCCCCCTCTCCACAAAAAACACAGGATGTTTCTTCTGCTCTTGACTGCCACAAGAGCTAGAAGATAAGCTTTGTCTGAAAACACTACATGGATTGGTTTTAGGACAGAGAAATTGAGCTGGAATTGAACTGGAAGTTCCATCTCTGCTGTCAGAGTACATAATACCATATTATGGGGACTTCTAGAGGAACATCAGTGGTTCATCCAAACTGTGGACTTTGAATGCTATCAAATTGTGCTGCCAGGCAAGATGTGCCCACTGGTAACTATAGTGGCATGGCTGTTTAGGAGGCTACCAACTATGGGATGGAATTCACAGCTGATACTGCAAACCTGGTGAAAAACCATGGTTGAGGCTGTCAGATATCCCAGTGGGCAATTTATTACTGTAGTTTTGCTAGATAAGCATATCAAACAGCCTTCTATCTGTGTTTATTCTCTTAGAAATGTACAACTATCAACCTTGTTCAGAGAAACTTCTTTTTACAGTGAATATCAATGAATATAGACCTTCCTCTGCTCAAAGTGCTAAGAATAAGTAGCTGTTGAGTGATTAGCATTTCTCTATGAGCCCACTCTTACCCCAAAGATGCAGAAAGAAAGTAAGGCTGGATGATTGGAGGACTGTTGTGAAATATTCTTCTGGGTATGACACAGTCATTGAAATTATGAAGTCACAGTAGCTATTGTTGTCTGCACTGGGCCTGAACCAGACTGGGTCTGGCAATAGTCAGTCATAGATGGGGAAGGGGCTAATGGAGTTCTCTCCCTCCCTAAGGGGTTGCTGACTACTGATGGATGCTGGGGGAAAGGAAGTGAGTCTCTTCAGTGGCATAGTCACTGGTGAGTCCACCTTCTCCGATGGGTAGTTCCACACTCATGCTTACACAAAGGACACTATTAAACTCAGTTACAAAACAAAACAAAAAAGGCATGAACCATGAGCATGGGCTTCCACTCTGAAAGGTTTTAGAGAATGTCCAAATGTCCCTTACCAGAAGATACAATGTCTCACATCAGGAGACAGCGGGCTTAGTTAATAAGTACTCTACACTATATGCCTGCAGGCAGTTGTCTATAATTCCTGGTGGGCGGAAAAAGAGAAGAATTTGGCACTATGAGACTGCAATATTGCTCCCGCTGACAGGATAAAGAGGCTACAGTGGATGTGGCCAGACCTGTGACGCTCCAGCAACTAGAAGGGGCAATTTACTGGTCACTACAGTGTTTTCAATATTATACCTCTGGTGTCAGGTAAATATAAAACTCATGTTCCATCTGGCAAGAATACAGTAAGTTTCAGAATATAAATGACTCAACTCGAACTTTTATCAGAAAACAACAACCTTGACTCTTATAATATAACTTAAGGGAGCTGATTTTTAAGTCAGAAGATGCACAAAACCAGATTAATTGTAAATCAGGTAAATGTTGGTGATGTCAGTCTCAGAGGCTGTTTGCCATTTATCATATGTCTACTGCTCTCTCTTAAAGTGAGAAAACTCTAAATTGATGCTTGTAAAAGCTATAAATCACTCTGCAACTATTCTCATCAGCTGCAAATTCCAGGTCCTATAGAATATGACCCTTCCTTCATTCATCTCTGATTTGCTCTCTGTTGCAGTCAATGCATTTAAGAAGACTTTTGGAAGAAAATCACTTCATCTTAGTCATGAAGAAAGCTGTTACTTGAATTTAAAAACTCACCTCTCAGACATAAATCAAGATTTCTAAAAGACGTATAGAAATATATTGCCCAATTTGCCATGTCTTTGGTAAATGATGATTAAACATGATTCCTACAACCTTTTACAACTGATAGCCCTAACCTAAAAACATCACTACTATTGATTTTCTGTTAGACAAAGTTAATAGTGCTGTCTGCATTTGTGTGCTTTCAATGCAGATGTGGCACTTATTTCTCTGTTTTTCTATTAGTGTTGTTTCTGTTAATAAAAAGTCATTTAGTAAATGAGATTACTATTATTGGTGTCAATGGTTGGGTCTCTCTACGCACAAGTTTAAAAGATAATTTATCAGAGACCCACTTCTCAGAGAAAAATACCTTTTACTCATTTTAACTTAGATTGGAAACATTCATTTTTTTTCAATCATCTAAGATAATTCCAAATTAACTATCAGACTCTATCAAGAAAAAAGTAAAAAAAAAAAAGTAATGAAAATACTGTCAAGAAGTCAAAAAAAGGAGAAGGAAAGAAAACAAAATCATCAATGAACCGACTCCTTATAAACTAGTCGCCTGAAGCTTTCCTTTCATATTTTAAGTAGTCTCCAGGGTCAGAGGGAGGATAATTCATAAGTTATTGCATCATTTTTCTTTCGAGGTTTGAAAGAAAGAAAAGAGAGAAGGAGGAAGAGATGAAGAAAAGGGGAGGAGGAAGTCTAACTGAGAAGGATAGGGTTGGGGCAGTGGGAGGCGAGATGAGGGAAAGAACCTGGAGCAAATGTTATCACAGTAAATTGCATACAAGTACAATAGTCAATTAAAATAATTGAGTAAAAATGTTTAAATTACTAAATAAAAGAACAATTATAACAATGAGGAATCGAAGCAGATTCTGAGAGCAGCTGTTGCTCCTGATAAAAAATAGCATGTGACAATGAGGAGGAAAACATTAATTAAAATTTCCACACAATGCACGGCTTGCCATTCTTCCCAGACCTTCCTGACTGCAAACAGATCCATGGCCCTGATTGCTCAGTCACGGATGATTCATCACTGCCATGCAGCGTGGCTCAATGCACAGACCCCCCTTTCTAGGTCCTTTCATTCTTTTACATGATGATGCATTTTCAATTCGAGTAAATAATTCATCATTACTATAAGTAGTACATGTGACCTAAATCTCCAAACTTAAAGACAGTTTAAGCGAAGTGTAATTTTAAGGTGGGGCTTTGATTCTAAGACCAAAGTGTGAAGAACATCTCTCTAGAGCATGACATGTAGAAAGCAGACATCCAAATCAATGCCTCAAGTATTTGTGATGAAACATTTTCCCCTTGCAATAAAGCAGTCACCTGATGTGGGGCAGAGAAGTTGCATTCTCCTGAACAATAATACTAAACAGGCCTTTTGTCACTCCGTCGACAGGTCCCACCCCTCAGCTTCAAGGAGTCTCAGCCCTGTGACTGCCACTACCGCCTTAGCTCTTCCTGGAGCACAGCCCATTTAGGACTGCATGATGTAACTCACTAGCAGAGTGTTTCCCTGACATGCAGCGGGCCCTGGGTTCCAAATCCCAGCACCACAGAAAACAAACAAAAACGAAATGTGTATTAAAATAGTTTTCTCTCTTTTGAATTTTCAGACAGGGTTTCTATGTAGCTTTGGGGCCTGTCCTGGAACTAGCTCTTGTAAACCAGGCTGACCTTGAACTCACAGAGATCTAGCTGCCTCTGCCTCCTGAACGCTTGGATTAAAGGTTTGCGCCACCCACTCCCAGCTCAGTTTTCTTTTTCACCTAGCATGGTGGATTGTTCACTCTATTTATTCCAGTTCTTAGGAGGCTGAGGTAAGAGGATAATAAATTCAAGGCTAGCCTGGGCTACATTGTAAGCTCCAGATCAGCCTGGGCTATAGAATGGGACCCTATCTCAAAATTGCA
This sequence comes from Chionomys nivalis, assembly GCF_950005125.1. Classification (NCBI taxonomy): domain Eukaryota; kingdom Metazoa; phylum Chordata; class Mammalia; order Rodentia; family Cricetidae; genus Chionomys; species Chionomys nivalis. The sequence goes on along the minus strand of NC_080111.1, from coordinate 31,756,031 downwards.
CAATATAACTAACGAATATTAGAAATAATCTGTGTTGTCCTTGACCCAATGAAGAACCAAATATGTTTATCAAATTATTCCTAGTTTCCATGCCTCTACCCTTACACAGTCTGCCTAACACAACTAGCGCATCAATTACCGAATTCCTTTCTATTGTTTTCTTCAGCGCCTTTCTTATGGTCCTCTATCTGCTGATTTCAGTCTGAAGCAATGACCTTAGTCCTACTGCCAGCCTGCCATGAGGGAACACACACCCTTCCTCTCCTGAGTGGGATCATTTGTTGCGAGAGCACTTCATGTTTCCTTTCTCGCCTTTCCTCCTTGCCTTACCTTCAATCATCCTTCAGGCATTTCCTGCAGAAGACTCGGGAAGTACAGTGAATAAACTTTCTGAGCCTTTGACATTCGAGGAAAGCTGCTGTGCTGCAGAACATTTAATTAAAACTTTGGTGAGGTACTGAAGTCTAGGTTAAAATCATTTTCTTTCAGACTTTGACATGATGATCTTATTAGTTCCAACTGAACTCTTTTGTTCTCTTCTACTAGAATTGTTAGAGATATCTTCTTTTCTTTAGATAGATAATGCTTTAATCACCTCCACCCTCAAACCTGACCTAAGATTCACAACCTGAGATGGAAAAGCCACTTCTAAGAAATGCAGAGACTTCTGATCTCTCCAATACTGTCTGCATAGTTAACAAAGCATGGCATATCTTAGTACCTTCTGACACTAAGAAAAAAGGAGAGCAGGAGGAGAAAAAGATGAGAAAAAGTAGGAAGGGCTGATATTGCTAGGTTGCGCTTTCAAAATTGTGTGTTCCAGATAGGCCATTATCTACTTAAGTATTGATTCTTGAGCAAAAAGTTATTTTATAAAATAGTCCTCAATCACTCAGGTAGCATTCTTTGTATTATAAAGTACTGTGTTGTAAAGGTAAGAAACATTAAACCCCTGTATTTAAACCAACTTTGTGCTTGTTCAAACAGGCACAAGCTCCCAGACTTGTTTTCTGCTCCCAGATAGGCTTTCTTGACAGATTTAATTTTTTCTATGTGCCTGTGTTCCCTACTATTCCAAGAACACTAGCCCAGCCAGATGTGACCAACTTCGTTTGTTACAAATGGAAGCTTTGTCGATCCAGATATAACTAACTTCTTTTCTTTGTTACAAAAGAAATGTCAGTCAGGCAGATGGTAGTGGCACACACCTTTAATCCCAAAACTCAGGAGGAAGAGGCAGGCAGATCTCTGTGAGTTGGAGGCCAGCGTGGAATACAAACGCTAGCTCCAGGACAGGTTCCAAAAATACAGAGAAACTCTGTCTCAAAAAAACAAAAGCAGAAAAGAAAGAAATGTCTATAAACAGAGGTGACTAACTTCTCAATATGAACCTCCTCCTCCATGTCCTTCTCTTTTCCTGCTGTTTTTGAAACTAGCCTATTAAGGGTAGACTGAAGTAGAACCTCAACCAATGAGGAACAGCCAGGATACACACACACACACACAGACACACACACACACACACACACACATGCTTGTGTTAAGAATTAGGCAAAGGCCATTTCTACATATTGTGTTCGTTCTTCCGTTTCTGTGAGTTAATCATCCTTCTGACCAAAAGTTGCTTCACCTGGAGAGGTGTTCTCTTGCATTGTGATCCCCAGAGCATTTCTAACAATAATACTTTACAACATGCTTTTAGCTAATGCAATCCTCACAACAGCTCAACAATAAAGATATTTATTTTACTTGCATTGAAGGTTAAATATCTGAGAGACCGGAAGAATGCATTATTCAACAGAACTCACACCTATAAATGTGAGATGATTAATGATCTGTGTCCAAGAAGTCATGCTCAGGAGACCATAAGCACCAAACTATGTTATCTGTCAAGAGAAAAATGTATAAAGATTTTAAAGCATCCCCTTACATTGTGGGTCACACAATCAGCGTTTGAAAATTACACATGAATATAAAGTCCTACATGAAGATGTGGTTGTATTTAGGTTCCCTTCTCTCTCAGCTAGGTTACTCCTAAATGTCTGAGTTCTTCATCAGCTTGCCACGACATTCATAGCCCTCAGTGAGTGGTAAGCTGATGTTATTGGAGATGTTACATGTCTAAATTCAAAAAAAAAATAAGTTTTTGAGAGGTAAACTTATAACTTACTTTATTCCATAAATTGAAATATTTGATCATGCAAATACACAAGTCTCACCCCAAAGGGTATGAGAGAATTTATTCTGAAACAAGAGACCATACCCTGGCAACACAGACTTGGTTACCTAAATTCTATGTTTCAACATGATAACAGTTTGGTGGAATTTTTGTAGTAACAGAACAAGGAAAGTCGTAAATCACTTTTCAGATACACTGGTGGAAACATTTTGCAGGCAGATTTGTCCAAGCAGGGGAAACTATTGTATGTGTCAGACATTATCTGATAGCATTCGAAGCCCTTTCACTGATTGGAAAATAATGCTCTTTTTGAACGCACCAATGGATTTATCTAATGGTCAGGAAGATGTTAGATCAGGTACAGAGAAGGACAATAAATGGCTAGCAAGGGGACTAAAGATGATCCCAAGATAATCAGGCTATAGAGTTGCAACATCCCAATCTTTCTAAGATCACCGAAATTCTTCTAAGTTGGTCAGACTTCCAGAAGGACAATGAGGGAGGCTGCTTCTGCAGAACCATTTGTTAGCAAATCGTTCTTTTCGCCCTATGAATATATATAAACTCAGGATAAATGCTCAAGATGAGGAATATATGCTTTTGGTATTCTTTTAGATCATAATTATTGATGAAGAATAATATTTGATTCTTTTTAGCTTCCTCCTTCCCCATTTTCACTATATTTTTATTTTTGAATAACCAAAATTTCAAACTTAACAGAGCTAATA